>NC_059159.1:81815431-82499233 GCF_019923935.1 Bubalus bubalis | reverse complement strand
TCCATACCATGTCTGTCCTTTATTGAGCCCATCTTTGCATGAAATGTTCCCTTGGTATCTCTAATTTTCTTGAAGAGATCTTTAGTCTTTCCTGTTCTATTGTTTCCTCTATTTCCTTTCATTGATCGCTGAGGAAGGCTTTCTTATCTGTCCTTGCTATTCTTTGGAACTATGCATTCAAATGCATATATCTTTCCTTTTCTCCTTTCCTTTTTGCTTCTTTTCTCAGCTATTTGTAAGGCCTTCTCAGACAGCCATTTTTTGTTTTTGCATTTCTATTTCTTAGGGATGGTCTTGATTCCTGTCTCCTGTACAATGTCATGAACCTCTGTCCATAGTTCATCAGGCACTCTGTCTATCAGATCTAGTCCCTTAAATCTATTTCTCGCTTCCAGTGTATAATCGTAAGGGCTTTGATTTGGAGTTAAAGCTTAACATTCAGAAAACTAAGATCATGGTATCCGGTCCCATCACTTCATGGTAAATAGATGGAGAAACAGTGGAAACAGTGGCTGACTTTATTTTTTAGGTCTCTAAAATCACTGCAGATGGTGATTGCTGCCATGAAATTAAAAGACACTTACTCCTTGGAAGGAAAGTTATGACCAACCTAGAGAGCATATTCAAAAGCAGAGACATTACTTTGTCAACAAAGGTCCGTCTAGTCAAGGCTATGCTTTTTCCAGTAGTCAGGTATGGATGTGAGAGTTGGACTATAAAGACAGCTGAACACCGAAGAACTAATGCTTTTGAACTGTGGTGTTGGAGAAGATTCTTGAGAGTCCCTTGGACTGCAAGGAGATCCAACCAGTCCATCCTAAAGGAGATCAGTCTTGGGTGTTCATTGGAAGGACTGATGTTGAACCTGAGACTCCAATACTTTGGCCACCTGATGTGAAGAACTAACTCATCTGGAAAGACCCTGTTGCTGGGAAAGATTGAAAGTGGGAGGAGAAGGGGATGACAGAGGATGAGATGGTTGGATGGCATCACCAACTCAATGGACATGACTTTGGGTAAACTCCAGGAGTTGGTGATGGACAGGGAGGCCTGACGTGCTGCGGTTCATGGGGTCACAAAGAGTTGGTCATGACTGAGTGACTGAACTGAACTGAACTGATCCTATGATTTAGCTTAAGGTAATGAAGATCATGGTATCTGGTCCCATCACTTCATGGGAAATAGATGGAGAAACAGTGGAAATAGTGTCAGACTTTATATTTTTGAGCTCCAAAATCACTGCAGATGGTGACTGCAGCCATGAAATTAAAAGATGCTTACTCCTTGGAAGAAAAGTTATGACCAACCTATATAGCATAATCAAAAGCAGAGACATTACTTTGCCAACAAAGTCTGTCTAGTCAAGGCTATGGTTTTTCCAGTGGTCATGTATGGATGTGAGAGTTGGACTGTGAAGAAAGCTGAGTACCAAAGAATCGATGCTTAGATTCTTGAGAGTCCCTTGAACTGCAAGGAGATCCAACCAGTCCATTCTAAAGGAGATCAGCCCTGGGATTTCTTTGGAAGGAACGATGCTAAAGCTGAAACTCCAATACTTTGGCCACCTCATGCGAAGAGTTGACTCATTGGAAAAGACTCTGATGCTGGGAGGGATTGGAGGCGGGAAAAGAAGGGGAAGACAGAGGATGAGATGGCTGGATGGCATCACCGACTCGACAGACGTGAGTTTGAGTGAACTCCGAGAGTTGGTGATGGACCGGGAGGCCTGGTGTGATGCATTTCATGGGGTTGCAAAAATTCGGACACGACTGAGCGACTGAACTGAACTGAACTGAACTGAAGCTCTTTTTTACTATTAAAGTACTATTTGGTCTTGAAGTGAACAATTTTTATAAATCCACTGTTAAACCCCCAGGTGGTAGATAGAGTTCATTTTATAGCCTTGATAAACACTTACTATCTATATAGATATAGAATAGAATAATTGCATACTGTGGTATGTTTAGCATCAGGTCAAGATTTCTGTCAAGAGCAAGGAAGCTTTCATGTCTCCCTTTGAACTAAATGGGGAATGGAGAGTGAAAAGTTTCTTGCTTTTTGGTTTCTAATCTATTTGTGCTTAGTCACTCAGATACATCTGACTCCTTTATGACCCCATGATCTGTAGCCCAGCAGGCTTCTCTCTCCATGGGGATTTTCCAGGCAAGAATACCGGAGTGGGTTGCCATGCCCTCCTCAAAGGGATCTTCCTGACCGAGGGATTGAACCCCGGTCTCCTGCATTGCGGGTGGATTCTTTACTGTCTGAGCCACCACAAGGCCTTTTTACTCAAGGAGCTTTCCTGGTGGCTCAGACGGTAAAGAATCTGCTTGCAATGCAGGAGACCTGGAATCTATCCCTGGGTCAGGAAGATCCCCTGGAGAAGGGAATGGCTACCCATTCCTATATTCTTGCCTGGAGAATTCCACTGATAGAGGAACCTGGTGGGCTACAGTCCATGGGGTCACAAAGGAGTCAGATACAACTGAGTGACTAACAGTTTTCATTCAAGGCAAATGAAAATTACTAATGTTAAGGGAAATGCATCTAAGACAGGTTAGGTTTGGGATAAGTTGTAAAGCAAGACGGTTATCACTTCATATGCCTAGTATCTTAAAGTGATAGCATAATTTGGAAAGAATATAAATCCCTAAATTCCCCTGGGTAATGTGCTAATCTACCTGTATTCTATGCCTATGTATGTCTAATTTTGAAAATAGCAAATTTTCTTGAACTGACAAGCAGAGTATGCAATCTATTTTCTCTAATTTTACATTCTAAATAGCAAATTTATTAAAAGTAACTAAATAACAATTTTCATGAAAAGCAAAGAAAAATTTAGAGTACTTCCTAGAACTTTGTAATTCTAGGTGTCTGTTATCTGTGTTTTCCTTTTACTTTTTTTCTTAAAATGTTTTCTGTATAGTTTCAAACTTTTTTGACCATCATGTCTTTTGATTACTCAATTTTGTTAAATATTCCCTTTTCCATCTCTAATGTCTTTAGTAATTCCTCATTTTTTATGTCCTGTTCAATTAGTTGAGTACTTTATTTGCAATCTGTCAGCACATTCACAATCTTTAGTTTTCTTTCCTACCTTTCATAATTAATTTCAGTTATTCCTTCAGGCAGTTATCTGTCTTTTCAACCATTAACACTGTTTTAGCACTTGCACAAAAATATGCATAGATATATATTTAAACAGACAATATATATATTTGTTTATATATATTATATATGTTTGCTTATATTGTTACAGAACAATATAATATTAATATTTATAAATGTTTGTTATATGTATATTTATTTATATTTATAGAGGGAGCAGACATATAAAAGGGATTATAGTGTGCAGAATTTTCCAAATTTATTTTATCGCAAATCTGTCCTACCCTGCTTTTTAGCAGAGCATCTCACAGGAATAGTGTTTCATCGAATATGGTTTGGAAGATGTCATTTATTTATCCAGTCTACCAACAAATGTTTATCTGTCAGTTACTAATAATACAACAGAAGTTAAAACAATAAGAAAAAAGATCCCTACCCTCATGGAAATTACATTTTGATGAAGATAGTCAATAAACATAATAACAAAAAATTATAAAGTATATTAAAAGGTAATAGGAGCTGTGGTGTGAAATAAACCAGAGAAGAGACAGAGAGCTCCAGGAACAGGGCTAGAGTTTGAAATAGGTGGTCTTGGAAAAATTTGTGGAGAGAGGAATGTTTGAACAGAGATTTGAATAAGGTGATGGAGAAAACCATGTAGATACTTGGGTACTGGGAGGCACTCCCTGCAGAAGAAAGATCAAGTGTCCTAAGGTTGGAGAGATTTTAAGACTGGCAAAGAGAGCAGGATGGCTAGATGTTAGGGGAAGGGTAGATTGCAGAGATAAAGTTGAAGAGATAGTGAAGTCAAGTTATGTAGATAATTGTAAGCTTTTGGGCTTTGTCCTGTGCCATTAGGGGGTTTTCAGACATGGGAGTAGTGTACTATCTGACATATTTAAGGTAGATAACTCTGGATGCTGAACAGAGAATAGATAGTACGGGGTGTGGATTAAAGCAAGAAGACTTCCTAAAAGTTTTTTTAAAGTAACGCAGGCAAGAATTGGTGGTGACTGGAACCAGATGAGAAACTAATGATGAATTTGTGAGAAAAGGTTAGATTCTGTGTATATTTTGATAATAGAGAAAATAGCATTTGCTGATGGATTGGATATAGGACAAGGAAAAGACAGGAGAGAAAAGGAAAGGAAAGTAGAGAAAGGGAGATTGAAAAGAGAAGAAAGCTATCGCTGAGGCACTGGAAGAATACAGCTGCCCTTGACAGAGGTGAGGAGGACTCTGAGTGCAACAGGTTAGGTGGGCATGCTCAGAGGAGATGAGTTTTGAATATGTTGTGTCTGAGATGTGTATTCCACACCCACTTGGGGATATTGATGAGGTAGTTAGATGTGCCAATCTTGAATTGAGGGATAGGGTTTAGGCTACAGGTAAACTTTCTGTTTACGTGGAGAAGGAAATGGCAACTCACTCCAGTATTCTTGCCTAGAGAGTCCCATGGACACAAGAGCCTGGTGGGCTACTGTTCACGGGGTCACAAAGAGTCAGACTCGACTGAGTGACTAAGCACGAACCTTCTGTATTCAGAATTATATTATTCAACTCTGGGTAATTTTGTACCCTGGTAGTGCAGAATAAATCCTGCTCTGGTAGTATAAAGGTGAAATACCTGTAACAATTTTACTTGCTTATCTGCTGCCTTCCACACCATACCATAGAGAACTGACGGTTGTGTGACATTGAATCATTGATGGGCTGATATATATATTTGCAATAGGAATCATGGAACATAATCAAATTAATATATTCTAAATGAAATGTGCACAACAGTGGTAATAAAGCTTAGCGGACAGAGAGACCTTGATTCAAATCCTAGATCCTCACTAGTGTTATGCACCTCAATTTTCTCATCCAAAATCATAGGTCATATTACCTTCCATATAGATTTATTGTGAGTATTAAATTTTACACATGCTTCTAAGCATAACCGTTCAGCATAAAATAGGCACTCCATAAATATAAACAATTATACATCTTTTGACCTGTTTCAAAATAATAAAAATGTAACAGTAGTAATGCTGTTCACATTACTAAATAGCATATGTTGGCAGTAGTGACAAATAATGGTAAAAAAATATATCCAGATGCTTCCTTTTTATGACTGGTTACATGTGAGGATGTGTTGAGAATAAAGGAGTACTGGTTAGTGGCAAACTTCTAAATAATTATCAGTATAGTAATCTTCTCTTTGCTTTTAAAAAATATATGTACTTATTTATTTAAACTAAATTATTTTTAATAAATAATGAACACACATGAAATAAATAAAAGCACAGAAAGATGTAGGGAAAATTAATTCACAATCACCTAACTCTCCTCCAACCCAGTTATCTTTCCTCAAAGCAGCCATTATTGCCAGTACAATCTAATCACTTATCATTGCACATGTTTGTGAGTATATCCGATAGTTTCCTGGAAATGTAATTATATATAAGAGTATATATGTATTACAATTGTTGATAAATATAGACAGGTTACTGTCTGTCGATGTTGCATCAATTCACAATTCCACTAGCAACATCTGAAACTATCTCTTTCTCGATGACTTCATCAACAAGAATACAATTTTTAACCTGATCTTCCTATACTAATTGCAGTTAAGCTAATATTTCACTTATTTTTATTACTATTTTTTTGCTTTGTAATCAGTATATTAAAGAGACATTCATACATGTCAAGAATTGCTTAAATTCTGATACCCAGATTTAAGCTTGTGAACATATGACTTTAAACATACAATTAAAACTATTCATCATAATTTGCTGTACTACCTACATTAAATTACAGTTACTCTGGAGCACAAGTTAAATGGTTTAAAGTAAGTCTATAATGTACCTACAAAAACACCTTCCTATCTCATACATGCAAATTACTTCTCCATGTAAAGGTCTCATCACTCTAACCTCTAAGTTTCCCTGCTCCAGTAGTCATTGCTCTGAGGCTTACTGTGGTCCAAAGAGAAGGGGGAGAAAAGAGTAATCAGGACCAAGAGCTATATATATTAATAAAAGATGGCACAGGAGAAGGGAATGCAATTCTACAAGTGCAAACCCTCAAGAAGCAGCATGTTATGTAAACCCCTTCTTTAAAGTTATCATTTCTATCACTGATATCACAGGCTAAATTAAGTTATACAGCACGCCATCTTCAATAACAGTTGAGGCAATAGAATAAATGCAGAAGCATCACAATGAATCCCACTTAATACAACTATACAGACCAACACTTCTCTACAAATTAAGTTCTTTGTCTGACTGCCAGTTAAATACAGTTTTAATTTCATAGCTTAACAATTAAGGGTCATATACTGAAGTCAATACACATATCTGGCATTTTGGTCTAAGCTATACCAGGTACATAGATGAAATCAATGACAAAGTATGGCCTAACAAATGCTAGGGGACATTTTTTAAAAGTAGTTTTTACAAGTATTAAACTTATCTTCCACACTGAAGTCATCATATATACAGAGCAAAGTCAGAGCTTTTATATTT
This sequence comes from Bubalus bubalis, assembly GCF_019923935.1. NCBI lineage: Eukaryota > Metazoa > Chordata > Mammalia > Artiodactyla > Bovidae > Bubalus > Bubalus bubalis. The sequence goes on along the minus strand of NC_059159.1, from coordinate 82,492,613 downwards.
GAGTTTATTCTTCATTTAACTTTTAAAACACTACTATAGTTGAATATTAAAGCAAAACAATAGCAAGTAGTGAGCATATTATGATTATAGTCCTTCACTCAATCAGTACTGTAAATAAAACACCAGCAGTGAGTGTTATTCACGGGCCCTACTAAGAGGTCTGACGCTGAACACCACCCCAAGGATGACATTTATCATCTTCATGGGCTTCCGCATTGTAATGGCGCTATCTTTCCTGATTTGGATCAAAGTCCACTAATTCTTCCTGGTCCATTTCATCAGTCTCTTCTACTTCCTTCCTCTCAGGCAGAAGTTTTTCCAGCAGAGTTTATCAGGAGAGAGAAAGCCATTCTCAGGAAAGCTTACCTTAAATTCAATGATTAGGTGACCCTTTTCATATGGCCTACGATAAATTGGCATGCCTTCCTTTAACAAACACTTGATATCTCCCTGCTGGACAATCTGACCTGGATGAGAAGTGATGACTATGGTTCGGTTGTCAAGAGTAGATATTGGCTTCTGGAGCCACACAGTGCCTCAACCAGCTGTATGTCCATACACATGAAAAGGTCTTCTCCTCGTGTAGTAAAAACAGCATGGTCCTTCTGATCTAAAGCAATGATAATATCTCCTGGCTCCAGTCCTGGTTCTTGGTCTCTTTCACCATGGAATGTTATCTTCTGGCCATCTTTCATGCATTTTTCAATATGAACTTTTATAATTTTCTTTTCTCAAACTATCTTCCTTCCATTGCAGCTTTTACATCCATCCTTAGGACTGATCTGCTCCCCATGGCCCTGGCACCCCATGCATACAGACTGAATTTGCTAAACCATTCCAGGTCCTATTTGATGAATTATTATTTGCATTCCAGTACCTTGGTAATTGGGACAGCATTCTACTGCTCCTTTCTTACCACCTCGGCCTTCACATTTGTCACAAATCACATTCTTTTGCAGAGCTAGTTTTCTGTTGCACCATTATATAAATCTTCTAAGGTTACTGTAAGTTGGCACACAAGGTTTTTGCCTCTCCTCTCTCTCTGCCTCCTTCCTCCTGCTCCGAAAAACATATCAAAGATGTCCATGGGGGAGCCAAAACTAATGACTGCTCCACCGTCTTTAATTGCCTGTTCTCCTCCTTTGTCATATAATTCCCTTTTCTTTGCATCAGAGAGCACTTCGTAAGCTTGAGAAATTGTTTAAACTTCTAGCCTTCATTTGGATTCTTAACAGGGTGGTACTTAAGGCCAAGTTCCTGTAAGCCTTTTCAATTCTTCTTGGGTGGCATTGGGTTTGACCCCCAAAACATCATAGTAAGTGGTTTCTTTAACCATTTTCTACAGCTGGTGAGCAGGCCGATGCCGGTGTGGGGGACCTGGAAGGAGTGTGCTGCTGTGCGCAGCTCGGGCAGCTGCCGATCCTCTGCCTCTCACTGAGCGTTCTGGAAAGTTTCACTTTATTACTATTTTTACAGAAGAATAACTTTAAGGGCAATTTCAAATAAATGGCAACTTATCAGGGAAATCTGAAGTACCAAAGCTACTCTCTTGAAACGAAGGTTGATTATTTGCAGTTATAAAAAGGTTACTGCAACAGTTGCTGGTAATCAACAAAGAGATAAATTTATACAGTTGTTGCTCTCAGACATAAGTTTTTTCTCTTATTGTTTGCTGGGCATATTTGCAAATGCCAAATTGTGCTCAGTCTTTATCGTATCACTAAGAATATTTTAAGACGGGGGTCAAACCCAATGCCACCCAAGAAGAATTGAAAAAGGCTTATTTCCCATATATATGTGTGGTGAGAAGAAAGGTACATTTCTGGATAAAATAATGATGAATATAAGTTGATGATTCACATTGGTTTAGATAAGCATTTGGTAGATTTAGATGTGACAAATATGTTTCCTTCTAAATCAAGCATATGAAAACATTTTAAACTTAAAAACAAATTGAAGATCATATGAAAGGAGATAGGGGTCAGATTTAAGAAATGACATTCAGCGCAAATGCTGCACAAAAGTAATTTTGTTGCTTTGTGGCCCTTGTGGCTTCTCAATGTCAGGTCAGAAGGATTTGTTTCTGGTAGGTCAAGCTTCCCACAGTTCCTACAAATTTACTTCTCTATATAGTTAGCAGTTTGATTTGGGAGTGGAATTTCAGAGCGAATGTCATTTCTTTGAAAATTTATGAATATCCCTATGCTTCAGTTGCTAATGGGAGTGGAGGCAGGTGGTCTGCAGAGGAACAGATTATCTAGTTTGGGCAGATACTTCCTTAAACGCTGTTAGAAATACCCACGGCAATGCAAGGCCTTATACTTACTAGGTGGTCAATAAATATTTGTCAAATAAATGAAATAATTATATAAAGCAAAAAATGACATATGGAATGCTTTGGGCAAGCTGTTAACTGCTCTGATCTTTGGTTTCATCATGTATAAGATGGAGACAGTATTACTTACCTTATAATAATTGTGAGGATTACATTGTAAAATGCAGGCAAGGTATCCTATACCTTGCCAAGCACATAGTAAAAGTTCTGTAAATATTAACTGTTATGATGATGGTTTTCTTTATAATGAAGGAGAAAATTTCATAACTTTCATTAGGACTTTCATTCATAGTATAAAGGGGAAATAACATTTTATTGAATAAGTCAGGGATTTTTAACAACAATTTTCTTCAAAGACGACCAAATAATTTTCATTTGCTTTGCCAAGTGTTGTAGTTAATATTGGTTGCCAAAATGGCACCTTGAATATTAAGTCATTTAGTCACGGCTACACTTTATCTGGGCTCCCCAGATGATGCTAGTGGTAAAGAACCCACCTGCCAATGCAGGAGATGCAGGTTCGATCCCTGGGTTGGGAAGAACTCCTGAAGAAGGGAGTGGCTATCCACTCCAGTATTCTTGCCTGGAGAATCCCATGGATAGAGGAGTCTGGAGGGCTCTAGCCGAGAGAGTAGCAAAGAGTCAGACATGACTGAAAGGACTTAACTTGCACTACTTTATCTGTATCATTAGTGTTGAAAGAAACTGCACTGTTGAGTGGGTTTCATTCAAAACTGACTTGAAGATTATAGGTATCTTACACATGTCAATGCACTCTTAGATTTCCCCAGTACTTTTTTCATGGACTTTGACCATTTTAACCTAGTGTACCCTTCTAGAAAACTGGGCATATATAAAATAAAATTTGAGCATACTAAGCTAAGTAACTATCTGATTAGAAACTTACTAATAATTAAAAATGGCATATGACAAGCATAAAATAAATCTTTTCATAGGGAAGTCTAAATTCTCTATACCTCTAAAATTCTAATCTATTGATACATTTCAGCCCGGCCATGTATTTGAAACAGAAGGACTATTTCACAGATGAGTTCTTGAATCTCAGCTGGCATGATTAGCTCTTTTCTTAAAAACAAAATAATTTATTTATTTTTGGCAGCAATAAGTCTTCATTGCTACCTGCAGGCTTTCATTAGTTGTGGCTGTGGGTGGGTGGGGGCCTGCTTTGTTGTGGTGCTCAGGCTTCTCTTTTCTTTTTTTTGTTTGAGATTTGACATTATTTGTTGGCAGAAAAGGAAAGAAAAACGACAGGAAATAAGATTCATCTTATATTTGATTTTTACACTTTCCAAGATAAATTTAAACAGAAATTTATTTAATTCATGAAATGTTTTAATTATTTGGTTATTTATGTATTTAATATTTTAATTGACGTGTAATTGGCTTACAATAGTATATTAGTTTGAGGTTGCTGCTGCTAAGTCGCTTCAGTCGTGTCCAACTCTGTGCGACCCCATAGACGGCAGCCCACCAGGCTCCCCCGTCCCTGGGATTCTCCAGGCAGGAACACTGGAGTGGGTTGCCATTTCCTTCTCCAAAGCATGAAAGTGAAAAGTGAAAGTGAAGTCACTCAGTCGTGTCCGACTCTTAGGGACCGCATGGACTGCAGCCTACCAGACTCCTCCGTCCATGGGATTTTCCAGGCAAGAGTACTGGAGTGGGGTGCCATTGCCTTCAGAGTTTGAGGTTATGGCACAGTAATTTGATATTTTATCACTACAAAATGACCACTGTGGTAACTTTGGTGACCATCTGTCACCATACAAAGGTATTACAATGTTGTTGACTCTATTCCCTGTGCTGTACATTATATCTCCGTGACTTATTTACTTCATAACTGGAAGTTTGTACCTCTTAATCCCCTTCATCTATTCCACTCATCCCCCAGGGCGTGGTGGCTTCTCTTGTTGAAGAGCATGGGCTCTAGAATGTGGGCTCAGAATTCAGGCTCATGGGCTTAGTTGCCCCATGGCATATGTGATCTTCCAGGACCATGGATTGAAACTGTGTCCCCTGCATTGGCAGGTGGATTCTTAACCACTGGACCACTAGGGAAGTCACTGATTAACTCTTATATTAAAGACCTTATATCTCATATAGTTAATGATGGTTGTTTCCAAAATAAAATGATAACTCAAAGATGAGAGTCTGACGTTTCTGGTCAGCCAAGATATTAGAAAAATAAAAGCAATGTGCTATGTTCTCCATAACTTTAAATTCAGTTTTTATAAAAATTTGAGATGTTTTATCTCATTTTTGATGTTGGATATCCACTATAAAATGAAATGGTGATAATAGATAACAGCAATTCTTATATATCAGCCAAAAAATGTTGATTATTCCATGTGTGGCTTGTAGCATTTTTTTTTCTTTTTCTTAGCTGGGTATAGAGTGAGTTCTAATCTCTCTTAGGGTTACACTTCCCATTCAGCTAATGACCATCCCTCCTCTATGGTATGATATTCTGTTAGAACCATACTGCAGTTATATTTCTTTCTTTTTTTTTTTAATTTTATTTTATTTTTAAACTTTACATAACTGTATTAGTTTTGCCAAATATCAAAATGAATCCGCCACAGGTATACATGTGTTCCCCTATATTATTATTTGAATTCCACTAAATCCACTATTCCTTCCATGAATATTGAGTTCTCTCTTTATCCTTCTGTCTCTTGGTACGTATGAGTATATATATACTCACACACACACACACACACACACACACACACACACAATGTGTATAGGTAGTGTATCACTAGTGTGATGTATAATCACTGGGTATTTGATAATTACTGCCTAGCACTGCGCCTAATTTGACATTTTTCTTAATTTAAACTCTTTAGACTATCACCTTTTTACTTCTTTTCTATTTCCCGATACCTTGTTCAAATAAAACAGAGAAATTGGTTTACAAATATAAAATTGAAGGGAAATTAGAAAGCGAAGAACAAAAATGTCACCGTCAGAATTTCAACAGTATGTTCTATATTCACCTAGAAATAAAAGAATAAAAAGTACCTAAATTAAAAATACATCTTAACTGAACCCTGCAAAAGTACTATAGAGTCTGAATTATTTTTCTTAAGAAAAATGAGACCTTCACATCATTGAACTCCAGATTTGGGGAAAGGTTCTAGCCCACTACTTTTCGGCACTTGAATCGGCTTAAAGGGAATTGTCTGCTGTGCTTGATGGTTTGGCAGATTTTGGAAGCTGCTGGATGTTCTGGGCTCAATGGAGTAGAACACCAGAGGCTAAAACTGATTCATGATCCAGTTAGGGGAGAAAAAAAAGTTTTTACCTGGGAGACTTATCTTTTCCTGTAACATTTTGTCCTGGGTTGTGGTTTGGAATAATTTCACTATATTCTGAAGTAGAAATATTTTCCCCATGCTTTCAGTATTGTGGTTGATGCCTTTGGGTGAAAAGCTAGTGCTGTCCATAAACTTAATTTTTGACTTAGCTTCACAATTAATTTTGTTGTTGTTGTTTAGTATTCTTATTTAAAATAGTTTGAAATAAGACTTACAAGTTTAGAAAAATCTGTTTTCTTTTCAAATTATAAACTAAAAGTGAGTTCAGGAAATCTAAAAAAATGCCTTTGGCTTTTATAGACTAGAAGAGTTCAGAAAATGGATGGTGGTTCCATAAAATACAGATAATTTTATTTGATGGATGGTGGTTCCATAAAGAGATGTAAGAGGTAACTTGTCTACACTGGCTCAACTCTTATGTGTCCCAAGATGTACTGTGTGATTCCAAGTTTGGAATCTTTCTATGAGAACTGACTACCTCTAATATTCTTTGTTTTTTTCTCTCATTTAAAATATGTTTCTGTTTTATCTACTCATTCTAACTTGATGATCCAGTTGAAAACATTATAAGGATGCAAAATCTCCTTGATTATTTGCTGTATATGTTGAAGCTTTTTCATATATTCATTATCTTAGATATTCATTATCTTTTACCATTTTAATTCCTTTTCTGTGTTTGGAGAAAAATCATGGTTTATGAAAGTCACTGAGAGATAATTATCTGCCTATAATTGATGGTAACTACTCAGAATTTTCCAGGGACTAGTGGATTATGGCTGGTCATCACATTAGAATCTGTCTCATGGGGTTCCATCGTACTATTTGGAAAACTGTGAGGAATAGTAGGAAACGACTAAGAATTTCAACCTAAAGTGACCTGAGAGGCTTTCTCTGGATCCTGTGGGATATTTTTCACTTTTAATATGAAGACTGGGATTTGTGATTTAAATTTTATTTTGTGAAGAACTTCCAGCTGAAAACTTGAGCTTTATTTTGTCTAATTTTTATTTCTGTGCTTTCTCCCATTTTATTATTAGAGAATTAAAATAAGATGTAAAGAATAACTTCCCCAAAAAACCTTTTTGATGAGTGCCAGCAATTTCAATCATCTGTCCTTGTTCAGCAGTTTGCATGATCATGAATTATCTTTTGTTTTCTAATTAACGTTTATATTTGGTGCATCTTTACTCTACATCCAGTTCTCCATCCTCCGAAATAGGATATGATCTGTACTTTGTTTCCCTGATAGTTATTGTGACAACATTACTGAATTCTTGTCCTGGAAAGAATGGGGGTAGAAAAAATTTTAAATGTATCAGATGTGCCACAGACCATGCAATATAAGAGAACACTGTATCAGAGGTATATGAAATTCTCAGATATCCCCCAAATTTCCTTAGTTTAGAGATTCTATTTGTACCCAACCAGAATTTATAAAAGTCTATTTTATTATGAATGTAATGGACATATGGAAGAATGCATAAAACAAATAATATGGGTGCAAAAATTATATCCATGTCACTACCACCTAGGTTAAGAAACAGAACATTGCCAGAATCCCAGAAAAATCTCTGTATTATCTGTCCCAACTTTGGTGGCATTTATGCTATCCACTTCCTAACTTTCCTTTAAATTTCATATCAGTCATGCAGTCTGTAGTGGATGCTGTTTGTTCTCTACCCTACCTCTCACATCTCCTTTAGCAGATCCTGTGAGTTTTGCATGGCAAGAATTCACAGCTGCCCACTTATTTGGAGAACTGCCCTGGGCCAAATGGGAACTGCTACCTGGGAAACTGTGTCTCTTCTGTGCAGCCCCAGTGCCGACTGACTGGCAGTATGGCCCCCAAGGGCAACCCTGGAACTCAAGGTTCTAATTGTGTGATGCTCTGGGATATCATTTTGGAATTGACTAATGCTACTTTCTACCTGAGACCTTGTTCTTGCAGACTTCTTTTCCCTGCCTTATCCTGCTTTCTTTATTCCCCTTGTCCTGACAGCACTTGTCCCATAAATGAATCCTTGAACAAGAATCTCCGTCTCAAGCTCTGATGCTAGGGAACTGGAGTTAGGACACCTCCAGTATTAGTTTCCTGTTGTTGTATCATATATTACAACAGATTTTGTGTCTTAAAACAACATTCATATTTAATCTCATAGTTTCTGGAAGTCAAGAACTTCCAGATGTGGCTTAAGCAGGTCCTTTGCAAGGCTCCCATCAAGATGCTGGCTGAAGTGGGGGTCTCATCTGAAAGTTTGACTCCACAAAGATCTACTTCCAAGCTCACTTGGGTTGTGATGAAATTCACGTCCTTCCAGTAGGAATAAGAGCTTCATCTTATTGCTGTCAGCTAGGAACACTTGCAAGAATTCAACTGTAAATCCTTGCTGCATGGGTCCCCCAACATGGCAACCTGCTTCATCAAAACTTGAAAGGAAAAGAGAGACTCTAGAAGGACAGACGTTAGTCTTATGTAACATAGTCATATATACATAATTGAGTATATCTCATTGCTTTTGCTGTATCCTTTTGGTTAATAGAGTCACAAGTTCAGCCTAGATTCCAGAGATGCAGATCACACAAGAGTGGGAATCTCAGGAGCTGTGAATTATGGGGGCTACCTTAGGAATCTGCCTGCCACACATCCCCCCTAGGCAATTTAGACTATTTTTGCCTGTTCTTGAACTTATATATTCAGGATTGCACATTGTATATTTATTGTGTCTATTTTATTTTTTCCCTCTTTTCTGTTTATATGCATACTCACTTTCCTCAAATCATTAACTGTATTTTTAAGATTTATCTGCATTTTGCATGTGGTTGTGGTTTACTCATTTTTTATTTCTATGTAATATTGTATTTAATGAAAACCAGTGAATTATTTTTTCATTCTACTATTGTTAGACATGTTGTTGAATTGTTTCCATTTTGTTTTTTGCTATAGCAAATTATGCAATTATGAAAATAATAGTGCATATTTCCTGATGCATATAATCTCACTTCTCTGTGAAACTGTGCTTCTCAAACTTTAGCACACTTCAGAATTATTCAGTGGCCTTGTTAAAACTCAGATTCTGGGACCCAACCATAGAGTTTCTGTTTCAGAGGGTCTTGGTGGAGATTTGAATCCTATCATTTGCCCCAGATGATGCTGATGCTGCCAATCTGGGGTCCACGTTTGGGGAAGCACAGCTGTAGAATGCATTCTTAGGTGTAGAATTGCTAGGTCAAAAGTATCGGTGTTTGTTAATACATATTTTTGGTGAATTTAACATTTTTTATTGGTTCAGACCATTTCTCTAATCATTTTTCTTACCTTAAGATTTGTTTTCTTTGCTTTGTACATTGAACTCACACCTGTCATCTATTTTACATGTGGTACTGTGTATGTCTCAATGCTATTCTCTCAAATCATCCCATCCTTGCCTTCTCCCACTGAGTCCAAAAGTCTGTGCTTTATGTCTATGTCTCCTTTGCTTCCCGTCATGTAGGACTGTCGGTACCACCTTTCTAAATTCCATATATATGCATTAACATACAATATTTGTCTTTCTCTCTCTGATTTATTTCAGTCTGTATAATAGGTTCCAGGTTCATCCTTTAATATTACTATAGTTGCATTTGAGCTTTGGAAGAAATTTGTTTGATTCATTGAGTTTTCAAAAATCATTTTACATTCAAAATTTTTGTAAATGTCAACTTCAAATGTGTATATTATAAAGGGCTGGGGCTAGTTATTATTTTTTAAAAATCGGTATAACAGCCAGTACTTTCAAACCTGTGTGTAGTTAGTTTACATTTAATGAAATTACCAAAATATTTGGTTTTAAATTGATTATATTCTTATGTGATTAGTAATTGTTTTGCCTGTTCTATATTCTCATGTTTTCTTTGTTGTTGTGCACACACACACACACACACACATACACACACATACACACACAAATATTTAAGAGCTTATAAGTTATAAATTTTTTAACTGACAAAGTTTGAAGGGCTTCCATTTATGCACTGATAATTTATCAAGGATTAATAATTATCTTTACCCAAAAAAAAGATAATTATCTTTATCTTTCAGAAAATGAGGATTTTAGCACACTTTAATATTCAATTACTTCTTCCCAATTTATATGCTATTATTTTATGTATTTTAATTATTTTTCTATATATTAAGTCCCACAAGAGACTTTTAATTTTATTTTCTATAATCAGTGTTCGTTTAAATTTACCACATATGTACCATTTTCCTTGCTCATCACGCCTCCCTGCATTTCTGAGGTTAAATCTCCATGAATGTAGTGAGAATGGTAATTTTATTGTCTATACCTGCTGATTCCAGCATCTGGATTCCCAGTTGTCTCTTTTGGTTTTCTATTGTTCCTCCTGATCTGACTCATTTTGTCTTATGTGTCTCATTCTCTTTCTTTGTTGGGCATTATATTCAAAAATTACTTTTGGACATAATTTGAGGCCTAAAATAGCATTTGTTTTCCAGAGAGGATAGAATGGTCAGGGCCACGGCAAAAACAATGTTCCCTCGAAAGGACTGAGGATTATTTACAAAGCGTTGTGGCCTAGAAAACCAACAAAGGGTGTTGAGTCGCCTAGTCTGAGTTTGAAGGGACACAGGCTGGTTCAGTGGAGGGAGGCCAACTGAAGGCCTTCACTTGTAGGTGGAGGCAGCCATTGCCAGAACTGCAGCCCCAAAGCAGGAATGGGCGTGGAGAAGGCAGTGTCCTAATGTCTCTGTCCTCGCACCCTCTGATCGTCTGCCCCTGTTTCCCTTTGTCTAAAACCAACCAGAAGCCAGAGGACAAGGAAGTCTGGACAATGCAGTTTGTTATGGGTCAGTGATACTGCAAAGAGCGGGAAGATAAGGGTAGAAAGTAGCTCTGGGGAGCAAATAGGGATAGCAACTATAGTTGATGTATTTTTCTCTTCTCTTAGGCTCCTTGCTGGGGCCAAGGCTTGAGTTTTTTGTGGAACATGAGAAATATAGTCCAGTCACTTACTGTCAGGATGGAGAATCTCCAGACCTCAACCCAGAGGAATGATGACTTGCCCAAATTTTCTGTCTTGGTGGGTACTCTATGCTACCCTCTGCTCAGTGAGTCCACTCAAAGCAAAGTTCTACCTTTCAGCTTCTGTCAGTCAATGTGTAAAACCTCCAGCACAGAATCAAGGCTCAGCTCTAATATTCTTTGACTTCCTCCTTTTAGTGTTTGACCCACTCCCTTTAATGTTTTTTCTAGAAATTTTGGAGGGAGATATGGGCAACCTAACTATTTTGTTTGTCTTCAGTAAGAGGGTTGGACAGGGTTTTGCAAACTATGACCCATGGGACATATCCTGCCCAATGCTTGTTTTTGTAAATGAAGTTTTATTAGGAAAAAAAAAAACCTCAGCTATTATTAACATATTGTTGATGGCTGCTTTCATTCTGCAAGTCAGAGTTGAATAATTGTGATAACGACAATCCATGCTGTGCTCTGTTGTGTCTGACTCTTTGCGACCCCAGGCCAGGGTCCTCTGTCCATAGGATTTTCCTGGCAAGAATAATGCCAGGAAAATCCTATGGACAGAATACTGAAGTGGGTGCCATTTCCTCTTCCAGGGGATCTTCCCAACCCAAGGATCGAACCCAGGTCTGCTGCATTGCCAGCAGATGCTTTACCGCTGAGTCACTGGGGAAGCCCATTAGGGGCCATCAGAACCTTAACACTTATATTTAGCTTTTTACAGAAAACCTTGGTTGAATTCTGCTAGACATGCCCTCCATTTTCAGAAACTGACCATCCCCACAAGAATATTTAAAATATATATAATTCACAGTGTGAAGCACCTTCATACATACCATCTAATTAAATTTTAGTGGCAAGCTGGAGTTGAGAGCTTCTTTTCCATATTATCACAGATCTATCTAATGATGGTGATATTAATGAGATGTTCAGTACTCAAATTGAAGTTAATTGGAAGGGAAATAAGTGGAAAGAAGTGGTCCAGATTATTGGAAAAAGCTAATCAAACTGCCACTGATAAAGGTAAATAGAAAACTATAACTTTAAAGTAATTAAAATCTGATTAAGAGATTTAATTAAATGTGCACATACATAAATATAGACATAATCATTTAAATCACACTTTGATAATTTCTAGCACCTACTGTGTGGCTGATAATGTGCTAAATTTTAAATGTGTACTATCCTGATTAAGTTCCAATCTCTAAATCTCTGTTGAGTTAATTATAATTCTTCTCACTTTACAGATGGGTAGACTGAGTTCCAGTACGTTTAAACAAAGTTGATTATGATTTCAAGCTTGCAGGTAACAGGGGATTTGGATCCACTTCAGAAGAACCACATCAGAAGAACCAGCCAGGGCCATTTCATGTACTTCCTTTAGACAACAAAGCAGCCCCAATACATTTTGTTTATATTAGACCTAGTAACAATCACATCTCTGACTTTTTAAATATATCTCTTTCAGTTGTATGCCAGAAAAAAAATCAAATGGCCCAAGCAGAAATATTTCCTTCTAAGAAGCAGTAGGACCATTCTGATTGATTCGGGTTGAGAAGTACTGACAATTCAACAGTAGCCAGCTGAGATTGCCTTTCCAACTGAAGTGGTTAAGCCTGGCCCAGAACACTGCAGTCAGCTTGCACCTGCTGCCCAAATCCTCCTAGTGCTTCAGAGGCAACGTGGGTCTTTGAGGCGTCTTATGGCCCTGTTATGTATTTATTAATATTATGTTTGTGAATATCAAAGAAGTGGAGGGCAAGTTTGGAAGCTTTAAATAAACTACAGATAGGCTCTGGAAACTTCTAATTGCATTTTTAAGTTGGTACTTTATGGTACTCTTTAGAAAACATATTTTTTTCTGCCCAGAAATTCCCAAGAGACTATTCCTTATCCTGAATTGAACAACTGGAAAGTTTTTATCTCTTAAAATCCAATTGATTTTTAGGTTTTCTGTAACTTCATAATGTCCTCAATTGCTTTTTCAGAATATATTTGTACTTAGAGGACTTTGTCTTGCTTTAATTTTGCCAAATATTTGCCCTGAGCCTGAGGCCAACATGGAGTTGATTGAGTCCCCAGAAGGACAATTTTATCTCGACTGATAAGTAGTAGAAAATGGGGGTTTTATTGCAGAAGACTTAAAGGTTTCACTTTAGCAGTTGCAAATACTGCAATTGATTTAAAATGTTTATGTTTTTAAGATAATTAAGTAAAAAATGCATAATTCTAAACAATGTTATACCAGTAGGCATGTTTACAGATTATAATTAGTTTGAGGTGAAAAATGAGCAATGTAGGTGACTGAACCACTAGAATGTTTCCAGTGTTACTGTTTCAGCATTTCCTTCTCTATTTTCTGTTCCACCCCCCCCCCACCCCCCGCCAGTTTTTAAATTGGCAATGGTAGAGAGAGGTAGAAAGTTAGTACTTAAAAATTTTTTTTATGGAACTACAGTTGATTTACAATACTGCATGTTTCCAGTGTACAGAAAATTGGTTCAGTTACAAATATGTTGTACAAGATTTTTTTTTACCACTGTAAATTATTACAAAATATTGAATATCGATCCCTGTGTATGCGTGTGTGCTCAGTCATGTCCAGTTTTTTGTGACCCCATGGACTGTAGCCCACCAAGCTCCTGGGATTCTCCAGGCAAGAATACTGGAATGGATTGCCATTTCCTTCCCCATAATTCCCTGTGTTATATAGTAAATCTTTGTTCTCTATTTTATATTTAAGAATATATATCTGTTAATCTCTAATCCTAATTTATCCCTCTCCCTACCACTTTCCACTTTGGTAATCATGAGTTTCTTTTCTATGTCTGTGAGTCTGTTTCTGTTTTGTAAATTCACTTGTATTATTTTTTATATTCCACACATAAGTGATATATAACATTTGTCATTGTCTGACTTACTTCCTTTAGTATGATAATCTCTAGGTCTACCCATGTTATTGCAAATGGAAATATTTCATTCTTTTTATGCCTGAGTAATATTCCATAGGGTATATATACTGCATCTTCTTTATCCATTCATCTGTTGATAGACAGTTAGGTTGCTTACATGGCTATTATAAAAAGTGCTGCTATGAACATTGGTGTGCATGCATCATTTTGAATTAGAGTTGTTGTCTCTTCTGGATATATGCCTGGGAGTGGGATTGCTGGATTGTGTTGTAGCTGTATTTTTAGTTTGTTAAGGAATTTCCATAGTGTTTTCCATAATGGCTGCACCAATCTATATTCCCACCAACAGCCTAGGAGAGTTCCAAAAGGTTAGTACTGTCTCATAAAGGAGACTGTTAGATCGTAGACCATCACTGGAGAATCAAGCCACTTAGAGATTCAAATATATGATCTCAACATAATGTAGCATGAGAGACTGCAGAAAGTTGATCTCTGTGTTTTTCATAATGTATCTTTCAACAAGCATACAGTAACTATACTATCTCTGGAAGAGCTGATCAGTGTGTGAAGTCTTCTCTCACACAACTTGAAAACACTGAAAAATATTTTTGTGAGTTACCTTTACATGTCTTCTGTAGGACAAAAACAAAATAAGGAGATGGCCTAGAATATTTTTTAAGACAGTGAAATGGCCTTTTAAGGATAGAGAAAAGAATATCAGTCCATTCAACCAACTTTGTTTGCTTGCAATAATTTTTTAAATTTCAAACCCTCTTCTAGTTAATGACTACTCTGTCATGCACACACACACACACACACACACACGCGCACACACATCCATACCCATGGGTTACTATTATCTTGATAGCTGCACCATCATAGGTTAGTTTTGGAAACTTATGCATGTGGAATCATACAGTATATATTCTTTTATATCTTTCCTTTTTCATCCACGAGATTTACCCATGTCATTACATTTAGTTTTAGTATATTCATTCTCACTGATAATAGTCTTCGTACTATTCATTGTGTGACTATACTAATCAATTTTTATTAATTTTACTTTTGAAGGGATTCGGTTTGCTGGGCCACCCCCAGGTATGAAGAATTCTGGAAAATGTTTGTTTTTTGCCTGTATAAGTGATTCAGTTAAAAACTAATTACAAATTTGTGGGCCCATATGCATATGATGATTTACCAATAAATGTTTTAAATCATAAATAGAGAAGAGGTACTTACCTGTCTATTGTTCAAGCAGTAGACATAAAGATTCCTCATAATGTTCAGGCCTAGGAACTGTATCTTCATATTCTTTATCATCAAATTTCCTATTCCTGGCTAGTAGTATCCTTATTCATGACATAAGGAAAAGATAGCAGCACTGTTACTATCCATAATGTCTTGGCTCTTCAGAACCTGTTGGTATTGAAGCAATATAGATCTTCTTGCTTTTGCATTACCCTAGTAGCTTTTATTAAATGCTGGTTACCTCATTACTCATGATTTTCATCATCCACTGTGCCATCTGTGAATACTGGCTTCCAATGACTCAAAGAATGTAACTTCACTTCGTTGATTATGATCACAAATGTAAGTCTTGTCCATAATATGTAGAAAACAGTTGACAATAACTCGTTTTCTAGTCATGTTAAATTTACCATTTATCATTTTATAAGATAAACATAAATCAACACATCTTATAACTGTATCTTACCTTGAACTCTTTTGACTGTGATCTTAGAATGTGGTATCTTTCAATGCCTTCTGCATCCTCTCACCATTGGGAAAGACAGGCTAGGAATCTGTCAGCAGAGCAAACAGTGTGGTCTCACATACATGAGGAATGTCTTTGCCTTGTTAAGTACATCTCAAGACCCATCCAGGGAAGCATTATGTTGTCCCACCTGTTGAAGCAAGAAGAGATACAGATCGAGGGGACCAGTGAGCGTTACATAGTATCGGCCTGGATAGCCTATGGAGGACATAGGCATGACTAGTCCTAGAGGACTGGCTGTTATGTCATTTACGTTCTGTGGAGAGGTTCTACTATGTGTCCCGGGTGGAATGTGTGCTGCAAAACCCATCATTGCAAAGTATAATAGCTTAGAGGTGTCACTGAGGTAAGAGCTGGTGCATGAACATACAAAGGTGACTCGAGTTCAAGGGTTGAGAGTAGACTATTGGTAGCGGAGCTGGAATCTATCATGTGTCACCCAAAATTAGTGTATTGGTACTATTCTGGTGATTCAGCCTCATTTGACACAATAAAACAACAACAAATCAAACATTTGCCAGCCAAGAAGTTCTTGATCTCCTTGGAGTGACTGGTCAACCTCATGAGTGGTATAGAGGGTTGGAAGGTACCTAGAGGGAGAAAATAGGACCAGCACCCATGTGAGTCCTAGTCTGGGCTCAGACACACCACATGGGTGGCATTTCCAACTCCAGCTGATCCTACCCACTAGAAAGAGATGAAAGTTTTAAGGATGACACTCCAAAGCATGAGGCTTCTTGAGGCATTGCTAGATAGGGCACTACTTGTTTAGGGACAATACTGTTGGGTCATTTCTAATTTCAGCTAGTACAGATGAAGCTTCTATGAACATTCTTGGTGCACATATGAACTGATTCCTGCTTGTTTTATACCTAGGGTGGGATTACTTGATTATAACTAATTATAATTGAAATAATGTGCATGTTAACTTTAATAAAGTTAACATGCACATTAACTTAACTTTAGTAAAGTTAAGTTTAGTAAACAAATCCTGACAGTTTTCTAGAGTGTTTAGACTAAGTCACGCTCCCAGTAGGATGATAGAACCAGAATTCCACATTCTTCTCATATTTGGTGAGGTCATTGTCATTACTTAAAAAAAGAAATATAGCTCTTCTAGTGGATTCAATGGTACTTCATAGTGATTTTCATTCACATTTTCCTGAATAATAATGATTTAAAGTACCTTTTCATATGCTTATTGGTTATGTTGATATCCTTGTTGAATTACCTGTTCATCTTTTTTCCTTATTGCTTTGTAGAAGTCTTTTCTTATTAATGTATAGTAGTTCTCAGTACACATCTTTAATACTCACCTATTATTCATATGTGAATAATATCTTTATTATTATTCAGCACATATCTTTATCCTATTAAGGCTTGCAGTTTCATTCTCTTAATGGTGTCTTTGAGTGGCAAAACCTTTAATTTTAATGCAATTTAATTTATCAGCATTTTGTTAATTGTTAGAGTACATTTTCCTCTTTGAGAAATCTTTAACTCATGGGTATGGATATACTCTCTTTTGTTTTCTTCTACATGCTTAATTTTTTCTCATTATTCCAGTTGTTCTAGCAGCAGATTTAAAATGAACATTGTTTCACCCACAGCATGTTTGTGGAAAAGCAAGCGACTGTGTTAGCATGATTCTGGGCTCTCTTTCCTGTTAACCTTGTACCATTACTACAATGTGTTAGTTTTACTATAGTTACAGTAGAAACCTTAATATCTGGGTGTGTATTCCCTTTAAAATTATATTTTAAAACTATATTTCCTTTAAAATTATATTGTATTCCCTTTAAAATTATATTTTTTAAAAGATATTTCTTCAGTAATCTTGATCTTTCTGACATCATTCATACATATGTATATTATCAAAATTTATCTAGGATTTTTCTTATACTTGAAAAGTTTCCTTTCCTTTTTAATTTCAGTGTATACATCTTAAAAAGATGCATCTCAGATTTATTTTGGACATTTTGTTGTCTAAAATATGTTTATCTTTGCCTTCATTTGTGAAGCACTTATTTGCTGATGTAGTGAATCCTAGATGGGCAGGTTTCTTTTCTTTAAGTTTCAAATTGTTTTCAAGAAATGGGTTTTTGTTGTTGTTGCTGTTTGCTCTCATTGTTTCTGATGAAAAGTTAGCAGTAGTTACCCCCTTTGAAGAGAATTTTAATTTTTGTTTCATTTTTTTCCCCCTTCTGCCTGCCATTTTCTTAAAAAAATTTTTTAGGATGGCTTTAGATTAACAGAGGAGTTGGGAAGACAATTCCGAGAATTTTCATATTCCCTTTCCCCAGTTTCCAGTTAACATGCTACATTAGTGTGGTACACTGGTTACAATTCCTGAACCAATATTGATACATTATTAACAGAAATCCATACTTTATTTAGATTTCCTTATTAAAGCCATCTATTAAAATTTTAATCTCAATTGTTTTTGTTGCTGTTTCAATTCTAGAACTAATGTAAGATATGTCTCCTGTGTAAATCCACAGCATTAGCCTAAGAAATAAAATAGAAGAGGATCCTAGGTTTAAATGGGCAATAGTCGTATTATAGTATCAATTCTTTATTTAGAAGTCAACCGTAACAATTAAAAATACTTATTTTACATTTGTTTATTTTAAAATGTTTAAAAATACATACATACATATAAACATTCTTGGTAAAACTCCAGAATTTCACATGAGTCCCCGAAAGGCTATCGCATAGGTAAAAGGTAAATGCCCTAAGAATGGGTGAAACCAAGACTTTACTTTAGCAATGACTGGTCCTTCCTTTTTTGTCTGTGAGAAGAAAACTGAATCCTTTCTGAAGAAAGATATCACCTAAATGCTTGTACACAGTGTCCAGCATCCAGTCAAAAGGTATACTGAAATTAAAGAGCATGTAATCAAAAGCCAAATGAAAAACATAAAACAGAGCCTTTGGTAAGACAGATACTGGAGATACTAGACAGACTTTAAATAAATACAATAAAAATTTCAAGAAAATTAAAGTAAAAATGAAAAATTTCACCCATTTAAGCCTAAGATCCTCTTCCATTTTACTTCTTAGGCTAATGCTGTAGATTTACCTAGATGCCATCATTTAAACAGATTCTTGGGCTTCCCTGATGGCTTAGCAGGTAAAGAATCTGCACGAAATGCAGGAGACCTGTGTTCGACCTCTGGATTGGGAAGATCCTCTGGAGGAGGAAATGGCAACCCACTTCAGTATTCTTGCCTGAATATTCCCATGGACAGAGAAGCCTGGTGAACTATAGTCCAAAGAGTTGCAAAAATACGGACAGGACTGAGTGACTAAACACATAAACAGATTCTCAATGTATAAGAGCTGTTCATTCATTCAACAAGTATCTGTCGAATACTAACTCCATGCCAGATTCTATGCTATTCTAGGCATACTATGGTGAGCAAAATGCATGTGGTCACTGTCTCCATGAAGCCTACGGTTCTAGGGTAGGAACAGATATTAATAAAATGGCATAAAAATAGAAACTACAAATTGTGAAAATTGTTGAAAAGTAAATGTGCACCTCTGTGAGAGCATAGAGGGATCACATATTGTCTGGGAGTTGCCAAACAAAGCCTCATTATGTTGAGATTTTACCTAAAGTAACATGTAATTTCTGTCATTACCCTAAATAATCAGCAAGGTGAATGATTTTCAGTTACAACTGAAGTCAAAGCTTTTTTTCTGAATGTAGGACAAAATTTCTAATAATCACAAGATCACAATAATAAAATTCCAGTGTGTAGGAGGTATCCCACAAGACTATATAGTATGTGGGTAGGATGTCCTTTATTTTAAGAATTGTTCTATTTAATGGCATAGGTGGGTGGCATAGGGATAGAGAAAAAAAGAGAGTTCTTTGTTACATAGTACTAAGTATTCAGTGTATTATTTTAAAATTTCATTTATGTTCCAGGTTGGTGCTGATAGAGGGAAGGAAGGATGTACTAATATTTTTTTCAGGGCAAGTCACATTTACTCCTGGTCCTTGGGCATAAATTTCCATGCATATGCAAAAATGGTGAAAGTTGACTATCTCAGAAGAGAATTCCTGCAGACATTATTTTCGTTTGAAATGCTACTAATTTTACTCTTGCAGTTTTGCCAAGGAAGTGCTATGAAAAAAAGGAATGGAGGCATAAATGTGTGTAGTATTCTCAGGGAATGGCAAGCATGACCAAGATGTGGAAGAGAGGCAGAATGGAGTAGAAAAAATAGATTGTACCAGATTATGGGTTGAGGGGTACCTTGCAAAAAATTGATAGGTAGTGGGGGAGCCACTGAAATGGTTGCGTGTATGTGTCAGGGAAAATATCTGTTATTTGGTAAAATTGCTCTGAGAAACCTCAGAAAGGAGATTGAAAAGAGGAACGCTCAAGACTGTGAGACAGGTTGGAGCACATTCTCAGTCTGCTAAGAGGTGACGCTCAAGTGTTTCAGAAATATCACCTCTGATTAAAAGTCATCTCTTTGTTTTTGTTTGTTTGCTTTTGGAAAAAGTCCAACAAATGGGAATTTTAATGAATCTGAATGGATTGAGAAATACTAATGGTTTGAAAACCCTCACTTTTAGGAGAATTGATCTGTTTGAATAATTTGAGTTCTTTAGATAATTTTCACATTACTTAATGCATTCTATGTTCTGACCTTTTGCTTTTTGAATCCCTCAAACCTTGTTGCCCCACAATTTAAGAATACATCAATATAAATATATAAGGAAGTCCTCAACTTTATCATTTGCTACTGCGCCCTGGACAGTTCTGATGGAAATCATTTCAGAAGCCTCCCTAATTAAAATGGAAACCCATTGTGTCAGTTTGTGTGACAAAGCTGGAGCACATTTGAATGTTTGTTTGAATACAGCTTTTAGGCTATTGACAGAAATTTGAGACCAAGGCCAAGCTTAGTAGCATGGGCCCTGAGAAAGACCAAAGCCAGACATGAATGTTTACTGACAGGCGGTTAAGCAAAACAGCTACTCTGCTGTTTGTCTTTGTCCTGGATATTTGCTTCTTATTAATCTTTTAGGATGTATTCTTCCTTTGCTGAATCCATTATTAATCAGAGAATAGACATTGTGTTCCCCTTGTTCGTTCTTGCTCAGGTTGATGGAGAAAAAAAAATGTGTTAGATATAGTTAGAAGAAGTTGTATTTTCTAATTATAATTAGAACAAATAGAACAAGATTTCTAATAAGATACTTTGTACTTTTGGTTGGTTTTAGGTAAGAAAATGTATATCTTAACACTAGATTGCAAAGAATGATGTCACAAATTCTTTAAAATCTTTCTCCTGTTCCCTGGGAATTTTAGTGACTTATAAAAGCAATTATGCTGATGAATTTTTGTGATATAAAGGATACACTGGAGTTTGTGTCTCATAGGCCAACTAAGCATTGTTATTTGGTATGATGTTGCTATATTTATCTGCAGCTTAATTATTGCTTTGTAATAATAGAATAATATTATATTGTTTTTAATATTATGGATATATGTATTTATAATTCTCTTTCCTTTAACAACCATGCAGTTTAAAGATAAAGTGACTGTGGCCCAGAGAGTTTAAATAACTTGCCCAATATCAACCACCTATAAATAAAGACATTGATATTCAAATTTAAGTCTGTCTCCAAAGAGCCTATTTTTTCCTAACACATCCTGCTGCTTTTTTATAGAGATAAATGTCACACCAAATTATTTTCCTTTTTCTACTAAGGGTAGGAGGATGAGCAAGGAGGAGCAGTGCCTTGACAACATGAAGCAGTAAGACCTCATTGTAATAAAAAATGGCAGCCAATCTTCTGGTGGCCTGCTCATTAGCGTCTGAAAATAAAAAATTCTGTTCTGGTGGTGGCAAATTCTTGGCAAGAAAGAAGCAAAATACGAACACTTTGAAGTATGCTTCTACTGTTACTTCTATGTGAGGGAATTATACTTTCTGTCTTTTTATTTTCCCAAAGTGTTAATTTCAGGAAAATCAAATCTCCACTTCAGTTTGACCTAAATGGAATCTGTGAAGCCTTGTAACTTACTGCCTGATGGATGATGTCGTGGTGAGTGGCATGTACAAGGATGGAGTCAGTGATCCCAAACTTTCCAAAGCTTGATTTGTATTTTAAGAATGCATATGTCTAGCTGAAAGGAAAGATACATTCAGTGGTAAGGAAGCAGATTTTGGCATTTTAAAAGTCTGTATTATTAAATAGTGCAATTGGAATTATATCAGGAATTAGCAAACCACAGCCCCTTGGACCAAATCTCCATCATCTGAGATCTGTTTTTATATAGTCCCTCCAAGTTAAGAATGACCTTTACATTTTAGAGGGTTGTAAACAAAACAAACAAAAATCTCCAAAAACAAAGAATATGTGAGAGATCTTACGTGGCACTCAAAGTCTCCAAATGTTTGCTCTCTGCCTATTTACATTAAAGTTTGCCTATTTCTGAACTAAACAGTGGAGGTTAAGCTATCTGAACATATATCAATTCTATTCCATGTAGCTTGCCTTAGAGAAACAATAGATTTGGGCTTGAATCCTATTTACTGCTTGTGTGAACTTGGGCAGAATACACAATGTTTTTGAGGCACCGTTACTCATTCTTGAAATAAATATAATATTACCTATGTCATAATATAGTCAGAGGATTCTATATGTAAAGAGAGTTTTAAGTGCCAAAAGCAGATTGCAAAGTAGAATATTGGGTATAATCTCTTAGTCTTAAAAATGTTTGTTTTTATGATTATAATCACATGAAAAATGCCTGGGAACATAGCCTCTGAATTGTTAACAGTGGCAGGCAAATCCTGGAGAGTGAGAATAAAATAAAGATGTTTACTCTTTATTCTGTATAGTTCTGTGTGAAAACTTTTATAAGGCACTACTTTGTTAATTGTCACCTAATGGTAATTTAAAAGTTTTTGGCGTACAGTAGGGATAGGCCAAGTGTCAATCCTTTCTTGCTCCTTAAAGAAGGGAGAAAGATTCTCCAGATAGCTGATTCTAATTTGTGGATTGGAACAGCATTAAGCTCAGATTTTTTTAGGAGAATAAACATGCAGTGTTTTAAAATGTATTTTATAATTTAACAGCTTTGACATCTTGACTTCTAAAAGGGAAACAAGACTCACTAATTCATTTCCGGGTTTAGCCTCTAACTATCTGGCAAGATAGGGTGTCTTCACATTCAGTTCAGTTCAGTTGCTCAGTCGTGTCCAACTCTTTGCGACCCCATGAATTGCAGCATGCCAGGCCTCCCTGTCCATCACCAACTCCCGGAGTTCACTCAAACTCATGTCTATTGAGTCGGTGATGCCATCCAGCCATCTCATCCTCTGTCGTCCCCTTCTCCTCCTGCCCCCAATCCCTCCCAGCATCAGGGTCTTTTCCAATGAGTCAACTCTTCGCATGAAGTGGCCAAAGTACTGGAGTTTCAGCTTTAGCATCATTCCTTCTAAAGAACATCCAGGACTGATCTCTAGAATGGACTGGCTGGATCTCCTTGCAGTCCAAGGGACTCTCAAGAGTCTTCTCCAACACCACAGTTCAAAAGCATCAATTCTTTGGTGCTCAGCTTTCTTCATAGTCCATCTCTCACATCCATAAATGTCTTTACATTAGGATATCATTTTCTCATGTCTCATGTGGGGAAGATTCCACCACTTGCATGTCCTTCTGGAGTCTCTTTTGTCCCTGAATTCAAATTCATGGATAGCTTAGTCTAACCTCAGGAACCCAACACTTCTGTTATTGTAGGCTGTTATTGAAATTCTGTCTGTAACTAATAAGAAATTAAAGGCATAGTTAGTCACCTTCTCTGGAGAAGGAAATGGCAGCCCACTCCAGTATTCTTGCCTGGAGAATCCTGTGGATGCAGGAGCCTGGTGGGCTGCTGTCCAAAGGGTCGCACAGAGTTGGACACGACTGAGGCAACTTAGCATGCATGCATGCACTGGAGATGGAAATGGCAACCCACTCCAGTATTCCTGCCTGGAGAACCCCAGGGACAGGGGAGCCTGGTGGGCTGCCGTCTATGGGGTCGCACGGAGTCGGACACGACTGACGCGACTTAGCAGCAGCAGCAGCAGTCACCTTCTCCTTACATTATAGATTAACTGGGGCTCCACAAGGTCTGTAAAAATCTAGGATTCCCTTAGGCCAATAGGCAGCCTTGTTTGTCATGGTTTGGCTGTGTATAAGCTTCATTCAGATATATAATGAAACTTGAAATAGCCCAGTTTCACTTGAAGTTGAATAAACATGTCCATTAGCATTATTCCTAAATTTCATGACTTCTTACTAATGCTGCTATAACTGCTGGAGTTCTAAGACTTCCAAAATCCCCTCATTAAATATCTCAAAATAACCCAAACTTCCTCTCGGTCCCCAAAACCATAGGATCCTAGGTAAGGTCACTTGAGGAGTTTCTCACCAAGACTGATGACTGTTCTTGTCCTCTGTCATTGCAGTGCTCTTTTATTCTTTGCACAGACCCTGGATATCATGTCCCGTAATGCCCATTCTTCCAGGACCAGTTTGCCTGTCTGAGGTTCCTCTCCAACTAGGATTCTGACTCGCCCTCACCCTCTATCTTCCTGAGGTGTGTC
Organism: Bubalus bubalis; assembly: GCF_019923935.1. Taxonomy (NCBI): domain Eukaryota; kingdom Metazoa; phylum Chordata; class Mammalia; order Artiodactyla; family Bovidae; genus Bubalus; species Bubalus bubalis. The sequence continues at coordinate 82,468,614 of NC_059159.1, read as the reverse complement.
ATCCCTCTTCACCATCTCTTTTCGCCTGGCACTCTCTCCACTGTCCCTAGGATTGCCATTATTCATCTATCGTTTGGACCTTTATGGAGAAGCCTTTCTCTTTCTGGACATATTTCTTTTACAGGATGTAATACAGATGATTTAATTTTATTATTCAGCTCTCTTGAATAGAATTATCTCAATGGAGTGACTCTCTCCTGTCAAAGGTGTGTAAGCAGTCTGGAGACAGGAAGGGGAGAGACTGGTTAAGTTCAAGTTCAATTTAACTTTGCTTCCATCCCAAGCCCTGGTAAGGCCTAGTGAATCTCACTTCTCACCTCTCAGTGATTATCCCTTAGAGTGCTGTCTTGTCCCCCTGAGTCTGACTGAGCGGCACCGTTGTCCTTTCTCTATCAGGTCTCCATTTGGTCTGCAGTTGTGGGCAGGGATTTAGTGAAAATTGTAAAACATGTACAGAGTTCTCATTATACACCTCACCAAGTTTTCTCTATTGTTTACATTTTACATTACTATAGTACTGTTGGGTAGTTACAATAGGAAAAAGGAGTCCAGAATGGTGCTGACTGAAAGACAAAGAAGGGAAAACCCTGAGAAAATCGAACAAAGAAAGGTCCAAGGTACACACTCCCCAGACAATACGTTTGTCTCCTCTTTTGCAGAGAGCTTGTGACAATTAGTTGCTTGGCTGACAATTAATTGCAGTATTGTCTAGGTGTGTCCTGATCAAATGATTTGAAAGGGGTGTGATTAGGGACAAACTTTTTTTTTTGCATTGTATCAGCTTTTGCCTTTGGCGTTTTGGGAACTCCATAGTAAGAGGACAAATCAGGGTAGCCTGAGTCTTCTTTTACTGAAGTCTTTGCTGAGAAAGAGTAGGCTAGGGTAGTTGCTCCTGTGAGGCTCTATGGGACAGAAGCTGAATTCAGGCAAAACTGAAAATCTGGGTAGTAGGCATTTAGGTGAGGCTCTCAAATAGGGAAGAAATAAAAATCATATTGGATAGAGCAGAATGAAATAAAACAACTATCAACTTGAAAACATGTAAAACCATTAACGTGTCCAAAGAAATTATGGTTGATGGTCATAAAGTCATATATATATATATATATATATATATACTTTACCTTCTTAAAATATAAAGTTTATCTCTATAAATGTTCTGAAGGCGTGTGTGTGTCTGAGTTATAGTGAGCAACTACCTATGGACCAGACACTGTGTTAATTACTAGAGATACTGATTAAAGAAAACCATGTTCTTATCCCCAAGAAGTTTATGGCCTGGGTGGCGATGATCTTACATGTATATAACCTAACTAGTTTTCCTTTACTGTTTCTTTTCCTCCAATTTGTACTATATTTTATCTGGCAGGGCAGGAGATATCCAGCAATGGGTGATATGACCATCGTCAAAAATGTGATTATCTGCTAAGAAAGTGACACAAACACAAAGTATCACCTTCATTAACAAATATCCATTAAGTTCTTGCTCTCTGTAGCACATTTTCCAGCCATTAATTAGGCAAATAATATAAGACAACGTTACCACCCTTTCTTACCTTGTTACTCAGGATATTTCCTAAAACAAAAAATGATGATACAAGGTAGTCTCAATTAGTTCTAAAGAATATTTCAGATCTAAATTCTCTAGGAGATTAGAAAATGAGGCAATCACCCCTACCTGGAACTGGCAGGTGAGGCTTGGTGGAGGAAAGCTTCTAGTTATGTCCAGAAATAAAGCCTTACATGTGCACAGGGTTTTCAAGGGTGGAATTAGACTAGCCAAGTTTGTTGAATTGCCTTCCCTTCCTTTTCTGGCCTTTTTCTTTTACTTCTTGCCTTCTGTGTGCCAAGGTGACTGCATTTGGTGAAGTCATATGGTGACCCATTGTTCATTTCTTGTTAGCTGAATTAGGAAAAATGGTTGAGATGGATTAAGATGGGCAGCAGCAGCCTTCATGCCATCCTGAGAGTAATTAAATGTAACAGAGCAAGTATGGAAATAATCCTGGGTGCTTCACTTCCCCAAGTTCCAATTCAGGCCTTGAAATCCCCCTATGCCAATGATTAGCTAACTGGTTATCTGGATGTTGTGCCACAATGTAGACTTTTGGCTTAGAGTCCTAGTTCATGGTAGAAATGAACGGTCATTCTGTACTTTGCCTTGATGTCTTCAAATGTTGTTTCACCCATAGGATATAATTGGAGAATTTCTGTCGTAATTCTGTCATAGTATTTCAAGTTCAGCTTTTGGTTTCCTAATAGTCTAAATGTCACATGCATTTTTATTTTACAAATATAAATGGTACACAGTTTATTGTGCTACATTCCTGTGTATTGTGAAATGTATGTCTGTGTGTGTGTGTGTGTGTGTTTATGTGTGTGTGCATATTTCCTCCCCCTAAAGAGGTGAATTCTTTAAAGGAAATGAAAATAAAATTTTCATAGGGTGTAGGGCAGAGCAAATGCTCATCACAAACTTATCTGACAAGTCTCTTTCAAGAACCTGTCCACAGACTGAAGATTCACTCTTTGCTCAATTTGCATCCTTGGCCCAATAAATGTTTTATGACCTCCCTCTATGAGCACTCACAGCCAGAAGGAGGTAATGCAAAATTGATCTGTATATTAAAACTGCTGAGCCAAGCGGGCTTGCTCCTGGAATTACACTGATTATGTGTATGTGTGATTCAACAGGCCCTATTGAAACACCAGAGTATTTGAAAAGACACCCACCAGCTGCATTTTTTATACATATAGCTTCTTCCTTCCCTCTTCCTCTTAACCCTGTGGACCAACTTCCCTTTGGGCTCATGAATAGCAATAATGTTTGCAGAAAAGAAAATACTTCCCCATAAGGCTTCACAGTCTATTATTTCTAGAATGCAAAGAAAGACATGGACCTCGGACTCAAACACACAAGGGTTGGAATCCCACCTTCATCATTTATTTGCTGTGTGGATTTGGGCCAATTATTATATCTCTCTGGGCCTCATATTGATATTTTAAAGTGGAGATAATAACATCCACCTGCTCAAATTGTTGCAAATACAACCAGTATAGTTAGGTTTTGGCTGTCTGTAATGTAAAATGATGTCTATTTCCTTTACTACCCTTGTTACAGTGGTGTGAGTTAATAGTAGCATGATGGATCTCCTTAAATCATGCCCTAATTATTTCTGGAAATGACACCAGGTTCTCTCTTACATGGGCTGAGAAAAGGTTCTTCATTCTGGTGTTTTTTTTTTACATGCTGCCAAGATATTCATTTATATAACAGCTGTTTCTTATTGAGTACCTATTTTATACCAGGAACTTCTCTCACCCTTGGGTTATGTCATGAGTGGGACAGACAAGATCCCTGATTTCCTGAAACTTAGAGATGATTGCAAGTAACAGGTGAGGAAATCACACAAGAAAGATAAATAGTTATAGATAAAGACAAATATTCCAAAGGAAATAAAGCAGTGACTCTATAGACATTGACTAGAAAGGTGGTATAAGGGAGCAACATTAGAGATGGTGGTCAGGAAAGTCTTCTCTGATGAGCTGACATTTGACCTAAAACCTACATGGTGAGATGGATCTTACATGTAAAGATCAGAGGTAAAGGAAGACCATTCCAGACTGAAGGAACAAAGGGAAGGAACCACCGAATTAGACTGATTGAGGGAAGGGGGGCTAAGATTCTGGTCACGCATTCCAACATGTGTGTTTTCCCCCATGCCTTCAAACAATTCTCCAACACTAGCTGTGTGTCCCAGAATTTGACACTCTCTACCCAAAGAAAGCATCAGACTGTTCCCCACTTCAGATTGTTACCTGCGCTTCTCATTCACTGGCTATTAATCGGTGCTTCCTATTTCCCCATCTTTGCATTTGATTAGTTTGCTAGAAGGTCTCACAGAACTCAGGAAACCAGTTTATTTACTAGACAGTAAATTACAAGCCAGTTTATTACAAAGAATATGGGAGGATACATAGAGCAAGTTATGGAGAACAGATGCAGAGCTTCTGTATCTTCTCTAAGCAGGTCACGTCCCCAAATCTCCAAGTGTTCACCAATCCAGAAGCTCTCCAATCCTGTCCTTCTGGGTTTTTATGAAGACTTCATTACACAAGTACAATTGATTAAATCATTGGCCACTGGCAATTAATTCAACCTCCAGCCCTTCATCCCTCCCCAGAGGTCAGGGGAGTAGAACTGAAAGTTAAAACTCTCTAATCCTCTGGTTTCTCTGGTAACAGCTTGTGTCCTTAGGTGACCTAGGGTCTTTCCAAAAGTCACCTCATTAACATAACAAAAGCTACTTTTATTGTTCTTCTCACTTAGAAAATTTCAAAGGTTTAAGGAGAAAGCAATGGTACCCCACTCCAGTACTCTAGCCTGGAAAATCCCATGGATGGAGGAGTCTGGAAGGCTGCAGTCCATGGGGTCGCTGAGGGTAGGACACGACTGAGCGACTTCACTTTCACTTTTCACTTTCATGCATTGGAGAAGGAAATGGCAACCCACTCCAGTGTTCTTGCCTGGAGAATCCTAGGGACTGGGCATCCTGGTGGGCTGCCGTCTATGGGGTCACACAGAATCAGACACGACTGAAGTGACTCAGCAGCAGCAGTGCCAGAAAAAGAGGGGAACACCAAGTATATGTATTTCATATTATAAATCACAATATTACAGGGAGAAAAAGTGAGAAAAAGATATAGTGGTACAAGATGACCCTTAGAGTTATGCAGGGACCTGATCATGTATGACAGTAGGCAATTAGAATGATTGGAAGAGGGACTTCCCTGGTGGTCCAGTGGCTAAGACTGCACTCACAAAGCAGGGGGCCCAGGTTTGATCCTAGGTCATGGAACTAGGAGGGTTTCCCTGGTGGCTCAGGTGGTAAAGAATCTGCCTGCAATGCAGGAAACCTGGGTTCAGTCCCTGGTTTGGGAAGATCCCCTGGAGAAGAAAATGGCAACCCATTCCAGTATTCTTGCCTGGAGAATTCCATGGACAGTCTGACAGGCTAAAGTCCATAGGGTTGCAAAGATTCAGACAAGAATGAGTGACTATCACTCACATGGAACTAGAAAGTGTTAGTATCACTACAAACAAAGCTAGTGGAGATGATAAAATTCCAGCTGAGCTATTTCAAATCCTAAAATATGTTGCTGTTAAAGTGCTGCACTCAATTTATGTCAGCAAATTTGTAAAGCTCAGCAGTGGTCACAGTACTGGAAAAAGTCTGTTTTCATTCTAACCCCAAAGAAGGGCAATGCTAAGGAATGTTCATACTACCATTCAATTGCTCTCATTTCACATGCTAGCAAAGTAATGCTCAAAATCCTTCAAACTAGGATTCAGCAGTACGTGAACTGAGAAACCAGATGAACAATCTGGATTTAGAAAAGGCAGAGGAACCAGAGATCAAATTGTCAAATCTTCTGGATAGTAGAAAAAGCAAAGGAATTCCAGAAAAACATCTGCTTCACTGACTATGCTAAAACTTTCAACTGTGTGGATCACAACAAACTGTGGAAAATTCTTCAAGAGTTGGAAATGCCAGACCAATTTACTGTCTCCTAAGAAACATGTATGCAGGACAAGAAGCAACAGTTAGAACTGGACATGGAAAGACAGATGGGTTCCAAATTGGGAAAAGAGTATGTCAAGACTGTATATTGTCACCTGCTTATTTAACATCTATGCAGAGTACATCATGAAAAAATGCCAGGCTGGATGAATTACAAGTTGGAATCAAGATTGCCAGGAGAAATATCAACAACCTCAGATATGCAGATGATGCCACTCTTATGGCAGAAGAGGAACTAGAAAGCCTCTTGATGAGGGTGAAAAAGGAGAGTAAAAATGTTGGCCTGAAACTCAACATTCAAAAAACTAAGATCATGACATTCAGTCCAATCACTTCATGGCAAATAGATGGGGAAAAAATGGAAACAGTGACAGATTTCTTTTTCTTGAACTTCAAAATCACTGTGGACAGTAACTGCAGCTATGAAATTAAAAGACACTTGCTCCTTGGAAGAAAAGCTATGACAAACCTAGACAGTGTATTAAAATGCAGAGTAATCATTTTGCTGACAAAGATCCATGTAGTCAAAGCTATAGTTTTTACAATAGTCATGTTTAGATATGAAAGTTAGACCATAAAGAAGGCTGAGCACTGAAGAATTGATGCTTTCAAATTGTGGTGCTGGAGAAGACTCTTGAGAGTCCCCTGGACAGCAGGGAGATCAGACCAGTCAATCTGAAAGGAAATCAATCCTGAATCTTCATTGGTGGACTGATGCTGAAGCTGAAGCTCCAATATTTTGGCCACCTGATGCGAAGAACTGACTTATTGGAAGAGACTCTGATGATGGAAAGATTGAGGGCAGGAGAAGAAGGGGTGACAGAGGATGAGATGGTGGGATAGCATCACTGACTCAATGGATATATATTTAAAAATACATTATTAAACTCAATTTCACTGGTTTCTTTTGCTTCCTTTTGATGTATGTACCAGAAATTTAAAATTATAAATGCAACTTAAATTATATCTCTGTTGGACAGTACTGTTCTAGACTATTCAGACCATAAATAAAGATGATTATTTGAAAAAATAGGAAATATTAATTTTAGTAATATAGAAAGAACACACACATGTAGATATTTAAGAGAGATTATATGATCTAAAGTGCAATCCATACTTCTTAGATTAGATACATTTAGAGATTTATTCTCATTCTGACTTAGAATCTTATTTCTTACAATTTTTTTTCAGCTTCTTTTTTTCTAGTAAACAATTGGATTTATAGAATTTTTCTTTGATTTTTGGTACACCTCTCCTCCCTTTCATTTTCTTATCTCTGACCAGTTTCAAGGCTTTGAAAATGACCCATCTATGACACTCCACAATAAGTTCTGAGGATCCATTGAGAAACTATCATTCTAAAGTTGAGTCTCTGTTTCTCACTGCTGAGTTATTTATAGCTTTCCATTCATAGCCCTCCCCTGAGCATTGCAATTATGTCTCTCAACACCCACATCTTCTCCCTCCCTCCCTTCACCTTCTTGTGTTGTGTGTGCATAGGCACTTTGGATTTTGTATATTTTCAGACTGTATGCTGTTTAAGAATGAAAACTAATCTAATGTAAAAGCTTTAATAAGGAACACATTATCAGACAAATACTACAGTAGAGGATTTTGTTGAATATCAGTCAGGAACCCTGTTATATTTGAAATTAAGTAGCACCTAGTACTGATGACATGAATGAAGTTGATACTTGGAAATGCAGCAAATTCACTGCATATAAATTTAAATATTAAAGAGCAATGAGGTTATACATGTCTGAAAAATTGCTTTGGCCCATGCCCAGTAGAAATTTCCATAAGCTTAGAATTATGTAGTTATTTCTATATCTCTGAAACCATTGCAAAAGTTAAGTAAAAGTTGTATAATTGAATGGACATTTTTTGATGGTTTATATATTTTTTCTATAGATTGAGGTCTTATTACAAAAAATTTTTATATACTTATACAAAAATACAAAATTAAAGTAACCCAATAAATGTAATATGTAAGTTAGTTTATAAATGCAGAAGGGTCTGCTAAATATCCGGGAATGATAAGGTTCTTACACTCTACTTATGCACTTTAGATGAAAATATAGTCACAATTTATAATCACTTAAATTTAGCCTATGTGCTTCTATATGTGTATCAGTTCAGTTCAGTCACTCAGTCGTGTCCGACTCTTTGCGACCCCATGAATTGCAGCACACCAGGCCTCCCTGTCCATCACCAACTCCCGGAGTTCACTCAAACTCACATCCATTGAGTCGGTGATGCCATCCAGCCATCTCATCCTCTGTTGTCCCCTTCTCCTCCTGCCCCCAATCCCTCCCAGCATCAGAGTCTTTTCTTTCCTTTTTTTTTCTTTTATTTTTAAATTTTATTTTATTTTTAAACTTTACATAATTGTATTTGTTTTGCCAAATATCAAAATGAATCTGCCACAGGTATACATGAGTTCCCCATCCTGAACCCTCCTCCCTCCTCCCTCCCCATACCATCCCTCTGGGTCGTCCCAGTGCACCAGCCCCAAGCATCCAGTATCGTGCATCGAACCTGGACTAGTCAACTCTTTGCATGAGGTGGCCGAAGTATTGGAATTTCAGCTTTAGCATGAGTCATTCCAATGAACACCCAAGACTGACCTCCTTTAAAATGGACTGGTTGGATCTCCTTGCAGTCCAAGGGACTCTCAAGAGTCTTCTCCAACACTACAGTTCAAAAGCATCAATTCTTTGGTGCTCAGCTTCTTCACAGTCCAACTCTCACATGCATACATGACCACTGGAAAAACCATAGCCTTGACTAGACGGACCTTTGTTGGCAAAGTAATGTCTCTGCTTTTCAATATGCTATCTAGGTTGGTCGTAGCTTTCCTTTCAAGGAGTACACGTCTTTTAATTTCATGGCTGCAGTCACCATCTGCAGTGATTTTGGAGCCCCCCAAAATAAAGTCTGACACTGTTTCCACTGTTTCCCCATCTATTTCCCATGAAGTGATGGGACCAGATGCCATGATCTTCATTTTCTGAATGTTGAGCTTTAAGCCCACTTTTTCACTCTCCTCTTTCACTTTCATCTTCACTTTCTGCCATAAGGGTGGTGTCATCTGCATATCTGAGGTTATTGATATTTCTCCTGGCAATCTTAATTCCAGCTTGTGCTTCTTCCAGCCTAGCATGTATAACAGTCCATAGAATAAATAGCAACATATTATATCATTAGAGCTTAATTTTGAGGTATAATGGATGAAATATTTGCATGCAGTTTACTACATTGGTTTCCTGAATGTCTACTCTGTGAAGGTGCTTCTTTACATTAGCCTAATATAGCCAGTGATACTGATGGTCATCTTGTGGTTATGTGTAAAAGCATTCCTGTTTTAAAGTATTTGAGTGTGATGGGACATCAGGTCAACAACTCAAATTGTTCAGGAAGAAAACAGTTCTTTGTATTGTATGTACATTTTCTCTGTAAATTTGATTTTTTTAATAGAAGAAAAGAATTACTTTTAGCTGTTTAACTTGGGAAAGTCACTTCAACAATCAGTCTGAGTTCTGTTTCCCTGTGTGTAAAATGGAGATACTAATATCTTAAGAAGGTGCTTTAAAGATTAAAATTGCAAGTCACTTAGAGACATGGTTTTCTTCTTTATTCAGTGGTCTATAATCTGTTTCTCTCTTTATTTACTTAGATGTTCAAATTGTCCCATATTTGCTAGTGGAGAATGAAAGCCCCTTCTAGATGAGAGCCCATTTTCTTAACATCCTTGCAATGATATAATACCATTTTATAATTTAAAAGAAAGCTTTATGTTGTATCAGTATATCACATCAAAAAAGTATACATTGGGTAAGGGCATTTTCAGACATCTCAGAATAGAGATCCAGACTGTGGTTTGCAATAACACAAAGCTATTATAAAATACCTGAAGAACCAACCACCTCATTACGGAGGATGCAACACCTGTAGGAGGTGTCTGTGATAGCAAGCACTGGAGCAATAACCTAAAGTGTTGTTTGCTCTATTCATAGGTGGGAGGCTGGGATAACCCTCTGATTTTTTTTAATGAAGTTTATTACTTGTTTCCAAAAATATTAACCCCCATAAAGAAGTAAGGGCATAGTTACCCAAATAGAATTCTAATATTAAAAAAAATTGAAGTATAGTTATTTTACAATCTTGTGTTAACTTCTCATGTACAGAAAAGTGATTCAGTTGTATGTATATAATGTATATATATTATTTTTCTAGTATCATTTATTAGAGGATATGAATATATTTCCTTGTGCTATAGTAGGACCACGTTATTTATCTATTTTATACAGGTTGTGTATCTGGTAATCCTAAACTCCTAATTTATCCTTCCCCCCGCTTTCCCCTTTGGTAACTATAAGTTTGTTTTCTGTATCTGTGAGTCTGCCTCTGTTTCATAAGTAAGTTCATTTTTGTCATATTTTAGATTCTACAAATAAATGATATATGCTATTTGGCTTTCTTTTTCTGACTTCCTGTACCAAGCACGAATATCTCTAGGTTCATCCATGTTGCTGTAAATGTCATTATTTCTTTTTTATAGCTGAGTAGTATTCCATTGTATATTTATATACCACATCTTCTTTATACATTCCTCTGTTGGTGGACATTTAGATTGCTTCCATGTGTTGCTATAAACATTGGAGTGAGTGCATCTTTTTAAAATAAAGTTTTCTCTAGATATATGCCCAAGAGTACAATTGTTGGATCATATGACAACTTTAGTTTTAGTCTTTTGAGGTACCTCCATACTGTTTTCCATAGTGACTGTGCCAATTTGCATTTCCACTAACAGTGAAGGAGGGTTCCCTTTCCACCACAGCATCTCCAGCATTTGGTAGACTTTATAATGATGGCCATTCTGATTGCTGTGAGGTGGTACTCATTGTAGTTTTGAATGGTGTTTCTCTAATAATTACCAATGTTGAGCATCTTTTTATATGCTTATTGGTCATCTGTATGTCTTTGGAGAAATGTCTATTTAGGTACTCAGTCCTTTTTTTTTTTTTTTTTGATTGGGTTGTTTGATAATTTTGTTATTGAGCTGTATGAGCTGTTTGTCTATTTTGGAAATTAAGGCCTTGTAGGTCCCATCATCTGCAAATAGTTTCTCCTAACCTCTAGGTTGTCTTTTCATTTTGCTTATGTTTTCCTTTGCTGTGCAAAAGCTTATAGGCTTGATTCAGCCCAAACCAATTTTTGCTTTTATCTCTACTATCTTAGGGGGATTGACCTAAGAAAACATTGGCAAAATTTATGTCAGAGACTATTTTCTAGGAGTTTTATGGTGTCATATCTTACATGTAAATCTTTAAACCATTTTTAGTTGATTCTTTTGTATGGTGTGAAAGTGTGTTCATTGCTTAACATGTGGCTGTTGAGCTTTCCTGACAGCACTTCCTGTAGAGACTGTCTCTTCTCCATTATGTAGATTCTAAAGTTTTTGCTCAGATTTTCAGGAAGCTGAAGAAATGAAATTACCAGAAGGAAATATGGGGTGAGTGGGTTGTAATTTAGTTCTTCTTCCTACCTCAGGGAAAATTAGATTCAAGCTATTCTAGACACATGATATTATTTCTTAGTTTAAAGACCTCCTGAAATAGGAGATCCCATAGCCTTCTATGGGATAGAATAGTCCATTTTGACATCTACTTATACTTACTGCCTGAAATTCTGTGTTTCCATGAGTACTGTGGCCTACTTGGAGATTAAACCCTCTCTTCTTGTTCTGTACTCAAAGAAAATTAAAATTCTGGTCATGTTCTCTCCAAAGTGTCTGTAAAAGAGTAGTGTTCAAATTTCTGGTCACTTAATATACGTAGTCTCTACTTCCAAAGGGAAGTGACCTACCATTTCCTAAATTTCTAGAGAGGAAATTTTACTAACATTCTTTTAGTATTTAGAGTCCCTTGGACTGCAAGGAGATCCAACCAGTCCATTCTGAAGGAGATCAGCCCTGGGATTTCTTTGGAGGGAATGATGCTAAAGCTGAAACTCCAGTACTTTGGCCACCTCATGTGAAGAGTTGACTCATTGGAAAAGACTCTGATGATGGGAGGGATTGGGGGCAAGAAGAGAAGGGGACGACAGAGGATGAGATGGCTGGATGGCATCACCGACTCGATGGACGTGAGTCTGAATGAACTCCGGGAGTTGGTGATGGACAGGGAGGCCTGGTGTGCTGCGATTCATGGGGTCACAAAGAGTCGGACACGACTGAGCGACTGATCTGATTTAATCTGATATGGCAAAGACTGTTACCTGTACTTAACATGTTTGAACTTATTCAGTTTCCAGAGCTACCCTCTGTTTTCAATCTCTTAATAAAAATCACGTGGATGGATTATTTCTTGAAGTTGGCACAATTAGCATAATAGTTAACTTTATGTGTTAACTTGATAAGCATGGGATGCCCAGATATTTGTTTAAATAATATTATTTATTTAAATATTATTTCTAGATGTATTTGTGAGGGTGTTGTTAGGTCAGGTTAATATACATTTGAATTAATAGACTGAACACTATAAACAATATTTGTGACTCTGCCAAAATTCATATGCTAAATCCTAATGTCTAATGTGATGGTACTTAGAGATAGGATTTTGGGGAAGTGAGTCAAGAGTGTGGAGCCCTTATGAATGGAATTATTGCCCTTATAAAAGAGACTCCATAGAGCTCCCTTGCCCCCTCTACCACTTGTTAATAGACAGCCATCTATTAACTAGGAACTGAGGTTTCACCAGACACCAGAAGCTTCTCAAGCATGATCTTGGTCTCTCTAGCCTCCAGAAATAAATTTCTATAGTTAATAAACTACCTAGTCTATAGTATTTTTGCTAAAGGAACATGAATGGGCTAATACACTGAGTAAAGCAGATTGTCTTCTCCATTGTGAGTGGGGCTCATCCAATCATTTGAAGGCCTGAATAGAACAAAGAGATGAATAACAAAGAATTCTTTCTCTGCCTGACTGTCTCTCAGTTGGGACATCAGTTCTCTCCTGTTTTCAGACTTAAACTCGGACTGGAGGTAACACCATCTGCTCTCTTGGGTCTGGTTTTGTCAACCTCCTATGTGAGCCAATTCTTTATAACAAATCTCTATCATCTATCTGTCCCTCTGTCTATCTATCTATATATCTACCTACTCACCTACCTATCTGTCTCCCTACCTATCATCCATCTTATCTATCTATCTGTCATCTATCTCCAGTTGGTTTTATTTCTCTGGAGAATCCTGACTAGCACAAGAGGCAGAGCTTGGAGTCAGGGCATTTTCCCTTTAGTATTCTTGCTCTTAACTAATTGTATTAAGACAGCTTAATACAATAAGCTGTCTCTGATTCAGTAAATATTGTATAACCTTCACAGTACAGCAAAGTCAATGGGATGTTTTTCTCTCCATTTTATAGACTTAGTGAAGTGAAGTGAAGTTGCTCAGTCATATCCGACCCTTTGCAACCCCATGTTCTGTAGCCTACCAGGCTCCTCCATCCATGGGATTTTCCAGGCAAGAATACTGGAGTGGGTTGCCATTTCCTTCTCCAGGGGATCTTCCTGACCCAGGGATTGAACCCAGGTCTCCTGCATTGCAGGCAGATGCTTTACCATCTGAGCCACCAGGGAAGTTTATAGACTTAGAGGAACCCAAAACTAGGAGAGGTTAAGCAATTTACTTGTGATTAAATAGTTAAGCTAGTAAATGGTGGTGGTGGTTTAGTCACTAAGTCATGTCTGACTCTTGCAACCCCATGGACTGTAGCCTGCCAGGCTCCTCTGTCCATGGGGTTCTCCAGGCAAGAATACTGGAGTGGGTTGCCATTTCTTTCTCCAGGGGATCTTCCTGACCCAGGAATCGAACCTGGGTTTCCTGCATTGCAGGCAGATTCTTTACCGACTGAGCTACAAGGGAAATGAGTAAATGTCACCCACAAATTCACAATTCAGATAAACATGGCTCCGAAGTCAGTGGTATTTTATTTTTCAGACTTACTGCATTTCTTCCATGTAGTTTATTTTGGAGGGGAGAATGTTACCTACAGAAAAGGACTTCTAGGAAACAACCAGAACTATTACTTTTTCTGGAGAATAGCTGCTTTTGTTAGGTATATCATCATAAGAGCCCCCAGTTAGATCTACAAAAGGCTACAGAGGTAGAGAAGACTTTCAGGTCCCTTCCTGAAATAACAAAGGTAGTTACCACTTAGGGAGGACCTATTATATGTTCATTCCTGGGTGCAATAATATATCATTTAATCTTCAATGCAAACTTTTGAGGCAGTTTATTTTCTTAGACTGGGTTTCTCAGAAGCAGAGATGTAAGAATCTGTAATGTAAGAATTCAAATGCAAATGATTTTTTAAGGTAATACTCCCAGGAGAAACAATAAGCATGTGAGGAAAGCAATTCTGGTCAGGGAAAGAAAGCAAGCAAGACTGAAGATTTGGGTAAGGGCTCAGAGAAAGTAACTTCAGCTTGGTCCTACAGGGGATCTCTGGAGTGTAAGGCATACCTCAGGGTTTATCCAAGTCTGAGGCATAGAAGCTACACTTTGCCTCACCATTCATTCTCCATCCTTGGAGAAGGGGGGATATAAACTTCCAGGCACTTTATGAAGCCTTGTGTTTAGGGACAAGAGCCTCAAGGCAACTGAGGGCAGCCTGAGGAAGAAGAGTTGCATGTGTGGGCAGGAAGGAGACGAAACCAACATCACAGCTGGAGAGGGGTTCAGAGGATGGTAAAAGAATCTAGGGGGATCTGGGTGGAGCCATGATGTTATGAAGGGTAGAGTTCGGAGAGAGATTTCTCTGATGCCTGGGTGCTTTTCCTACCACCCCATTCTGCCTCTTTTTGTTTCCCTTACACTAGTCTGCCTCTGATGACTCTTGACTCATTTAGCAGCCTCAGATCTCAGGGCTGAGTTGCCCTGCAGCTTGGCAGCAAGAAAGGCATGTAAGGCAGCAAGAGAACTGATAGACTCAGTTCCATTTCCTAGAAGGTTTAATAGCCTTCTAGAATTAGAACTTCAGAACCAGGAATTTGGGAAAGTGACCTCATATGTTGTAATTGATGAAACTTTTAAACATTTTTAAACTTATGAAAAAACACTTTTAAACCTTATGAAAAAATTTAACAGTGATAAAAATAAAACTGAGCCTCTTACATGCCAGCCAGATCTCTGTCTTTCAGAGCATTGATTCCTTTTGTGAGTACTTTGGGGGCCTTCCTTTTTCTGGATTTCACTGCATTGAAGTTCCAGCTTGGATTACTTGTACTCCCTGGTGGGAGTGGGTTCTGGACAAAGATAAGTCACCAACTGCCGTAGGGTCCAGATACCATGAGGATTTCTGACATATGAATGCATAGAAAATAACAGATGGGATCTCTGAATTTTGGATTTTTCTTTCTGAAAGTCTCCTTTCTTTTTCTCTGACAAATCAGATTTATGTTTCTCTAAGCTTGAATTATGTAAAGCTTTGTGGTCTTGTGTTGGCTGCACCTTGACAAACAGAGACAATAGCACTAAGTAAAGGTGTGAAGAACAATTTTACATTTTTATAGCATTTTTCACAACCATTGTATCCTGAGGCACTTCACAGGAAGTAGCAACAGCAACTTCTATAGATCCTATTGGAGTGTGAATTCTGAAACCCAGTTCTGACCTTCTATGGTTCATTTGATGGTGCGAGAGACTCTAAAAATGGCACTCTCTGGCTTTTTTTCCTCTTTCCTTTTTTTGTTACATTCCTTTGAATGTTTCTCTTTGATATTTTTATGCATCTCTCTTTTAAATAAATTTTATTCATTATCTTGCAATATACTAAACAATGGGGATGAAATGGCAAATGAGATAATTTTGAATTTCACTTTTTCCACTTACTTTGTGTCTGAGCTTCCCAGGAGGCTCTGTGGTAAAGAATTGCCTGCCAAGCAGGAGATGCAGGTTTGATCCCTGGGTGGGGAAGATCCCCTGGAGAATGAAATGGCAACCCATTCTGGTATTCTTGCCAAGGAAATCCCATGGATAAAGGAGCCTGGCAGGCTACAGTCCATGGGGTTGCAAAAGAGTCAGACATAGTGAGAGAGGGAGAGGGTGGGAAGATTTGGGAGAATGGCATTGAAACATGTAAAATATCATGTATGAAATGAGTTGCCAGTCCAGGTTCGATGCACGATACTGGATGCTTGGGGCTGGTGCACTGGGACGACCCAGAGGGATGGAATGGGGAGGGAGGAGGGAGGAGGGTTCAGGATGGGGAACACATGTATACCTGTGGCGGATTCATTTTGATATTTGGCAAAACTAATACAATTATGTAAAGTTTAAAAATTAAAAAAAAAAAAAAAGAGACATGACTTAGTGACTAAACAAACAAAAAACAACTTTGTGTCTGGGTTTCATTATCTGTAACATGGAAATTACATATGTCCTGTGGGAAGTGAAATGAAGTAGTGCGTATAAATGTCTTAGAACAATATCTGACAGTTAGTCAATAATGAGGCATTGAGAACTGATTGTGTGTGTCAGGCACTGCTCTAGGGAGTATGAGAGTAATACAATGCTACTGTCCTCAAAGAGCTTACTTCTAGTAGTAGCAGATAAATAGTGCAGAAACATACAAAAATCCAAAATACCAAAAAAAAAAAAAAGTGCAATGAGGAAAATACAATAAATACAACACAATAAAATGATAATCAATTAGAAGTGTGCTGTGCTCAGTTGCTAAGTCATGTCCGACTCATTGTGACCTCATGGACCACAGCCCAACAGGCTTCCCTGGTGGCTCAGATGGTAAAGAATCTGCCTGCAATGCAAGAGACCCAGGTTCAGTCCCTGGGTTGGGAAGATCCTCTGGAGAAGGGAATGGCTATCCACTCCAGTATTCTTGCCTGGAGAATCCTATGGACAGAGGAGGCTTCCAGGCTACAGTTCATAGGGTTGCAAAGAGTTGGACATGACTGAAGTGACTTAGCATGCACACATGCATAACTCTAAGAAATGTTACTATATTAGTTTTACTGATGGGGAGCAGAGACACAGAGACGTTAAATAACATACCAGTAAACAGTTTTGAATAAATTAGATTTTGAATCTAGGTTGTACAGCTGGTAAGATGTGGACCCAGGACCCAACCCCAGCAGTCCAGCTCTTGAAACCATGCACTTAACCAGCATCCATCCCTTCCTTAGTCTAAGCCATAACAAATGTACATTCCACAAAGCAAAATACTAATTGACTGGAGTACACAGTTTAAATTTTTCATCAAAAGTAATCATAGATAAAAAAAACACAAACCGCAAACCAGGAGTGTGTGTGTGTGTGTGTGTGTGCATTTTATATATATATATATATATATATATAATGCATGAAACCAAATGATTAGTATACAGAATATATGAAAGTAAAAGTCACTCAGTCTTGTCTGACTCTTTGTGATCCCATGGACTATACAGTCAATGGAAATCTCCAGGCCAGAATACTAGAGTAGCCTTTCCCTTCTCTAGGGGATCTTCCCAACCCAAGGATAAAACCCAGGTCTCCCACACTGCAAGCAGATTCTTTACCAACTAAGCCACAAGGGAAGCCCAAGAATACTGGAATGGGTAGCCTATCCCTTCTCCAGCAGATCTTCCCAACACAGGAATTGAACCAGTCCTGCATTGCAGGCAGATTCTTTACCAACTGAGCTATCAGGGAAGCCCTGAATATATACAGAATATATAGGCAGATCTTAAAAAGAAAGAAAATCACAAAGAATTTCATAGGAAAAAAGGGCAAAAGACCTCAACAGCCATCTATCGCAGAAGGAAAACATAAGTCATCTCTAAGCTTACTAAAAGTTACTCAGTCTTCTTAATAATTATGAAAATACCAATTATAATCATAATAAGTAGCCACTTGATACTCAGTAGATTAGCAAACATTAGAATGTCTGACAATAATAAGCTTTGGGGAGAATATGGAGCAATGTATCGTGTTTTTAGGATGCAAGCTAGTATAGTTACTTAGGAAAATGTTTTGGTGTTACCTAGTAAAATGACCTAGGCTTCAGTAATATCACTACTAAGTATTTGATCTAGGAAAACTTTGATGCATGTTTACTAGAAGACATATCTGAAATGTTTATAGGTTAAACAATGAAAAAAAAAAAAACCACAAAAACCCAAATCTGGAAATAGCCCCAATATTTGCTTTGTTGATAAGGGAAAGATGAAATGAACTGTAATATGTTCATGCAATGGAAAGCTTCTCATTGTACTGCTGTCGTTGCTACAGCGTTGCAGTGTCGGCGTTTTGCTTTTCTTCCTTTTTTTTTTGTTTTAAGATTAGTGGTATAAGAAGATTCTAGCATGCTGGTGTAAACAGTTGAAAAGAAAGTGCTGAGTTGATGATACAGCATAGAGAGAAAATAAGAGTAGAAATAAAGCTCCTGAGATGGCAAGAAGAAATGAGATCAAAAGCTCATGTGTGCAAGTTGGCTTTAGGAGCAGACAGATGGGAAACAGGTGGTTGTGTACTTCTGCGAGTTGTACATGAGGTGGTAGTAGGGTGAGGCAGTTCCTTGTTTGCTTTTACTTTTTTCTGTGATGTTTGAAGTTATTGGCTGGGTATACTATGGGGAGACAGATTGTTGGAAAACTGAGAAAGAAGGGGAAAGCATTAAACAAAATTCCCAGAGTATGGGAAAATGAGTAAAGCAGTTTTCAAGATAGTGACACTCTCATATAGAAATGAAACACAATGCTCACAAAAAAATTAAATAAATTTGATACATTTCCATAGCTAGGCAGCAATAAAACTAGACTTCCCACACAACTTCCTTCTCAGCTCTAGTGGTTTTCTCCTATGCCTCAGTTTCTGAGAGGCAAAAATTTGCTTTCTCTGTGAAACTTACTCATCTCTGGAAATTCTGGGTGAAGTATGCTTGCTCCTAAGAGGCACTGTCAAGGTGGTCTGATACATTTAGCAGCACTGTCTTGTTATTTGGCTTTATTTTAGGAGTGAAAATACAAGTAATGAATGAGTGCTTATTACCAAATCCAAACACTGCATAGCAGGCAGTGTGTTGAGAGACAAGGTTTTGGGACAAAGACTTCTTACAGAAAGCCACCAAAGTGAGAAGATGGCAGACTAATGGCCTAAAGATTCATCTTAATTCAAGGTAGAATTCAAGCTTCTTTTATGTCAGGGAAGGGGGAAGCAGGAGGAGTTTAAGGTCAGGAAGTGACAGATGATCACAAACATCTGGGTGCCAGCAGGGACCCAAGGAGGTTTGTGAAAACACTTTGTTCTTGGTAAGTTGACTTTGATTGAGGTGAGTCTGATCATGATAGTCCTGCAGAACTCAATAAGACAAATGTTAATTTTTCTTGTTCACATTTCCTTGTCATTGCAGGGGAGACACTTTCTTTGGAAGGAGGCTACCGCCTATACCCCAAAGTGGAACAAAATTCCTTTCAGTTCAGTTCAGTCGCTCAGTCGTATCAGACTCTTTGCGACCCCATGAATCGCAGCACGCCAGGCCTCCCTGTCCATCACCAACTCCCGGAGGTCACTCAGACTCACATCCATAGAGTCAGTGATGCCATCCAGCCATCTCATCCTCTGTCGTCCCCTTCTCCTCCTGTCCCCAATCCCTCCCAGCATCAGAGTCTTTTCCAATGAGTCAACTCTTCGCATGAGGTGGCCAAAGTACTGGAGTTTCAGCTTTAGCATCAGTCCTTCCAAAGAAATCCCAGGGCTGATCTCCTTCAGAATGGACTGGTTGGATCTCCTTTAGTGGCTAACATATCTATGTGTAGGGCTAAGCTGAGTCTTATGACTCAGGTTAAAGCAGCAGAAAAAGATAGATGAAATATAGAGGCAGAGATGGCAAGCTTCTTCTACAAACAAGAGGCTGGTAGGGAACATAGTGGGAAAGTGGGGTGGGTCTTAGTTCTTAAAGAACGACTTATCCAACAGATTGTTACATATATTCCTTGAGTAGGAACTAGAACTCTGCTTTATTTTGAAACTATTGGCATTACTCTTCTTCAGTTCAGTTTATTTCAGTCGCTCAGTCATGTCCGACTCTTTGCAACCCCATGGACTGCAGCACGCCAGGCTTCCCTGTCCATCACCAGCTCCCGAAACATGCTCAAACTCATGTCCATTGAGTCAGTGATGCCATCCAACCATTTCATCCTCTGTCATCCCCTTCTCCTCCTGCCCTCAATCTTTCCCAGCATCAGGGTCTTTTCCAAGGAGTCAGTTCTTTGCATCAGGTGGCCAAAGTATTGGAGTTTCAGCTTCAGCATCAGTCTTTCCAATGAACACTCAGGACTGATCTCCTTTAGGATGGACTGGTGGGATCTCCTTGCAGTTTAAGGGACTCTCAAGAGTCTTCTCCAACATCACCATTCAAAAGCATCAATTCTTCGGTGCTCAGCTTTCTTTATATTTTTCTTATCTTATTTAACTGCCTTACTTTTTACTTATTTAGATTTACTTTTCTTATCTAACTGCTTTTCCTTTGTTTCTGCATTCCTTCACTTATTCTCCTCATTAGTCATTGCCTGTGCCTGCTCTTTGGAACTCAGGGAAGGCCTAGGAGGCAAAAGCCTTTTCAACAAGCAGGAAATGGGGACAGGGAGAGGCTTTTGTACCCTGAAGGGCCCTGCAGGGTTCATTGCTTTGTGCCTGTTTCAGAATTTTTATTTTTATAAAAATTTTGAAACATTGAGCACCTACTCTGTGCTCTAAAATAACTATGTGCCCTAATATAGTCATGAGTACCTCCAAGTACTTTCTGTATTTATTCATTCATTCATTGAACATATTGAGCATCCACCACATGTATTGAATTCTAGTATAGGTGGAAAAAAACAGGTAAATATGTCAGATGGTGATAATTTATGTGGAGATAAATTAAGTAGAGTAAGGGCATTGAGGGAGAGTTTGGCATTTCATTGGCCTGCTGAGTGGACAGGCTTCAGAGGGGGGAAGCATGGGAGATAGGCAAAGGTCTTCTGAGAAATTTCACTGTAAAAGAGAGTGAGATGGAAGAGTAATTGGAGAGGATGTGGAGGTCAAGGGAGAGAGGTTTTTTTTTTTTTTTTTTTTTTTTCAGGTGGAAGATTGTGATGGTTAATTTTATTAATGGTCAGCTTGACTGTGCCATGGGGTCCAGATACTTGATTAAACATTATTCTGGGTGTGTCTGTGAAGGTGTTTCTGGATGAGATTAACTTTTGAATCTGTAGACTGAGTAAAGCAGATGGCACTCCAAATTTGGGTGGCCTCATTCAGTCCACTGAAGGCCTGGATAGAACCTGAGTAAGGAAGAATTCATTCTTCTTCTGCCTGTCTTTGAGCTGGGACATCAGTCTGCTTTTGCCCTCAGACTTGAACTTGGACTGGAACTTACACGACTGGCTCTCCTGGGACTCAAGCCTTTTGAATACAGGTCTTTTGGACTTCTCAGCCTCCATAACCATGCGAGCCAATTCCTTATATATGTGTATATATAAATTAGAATGCTCTAGTAGGAAGGAAAATTGGTGATTCTGTAAGGGTACCATATTCTTAGCTAACTGAAAGGTGCATGAGTGTAAGCGTGCCAGGTTGCTTCAGTCGTGTCCGAATCTTTGCGACTCCATGGAGTGTGACCTGCCAGGCTCCTCCGTCCTTGGGGATTCTCTGGGCAAGAATACTGGAGTGGGTTGCCATGTGCTCTTCCAGGGGACTTTTCCAACCCAGGGATTGAAACCGCATCTCTTTCGTCACCTGCGCTGGCAGGCAGGGTCTTTACCACTAGCGCCACCTGGAAGCCCAGATATGTAGAGGTAGTGGTTGCTATCCATAGACAGTTTATGTAAAAGCAGGAAGTCAGGAAGGACAGGTGCAGGTACAGGATGTGGTGGTGGGCACTTGTAGAAGTTCTTTTTTGGTTGCCTCCCTTCTCTTAGTGAGAGAGAAGGGAAATTCCACAGGTTGAGTGAGAAGGGCATGCAGGTGTTATAAATCTGATAACAGGGTGTAGCTATTTAGTTGAAAAGTAAGCAATTTTAAAGGAAAAATATAATAGTAAATAGTGCCTCAGATGAAATGAATTTCTACACAACTTTAAAGTGTAATTTGTGTTTCTAAGTTCCAACCTCCTCAAACAATGTAGCATTCTATCAAAATCTTAACTGAGAAAATTGTACTTTACTCTTGTGTAGAGTGGATGATAAGCAATAAATATGGACAAGGTTAATGGAGACAGTGGGGAAAAAAAAATCAAGGACCTTTAGTTATCCACAAAGAGATCACTCTCTTCTGAATCCTTTCCTTTCTTATAGAGGTCGAGTTTGTACTCTAAAACTGAACTATGGAAGTTGATATATGTTCAGCTTCTTTTTTTTCTTTCAAAGAAGTTCAAGCATTTTTCTTGTGATTTCCATTTTTCTTTAAAGTGGAAGAATGGTTTCACGTTTATCTACGTGCAAACATTACTCTTGTAATCCTAGAGCATTATGGAGACCTTGGCTTATCCATCTCATCACTTCCATTTGCCCGTGAGTGGCTTCATCTTGTGTATATTCAAAATTTCTAAGTAGCTCTGCTATTTCCAGACAGATAATAACCCATTTTTATTGATCTCCAATCTTGACCCCATGTATCTGTTTCCCTACAAAAACCTATGCCTGTGTACAATAAAGTATTCATGTTGAAGCACATAATTCTGAGTTTTGACATTTTAAAACACTAAAACTTTAACTTCTGTGGTGCTAAGGTATGGGGAGAGGAGGGTGCTGAGTCATAACTAGGTAGAAACAAGTAGGAGTGGATGAATCTAGGTGGAGAAATCAAGCCACCCACGGGAATTGCCAGAAATAGACCGAGCAGTTTTTTATTCCCCTTCCACTTTTGCCTTTCTTTCGGCTTTGTCTATAAGATCAAGATTTTAAATTTGAGCATGAAGAGCTGTTGCAGTCTTTTTGTGAGTTTTTCTCATTCAGGTGAATCTTCTAATCCAAAATAAACTTTCTGGCTTTTATTAATTTCTAGCAACATCATTCTGAAAGCCAAGCATGCTGTCTTATTGTTGAAAAACATTAGCTTGATTTGAGAAGTACTTGGCATAAGTAGATTTTGTTCCAATGATGTATTGATTTTTTTAACTTCTTTTTTTTTCAAGTTACATGTGTCCATATGATTAGTGATTATAATATTATTTTTTATGTAGTGGAGGCTTCTCTTTGGGTTATGAACTGCTTTCTTTTTTTTGGTATGTCATTGTGTATGTTTTTGTGGTATATTTATGTATAAAAAGAGATATAATTACCATCCAGGAAATCAGTAGCAAGAGTACCTCAGAATATGTTGCTGTTGACAGTGTTTAATTTTATTTTGCATATATATTATTTATGAAAACTTTATAAATCCTGCCAAAACATATTTCAGCAGAATTGGAAATTGTATCACAAGAAAAATTGGCTGGTATGGATCAACAGGCTTTGAGGTCTGTTTTGTAAATGTGCCTTTTTGTTGTTTAATTTATAAGTCATGTATGTAGAAAGAAGAAAAAAGATTTATTAAATGTTTATGAGAAACTCTAGTACACACTGTTTTTAAAGTGCAAGGAATAGACAATTAGCTCAGGGTTTTGTCACTGAGGTTATTGATCACAATGGGAGTCTAAATGAAGGGAAAACGCGAATTTCTCAAGTCAGCAGTCAATATAGACATGAAATAACCCTAATTTTGAATTCCCTTTCCTTCTCAAAAGTTTTTTATCACTCAACTTGCCACACTGAGACCTTTTGCCTTTGACCAAAAGAGACAAAAATAACTGAAGAGAACTATATTTATCCTCTTTTATCAGTTTCTATGAGGAAGGAAGACTTGTTTTTGTCCCTTTTCTTGCTTAAGAAAAGGTGGGCATAGTGTTATAGATCTTGTTTGCTGTGAAAGAAGAATAACTATATGAGTTTGATTGAAGGTGTCAGGAATGTTTTGGGAAATAGCAGAAACTCTGAGGTGGGAAAGGTTTGACATATAGCAGCAGCAGAGCCTGCTTTGTTTGTGTTTTGATTTAATGTACCTGCTGGGTTTTTAAGCATATTATGTCAGAAGAGCCAATTGCTATTTGCAAAGCTGGCCAGAGTGTGTTTTGTGGACATTTGTCCTTGTTTTACCTCTGTGTTTAAGTAAATAAATTTAATTTTTAAATTTTGGGGAGGGGTCTGGTAGACTTTTCCCCCTTGATTGAAAGCCTTAGACATTTTATAGGCTTCTCAGTTGAATGGAAAAGAGGTGAAGGGTGTTCTGGGTAACAGATTGTTTTAATAAAAGGTGTCCCTAACCCACAGAGATGCTCTGTTGCACGGATGGCTGCTGTTGGAAGTATTTGCCTTTTAATGGAAATAAATAGTTAAAAATCTGGGCTGACACTAAAGAAAGTGAATCACACCCATAATTATCCTTATATTCTTAATTGTTTTCATTTGTTTACTTCTCTGCATTTTGATGAGGCGCTTCACTTCCCAGTGCCTTAGTTTTCATATTCACATGGTGGGGTCCACAATGTGCTTTTATAACCCTGCTGGGAGGATCAATGAGGTCCCTGTACATGAAGGGGCTTACTAAATGGTATGTGATTTGAGCTTTCTGGATGAAAGGTGCTACGTGAGTACAAAGTAGAGCAGCCTCCCACAGGTAATGCCTTTGCCTGGATAACTCTGATTATAGGCTTTCTTTATCTCTTCAAAGCAGAGATTTTTCTCCTTGATTCCTTCCTGTATCTTCATTTCAGAAGCTAAAATGCCTATTTACTCAGTGCCATTTTCTTTTGAGCATGCATACACCAATCAAGGAATACACTTGCAGAAAGATTTGTTTACTTAGTGCACACATGGTCAATCACATAAATGCAAATAGGAAAAAGGAACAGTATGAAAGAAATGTTCACATCACATCAAACCCCCAGATGGTTCTCAGAACCTCTGCCATCTCAGGTGGAACTGAATTTTGGAATATGTATTTTCAAGTGAAGAGATTGTATCCCAGGAACATTGAATCAAGTGTTTGTTAGGTCTATTTAAATTTTACTTCATTATGTTCCCATTTTTTCTGCAGTTCTGGAAAAAAAAAAGTAATAAAAAGAAATAATTTTATACAACACTTTTAAATGTTTGAAGAACAGTTTTACAAACATTATTTCATTTCTTTCTCTCCAACAACCTTGCGATGTAGGAAAGGCCTGTGTGCTCAGAAAGGTTATGTAACTTGTCAAAACACCCCTCTGTTAAGTGGTAATATGTAAATTAGAATAAACATCTTCAGTACTTTCCCACATTTCCAGGGATGGCAAGTGAGTTTTATCACACATCTCATAATCTGATTAACAAGTAGTGACTGTCTGTAGTGCTTTGCTTAGGATTTTTAGGCTATATTCTGTACCTGAGGGAAAGAGAGCAGTAATTGATTAGTGATGTCTGCTCTGTATGTGGGCATAGACCTGGGTCATGAGTAATGCATACCTGCCAACCCAGAAATGTACTATAATGTGGGTGTTATGGATTAAAATTTCCCCCAACCAAATTTCTTTGTTAAAATCTAGTCCTTAATATAATGGTATTTAGAGGTTGGGCATTTGGGAGATAATTAGATCCTGAGGGGGCTAGCCCTCATAAACAAGATTAATGCCTTAGAAGACAAGACCAGAAAACTAGCTGCTTTTTCCATTATACAAGGACAGGGCAAGAAGATGACCCTCTGTAGAAGAGAGGAGATCACTCATTAGAGTGTGGTCATACTGGTACCTTGACCTTGGACTTCCAGCCTGTAGTACTGTGAGACATAAATTTCTGTTGCTTGTACACCATGAAGTCAATGGAGCTTTGTTATAGCAGCCTGAATTGACTAAGATAGTGGTTTTTTTTAAAAAGTGTTTTTTGAATAATCAATTTGTCTCTATAGTACTCAAGTAAAACAGGTTCTCTCTAAACAATTGGAAGTCCAGGCAAGGACTGAGCCTGTTAGTTAGCCATGGAATGCAAACGTAGCTTCTTGATCTAGAAGAAATTAACTTAACTACTATTTGTCTAGATTTATGATTTTGAAACGTGGCAGATGATTATAGCATAGGTATGTATTTCTTTGATCTTTCTCTTAGTCTTATTTGTTGTTTGTTTGTTTGCTTATTATCACAAAAGCTCCTCCTGATCCTTTAGAAACTTAGGCAGTGCTTGGATTAGGTGAAATCCATTTTAGAAAAGCTAATGGATGAGAATGTAAGGATGGTGACGAACACACTTCTTTCTAAATATTCATTGGTAATATGAAGGAGAATGTGGGGGAGATCTTTTGAAATAGAAGTAATATGGTAGAGCATTCTAGTCTCCTAGTATTATATCAGGTAGATGACAGTCTATTTTTGGTATTGGTAAGGAGAGCATTGATTGCTGGAGTAAGTTACTTTGGAATGGCATTAATATTATGATAAATAATTTAGTCCTATCAACCACAGGAAATATCCTTTTAAAGAAAAAGATATGTCAGAAGACATGACTTTTGGCTTTTAAGAAAATGATAAAAGACTCATATAGTTAAAATTATGTTTGAAGCCGACTACCACTGGGTGCATAACTGTCCTGATATTTTCCATTCAGTTTGCAGACAATTGACCCACTTTAGTGATGAGTCATCCAGTTACACTTTCAAACTTGGCTTTGAAAAATACATAGATAACTCTAGTGTGAAAAAGGTATTTCCATATTCTTGCCTTAAAGTTAGATTTAGAACTATACTACCTGCTATTTTGTTTCTTCCACCAGAAGGTTTTAGCAATGAAATTTTTATAAAATTAGCTGTAACACATTTTTATAGTTGAAAAGGACCATTTGAAAATATGAATTGGAATTCATCATTGGATGATCAGCTTCAAAATTTATGTCTTCTTTGAATTCCAGAACATATGATACTAATACAAAAGGATATTTGAAGTGGAGTTAAGCAATAAATGTAGACATCATCTCTGATACTTGCTTATCCCTGGCCCCCCTATAAAAACTCATCACCATGTACCATGATTTTACTTCCTAAATATCTCCAAAATCTGACTGTATCACTCTGGCTTTACTAGTAGCAACTTTAGGCTTAAGCTTAGGCCAAGCTACCAATCTCTCCTTAGGCTTTTAATGGAGTCATAACTGATTTTCTTCTTTCACTTAATTTTTCCTCTCTCCTATTCATTCCTCAAAATGAATCTTTTTAGTGAAGCTGGTATAGATTCTTCTCCCCAATACTGGAGTGTTAGGAACTTTTATTTCTATAAACAAATTGAATCTGCTTCAGGACCCAGCTACCCTGGGCCTTGGGACATTCAACCTCAGACAGCACAGTGGATTTAGACCAGGAAGGCCAGAGTTAGACTCTCTGAGCTCAAACAATGAATTTATAAGACATATGCTGTTAAGCAACTACTTATCTCTTAAACTCTCATACTCTTTCTTGGATAATTGGATAATAATAGTCTTCAACTTACAGATAGTCATAATGAGGTAATCCTAGTAGAGCTTTAAGTACAGTACTGGCCATGAGGTAGTGAAGATGGCCTGGCTGCCATGGCAGGCCTCGCTGCCCTCCCCCACTACCTTCCCCCAGCCTCTGAGCAGGCAGTGTTTGGCCACACCCACAGAAGCCTCTGTGGAGGAGGAAATGGCAACCCACGCCAGTATTCCTTTTTGGAGAATTCCATGCACAGAGGAGCTTAGTGGCCTACAGTTTATGAGGGTCACAAAGAGTCAGATGCTGAGTGACTAATACAAACACACACACACACACAAGCCTCTGGGCCAGCAGTGTTTGGCCACACCCACAGGAGCTCTCACTGTGGTTTTCCTGGCATGATTCATATTGTCCACCTCCTATAGATGTCCTACAGTGAAAAATCAAGACCTGGGACTCTGCTCTCATGCAAGGCTATCAACCTCTACCCATAATGTGTTCCCTTCTCTACTCTAACCCCTCGTCATGGACCTGATGGTGGTGTGGAGGTGTAGGGAAAGGGCAAGGAGGTGGAGATAAAAAGACTACTTAGTCCTTTGAATAAATAATTCTGGGCCCCTCTTTCCTTATGTCAGGATGGGAAAGGAGAAACTTTTTTTTTTTTGTCTTAGTAACCTTTCTTGTTATCCCAAACTCAGTGCTTACCACGGCAGTGACCTTGATAGAGTAATCCATTGAGGCTGAGTTCCATCCTGGCACAGAGCCTATGCTCATACTGTACCCATGCTCTTCCTCTCTTTACCTGGTGAATTTCTACTGGTCCTTCATATCTCAGATCAAAGTTATTGCAGAATCTAAAAAGAAATGATACAAATGAACTTAACTGCAAAATGGAAACAGACTCACAGACTTGGAGAAGGAACTTATGGTTACTAGGAGGGATGGATGTGGGGAAGGGATAGTTAGGAAGTTTGGGATGGACACATATACACTGCTATATTTAAAATGGATAACTAACAAGGACCTATTGTATAGCACAGGGAATTCTGCTCAATGTTATATGGCAGCCTGGAAGGGAGAGTTGTTTGGGGGAGAATGGATATATTCATACATTTATACATATGTATATGTATCAGTTCAGTTCAGTCTCTCAGTTGTGTCTGACTCTTTGAGACCCCATGGACTGCAGCACACCAGGCTTCCCTATCCACCTCCAACTCCCAGAGCTTACTCAAACTCATGTCCATTGAGTCAGTGATGCCATCCAACCATCTCATCCTCTGTCGTCCCCTTCTCCTCCCGCCTTCAATCTTTCCCAGCATCGGGGTCTTTTCAAATGAGTCAGTTCTTCACATCTCACAGTTTATAATGATTTTTCTTTAAATGTAGATATGGTACCTGTCTCTCACCAGACTGAAAGCTCTAGGTGGGTAGGGACCATATCTGTAAAGACAGAAATTGGTGAAATTAACAGGGTGCTTGGCATGTAGTAACAATAAATACTTGATAGCTAATTTTTCGTGAGCACTGAGAATTCATATTGTCTGTAGACCCACTCCAGTACTCTTGCCTGGAAAATCCCATGGATGGGGGAGCCTGGTAGGCTGCAGTCCGTGGGGTCGCTGAGTCGGACACAACTGAGCGACTTCACTTTCATTTTTCACTTTCATGCACTGGAGAAGGAAATGGCAACCCACTCCAGTGTTCTTGCCTGGAGAATCCCAGGGACAGGGGAGCCTGGTGGGCTGCCATCTATGGGGTCGTGCAGAGTTGGACACGACTGTAGTACCTTACTGCCTTTTAATATTTGCTCTTAATTTTAAGGTTTTTAAATCTGCAAAGGACAGCAACTATGCAGTAATCTATTATTAATTATGTTATAGCTGAAGAACAGTTTTCATGTTTGGGTTTTCCTGTTACATTCATTGACCAAGCATAGGAATTAGTCACTACTGCTTTCTGTTGTCTACACTGTTTATTGCAAACTATTGGTATTTAGAAGTGATCTTTTGATAAAACATTGTAAGCTTACATATTGATTTACAGCTCTGCATGTACACACACACATACACACAAAGATGGATAATAAATTCCTTTATTGCTTTCGGTCAGTTCAGTCACTCAGTCATGTCCGAATCTTTGCAACCCCATGAACTGCAGCACGCCAGGCCTCCCTGTCCATCACCAACTCCTGGAGTCCACCCAAACCCATGTCCACTGAGTCATTGATGTCATCCAACCATCTCATCCTCTGTCGTCCCCTTCTCTTCCTGCCCTCAATCTTTCCCAGCACCAGGGTCTTTTCAAATGAGTCAGCTCTTCGTATCAGGTGGCCAAAGTATTGGAGTTTCAGCTTCAACGTCAGTCCTTCCAATGAATATTCAGGACTGATCTCCTTTAGGATGGACTGGTTGGATCTCCTTGCAGTCCAAGGGACTCTTAAGAGTCTTCTCCAACACGATGGTTCAAAAGCATCAATTCTTCGGTGCTCAGCTTTCTTCACAGTCCAACTCTCACATCCATACATGACCACTGGAAAGACCATAGCCTTGACTTGATGGACCTTTGTTGGCAAAGTAATGTCTCTGCTTTTGAATATGCTATCGAGATTGGTCATAACTTCCCTTCCAAGGAGTAAGCGTCTTTTAATTTCATGGCTGCAATCACCATCTGAAGTGATTTTGGAGCCCCAAAATATAAAGTCAGCCACTGTTTCCACTGTTTCCCCATCTATTTGCCATGAAGTGATGTGACGATTTATTGCTTTGCTGCTGCTGCTGCTGCTAAGTCGCTTCAGTCGTGTCCAACTCTGTGCGACCCCATAGACGGCAGCCAACCAGGCTCCCCTGTCCCTGGGATTCTCCAAGCAAGAGCACTGGAGTGGGTTGCCATTTCCTTCTCCAATGCATGAAAATGAAAAGTGAAAGTGAAGTCGATCAGTCGTGTCCGTCACTTTATTGCTTTAGGATGATATTAATCATGGATGGTAGAAATCTTCCTTCTCCTATTTCCTTCTTTCTCTGTCTTCCCTGTTTTCCTCCTCTCCCCTCCATCTGTTTCTGTCTCTCTGTCTCTGTCCCTCTCCCTCTCACACACACACACTTCCTGATGTGAACTTATAATTGTCAGAAATCATGGAAGCACTGGTCCATGTTAGCTTCAAGATAAATGCAATATTGGGACTTCCCTCATGGCTCAGTGGTAAAGAATCTGCCTGCAATGCAGGAAATGCAAGTTCCAGCCCTGGGTTGAGAAGATCTCCTGGATAATGAAATGGCAATCCACTTCAGTTTTCTTGCCTGGAAAATCCTACAGACCCAGGAGCCTGGAGGGCTACAGTCCATGCAGTCGCCAAAGAGTCAGATGCTACTTAGAGACTCAACAACAACAACACATGCAATATTGAAACATTCTCTTAGAGCTCGCCATTGTAATTTAAAATTTTGCATTATCACTTTAAAGGATTAATTTTATTTGGTTGTCCTTCCAGGATTCTGCTCTTAAAATCACTTTAGTAATTAACACATGCATTTGTTTTCCAAATCTGCTCAGCTCTGCACCTTCAGCTCCAAAGTGCTCTGAGCTTACACCCCTCACTTTCTTCTTGCCACTCCAGTTAACTCAGAGGAGGAATACATCCTCAAAAAATGTAAAAAGGTTATTCCACGATCTCTCCTTTTCTCTTTTGCAGGGAGAATTTCGTTTGACAAATTTGGCATGTGTGTCATCAGTCAATTAATAATTAACAAAATGTGGACCAGAATAAAATTAATCTTCAGGATATTGGCAAATCAGTTGCACTTCTGCTAATATGAATTCACTGTGGATGAGAATCTTATTGGAGACTGAATATGTCTGTTCATTATGTAGATAACCTGATTGTTTCTAGCCTACTCGGCTAACTGGCATAGGTGTAATTTACAGAGCCAAGTCTGGGTAATATGTTGGTTTTACCTTCCATCGATGCTAAGAAGATCACAATAACTATAGATGAGGTGATGTTGGAAATAATTCCATCCTCCTCAGCCCTTCAAATGCTCAGAAGATTCCTTAGCCCTCTTAAATTTTGCCAAATTTTAATGTTAGGACAATAATGTACACGTGCTACTTTTAAAATATGAGTTTTATTGTATTAAGTGTAGAAATACCCAAGAGACATTATGGAATGGCAAAAAAAAAAAAAGAAGAAGAAAAATGAAATTACTACTATACCACTGCAGTAACACATCTAATATCATTTTGATGTGAACTCTTCTAAATTATTTTTTGCATGTATTTTAAAATAGTTGCATTCATAATTTAACATACTTATTTTTCCTTGATACTATTTCAGAAATACTTCCACAATTTAAAGTTTTCAAAGTATCAATATTATCTTGCTAATATATATGGAATTATTTGCTAAACATGTCTTATTGTTGGTTATTGACTGTTTGCAACTTCTCAACATTTTAAATAACATTGTAATGATTTGTTTTGTGCATAGATATTTTGATTTATTTTTCTTAAAAGAGCTCCACAAAGTGGTATTATCACTGCTTGACTTTTGAAAGGTTGAGATTAATAACATTATTATTCTTTTTGAATTGCCATAGACTCTCAATAGGAGAGAAATGTGTATTTACATAATAATTCTATAAGAGCTTTATTCAACCGAATAGTTTCAAATGCCCTTTCAATGGTCTTTCTTATTTTCCTTTTCTTGGAATAAGGTGAATCATCTTCATTTGTGGAGATATCAACAACAGCAGCAGCAACTCCAAACTGAATACTTATGCCAATGTTCCACGCCATTTTTACATTATGCTAATTCATAATCTTTGTGTGAATCACAATAAACTATGGAAAATTCTGAAAGAGATGGGAATACCAGACCACCTGACCTGCCACTTGAGAAACCTATATGCAGGTCAGGAAGCAACAGTTAGAACTGGACATGGAACAACAGACTGGTTCCAAATAGGAAAAGGAGTACATCAAGGCTGTATATTGTCACCTTGCTTATTTAACTTATATGCAGAATACATCATGAAAAATGCTGGGCTGGAAGAAGCACAAGCTGGAATCAAGATTGCCAGGAGAAATATCAGTAACCTCAGATATGCAGATGACACCACCCTTATGGCAGAAAGTGAAGAGGAACTAAAAAGCCTCTTGATGAAAGTGAAAGAGGAGAGTGAAAAAGTTGGCTTAAAGCTCAAAATTCAGAAAACAAAGATCATGGCAGGAAATATATGGGGAAACAGTGTCAGACTTTATTTTTTTGGGCTCCAAAATCACTGCAGATGGTGACTGCAGCCATGAAATTAAAAGACGCTTACTCCTTGGAAGGAAAGTTATGACCAACCTAGATAGTATATTCAAAAGCAGAGACATTACTTTGCCAACAAAGGTCCGTCTAGTCAAGGCTATGGTTTTTCCAGTGGTCATGTATGGATGTGAAAGTTGGACTGTGAAGAAAGCTGAGTGCTGAAGAATTGATGCTTTTGAACCGTGGTGTTGGAGAAGACTCTAAAGAGTCCCTTGGACTGCAAGGAGATCCAACCAGTCCATTCTAAAGGAGATCAGGCCTGGGTGTTCTTTGGAAGGACTGATGTTGAAGCTGAAACTCCAATACTTTGGCCTCCTCATGTGAAGAGCTGACTCATTTGAAAAGACCCTGATGCTGGGAAAGATTGAGGGCAGGAGAAGAAGGGGATGACAGAGGATGAGATGGCTGGATAGCATCACTGACACAATGGACATGAGTTTGGATGAACTCTGGGAGTTGGTGATGGACAGGGAGGCCTGGCGTGCTGCAATTCATGGGGTCACAAAGAGTCAGACATGACTGAGCGACTGAACTGAACTGAACTGAACTAATAATCACAACAATCCCATAAAGTAGATACCTACTTTTTAGAAGAAGAAAGGAAGGTTCAAGATGGTTAGATAACTTACCTAAGGGCATATCAGGTAAATGGTAGAACTGGGATTCAAGCCCTACTCTGGTGACATATATCATGGCTTCAGTATATGGATTCCCTAAAATTATGGACACAGTTTTTCAGAGTGTCCCAAAGAAGAACCGAAACTTTATGCTATGTACATTTTAATGCCACTCCAAGTGTTGATTCAAGTTAATATATGCTATTTTACCAGGTGAATAAGGACTCTGCAGAAACAATAGTCACTTAAGGAGAAACACTGGATATAATTAAGTCATGGGCCATGTATTTCTGGATATCTGAGTGGATAGATTGAAAACTTCATAACCAGAAAACCATGTCTCATTGTTCACCCCTACACTCCTTATCTTAAGCACAGTATTCAGGAAGAGTGCACACTCTCTGTATTTTGAATGAATAAGTACTGAACTACACATGCTAACTAGTTCTTTCAAAGCAATTACTACCCACAGCATCTGAGCCATTTACTGAGTCTTGACCAAATGTGCCTGTAAGTTGCTCAGGATCCTTTTTTATACATTAAATCCTTTTTTTCATATAAAACTAAAATACATTTTTTGGGAAACTGCAAAAATCTGCCAGTTAGAAAAGCAAAACAAAGCAAAAAAAAAAAAAAAAGAAAAAAGAAACAAAACATGGTGCCAGCAGGCCTAGAGCAT
This sequence comes from Bubalus bubalis, assembly GCF_019923935.1. NCBI lineage: Eukaryota > Metazoa > Chordata > Mammalia > Artiodactyla > Bovidae > Bubalus > Bubalus bubalis. The sequence goes on along the minus strand of NC_059159.1, from coordinate 82,434,933 downwards.
GCCATGATGCTTGCATGGGGATGGGGGGCGGCGGGGTGGGGTTGGGGGAACACACAGCTGAAAATAATTGTAAACCTATAGAATAAAAATTAATGAATATTTAAGTAGATATAGAAAATGTAACAGTGCTGTGTAGTCAAATGCAATTCCACTCATTTCTTAAACTGTTATACATTTATTTTTGGTTATATATGAGTGTGTTTTATCACATTTAAAATGACGTGGGGTGGCGCCTCCAATATTAAGAGTTCCCACAGCTGCAAAAGTTGCAACACACTGTAGCATTGCTACTTGGTTTGAGTAAAAGACAGCTCATTAGCTCTGTCCTTATTTGTTGATGGCCAGATTCCAGAAGAACAGGTGTAAGTCTTTCTTGCTGCTAGTGGTTGGAGGTCAGGAGTTGATGAGCCTCATGAAATAACATGGGCTTCCTATCTTCAGTTAAATCCCAATAGAGCCTAGTATAGTCTTTACCTTTTTTAATTTTATTTGGTCAAATATGTGCATGCATTTATACTTCATGAAATTGTTTTCTGCTTAAGGGATTATGATGAGGTATCAGATACCTCATGAACTTCACGGAGACTATCCTCCGCATTTGGATCCTTACCCTTTCCTGTGGAAAAAGTTTACCCTGGTGTGGAAACTATTAGACTTTCTCCATCCAGAAGCGTTAGGTTCTGCCTTGAGTCAATTCTGGTTTGGGGCTTGGTTCTGGATCTCTGAGCTGGGCTTTGCTACTCATCTTTGGTTGCTATGGTTGGGTTTCCACCATGATGGCTAGATCCCCAGATGCCATCTATCAGATTGATTGACCCTTGGCTGAACGCCGGCCATCAGAGTCTACTAATGATAAACTCTGTTCACCTGCAGGTGTTGTTTACTTCTCGAACTCTTTAATGCTTGACAAGTGTCTGCCCGAACTTTACTGTCCCCGAAGTCTTCAGTTTGCTTCTAGGCTTTTCCTCACAAAAGCCGAGAAATTTTCTTTTGGTTTGTCTGGCTTGGCCTCCGAGGGATAGCCTAACGTCTGTGTCCAGCCTCCTCCAGGCTGGCCACTTGTGACACTGACGAAGTCCCCGATCCTGAAGCAAAAGGGAATGATATACAGTTGAGCTACGTGAGAAGCAGAAACAGTGAGTAATAATATTAAGCAAATGCATTTGTAGTTTTGTTATTTAAAAGCATGGTGAAACAGATTTTTTTTTTTTCCAAGACAATCTTCACCTTAACTTTCTCCTTTATTCTGTGTAGAAATTTTTGGTTTCAGGCAAATGGAGTCAGGATGAAAATGGATGCTTTTTCATTTTTTGGAGTGTGGGGGGAGGTGTGGTGTCTTAATTACTAAGGTATATAACTTATTGGAGAAGAATCATACAGATTTCAACATGGAAACTTTTATTTTTAAAAATATTTTCCATCTCAGGTTGAACTTTAAGAAAGTTCCTTCAGTGACTTTTCCCCCTCTTACTGCTTCTCGACCATAATGCCTCAACTTGCCTTGCTTTCTCTTGGAGAAGTTGCTTCCTCCTCTGCTCACTATCTAGTTTCTTGTGGTTGTCGTTCAGTCGCTAAGTTGTGTCCAACTCTTTTTTAACCCATGGACGGTAGCCCACCAGGCTCCATTCTCCAAGGGACTTTTCAGGCAAGAATACTGCAGTGAGTTGCCATTTCCTTCTCCAAGGATCTTCCTGATGCAGGGATCAAATCCACATCTCCTGCGTCGGCAGGTGGAAAACCACTAAGGAAGACCCAGTATCTGGTTAGACAGTTACTAATGTTGGTTACGGTGGTTTGCTTTTTTTTTTTTTTCTGGAGTTGGAGACTTCGGTCTTGACTCTGGCCAGTCATCCTATAAATATGTGTGGTATATTTCAGTGGGAACAGGCCAGAGAATAGGATTGAATTTGAATGTAACACGCATGTGAACAGTGCTTCTGATGGAAGGTCAGTAACATCACCTTGGTATGAAGGAAAGCTTTATTAAATAATGAAACCACTTTCTTGGCTTTTTCCTCCTTTATTTATTTATTTTTTGGTCATCCATTGACGGTGGATTTATCAGTTGGTTGATATGTTTGTGGGAGTAGAATATTTTTACTCTTGTTCTTATTTGGTGCTTGGCTTCTTCTGAAAAGAAATAATGATTTTCCTCTTAGATTCATTTGTATATCTTATTTCCAGTGCTCTTACGAAGGAAGAAAGTACAACTATGGTTCTATGCAACATATGGTGTGCTATTTAGCTACCCGTGGGACCTTTTCTGCCATCTAATAACCCTTAGTATACTATCAAAGATAGAGCTGAAATTGTGGCTCCAACTGGCTACCTTCTTTTAAAAAAACGAAAATGGAATGAGGCCAAGTAAGCTGAAACAGAAAAGTTATGCCTTTTAATCATAATTGCCTAAAACTATGGTTGTCCTTACCTTCTGGTGTCCAAGTGGTTACGTAGCTTTCTGTTATCCAAACATCAATTACTCAGCCTGAAGTGATTTAGATTTAAAGCAGAAGTCATACCCCTCTGTAATTATGGCTATTTGATAAATGATCTTGACATTTTTGCGTTTTCAGTATTGTGAGGAAAAAATCCAGTTTTAAAATTTGCCCTTTTAGAAATTAGAAAATTAAAAATTAATCAGATTGAATGTTGCATGTCTGCAAAAAAGAAAATTCCAGATGTCATTTCACCCATTAAAGGACAGGTGTTCCCTTTTAAGATTTGATGTATGCAGTGAATACCAGCTTTACTATTTTAATAAAACCTTGGATTGAATAGTTAAAATTTTTGTCAAATATTTCCATATAATTTTACATAGCTAATGGGGTTGAAAAATAAGGCAACCTCTGATGAATGGATATTGCCAATTAAAAAGATTTCCCCAAAGTGCTCTATGCTTCATGAAACTTTTATTGGCAAGTTACATATTAAGTAGTGAATCCTAATTTTCTAATTCTGTATTAGAATGATAATTTTTATATATGGAATGGTATATAATTTATAAAGAGTCTATTTGGTAAATGGCATTCGTACTCAGATTGAGAACAAAACAATCTTTTAATAAAATACTGATTTGGGACTCATTTGAGGACTTCAGTGATCTCATTTTTCTATTTATTATTTTTGTTCCTATCCCCCACTCCATAGACATAAGTCATTCCTCTACACTGAGAGGTGAAACATAGAGTGTTAGGAAATGGATAGACTTTGGAATTATAAGGATATGAGGTTGAATTTTATCTTTGATTCTTACTAGGGACATGATTGTGGGCAATTTAACAACTCTTACAGAGTAAAATTTTTCTCACCAATATTACTATAACAGCAATAGGTAATATTGCAATTAGCAATAGCTAGATAATATATGCTAATTCCTGTAAGACAAATTATAAACATAATCTAGTTTAATTTTCACAATACCACCATAGGACAGCTATTATTATTTACATATTACATATGAGAAAATAAAGTCCTGGGCTAAGTAATTCTTCCCATTTCATTCAGTAAGTGCCAAGAGTCAATATTCAAACTCAGACCTCTATTTCCCTTTGTGAAAAGTGGCATTATATTCTCTTGCAAGGTTGTTGTGAGAATTTAATGAGATGATGTAGTATATTTCCAGGCATTGTGTATATGCTCTACATTTTAAAATCATATTTAGCCTTCTTTTTTTTTCTCTACTTCTAGTCATTTTCTAATTCCTGCTTTTTATATCTTTTAGCCTTCTTTTCCCTCTTCTTTTTCTCAATATTACTGTCCTATTTCATGATATCATTTTTTTTTCCTTTGCATTGTTTTCCCTGGCCCTGCTTCTTAGCATTTTATCTACTTTCCTTTAACAACATATCCTAAGAAATATTCTAAGATAGCATTTCAGTCATTTGACAACCTCTATACCCTTCTCCTTGTAAGCCTTTTCAGAAACCTAGACTAACTCCTCATGACTTATAAAGCAGTTTTAATTCTTGGCACAACTTTTAGGCCCTTTCCAAAGTGGACACGTACTACTTCTCCAAGCTTTGTTACACTTCACAGCTGCAAACCTAACTAATCTCACTTTCCTTGAGCAGAGTGTGTATCTGTCTAATTTTTGGCCTCTCTAGTATTACACATTTGATGATTTCCATCTGATAGGTCTTCCCTTCCTTCCCCTCCCTGCTCCCACTGCAGCCTGTCATTTCCACCCACAAAGCCACTTGAAAACCACCTCTTGCATGATGCCTTTCCTACCTTTAATCAGAATCTTCCCTCTGTCTTTCATCCCTATTTGATATTCTGTTAAATTACTTATAAAGTTTTCCTTTTACTAATATTAGTTGTACCCACATCTTCCTCCAGTGTTAATTTTATTAAGTCAAAAAAATGTAATCCCTTTGAAAAGAGACACCATGCCTAGCTTGTCTTTCCACGTTCTAAGTAGCACCACATACGATACCTTATATCCAGTAGAACTAGGATCAACTGAATTAAACAAGTTCAAAAAGGAGACACCGTGGAGTCAAAGAGCAGAAGCTTAGGAAGCAGGTAAAACCAATTTAAATAATACATCTGCCAATTGAGAGCTTAATTAGGCCTCAGTGTTCATATCCATAAAGTGGGATAATAGTGTCTATCTCAGATAATTGTTGGAAAGATTGAAGTAGCATATGCCAAGAGCTAACACTTCAGTATATGCTTGCTCCTAGTGCTTTACATATATTGATTCATTTAATCCTTATAATAGCCCTGTGAAGTGAGTGCTATTATCTTGTTTTTAGAATGAGCAGCCTGAGGCAAAGAGGAATTAAGCGTCTTGGCCACGGTTACCCAGCTAATAAGTGGAAGAGTTGGGATTTGAACGCAGGCAGTCAGGCTCTAGAAAGCACACGTTGCCCTCTTACTTCATTTCTCCTTGCTATGACTCGACAGAGGGATTATTATAGTCAATGATCCAGCAAGTGCTTGTGGATGTCAGTGTTCCAGGCAGGCTGTGGTCTCTGGCCCTCAGCTGTCTCAGTGTCATGGGAGAGGTAGACACTAGGTAAGCAGTTTGACAAGGCCTGTGGTAGCAGTATTCACAGCATGCTCTGAGGACAAAAATACTTTCTCATTGCTCAGGTTTTTATTTTCTAAGAGTGTCCTTTACAAGGGAAATGTCTCTTTTCTGTTCTTGATGTCGTAATACTTAAATGATTTAGAGAAATCCTAATATGAGGTTTAGAATTCTAGGCCCTAAATAGTCTATGATTCTCAAGGCCTCATTAATATCTTTTTTTTCTGTTGCTTAGTTCTTTGACTTTTGAAAATCAGATGGGCTGCTTCATGGACTTTGGTCTATAAATCAAATGAAACCTTAAGAAAGACAGTTTTTGTACACTCACATGAAGACCCTAGTGAAGAAGTCTACCTGTGCTTGAAACAAAATGTGGGTGAGCAAATCTTACTCTTTGTTCTTGTGTCCTAGGTTGAATATTCCCAAACCAGGTGTGGGAAATAGCCATGTAGATATGAGACCCTGTGCCCCAGAATTGGACGTCTTCAGTGGTTCATATTAAGGTTTTTCACCACTCTATCCCCAGTAATTATCCCCAAAGTAATAGGGAGTGAATACACACACAAATAAATATATTCCAATAGCACTTATCCAGTCTAATTTAAAATAAAATCTTACACACACACACACACACACACACACACACACACACACACTTTCCTGGCAACTAGCCAGCTACAAAGTACCCACTTGGCAGAATAGCTGATTTCCTTTCAGAATGCGATTTGTACAAAAATAAGCCTTGAAGGAGGATGTGAGAGATGGGAAATAGGCTGAAGGAGAAAAGATCTTATTTAGTATGGGTGCATCCTTCAGTGCTTGTCATGTGCGCTTTTGCTTTTTATACTATTAGCTTGCATGTTTATTATGGCTATAGGCATGTTGATTTGCAATTTTCACACTCAGTCCATAAATGTTCACACTCAGTCACATTTCTGTCCATAAATGTTCTTTCAAGAAAGAGGGGAATTCTCTTTGTTTAATAGATTTCTGAGAAATGGCAGCACAAAAAACACTTGGTGATATCCTAGGAATAGAAGTGAGACTAGTTAGAATCTCTGAGAAGTCCGAATTATTACAAAAGCTACCCTAGCAGGGATAGAAATCCTTCCCAAGCAAGTAGGGCCTATGTATAAAACTCTAGTCATCATATCTAAAACATAAAATGAATATCAAAGTTAAAAAAAAGAAGAAAAAATACACCTTTTCCCCCCTCTTAGTACGATGGCTTTTTGCTCCTCTTTTCCCTAACTCCAGTTCAAGTGAGGTGTGATTGGATGAGATGAGATGAAGGACAGCATCATATGTCTCAGTACAATAGAGGTATATACACTAAGATGCATATTAGAACTATTTTAGGTGCTTCCAAAAAAAATAAATAAATTTCCAGGGCCCCACCCCATATGTATTGATTTTCTTGGTCAGTGGTGGAATATGTAGTTTTAAAGAACTTACCTAGGGATTTTAATGATCAGCCATTTTTAGAAAACTAATATCAAGAATTTGGTATTTTTAAAGTTTCACATCATTCTACTGTGTGGTCAGGAAAGAGAACTACTGTACACCATTGGGGAGCTCAGATGCAGGGGAAAAGTATAGATGGGTATAGAGTATTGAAATCAACTAAACAGAGATACTTGAAGACAATAAAAAGAAGATAACAGATTTGGAATCAGTGATGTCTGAAGCCCTTTTTGTCTTTAAAATTCTAAGGCTCAAAGCACTGAGATTTATAACCCTACAGTATTTCATTTATGGCTTGTCTCCAATCTGTGATGTACATTTGCATTCTCATAGGGCTTCCTTGGTGGCTCAGATGGTAAAGAATCTGCTTGTGATGCAGGAGACCCGGGTTCAACCCCTGGGTTGGGAAGATCTCTTGGAGAGGGGAATGGCAATCCACTCCAGTATTCTTGCCTGGAGAATTCCATGGACAGAGGAGCCTTGTGGGCTGCAATTCATGTGGTTGCAAAGAGTCAGATGTGACTGAGCAACTAACACTATAAATGAAAAAAAAACAAACAAAACTAATACTAGTGTGGTTGTTAGAGATAAGGAGAGCGCCAGTCACTGTGGAGATGGAAAAGAAGGCTAGGTAGTGACCATATTTATCTAAAAATGAGGGAGAGTGGTACCTCATACCCAAAGATGAGAAAGATAGAACTCTCTTTTACTTAGTAACTACTATGTGACAAATATTTTGCTGCCTTTATATGAGTAAAAATCATAGTAGCAGCCAACACGTCCATGGTCTTTTAATCTGTCAAGCATTGTTCTTAAGTAGTTTATATGTGTTAACCTTGAGTCCTTAAAAATAATCTTAAAATTTGAGACTGTTATGTTCCCCATTTACAGATGAGGAGCATCTGTAGGAGTAGCAACTGAGGCCCGGATAGACTCTGCAACTTACTCCAGTGTCACAGAATTAAACAGTAGCCCCTGATAGTTCAGTTGGTAAAGAATACACCTACAATGCAGGAGACCCCGGTTCGATTCCTGGGTTGGGAATATCTGCTGGAGAAGGGATAGGCTACCCACTCCAGTATTCTTGGGCTTCCCTTGTGGCTTAGCTGGTAAAGAATCTGCCTGCAATGTGGGACACCCTGGTTTGATTCCTGCGTTGGGAAGATACCCTGGAGAAGGGAAAGGCTACCCACTCCAGCATTCTGGCATGGAGAATTCCATGGATGGTACAGTTCATGGGGTCACAAAGAGGTGGACACGACTGAGCAGCTTTCACTTTCACATTTAGATTAAACCTCAGTTCAGTTCAGTTCAGTCATTCAGTGGTGTCCAACTCTTTGTGACCCCATGGACTGCAGCACACCAGGCTTCCCTGTACATCACCAACTCCCGGAGCTTACTCAAACTCATGTCCATTGAGTTGGTGATGCCATCCAACCATGTCATCTTCTGTCATCCCCTTCTCCATCCAACCATCTCATCTTCTGTCATCCCCTTCTCCTCCTGCCTTCAATCTTTCCCAGCAACAGGGACTTTTCTAATGAGTCAGTTCTTCGCATCAGGTGGCCAAAGTATTGGAGTTTCAGCTTCAGCATCAGTCCTTCCAATGAATATTCAGGACTGATTTCCTTTAGGATGGACTGGTTGGATCTCCTTGCTGTCCAAGGGACTCTCAAGAGTCTTCTCCAATACCACAGTTCAAAAGCATCAATTCTTTGGCGCTCAGCTTTCAGCTTTCTTTATAGCCCAACTCTCATCTCCATACATGACTACTGGAAAAATCATAGCTTTGGCTAGACAGATGTTTGTTGGCAAAGCAATGTCTCTGTTAATATGCTGTCTAGGTTGTCATAGCTTTTCTTCCAAGGAGAAAGTGTCTTTTAATTTCATGGCTGCAGTCACAAACAACAGTGATTTTGGAGCCCCAAAAAATAAAGTGTGTCACTGTTTCCATTGTTTCCACATCTATTTGCCATGAAGTGATGGAACTGAATGCCATGATCTTAGTTTTCTGAATATTGATTTTTAAGCCAAGTTTTTCACTCTCCTCTTTCACTTTCATCAAGAGGCTCTTTAATTCTTCTTCACTTTCTGCCATAAGGGTGGTATAATTTGAATATGTGAGGTTATTGATATTTCTCCCAGCAATCTTGATTCCAGCTTGTGCTTCATCCAGTCCAGCATTTTGTATGATGTACCTGCATATAAGATAAATAAGCAGGGTGACAACATACAACCTTGACGTACTCCGTTTCCAATTTGCAACCAGTCTGTTGTTCCACGTGCAGTTCTAACTGTTGCTTTTTGACTGCATGAAGATTTCTCAGGAGGCAGGTCAGATGGTCTGGTATTCCTATTCCTTGAAGAATTTTTCACAGTTTGTTGTGATCCACACAGTCAAATGCTTTGGTGTAGTTGATAAAGCAGAAGTAGATGTTTTTCTGAAACTCTTGCTTTTTTGATGATCCAACGGATGTTGGCAATTTGACCTCTGGTTCCTCCGCCTTTTTAAATCCATCTTGCACATATGAAAGTTCACGATTCATGTACAGTTGAAGCCTGGCTTGGAGAATTTTGAGCATTACTTTGCTAGCATGTGAGATGAGTGCAATTGTGTGGTAGTTTGAGCATTCTTTGACATTGCCTTTCTGTGGGATTGGAATGAAAACTGACCTTTTCCAGTCCTGTGGCCACTGCTAAGTTTTCCAAATTTGCTGGCATGCTGAGTGCAGTACTTTCACAGTATCATCTTTCAGGATTTGAAATAGCTCAACTGGAATTCTATCACCTCCACTAGCTTTGTTCATAGTGATGCTTTCTAAGGCCCACTTGACTTCACATTCCAGGATGTCTGGCTCTAGGTGAGTGATCACACAGTCATGGTTATCTGGGTCATGAAGATCTTTCTTGTACAGATCTTTTGTGTATTCTTGCCACTTCTTTTTAATATCTTCTGCTTCTCTTAGGTCCATACCATTTCTGTCCTTTATTGTGCCCATCTTTGCATGCAATGTTCCCTTTGTATCTCTAATTTTCTTGAAGAGATCTCTAGTCTTTTCCATTCTATTGTTTTTTTTTTTTGTTTGTTTGTTTTTTAATTTAATTTAATTTTTTAAACTTTACATAATTGCATTAGTTTTCATCTATTTCTTTGCACTGATCACTGAGGAAGGCTTTCTTATCTCTCCATGCTATTCTTTGGAACTCTGTGTTCAAGTGAGTATATCTTACCTTTTCTCCTTTGCCTTTCACTTCTCTTCTCTTTTCAGCTATTTGTAAGGCCTCCTCAGACAACTGTTTTGCCTTTTTGCATTTCTCTTTCTTGGGGATGGTCTTGATCAGTCTCTCCTATACAATGTCACGAACCACCATCCATAGTTCTTCAGGCACTCTATCAGACTAATCCTTTGAATCTGTTTGTCACTTCTACTGTATAATTATAAGGGATTTGATTTAGGTCATACCTGAATGGTCTAGTGGTTTTCCCCACTTTCTTCAATTTGGCATAAGGAGTTCATGATCTGAGCCACAGTCAGCTCCTGGTCTTGTTTTTGCTGACTGTGTAGAGCTTCTCTACCTTTGGCTGCAAAGAATGTAATCAATCTGATTTTGGTATTGACCATCTGGTGATGTCCATTTGTAGAGTCTTCTCTTGTGTTGTTGGAAGAGGGTTTTGCTATGACTGGTGCCTTCTCTTGTCAAAACTCTGTTAGCCTTTGTACTGCTTCATTTTGTACTCAGCCTAGAACTGTACTTTTCCAGAGTCCCTGCTTTCAATAGCTTTCCCTCAAAAATGGACTGAAGGAAAGGCTCTGTAATTTGTGTCTAGATGGAGGAAAGAAAGATCGAATTGCTTTCTGAGGAAAATATGTTGTTCAGGACATCGATGCTCACGTTACTCGTTAGTGTGCCTCTCAACTAATCTTTTTTTTTTCTTAAAGCAAGGGTATGGGCAAAAAAATTACAATATTCATAGTGGATAGAATCACAAGAATCTTATTTAACTGTGATGTCAGTGCATTAAATTTATTAGCCTCAAAATTTATCATTCTTCATTTTTATCCTATATATGTTTCTCCCTTTAGACATTTGGATTTCTTGTTGGATTTACCCTTTCTAAATGCAATTTTTCTACCTATCACCTCCAGGAAAAATATAAAAAGGTCAAACAAACAAAAAATAAGCACTCTGTGACATCGAGTGACAACAATGTAACAGAGGAGTCCTTTTTTATTTATTCTTTATGGCATATTATATATTTCCTTTTACCATCTCGAGTTTGCTCATCTCTCTTATGCTATTGTGAGATTGTTCTGATCATCAGAGTAAGGGATAAATCTGTTTTATATACATTACCCAAATATCAGCTGGCTAGAGATCGTATGGCCTTTAATATTATAAAGAAGCAATCAAAATGAACCAGCAGACAGACATCCTACCACCACAATCATGAACTGCCAACCTACCTGTTTTGGTGGAAATCCCATTCTTCACCCACCCCTGAGAATTCATGGATAATTTAAGTTTTTGCCTTGGTTTCTGATTTTCCTCTGAATAGTAAAATCTCTTTTGTGCATCTCATTTCCTTCAATGTTTCTTTTTATGTTTATCAAGACTATTTTTGCACTTTTGCCAAGATAACATTAGCAAAGGCATTCTGTACTTGAAGATTTTATTGAGGGTTTGGGGGCATCAGGAGTTTGTTATGTTGCCTCCCAGCACTGTCAACAAACTGCATTTGTATTTTAGATGTCCCTGTTTTTAAAATCCTTAGGCTTTACCCTCACCAGTATTTCCTAGTGATTAACTTTATCACAGGGTCTTCAGCCTTTTGCTTGAAGGACAGGGAGTTTGCATTCTTCTTAGATTATGCCACAGCTACCCAAATTCTTAGTTTGTCCTCAAGTTTTTTCCATGTCCTTTGTGTGGATTCTTGGAAAAAAAAAACCAGGCTGTGAGGTCATAATATGACAATCTTTCTCCAATATACAACTTGATCTACTATCATTAATGCTCATAGAACTAGGATGGTTCCATTTCCAAAAGATAAGCTTATGTAAGTTCCAGTTGAGAGTGAAAACACAAAGTGTCCTGGAAAATGTTTACATCTTCCTCTAGGATATGAGAAATTATGTAGGCTTGCTATTTTGAATTATTTCTTTAGGAAATAAAAGCAGCAAGTCTCTCAGTGGCCCACATGAGAAATGAAAAGCTATAATTGAAAGATGCTCTGTACATTTATCTTGGTTATAAAGCAAAATATTGAATCACCTCACCATCAGGGAAAGTTATGTTCATGGACTTTGACCATGGAGGATCTCTCTTTGCCCATCTTAATTCAGAAGGCAGGGATTGTCCCTATTTGGACTTTTGTAAACAAAAGGAAGGAATCTTCCTGGCACATTACTCGGATAGCTTTATTGGTAATATCTGATTATACTTTAATAGTCCTTCAGTAAAATATTAAAAAGACTTTAATGAAAAATGTTTTTGACTGGTTATCTGTGTCTTAAAATTCTAAATCTCTTATTTAGAGGAGCCAACTAATTATAGAGGGCATTGACAAGGAGAAATCTGCTCTGATATTTAGCTGAGAAACCCTGAAACTTCCCCCAAGCCTCAAACTCCCAAGTCTAGCTTATTTTTATCTGCAAAATAATTCAGATCTCCCTCATTTCTTTATTACTTCCCAGTCCTTTCTGTGGGCTAATCTTTCCACATTAAAACCACCCATCAAGGTGTTTTGTGAAACTAAAATTCTCACCATTTGATTCATTATGTGACTTTCTAGAAATAACACTGTTCCCCTCAGTGGTACAGGGTCATGCTACGCTGCAATGCATGTTCACCTTGGAAAGGGCAGTCACCCATGGACCATGTTTTTACATTAGTTGTAAACTGCCTCTTCCTTCTTCTCATTCTCCTCTTGATTATTTACTTTTTAGCCTTTCCTATCCTATTTAAGTATTCTTTTTTTTTTTTTCTCCTCTTTAAGTATTCTTATCTGTAAGATCTGAAGTCCTTATTAAGAAACACTTTCTGAACCAACCTCAGTGCCACCCCCTCCGCCACCTCTCCCCACACCCCCACATACCATTGTGAGCACAGGAAATGTAGCTTCAACACTTGGACTTTCAGGATGGAGTTGAGAAAGAAAAGCAAAGCAGCCTGCTTAGTGTTTCTTGGCCAACATAGCTCATTTTGTAAAATGCACTAAGTGAATTGATCTCATCATGCTGTTGGAACAGCATGAACAATGAGGAGTTTTAAATAAATTCATATTATAAATTTTGTTGACATGCATGGGGCTTACAGTTTTGAAAAACACTTTATTTTAATCATTGTAGATGAAAGGCAAACTCTTGATATAACCATTCCTGTGAACATTTCTCTTAGAATTTGGTTAATAGGAAGTATGCCTTCAAGTGAAAGGAGAAGTTTCATTATTTTATTTCTTTATTTCACCATCAGATCAGATCAGATCAGTCACTCAGTCATGTCCGACTCTTTGCGACCCTATGAATCGCAGCACGCCAGGCCTCCCTGTCCATCACCAACTCCCAGAGTTCACTCAGACTCACATCCATCGAGTCAGTGATGCCATCCAGCCATCTCATCCTCTGTCTTCCCCTTCTCCTCCTGCCCCCAATCCCTCCCAGCATCAGTCTTCTCCAATGAGTCAACTCTTCGCATGAGGTGGCCAAAGTACTGGAGTTTCAGCTTTAGCATCATTCCTTCCAAAGAAATCCCAGGGCTGATCTCCTTCAGAATGGACTGGTTGCATCTCCTTGCAGTCCAAGGGACTCTCAAGAGTCTTCTCCAACACCACAGTTCAAAAGCATCAATTCTTTGGTGCTCAGCCTTCTTCACAGTCCAACTCTCACATCCATACATGACCACAGGAAAAACCATAGCCTTGAGTAGACAAACCTTTGTTGGCAAAGTAATGTCTCTGCTTCTGAATATGCTATCTAGGTTGGTCATAACTTTCCTTCCAAGGAGTATGCGTCTTTTGTTATCACCTTTTATCCTCCTGACTCTTTCATATCTTAAAAAGTGATAAACTTGCTTATATTTATCAGAATTATAACTGCAGTACATTTTTCTCCACACTGCCCTGTTGATTACACACAGTACATACATGCACAGAACCCATAGTCAAAGTCAGTCAGCTTCTTGTTGAACTGTTGGCACTGGCCTGGTTAAAGTTTTCTTTCCATTTAGAGGTTAATATTATTTTTCCCCTACTCTTTTTTTTTTTTTTTTAGCCAGCTGGCTTTAAGTGGAAAAAGAAATACAAACAACTGTGTAAATAGAAAGTAGTGGGGAAGATTCCATAAGGATAATACACCAGTCTTAACCCTAAATCTGTCTTAAAAAATAGTAAAGATTTTACTGAATCTCCAAAATAAGAAGACAGTAGAGGAAGAGGGAGGTTTAACGTAACACAAGGATTTATAAAACCCTTCAAAAACTTGCAGAAAGGAAAGAAAATTGTTGTCAGTGAGAAGAAATAATAATTCTATGAAGTGGGGATAAATAACTTTAGCAAGAACTCATTACACATATAGGATATACGTGTGTGTGTGTGTACACACACACACATATACACATTGTTGTTGTTCAGTTGCTCAGTCGTGTCTGACTCTTTATGACATAATGGACTGCAGCACTCCAGGCTTCCCTGTCCTTAACTATCTCCCGGAATTTACTCATACTCATGTCCATTGAGTCTATGATGCCATCCAACTGATATATATATATATATATATATATATATATATATGCATACACACACACACATATATATATTTATATCAGAGCATTTCATTTGCCACTTCTGTAAAGTACTCTGGAAAACAGCTTTCCAAGGTATCACTTGATGAATTACAGTTTCCATCCTTTAAATAATCACTTAATAGCATAAACAAAGTAATGAATGATCATAATGGTGGTTTTAGTGATGAGAATGAGAATTGGAACTCATTTAATACGTTTTTTAATACAAACTGATGCTAGTTAAAAGTCCAGATTAAACAACAAAAAAATTTAGGGTTAACAAAAATCTCTTCAAAGGAATCTATTGTCTTGTTGCAAATAAAAGCAGGTTTAAGATTCTCTCTGTTCAAAAGTCAATTATTGCCAATTTCATGGGCTCCTCAAACACGGGAGTTTCATTTAGCAGATCCAACTTCATTTTACCTGCCAAAAGCCCATAAAATGGCCCCTTTCCATCTGATAAATGTTCCACAATGAAATTAGAACTGTTGGAAAATAATGGAAATCTATGGACATATGTATACTGTGACTGAAATGTGAATTTGTCAGTAATATCTGGTGTAAATTACTTATTTAAAGATCAACGTTAAATCTTCTAGACCAGTAAAGCTTGATTTTCTATATTATAGCTGGTGTAATTTCCTACCTCCTAGTAGAGGTAACTCAAACCCTTCTACAGAAATAAGAGCCCCCACCCTGACAAACAGTGATTCTTAAATGTCTTTGGTGTATGTCATGACCCTCTGAAAGATCAAATGAAAACTACAGACACTCACCCCAGAAAAACAAGATACTATGCAAAGATTAGAAGCAGTTGGAACAGTTAAAAAAAAAAAGGACCTATTCCAAATAGTTTTTGAAAGAGGAGTTCCTCACTCCCTTAATGCTTTTTAGTATTTCTCAAAAGGAAGCTCTTTTCTTAAGTCTAATGTATAAATTTAAATAATTTCCCATAGGTTTATTTACCCAGCTCTGTTTATATTACTGACTTATCCCCCTTTGAAGATTTAAGTGAGTTTCTCATATAATTTTCTTTACTCTGTGAATGGGTCACAAAGGAGTTAGCTCAACTAGTAAAAAATGGTTTGCCTTGGTCCAAGGTACCAAGAAAAGAAAAAGCATAACTAAATTGTGTGTTCCGTGTGCACCCCTAGCTGTAATTCAGAGAAGGTGACTTGGCTTATCCATAGGTATGTAGGTAAGACCCCAAAGAGACTATATGGATTGTTAATTGATAAGATGCAACATGTATGGATATGCCAGCTCCCTGCTTTCTACTTCCCTTTGAAAACAATAGCAGCAATAACAAAACTCTTAACTTCTGAATCATGACAGTTTTTATTTTATCAGATGTTCTTAGTAGAAGTAAAATGATTTCCAAGGGCAGAAAGAACTTTCTGAGGCTTTCAGAGGAGGAAAATATTCTGACAGGGGAGATGGGGACAACGGGATGATACTTAGGCAAAATCAAATTGTTCTGAAATGATTGGTAGCTCTTCCTAGAACAGGAACTAGGCTTGCTCAGAAGATGCTTCTGGAGACTTCAAGCTGGTTTACATTTACTTTCTCAATTCATTCCTAAGATCAGTGAATCATTTCTTAAATGGTTCTGTAGTATGTTATTTTCTAACCATGTGGAGGGCGCCATCAACCAAATGGTTTCTTTTCCTCTTCAAGCCATTATGTTTACATGGTGATGGCAGAGAGAAGTCCTTTCAGACTCAGGGAAACCACAAGATTATGTGCATTGGTAGCTGCTCATAAGATCGTATTTAGCAGTGGACCACCAACATCATTTTCTTGATTCACAGCATAAAGGGAATTCCAGTTCACTTGGAAGTGTGTTCAAAATATCCTTGTCCATCTATTTTACTCCCAATCCAACTCATTTTTTAGACCTGCCCTTGGTTAGCTTTGACTGACAGAAAGGCTTGGGAAACCATTGAAATCTTATTTTAGAAGGGATTGAAACCTTACCTTTTTGAGTTTTTCAATCTCTGTTTGGAGACCAAAGAATCTATGTCAAAAGACTTGTAGAAACCTGTATTTGGAACTGGGGCTTCTGTGGCAGATTTAAAACCCTTGGGTTATTTGAGATTTCCAAGTTAAGACTTGATGGAGCAAGGGATGTAGGGAGGCAGCTATAATATGGACAATGCACCTATAAATTTTTCTTGGAAATAAGAATAGCCTCTTGATCTGTCATACTTAATACAAAACGAGAGTAATACAAATGAAGACTTAAATTGATGAGGCACATGTGTAAATTGATAAAGGAAGTTTGGTGCATCATAACATTGAAATTTATCTAAATTCAATATTGTTAAACATTCTTAAAGATCAAATGAATTATACATGAAATATATGGATTATTTGTCCCTGGCAAACAATGGTGACATTTCTGTCTGTCACTTAGTATGACAAGGTTAGCATGTTTTATTCAAAACTTTTAAACAGTAAAATGATTTGTATGCATTACTCTTTCTTTGGACTGTCAGGGAAAGCAGAGAGCAACACAGTTATTCTATGACATTGAGTCAGCATGTGCATAAAAATGACAGAAAAGGATTGCCTCTGACATCTATAAAGCTCATACTTTTGCTTTCTAATCATCTGGTAGAAAAACAATAAAACCAGAAAGACAGAAGTATTTCCCTTTCACCCCCACCCCCACCCCCACCCCACAAAGGAACATTCCATTGTGTATTGAAGTATAAATGTGATATTTGTGATATAATAAATATAGAATATTCATGAATGGGAATAGATTCCTGGAGATAGAATGATTGGGGTTTTAAGGAAATTTAATGACAGAATATTTATTTTTTTCAATAAAGCAGTTTCAGGTTACATTGCTCCTTTCAGTGTTAAAATGCTGTGCAGTGATGGGATGGGGCAGTAATTTAAGAGATCTTTGGACTTCGTGTTCCCTGTGTATGAAGGATGAGCATATAGAAAGAAAGGAATAGCAGAAGAGAAAGATGCTGCTTGACACCTGGAGAGACAGGTGTCTCTCCTGTCTCTGTAGAGACAGGACTTTAGTGACTTGTCTGTAGTTTCTGTCACAGAAGTCTGACACTGGAGGGTGTCAAGGTTAAGTCCTGATAGAATAAGTCATAGAAGAGAGGCGACTGCTGAGGCAGCTCTAACATTGCCCCATCCACCCTGGTCCCCCAAACCCGGACACCAGAGGAACATGTACTTCCCTGTTGCTGTACTCCTCTTCCTCCTCCTCTCTTTGAGTTTCTAAGGCAGAAATGAGTTTTGGGGAGATTATGCTAAGTTGGGGTTTCCCTGGTGGCTCGTTTGTAAAGAATCTACCTGCAATGCAGGAGACTGCCTGAAGCACAGGAGACCTGAGTTTGATCCCTAGATCTGGAAGATTTCCTGGAGAAGGAAATGACAACCCATTCCAATATTCTTGCCTGGAGCATCCCATGGACAGAGGAATCTGGTGGGCTACAGTCCATGGGTTGCAAGAGTTGGATATAACTTAGCAACTAAACCTCAACCACCATGTTAGGTTGGAATAAGGTAGGACCTAGGGATCTGGTGCAGTATAAATACCCTGGGACAGAGAACGCTTGAGGCTTTTATTCAGTCCTTTCCATTCACAGGTCACTTAGTGACCTCGATGGTGCTGCAGCCATCCCACAAAGAACGTTGCACTGATACTTTCTGAGAAGAGACTGTGAACCAGTGACTCTCTTGGGAATAAAAGGATGCCTGAGATAAGCTCTTGTCTTTCAAGTGTTTACAATAAAGGAAGAAAGACACATTAGCAAATAAACATAGTGGTGATATGGATGCTGTTGTGGCTAATTGCACAGTGTGAGTGGAGAGGGAAGAAGATGGCTACTATCAGAGGAAGGGGCCAGAATACCATACTTGACTGTTCCCTGCTCCTCCACTCCATACCCTGGGATGTTAACCACAGAGGAGAATATTTTCTTTCATTGCATTAGGCAATATGTTTACCACATCTTTGAAAACCAAATTCATGGTTTTCATGCTTGCATTTTATGTGTCTTCCATACCTGCCCAGGACCTGGAGAAAAGCTAGCACTTTAGAATATGTATTAAGCTTTTTTGATTATTATGATAGGTAATGGTTGCAATTGATTAAAAACTGTCTAAAGCAAAAGACTGAGGTATGCATTGGGGGAGGTTATTTAAGAGAAATAACTTTCTTCCAAAATTTTTCTTTTGACCAACCTAGACAGCATATTAGAAAGCAGAGACATTACTTTACCAACAAAGGTCCATCTAGTCAAAGCTATGGTCTTTTCAGTAGTTATGTATGGATGTGAGAGTTGGACTATAAAGAAAGCTGAGTGCCGAATTGATGCTTTTGAACTGTGATGCTGGAGAAGACTCTTGTGAGTCCCTTGGACTGCAAGGAGATCTAACCAGTCCATCCTAAAAGAAGTCAGTCCTGAATATTCATTGGAAGGACTGATGCTGAAGCTGAAACTCTGATACCTAGGCCACCCAATGTGAAGAATTGACTCATTTGAAAAGACCCTGATGCTGGGAAAGATTGAAGACGGGAAGAGAAGGGGATAAAAGAGGAAGAGATGCTTGGATGGCATCACTGACTCAATGGACATGAGTTTGAGCAAGCTCCTGGAGTTGGTGATAGACAGAGAAGCCTGGTGTGCTACAGTCTATGGGGTCACAAAGAGTTGGACATGACTGATCAACTGAACTTGACTGAACTGATTTTAGAGACTGTTTAATTCATTTGAAAAGACTCTGATGCTGGGAAAGATTGAGGGCAGGAGGAGAAGGGGACGACAGAGGATGAGATGGGTGGATGGCATTACCGACACAATGGACATGAGTTTGAGTGGACTCCAGGAGTTGGTGATGGACAGGGAGGCCTGGCGTGCTGCGGTTCATGGGGTCCCAAAGAGTTGGACACGACTGAGCAACTGAACTGAACTAATGAAAGAAAAAAGAAATTTTACTATATACTCCATTTTTCTGGATATACACTTAACTCATGTTGACCCTGAAACTCATCAATGTTAACACATCAGCTACAAGGTAGATACTAGTGGCAAAGATGATTATCACTGTTTCACTTTAGTTATACACAAAAATTATACCCAACCTATTTTAATCCTTTATCTCAATCTACCTGCCCCCTGCCAACTTCCAGTAAACTTCACATCAATCTAGATTGTTAGAAAGAATGAAAGAACTGTATTGTTTTCAGAAAGATTTTTCCTGAATAGGTGAGCAAATTTATAGAGATAGCTGAAAAGAAAATTATAATAACCTATTGCCAAAAAGAGACTTGCAGGTGCCACCAGACTTTCAGGATGCTATGCAGCCTGGCAAGGCTGTCATTTTAAGAAATGTTGTTTCCCTAGAGGAAAATGTTTTCAGAAATACTCTGACCTTTTCTATTTTTTTTTTTTTAAAGCATGGAAGTGAGGTCATCTAAGAAGAGCAATATTCCAAGTAAATGTGTTGAGCCTTTAGTTTGAAATATTCATCGTGTTTCTGTTGTGAATCTAAACCACTGCTAAAATTCAGTTTTCTGGTCTATTCAGCTTATTCATTTCATGCAAATCCCAATGTGCATGAAATGAACAAAAGAGTTCCTTTCTATTTGTATGTATTGTTAAGTTTTCTATTCCATTTTTGTTCCCAAACTTGGTTTTCTTTCTTTCAGTATTCGTACTTTATTCATTCTTTCAACAAATATTTGTAGCATCCCTAGGCCTGATTGAGGCACCAGAATGAATAGTCTTGTCCCAGCATGGTAGTCAGCATGACCCACAGGTTTCATTTTTTATGCCTTTTTAGTTACATCATTAGAGAATGCTAAAGATTTCTTAAGGCCACATCTGTGATGAAGGCAATGATTTGCTCAATTATGTGTGACTGCTCTGAGCATGATTTGGGGGCTCATTGCTTTCCTGACTCAGGGAGTGGGGGTGTACACTTGGGAGTCAGACTGATAGGAATTCCCTCAGTTGCTCTGCTCCTTGCAAGCTCTGACCTGGAATGTTAGCTCTCATTCTGAGTGAGTTTCCTTTTTTGTAAAAGGAGAATGCCTCCTTTTACAAATGCCTCCTATAATGTGGTTAAATGAGTTACCAGAGTGTCTACATCTAGTTGTTGTTTTAGTTGCTAAGTTATGTCCGACTCCTTTTGAGACCCCATGTACCTACTATAGCCCACTAAGTCCTCTTTTCTATGGGATTCTCCAGAAACAGTGCATTGCCATTTCTTTCTTTAGGGGCTTTTCTTGACCCAGGGATCAAACACGTGTCTTCTACATTGGCAGGTGGATCCTTTACCATTGAGCCAGCTGGAGAGCCTATCTATGCCTATTTAGCCCAGTTCAGTTGCTCAGTCACGTCTGATTCTTTGTGACCCCATGGACTGCAGCATGATCCAACCGATGTTGGCAATTTGATCTCTGGTTCCTAGCCTTTTCTAAATCCAGCTTGAACATCTGGAAGTTCACGATTCATGTACTCTTGAAGCCTGGCTTGGAGAGTTTTGGTCATCACTTCGCCAGTGTGCGAGATGAGTGCAATTGTGCGGTAGTTTGAACATTCTTTGGCATTGCCTTTCTTTGGGATTGGAATGAAAACTGACCTTTTCCAGTCCTGTGGCCACTGCTGAGTTTTCCAAATTTGCTGGCATATTGAGTGCAGCACTTTCACAACATCATCTTTCAGGATTTGAAACAGCTCAACTGAAATTCCATCACCTCCACTAGCTTTGTTCGTAGTGATGCTTTCTAAGGCCCACTTGACTTCACATTCCAGGGTGTCTGGCTCTAGGTGAGTTTTCACACCATCGTGATCATCTGGGTCATGAAAATATTTTTTGTACAGTTCTTCTGTGTATTCTTGCCACCTCTTCTTAATATCTTCTGCTTCTGTTAGGTCCATACCATTTGTCCTTTATCGAGCCCATCTTTGCATGAAATGTTCTGTTGGTATCTCTACTTTCCTTGGAAAGATGTCTAGTCTTTCCCATTCTATTGTTTTCCTTTATTTCTTTGCATTGTTCACTGAGGAAGGCTTTCTTATCTTTCCTTGCTATTCTTTGGAACTCTGCATTCAAATGGGTGTGTCTTTCATTTTCTCCTTTGCCTTTCACTTCTTTTCTCAGCAATTTGTAAGGCCTCCTCAGACAACCATTTTGCCTTTTTGCATTTCTTTTTCTTGGGGATGGTCTTGATCACTGCCTTCTGTATAATGTCACAAACCTCCATTCATATCTAATCCCTTGAATCTATTTGTCACTTTCACTGTATAATCATAAGGGATTTGATTTAGGTCATACCTGAATGGTCTAGTGGTTTTCCCTACTTTCTTCCATTTCAGTCTGAATTTGACAATAAGGAGTTCATGATCTGAGCCACAGTCTGCTCCCAGTCTTGTTTTTGCTGACTGTATTGGGCTTCTTCATCTTTGGCTACAAAGAATATAATCTGATTTTGGTATTGCCTGTCTGGTGATGTCCATGTGTAGAGTCTTCTCTTGTGTTGTCAGAAGAGGGTGTTTGCTATGACCAGTGCATTTTCTTGGCAAAACTCTGTTAGCCTTTGCCCTGCTTCAATATGTACTCCAAGGCCAAACTTGCCTATTACTACAGGTATCTCTTGACTTCCTACTTTTGCATTCCAGTCCCCTATAATGAAAAGGACATCTTTTCTGGGTGTTAGTTCTAGAAAGTCTTGTAGATCTTCATAGAACCATTCAACTTCACCTTCTTCAGCATTACTTGTTGGGGCATAGACTTAGATTACTGTGATATTGAATGGTTTTCCTTGGAAACAAACGGAGGTCGTTCTGTCATTTTTGAGATGGCACCCAAGAACTGCATTTATGACTCTTTTGTTGATTATGAGGGCTACTCCATTTTTCTAAGGGATTCTTGCCCACAGTAGTTCACTCATTCCAGTCCATTTTAGTTCACTGATTCCTAAAATGTCGATGTTCACTCTTGCCATCTCCTGTTTGACCACTTCCAATTTACTTTGATTCATAAACCTAACATTCCAGGTTCCTATGCAAGATTGTTCTTTACAGCATTGGACCTTGCTTCTATCACCAGTCACATCCACAACTATGTGCTGTTTTTGCTTTGGCTCTGTCTCTTCATTCTTTCTGGAGTTATTTCTCCACTGTTCTCCAGTAGCATATTGGGCACCTACCGACCTAGGGAGCTCATCTTTCAGTGTCCTATCTTTTGCCTTTTCATACTATTCATGGGGTTCTCAAGGCAAGAATACTGAAGTGGTTTTCCATTGCCTTTTCCAGTGGACCATGTTTTGTCAGAACTCTCCACGATGACCCGTCCATCTTGGGTGGCCCTGCATGGTCTGTTTCATAGTTTCATAGTCCTACACCTATTTTAGGGCTCCCTTAATAAGTGATCATTGTCAGTGCCTTTCCTAGGATCTAAAATCTAGTGTATATGTAAATGAGTAAAAACTTTAATAATAATAGAGGGTCAAATATGTCATATTAATGCAGACACAATAATGTGTTTTGTGATTTCTTGGAAGATTTGGTAAATTACAGACTGATTTCTCTTCTCTTTCAATTTTCTCTTAGATGTAATGGATTTCTATCATGGGAATTTTTAACTTAAATAAATTCTAACTGTAAATACACAGTAGGGAGCAAGAAAGAAAGGGACTGAACATGAATTTAAAAAGTTTAAATTGCATAGCTGATTATACATGCATTTCCATTCAAGGAATACTTCTACCTGACTCATCTTGGGAGCATCTCCCCACACTGAGTTCACTCATATTGTTTTAAAGACATATATATTTTTTATATTATGTGATCCCAAATTCAAGCTCACTCAAATAAACACTGATTAGTTCCAATGCTGGAGGAAAATGATTTTGTGAGACTTATTGAGAGATGGCTTGTTTCTCTCTTCTATGGCACCTTTCTAAGGAATTAGCCAGGGCATTTTCAAATATGCATGGTTATTAACTTATTGGTGCATAACATTTAAGTTCACTGTACTTCCTGGCTTTAATTCTTTATAATTCCTTTCATCTTTTGCTTGAATGTCTAGATTTTCTTTTTCCCCACATAATCTCAGTCAGTAGACTGACCTGTTTCTTGCTTGGTTTATCTAATGGCTGTTTTATTATTTAATTTTTCAAAAACATCATAGGGCCATGTCTAGAACTCAAATCCCTGTGTGGAATGTCTTAAGTGGGTTGTGATGCTTATGGCATTATTTCCTTAGGAACACCTGATGAAGTTTTTGTGTTCCTGGAGTGATAGGTGACCGTTTTGAATGTGAGAGTGAGCTCAGCAGTCTTTTTATAACATTAAAATAATAATATTATAATGCACTCTTTGCAGCCTGATGCTTGTCTGTTTTTATTCTGCCAACACAAAGGATCTTTGGACTGTTAGCACAGGGATCCAAAGCTCTGATCCACAATAAAATGCAAAGACCGCAGAGCAGGTAGAACCTTTATCAGTTATCTACATGTCTGTGTGAATCCAGTGTGATAGGGATAGAAGAAAAGGCCCAAGGTCTCTCTCAGCAGGTCTCTAGAAAGGCCTGGGCTGGGGTCTAAGGCCAGCCTTCCTACCTCACTGCTTTGTCACATGCTGCTGTTAACACTGTGGGACCTCTCACTCCACCTCTGCCCCCTTTCTTATGTCTGCCCTTCTCCTTTCTCTTATTCTGTCATGCATGGTTTTCATTTTTAGTTATCTTTCTTGCAGGGGCCTTCTTTTAGGATCTTCATGCCCATCAGCATTAATGTTGAATATTCTTCATTAAGAATAATAACACCAATGTTTAAGCACATAAGATTCTTTATGAGGAAAGACACTTTATAAATGCCTCTAATTTTCAAAATAATTCTGTGAGGAAAGTACTTTCATGTTAAAATGAAAAAAAAAGAAAAAAGGAAACAGAGACAAAGTAACTAACCATGTAATTTAGCAGATGAAAGAGGTGGATGAGAATCCATGTGCCTTTCTTGCCTGTGCCCTCTCCACTGTCCTATGCTGAGTAAGAGAGACAGAGGGAAGGTACATTTCTCAGTTTTTCTATCTATACATACATTTTTAAAAACCGTGGCTGACTTCCAGAAAATTTTTGCAGTGCTCGAAAACCAGTGTTGACAGGACTTTGAATTCAAAGATTGCCTCCCACCCCCACCAAAGTAAGTTGAAATTTGATTAGTTACAATTCATATAGTCAATGCCTTTTTCCTCACTGATACAGTTTCTCCAAATGAAACAGAACTTTATACAATTTTACTTTTCGAATAAAGCATTTCCAGGGCTGGCAATTGCTTTGGTCCCCATTGGCTGGTCTGTGAAGGCTGGAACACTCTTTTCTTTAACATTATTTGCTCCTTCCTATCGGAGAAGGCAATGGCACCCCACTCTAGTACTCTTGCCTGGAAAATCCCATGGATGGAGGAGCCTGGTAGGCTGCAGTCCATGGGGTCGCTAGGAGTCTGACACGACTGAGCAACTTCGCTTTCACTTTTCACTTTCATGCAATGGAGAAGGAAATGGCAACCCACTCCAGTGTTCTTGCCTGGAGAATCCCAGGGACAGGGGAGCCTGGTGGGCTGCCGTCTCTGAGGTTGCACAGAGTCGGACACGACTGAAGCGACTTAGCAGCAGCAGCAGCTCCTTCCTATAAGGTGTGTCACCCCTTTCATGCTGTGTCCATTGAAGCAGTTTCTCTTTTCTGAAATTTTAATGCTTATAAGATGGGGGAAAAAAAAAGAGAGAAAGAAAGACCCAGGAGTGATTTAAGATGATGATTCTGGACTGAAGCATCTTGCTACTTAGAGGAACACCATATTTCATAGTGTATTTGCAGAAATGCTTCATGGCACAAACTCCTATTTCATGTCCTTGAAGGCCAGTGGGGTAACAGAGTTTCTGCTTCAGTGCCTACCTGATCAATAATCCTATGACTTTTCGAAGTTGCTATCTGTCTTGTGATACATTCTTACTGTGTCGATGTGCAATGACTAATACCTACGTGTATATATTTTTGTCTCTTGCCAGCTGTAAATTATTTTTTAAATATTTTTACAAGTTCTTAAGTTTATTTATATAAAACAGCTTTCCCTTGATTTCACTGGAGACAAATACATAAATCAGTTTCACTTGAATCTATATTTGGAATTTCAAGTAACTTCTCTTGGGCTTGACCTTTAATTCAACACACAGTAATAGGGTGTTACCTATGTGGCAGACAGTATGCTAGGCCCTGGTTACTCAGATGAGTGAAACATGGACCCTGACTATTCAGAGTTCACAAGCTTCAGGCTTGAAATGCTACTTAAGAGTGTGGATTTTGTCACCGCTCTGCCTTACTTTGAATCTTTCCCTTACAACTTGTTAGTTGTTAGACAAATTATTTCACTTTTTATGTCTTAATGATCTCATCTGTAAAATGAGAGTCATGGTAAATGTTACCTTAAGATTTATGTGGTTATTAAATGAGAAGGCAACGGCAGCCCATTCCAGTACTCTTGCCTGGAAAATCCCATGGACGGAGAAGCCTGGTAGGCTGCAGTCCATGGGGTTGCTAGGAGTCGGACACGACTGAGCGACTTCCCTTTCACTTTTCACTTTCATGCATTGGAGAAGGAAATGGCAACCCACTCCAGTGTTCTTGCCTGGAGAATCCCAGGGACAGGGGAGCCTGGTGGGCTGCCATCTATGGGGTCGCAAAGAGTCGGACATGACTGAAGTGACTTAGCAGCAGCAGCAGCAGCAGCAGCAGCAATGCCTCTAAGGCAATAGAGGGGTGCCGGGCACATACATCTCAAGAAATTCTGGGTACTTTGTTATTGATATTACTATTATTATTATATGAGTTACAAACCACTAAATATTGTTTGCCATAAGTATAAATTAGAAATTTGTTTAACAGGAGTGACTACAGAACTCCATCATGAGCTGCCAAGGAAGTTTTCATAGGAGAAATGAGACTTACATATATCTAATTTTTGTGTTTTGCAACTTGAGATTTGAAGAAGGACTAAAAGAAGAAACAGTATTTCACTAGACTTATAAAGAGTGTCAAAACGTCTCAGGCAGCAAAAATAGCATTTGAAAAGTAGAAAGCCTTGAGATAGTTTGCCCATTCAGCAAACTGTTGGTGGGGCCATGTATGTAGTTAGGAATAAAGTAAAGCGTAAGGTCGCAAAGAGCCCTGGGTGAGAGACTTAAGTATTTAGACGTTAATCACATTGGTATTGAAAATGATTAAATAATTTTTTAAAAGAAAACTAATGTGGTTAGATTTACATTTTAGAAATACACTACTCAATGTAGAGGATAGATTAGAATGCTAGCTAGAGGAAGGTAAGACGTGAGACTCAGTCCAGTTCAGTCACTCAGTCGAGTCCAACTCTTTGCGACCCCATGAATCACAGCACACCAGGCCTGCCTGTCCATCACCAACTCCCAGAGTTCACTCAGACTCACGTCCATCCAGTCGGTGATGCCATCCAGCCATCTCATCCTCTGTTGTCCCCTTCTCCTCCTGCCCCCAATCCTTGCCAGCATCAGAGTCTTTCCCAATGAATCAACTCTTACCATGAGGTGGCCAAAGTATTGGAGTTTCAGCTTTAGCATCAGTCCTTCCAATGAACACCCAGGACTGATCTCCTTTAGAATGGACTGGTTGGATCTCCTTACAGTCCAAGGGACTCTCAAGCGTCTTCTCCAACACCACAGTTCAAAAGCATCAATTCTTCACACTCAGCTTTCTTCATAGTCCAACTCTCACATCCATACATGACCACTGGAAAAACAAGAGCCTTGACTACATGGATATTTGTTGGCAAAGTAATGTCTCTGCTTTTGAATATGCTATCTAGGTTGGTCATAACTTTCCTTCCAAGAAGTAAGCATGTTTTGATTTCATGGCTGCAATCACCATCTGCAGTGATTTTGGAGCCCCCCAAAATAAAGTCTGACATTGTTTCCACTGTTTGCCCATCTATTTCCCATGAAGTGATGGGACCAGATGCCATGATCTTCGTTTTCTGAGTGTTGAGCTTTAAGCCAACTTTTTCACTCTCTTCTTTCACTTTCTTCAAGAGTCTTTTTAGTTCCTCTTCACTTTCTGCCATAAGGGTTGTGTCATTTGCATATCTGAGGTTATTGATATTTCTCCCGGCAATCTTAATTCCAGCTTGTGCTTCTTCCAGCACAGCGTTTCTCATGATGTACTCTGCATTTAAGTTAAATAAGCAGGGTGACAATATACAGCTTTGACGTACTCCTTTTCCTATTTGGAACCAGTCTATTGTTCCATGTCCACTTTTAACTGTTGCTTCCTGACCTGCATATAGGTTTCTCAAGAAGCAGGTCAGATGGTCTGGTATTCCCATCTCTTTCAGAATTTTCCACAGTTTATTGTGATCCACACAGTCAAAGGCTTTGGCATAGTCAATAAAGCAGAAGTAGATGCTTTTATGGGACTCTCTTGCTTTGTTGATGATCCAGTGGATGTTGGCAATTTGATCTCTGGTTCCTCTACCTTTTTCTAAAACCAGCTTGAACATCTGGAAGTTCACAGTTCACGTATTGCTGAAGCCTGGCTTGAAGAATTTTAAACATTACTTTACTAGCGTGTGAGATGAGTACAATTGTGCAGTAGTTTGAGCATTCTTTGGCATTACCTTTCTTTGGGATTGGAATGAAAACTGACCTTTTCCAGTCCTGTGGCCACTGCTGAGTTTTCCAAATTTGCTGGCATATTGAGTGCAGCACTTTCACAGCATCATCTTTCAGGATTTGGAATAGCTCAACTGGAATTCCATCACCTCCACTAGCTTTGTTCGTAGTGATGCTTTCTAAGGCCCACTTGACTTCACATTCCAGGATGTCTGGCTCTAGGTAAGTGATCACACCATCATGATCATCTTGGTCGTGAAGATCTTTTTTGTACAGTTCTTCTGTGTATTCTTGCCATCTCTTCTTAATATCTTCTGCTTCTGTTAGGTCTATACCTTTTCTGTCCTTTATCAAGCCCATCTTTGCATGAAATGTTCCCTTGGTATATCTAATTTTCTTGAAGAGATCTCTAGTCTTTCCCATTCTGTGGTTTTCCTCTATTTCTTTGCGTTGATCGCTGAGGAAGGCTTTCTTATCTCGCCTTGCTATTCTTTGGAACTCTGCATTCAGATGCTTATATATTTCCTTTTCTCCTTTGCTTTTCACTTCTCTTCTTTTCACAGCTATTTGTAAGGCCTCCTCAGACAGCCATTTTGCTTTTTTGCATTTCTTTTCCATGGGGTTGGTCTTGATCCCTGTCTCCTGTACAATGTCACGAACCTCAGTCCATAGTTCATCAGGCACTCTATCTATCAGATCTAGTCCCTTAAATCTATTTCTCACTTCCACTGTAGATTTTTGTAATTGGTGACTTGAGAACTTGATTATATCCTTAAGACTGTCACTATGGAAATGGAAAAGGAGGAACACATTTGAGATACAGTTAAGAGAAAGAATTGACAGTGCTGGAGGATCATTTATCTGGAAAGGAGGACTAGAGGGGTCCAGGATGATGTTCAAGTTGAAGTTTGGGCCAGTTGGGTGGATGACCATGCTCTTGGTAAAGATAAGGAGCAGATTTGATGGGCAGGACAGAGGCAGTCTGCTGGGTGGGGATAAAACTGGAAGCAATCATCACCTTCTCATGGGCTGGTGGAGAAGAAGAAAACCAGAAAAAAGACATAGGAAATATACCAGAAGTAGAGACAGAATCAGATGTTATAGAATCAAAGGAAGAAACAATTGTTAGAAAAGAGATTTGTTAACAAAATTCAGAATTTATTGGTGATCTCATTAATATATTCCAATGGTATAAGAGATGAAATAAAATGAAGAGAAGACAAGTAAAGACTATTGTCAAGTAGCTCAGCTGAGAAGGGGCATAGAAATGAAGAGGATTTTCTTCCTCCTTAGGGAAACAAACTTTAGAATTTTTGTATATGATGGGGAAAAAGTCACCAGAAGAGAAGATGGAAATAGAGGAAATAAAGAATTCCTTTGAGAGGGAATGATTCATCTCATCAGAACATAAAAGGATTCGTTTTTAACAAGACGAAGAAATTTGATTCATATATATGGGAGGCAAGAATGGAATGAATGAGGATATGTTGTTTGTGCCTGCAACAGGAATTAGAGTGGCTTCATTTCTATTTGTAAAATAGAAGGTGAGGTCATCTTCATGTTGTAGTCAAAGTTTTCTCTCTTCTTTCCCTCATGATTATTTTTTTTTGTCTAAGTCCTTCCAGAAACTGAACAGTAAAATAAATAACATGTATTTTAAGGATTCTGCAGTTCCTGTGGGTTTCTTGTTATCTCCTAGACTTAATGTATGTAGCTTTTTTCTATTGAAGCTTTATCAGTTGAAATGTAGCAGTAAGATAGTTTCCACTATGTCTCTTTGAATTCTATTATAAATTGAGGGGCTGCACAGATCTCTGTAAGAGCTAACCATCATGTCATTATTTTGGTCAGGGTCACCTGTGTGCTCTCTTGAGCATATTAGCAGGAAAAAAATGACCTCTGATATTTGGGGTTAGCAGTATCTCTAGTCCGGACTCTTTCACTTAGAGTCTTGGCAGGGCAAGTGTGGTGCCTGTCATTCTTCATATCTACTAGATGTTTGCTAAAGGACCCAGTGGTGCTACAGTAAAGAACCCGCCTGCCGCTGCAAGAGACAGAAGAGACGCTGGCTCAATCCCTGGGTTGGGAAGCTCCCCTGGAGGAGGACACAGCAACCCACTCCAGTATTTTTGCCTGGAGAATCCCCATGGACAGAGGAACCTGGCAGTTAGAATTCATGGGGTCACAAAGAGTCAGACACAACTGGAGTGACTGAGCACACACACACACCCAAGGAACATCTCTATTTATTTTAGAATCAGGCAGAATATTATATCAGACAAATCCACTGAGGATTAAAGA
Organism: Bubalus bubalis; assembly: GCF_019923935.1. Lineage (NCBI taxonomy): Eukaryota > Metazoa > Chordata > Mammalia > Artiodactyla > Bovidae > Bubalus > Bubalus bubalis. Next base: position 82,404,681 of record NC_059159.1, on the reverse strand, counting down.
TGTATGACTCCCAGTGTTAGGTAGGCTGTTTTACATCAGATTTTTATTACTATAAAGTTTGTTTTAGACCCTATGGTATTCTAGTCCCAAGCTTTATGCTCTTTGAATCTAGTTTTGTCTTTTGCAGTAAAACAAAATGATTCTACCTTTTTACCCACAGAACATTATTACAAATCATTACATGTTACTGTAATTGTCTTTCTATCATCTTTAACCCCCTTAAGTTTTCCTCACAGATAATGTTTGTAAGCCCCTCCAATACCCAAGAAGCCTCTGTAATAAGCTTTAGTTCCCATTTTATGAGGCAAATGCTCATATAGTGGAAGTAGGATTAGACTTTAAGTAGCATTAGACTTGAACAAAGAGGTTGAGTTCTGTTTTAGCAAATTCTAGAATTTGAAACTTCAACAGACAATTATCTTCTGAGTCTCCATTTATAAAGGAGAATAGCACCTTAGTCAAAGGTTTTTTTTTTTTTTTTTTTTAAGCAGTTGTATTTGTGTTTCTTTTACATACATATACCAAAATTCACCCATCTAAAATACACAGTTGGATAGTTTTTAGTATATCTATAGTACTGTGCAAGGATGACCCCTTAATCTCATTTTAGGACATTTTTATTACCTCCAAGAAACACTGTAGCTATTAGCAGTCACTGTTCACCACCCCTGTCTTTTCTCTCCTCACCCCCAACCCTAAAACCCTGATCTGCTACCTTTCAATATAGATTTGCTTATGATATACATTTCCTATAAATGGAATCATACATCAGTATGGTCTTTTGTGACCGGTTTATTTTACTCATTGTAATGTTTTCAAGGTTCTCCTATGTTATGACATCAATATTTCATTCCTTTTTGTAGCCAAATAATATTCCATTGCATACATAAATTACATTTTGTTTATATATTCATCAATTGATGGACATTTGGATTGTTTCCACATTTTAACTACTATGAATAATTCTGCTATGAACATTTGTGTACAAGTTTTTATGTGGACATATGTTTTCATTTCTCTTGAGCAGAATTCTAGGAGTGAAATTGCTTCATATAGAAATTTTGCCTTCATATGGTAACTCTGTTTAACATTTTGTAAAACTGCCAAACTGTTTCCAAAGTGGCTGTACTATTTTAAACTCCTACTTCATTTTGATGAAAACTAAAAGACTGAGTTAAAGGAAAAACTAAATGCTGAAGTACTACCCATGGCTACTTTTATTATTATGTTTTGTCTAATTCCTCACAAAAAACAAGCTGTAAATACATATTTCACATGCGCTTAAAGAATTCCCCAGTCATCTGCAGGTTAGGTATTTCCTACATTTAATGATTGTGACTTACAGGCTCACATTTTGCTAGTAGGGCCCACAACAGATGCAAATCTGGAATATTCAAGTTAACTCTGTAGTTAGTTATGTGTCTTTTTTTTTTTTAACCACAATTATTATATTCTATTTAAAGGTTTTAGAGGATTAGTGACAGAGCTCACAAGTTATCTGAATCATTAAAAAAAGCAAAGTGCAAGAATTAAAAAAACAAAATTGCTTCTATGAAGACACCTTATTTGTTTCTTAAATTGTTGAAGAGAGCAAAATAATGCTTATGATCTTAAAGACAAAAGTTATAGACATGCTAAAGAATGCATTAAAACAAAGAGGACTGAGGAAAAATATATTGTGTTATAGGTTATATCCTGTAATAATGAACATTATTTCTATGAAACTTTTTTTTTTAACCTTGTAATGTAGTTACTCTAAAATTTGAGGAGATATTTGAGTTTAACTCTGAAGATATGAAAAAAAAAAAAATAATGTTGAGCATCACATCCCCACTCCCTCATTCTGACCTGGCCAAATAAGTCCATGCTGCAAGTACATTTCTCTTCTCCCTGTAATTTTGAAATTAATATAAGAAGAACTGACATCAGGTGTTCACTTTGAGTGATGGCACAGAGTGGGCCCGAGAAACCTGTCAGGCGGAGCATCGTGGGGTCAGAACAGCCTAGGGAGGTGTTTTGAGGGGAACGCAGGGCTCCGGGCAGTGATCAGTCAGTTGCACGTGGGTGCTGCGCCCGGTCCTGCCTGCGGGGAGAGGCTGCAGGAGATCGCCTGCAATCTGTTCTGTCACTTTTCCGGGGCTGGGATGCCATCCATCAGGACTTTATGCTTGTGGATCAACCCCATGACCTGGTCAGGGCTGCTACTGGTGTCGAGGGGATCTGTGGACTGGATCCACGAGGGGTCAGACTTGCTCCAAGGGAAAGCCTAGCCACCCACATGGTGGTCCCTTGGCCATGAAGCCAAAGACTCGTTAATGTGTTAGACTCGCCTCCTGTTCAGGAAATTAGAGACGCCGTCATCCTTTTGCGGGCTCTGGATCCGGAAGTTGGGCTCTGGGAGTTGGCGCAGCGGCTCAGCGCCGAGCGTGGAGGCAGGGCCAGGCGTCAGGTGGCTCTGCATGTTGTCCGCCTGCAGCGTCACATCCGAATGTGGAGGCACAAGCTGCACGTGTTCTCCTTGCGCTGTGCCCTCTCTTTGCTGGCCCACTGGAAGCCAGCCACCTTGCTGTCCTTGACCTTCTTAGGTAGTGACCCTTGGTGACTTTGTGAGGGTGATGGGATCAGTGCTGGCCAGCCCAGAGCACCACAGTGTGTGGACCTCGGCCGTATCCCACTTGTACTTCTTGGCGGGGGAGCTGGCCCACTAATCCAGCTCTTGGCGGGCAGGCACCTCACCGTTGTCAGTGTCCTCTGTTTGGCCATCAGTGAAAGACTGCATCCTCAGGTACAGCCGACTGTGCTTGTTAGGGGACTTAGACAAGTAGAGCATGCTTTACTCCCTGGTGACCTCACAGTACCAGAGGGCTGTTGGATTTCCTGATGGAATATGGACTTGGTCCCCTCTCCTCAAGGATTCAGTGAACTTGAGATCCGACTTGGCCAGTGCTTCCACCCCTCCTCCATCCAGTTTGGTTTGGTGGGTAGGCCGGGTTGTTCGCCTCCATAATAAAATCCTGTGAACTGGACCCAGCTCCTCCGGAGTTTCATCACCTGCCTGAAGTGGATGTGCTCTGAGGTGGTGATGATTCCTGCCTTTGTGAGTGTGGATGCTCAGCAGGTTCAGGATGATGTTTCTCAAGGCACATTCTCCTTGGACTCTAGGTAACAACCCATTAAAGGGGTAGTTTTCTGAATCAGCTTCAGGTACAGATTCTCCTTCCTGCACGTGTGTTTGGGGATGTGTATTGTGGTGATCGTTTTGCAATATATACAAATATCGAATCATTACGTTGCACCCCCAAACTCCTATTCTAATTGTTGATAGCTGTTTCTCAGGGTCAGGCCAGTGATTTCATAGGTGAGTGGATCAGAGAGCAGTTGTCCTCAGTCTCATCCCAATATGACTGGGAAAATAAGGTGTTATGGTTGTTCTAGTGATGGAGAGTGATTACTACGGTAGTATGAATTAAAATGCCTAAGTTGTAGACTTCTAAGGAGTTCGTGAGAGTATGACTCAGAGAAGGGAACAGTCTTTCATTTTACATAAGACTGTACTCTTTGGGGACAAGAATCACATCATACCCAGTTTTGTTTCTGCAATGACTATTACTTAATATATGATCATGCTGCTGCTGCTGCTGCTAAGTCGCTTCAGTCGTGTCTGACTCTGTGCAACCCCATAGATGGCAGCCCACCAGGCTCCCCTGTCCCTGGGATTCTCCAGGCAAGAACACTGGAATGGGTTGCCATTTCTTTCTCCAATGCATGAAAGTGAAGTCATTCAGTTGTGTCCGACTCTTAGCGACCCCATAGACTACAGACTACCAGGCTCCTCCATCCATGGGATTTTCCAGGCAAGAGTACTGGAGTGGGGTGCCATTGCCTTCTCCATATGATCATAGTATTAAGTAATAAAAACAGGAAATTGTATATCTACTACAAACTTGAACATTTCATCCATACTTCAGTACCTAAATTGTGAGAAGTGCTGCTTCCTTTTTATTTATTTTTTTTTTTTTTACAGATTAATAAACTGAAACTCAAATCACTTGCACATACTTACAAAATCCCATGGATGGAGGAGCCTGGTAGTCTGTAGTCCATGGTGTCGCTAAGACTCGGACACGACTGAGCGACTTCCCTTTCACTTTTCACTTTCATGCATTGGAGAAGGAAATGGCAACCCATTCCAGTACAGATAGGCCCTCATTAATTTTTGAATTGTTAAAACCAAAAAATCAAGAATACAGTCACTTTGGTAACAAAAATAATTCTACTTTAATACTTTATCTAGTAGGAAATTCTCAGTAACAAGTTTTGTTAATTATCCAAGATGGAAGTGTTTATTTAGAATCATTTGACTGGATAGAATCTGTTTTTCTTAAGTTATTAAATAGTTTTTGAGATTAGATATGGAAAAGTGGTTTTCTGTAAAGGGTGACTTGAGATGTTGCTCTGAATTAAGTTGGGGAAGACAGTAAGTATTTTGGATAACAGAGATGAAAACAAAGGGAAAAAAACTCAGTAAAATGATCAAGACAAAGCATAACATTTTTGTGATAAACTGTAATCTAACATCTGAGTTTAAATAGTCAACCAGCTAAGCAAATGTTGGGTAAAACCTAGTACAGTAAGTTCATATGAAAAAATCATCTCCTGTTGTTCACTGAACAGAAATTTACAGTGTTTCATGGTTGTCACCATGTCTGTGATAGGGATAGTGGCCTGAACAAATGAAGTAATAGCTCTGTGAGATTTTATTTATTTGTTTTAGTTCTGTTGTTGCACTAATTTAGCAATACTCAGAGCACCTCGTTGTCAGATGTGTGTGCCCTAGTCTCTTAAGTTCTCTCTTTCAAGTTCTTGGGGTATCAGTAGCAGCAAAGACCTCAGTGTACCTTTTGCCTTTTCAGTTTTCTAATGCCTGGATAATGATTCTTTTAATTAAATTCTATTAAAATAACTTGTGTGGTTTTTATCTTCTGCCTGAATCCTGATGATAACAACTGGAGATGAGTAGATGATGGAATATGGTTGATGAATGCAACTTTTCAAACATGAAAGAATTGCATGCAAAAAGAAAATACATTAGCTATGCTTCACATGACTGGTTTCCTTATATTTCCTTCTTGGAGATTGTCTGACCCTATACCACCATACATAGTCATGTTCTGAAGTATGTGACCTAATTCCATGGCCACAGCTGATTGGACCAGGGTGGGCACTTTACCTAGGGACAACAGATTCTGGGCTAGTCAGTTACCTACAACAAGGTTTAGCCTAAATTGTTCTGCCCAAAGATAGATAAACTGAGCCAAATGGATTCTTTCTTTTATGACTTTTAATCAAAAGTCTCAGTTCAAAGCTGGATCAAAAGAAGCATGTGATGCAGTTGAATCGATTAATAGAAGAGCCTAAGTGGCTCATGAATTCCTGCCATAGAGTTTTCCAGAGACATTTGACCTATGAATCATTCTCCTCTGCCCTCAGCAAAAGCATTTCCATAATTAACACTGGGTTTGCTTTTTGAGATGACTGTATCCCTATCATTTGAATGTTCAAGCAGAGACTAGGTAACTATCACGTTTGTTTCAGAGGGAATTTCTTCAAGGGAGGTTTTTCATGTTAAAATATAAGATGTGCTTGTACTTCTAGACTCTGTTCTAGATCCCTTGAATAAGAATATCCAAAGAATGGAGGCAAGTCATGCACATTAAACATACAGTAACAATGGAACTAACTTCTGCTGTGTTATGTTGAAGTAGCTAGTTTTGTAGATTAGTCAGATGTAGGAAGAAAAGGGCTATCTGTTTGTTCTCGATATCTATTGCTGAATGACAGACTATCCCAACACTTACTGGCTGACGACTTTTATTATATCTTATGACTCTGTGGATCAAAAAATCAAGCACTCTGCAGGGCATTCTTTTGTACCATCTAGATTGATGAGAGCTACCTATGCTATGCTATGCTAAGTCACTTCAGTCGTGTCCGACTCTGTGTGACCCCATAGACGGCAGCCTACCAGGCTCCCCCGAGGCAAGAACACTGGAGTGGGCTGCCATTTCCTTCTCGGATGCATGAAAGTGAAAAGTGAAAGTGGAGTCGCTCAGTCATGTCTGACTCTTAGCGACCCCATGGATTGCAGCCTAATAGGCTCCTCCGTCCATGGGATTTTCCAAGCGAGAGCTACCTAGTGATACTTAACTGGAGACTCGGTCTATCTGGAGCATGCAGGATGGCTTCATTGGTGTCTTGGTGGGGACAACTGAACCCCTCTTTCTCTTCTACAGTTCAGGACTCCTCCCTGTAGTTTTTCAAGCAAGTCAATTGAACATCTTGTGTGGTGACTCAGTGCTCTCATATGCAAGGCAGAAACTGGAGGTCCAGTTTAAATGGTAGGTCTGGATCTGGCATCATTCAGTTTGTTCAGTCGTGTCCAACTCTTTGCGACTGCATGGACTGGAGCATTCTACGCCTCCCTGTCCATCACCAGCTCCCAGAACTTACTCAAACTCATGTTCATTGAGTCGGTGATGCCATCCAACCATCTCATCCTCTGTCATCCCCTTTTTCTCCTGCCCTCAATCTTTCCCAGCATCAGGGCCTTTGCAAATGAGTCAACTCTTCGCATGAGGTGGCCAAAGTATTGGAGTTTCAGCTTCAGCATCAGTCCTTCCAATGAATATTCAGGACTGATTTCCTTTATGATGGACTGGTTGGATTTCCTTGCTGTCCAAGGGACTCTCAAGAGTCTCTCCAACACCACAGTTCAAAAGCATCAATTCTTCAGCACTCAGTTTTCTTCACAGTCCAACTCTCACATCCGTACATGACTACTGGAAAAACCATAGCTTTGACTAGATGGACCTTTGTTGGCAAAGTAATGTCTCTGCTATTTAATATGCTGTCTAGGTTGGTCATCACTTTTCATCCAAGGAGCAAGTGTCTTAACTTCATGGCTGCAGTCACCATCTGCATTCATTTTGGAGCCCCAAAAGATAAAGTCTGACACTGTTTCCACTATTTCCCCGTCTATTTGCCATGAAGTGATAGGATCAGATGCCATGATCTTAGTTTTCTAAATGTTGAGTTTTAAGCCAACTTTTTCACTCTCCTCTTTCACTTTCATCAAGAGGCTCTTTAGTTCTTCACTTTCTGCCATTAGGGTGGTGTCATCTGCATATCTGAGGTGATTGATATTTTTCCTGGCAATCTTGATTCCAACTGTGCTTCATCCAGCCTGGCATTTCTCATGATGTACTCTGCATATGAGTTAAATAAGCAGGGTGACAATATACAGCCTTGACATACTCCTTTTCCTATTTGGAACCAGTCTGTTGTTCCATGTCCAGTTCTAACTGTTGCTTCTTGACCTGAATACAGATTTATCAGAAGGCAGGAAAGGTAATCTGGTATTCCCATCTCTTTAAGAATTTTCCAGTTTGTTATGATCCACACAGTCCAAGATTTTGGCATAGTCAATAAAGCAGAAATAGATGTTTTTTTGGAACTCTCGCTTTTTTGATGCATCAAAGGATGTTGGAAATTTGATCTCTGGTTCCTCCACCTTTTCTAAATCCAGCTTAAACATCTGGAAGTTCACCATTCATGTACTGTTGAAGCTTGGCTTGGGGAATTTTGAGCATTACTTTGCTAGCATGTGAGATGAGTGCTATTGTGCAGTAGTTTGCACATTCTTTGGCATTGACTTTCTTTGGGATTGGAATGAAAACTGACCTTTTCCAGTTCTGTGGCCACTGCTGAGTTTTCCAAATTTGCTGGCATATTTATTGCAGCACTTTCATAACATCATCTTTTAGGATTTGAAGTAGCTCAACTGGAATTCCATCACCTCCACTAGCTTTGTTTGTAGTGATACTTCCTAAGGCCCATTTGACTTCACATTCCAGGATGTCTGGCTCTAGGTGAATGATCACACCATCATGGTTATCTGAGTCATGAATATCTTTTCTGTATAGTTCTTCTGTGTATTCTTGCTACCTCTTGTTAATATCTTCTGCTTCTGTTAGGTCCATACCATTTCTGTCCTTTATTGTGCCCATCTTTGCATGAAATGTTCCCTTGGTATCTATAAGTTTCTTGAAGAGATCTCTAGTCTTTCCTATTCTGTTGTTTTCCTCTATTTCTTTGCACTGATCACTGAGGAAGGCTTTCTTAGCTCTCCTCACTATTCTTTGAAACTCTGCATTCAAATGGGTATATCTTTCCTTTTCTCCTTTGCCTTTCACTTGTCTTCTTTTCTCAGCTGTTTGTAAGGCCTCCTCAGACAATCATTTTGCCTTTTTGCATTTCTTTTTCTTGGGGATGGTCTTGATCCCTGCCTCCTGTACAATGTCCTGAACCTCCTCTCATATGCAAGGCAGAAACTGGCAATCCCCTTTAAATGGTAGGCCTAGATCTGTCAAAAGCCACTTCTGTTCTTCATTGGTTAAAGTAGACATAAGCTAGCACAAATTCCAGGGGAGGGAAAATAAACCTCTTCTCTCCATTAAAGAAGAGTTAATAAAGGATTTGTAGACATATTTTTGGATTGGAAATAGGTAATATTTGCTGAATTCTCACCAAAAGTATGCCAGTCAATGTTGTCAATCATCAGTAATAATGATAGTAACTATTATTTCACTGAATTCATTTTGCTTTTCAAGTTAATATGAATATATGCATTTTTTGCATTTAAACAATCTTTGTCTTTTTACTAAGATGGGGAGTGAGGAGAAATATTTAGAATTCCTTTTGATTTTTAAAAGGTATCATGCTACTGCTAAGTTGCTTCAGTCATGTCCGACTCTGTGCAACCCCATAGATGGCAGCCCACTAGGCTCCCCTGTCCCTGGGATTCTCCAGGCAAGAATACTGGAGTGGGTTGCCATTTCCTTCTCCAATGCATGAAAGTGAAAAGTGAAAGTGAAGTCGCTCAGTCGTGCCCGACTCTTAGTGACCCCATGGACTGGAGCCTACCAGGCTCCACCGCCCATGGGTTTTCCAGGCAAGAGTACTGGAGTGGGGTGCCATTGCCTACTCAAAGGTATCATAAAGCCTAATAAATAGGATCACTATTATTTTTCTTGGAGAGCTGAACTGATTTCATTTCTCCCATGTAGACTTTAGTTTTTGAATTGCCTTTCTTAAAGTCTTAACAACTTACTCATTTTGAAACATGAAACATTGCTGTGATAAACTTGTTTTCCTCCTCTATTGTTGTTAAATTGCATTTGTGAGCTATTGAATGATCTATTGGTGTTATTTATACTTGAGAACAGATTAACATGTTTTTATTTATATTAATTGTGAAACTGAGGCATTTGGGATAAATGTTTGGTTTTGTTTGTCTTTCTTTTTATTTATGTATCTTTTCCTCATGCTAGGTGTTGGTTACTACTTTGCTCCAAGCTGCTGGGTGATTCAGAAATGAAATTGACATAGACTATTCAGTATCAAGTATGTTGATGTAAATTAACAGCGTGGAAGAGAGTTTCAATGAAAATACAAAGGCATTTAGTAAATTAACATGTGGGACCAACTCAAACTGAAGATTGGTTTAATAAAATTGCTTAAAGTTTTATGTTGTTCAGTTAAAGACTAGAGAATGAAATCCATTATATTGGTATTCTCCAAAAATGATAATACTAAGAATCCAAGTACTTAGAGTTATGTCTTAAAACATCCACCTCCCAGCTCCAAATCGAACTCTCCAAACATAACACTGTTCCCGACTTGACAGATTGGCAAAGTAATTTGCTTATGGGAATATCATGTATTTCCTCTGTGGAAGATGATTAATATGGATGCCTTTCATGCATCATTTAAAATCCTCTGACCGTACTTTCTATTCCAACCATGGCTGCAGAAGTAGTCTGTAGGCTTTCAGTGTTTTCGTGCAGGTGAACCTAATAGCACCTTGCCAGGACATCTCTGAGTCTCTGACCTGAACTGAGTGTCTCTGACTTCCTGGTTCAGATCTTCTCTGATCCCACATCACAGGAGACTTATGGGAACTCCTTTGTACTCTTGCATGTACAAACTAGAAGTATGTGGCAGTAGAAGCATATAAGTGCATATAGGTGTCTCCCCACTTTTTTTCCACAACCGAACAGGGGGTTCCTTGACATACTGCTTAAGCTTCTCAGATGACCACTAAGGCATTAAGCTGTTTTCCTTTATAGTAAACAACTATATCCTTGTGTTGGCTCTCTTTCTTTTCTTCCTTGTTTCATTTCCCTATTGCACTCTCCTGTTACTTGGGATCACATTCCCAAATAAATTGCAAACACAGACACCTTTGTGTTAGATCTGTTTTGGGGGGTAAACCAGAGCTGAGACAAGCCCTGTAAAACTTGTTTCTTTCACTTAAATTATCAGTAAGGTGTTGGGATTTAATTAGGGGATGTTTCCTCCAAATTGGAACCGAGAATATCCCAGTATATGAGACTTTGTGTTCAGCACACTTCAGTAACCATCTTTATCTTGTTTCACTCTTCTTTCTGCTGTTACATCTATGACCTTTGTTCTCCTGGCACTCAGACAAGAACTTTTGGACAAGCTCTGTCTGCTTATGAAGTTAAATTTTAGAGATATTCCAAATTTCAGATGTCTGTAAGTTTTCATGAAAATTTTAATCAATTTTAATTTTCTCTCCCAAAGAGTAGAATGGCATCGAGTCTGGTAAAAATCATACCATGTTTTCTCCTCCGTGAATTCTAAATATTATATAGTGTGTTAGTCACTCAGTCGTGTCCAACTCTTCGTGATCGTATGGACTGTAGCCCACCAGGCTTCTCTGTCCAAGAAATTCTCCAGTCAAGAATAATGCAGTGGGTTGCCATTTCCTTCTCCAGGGGATCTTCCTGACCCAGGGATCAAACCAAGGTCTCCAGCATTGCACACAGACTCTTTACCGTCTGAACCACTAGGTCTGCAAATATTATATAGTGGAGAAGTAAACTTGAAAGGATCCACAGTTTAACTTGAAGATTATGCAGTCCCCAACTTTATAAATCATCACACATTCTTTCTCAGACTCAGTCGTGAATTTGTTGAGATTAGATTTATGTCTTATAATTTAATTTTTTCTCAAATATTGTTCTAGTATTAAAGATAGTTCTGGGTGTATAAGCTGGGAGACATATATACATCTCACTGGAGTAAAGCTTTATAGCATTCTAAACTATACTATTCAAAATTATATTGTTTTTGAAAATATATATTGGTCACCATAATGAAATCTGTGTAGAATAACATTTTATTTTGCTTATTCATTTTTAAAATATCATATTTATGTTGGTTAAATTTTAGGAGGCTTCAAAAATAGTTTAAGGTCATTATACATTGTCTAATTTCAATGGCACCCCACTCCAGTACTCTTGCCTGGCAAATCCCATGGATGGAGGAACCTGATAGGTTGCAGTCCATGGGGTCGCTAGGAGTCAGACAGGACTGAGCGACTTCCCTTTCACTTTTCACTTTCATACATTGGAGAAGGAAATGGCAACCCACTCTAGTGTTCTTGCCTGGAGAATCCCAGGGACAGGGGAATCTGGTGGGCTTCCGTCTATGGGGTCACACAGAGTCGGACACGACTGAAGCAACGCAGCAGCAGCAGCAATTTTATTAAAAGATAAAAAGTATTTTAAAGTTTAAGGCTAAAAACCAACCATTTACATTTGAACATCTCAGTTTATTGGTTGGAAAGATTTCTGACTGTTTTAGAAACTTGAAGCATTATAGAATCCAGAAAAAAAATCAGTCGGTCAGTTCAGTTGCTCAGTTGTGTCTGACTCTTTGTGACCCCATGGATTGCAGCATGCCAGGCTTTCCTGTCCATCACCAACTCCCGGAGCTTGCTCAGACTCATGTCCATCAAGTCAGTGATGCCATCCAACCATCTCATCTACCACCATCCCTTTCTCTTCCTGCATCAATCTTCTCCAGCATCAGGGTCTTTTCCAATGAGTCAGTTCTTTGCATCAGGTGGCCAAGTATTGAAGTTTCAGCTTCAGCATCAGTCCTTTCAATGAATATTCAGTACTGATTTCCTTTAGGATTTATTGGTTTGAGCTCCTTGCAGTCCAAAGGACTCAAGAATCTTCTTGAGACTCAAAGGTCTCAAGAATCTTCTCCAACACTGCAGTTCAAAAGCATCAGTTCTTCAGTGCTCAGCCTTCTTTATGGTCTAATTCTCATATCCATACATGACTACCGGAGAAACCATAGCTTTTAATAGATGGACTTTTGTCAGCAAAGTAATGTCTCTGCTTTTTAATGTGCTGACTAGGTTGGTCATAGCTTTTCTTCCAAGGAGCAAGGGTCTTTTAATTTCATGGCTGCAGTCACCATCTGCAGTGATTTTGGAGCCCAGGAAAATAAAGTCTTTCACTGTTTCCATTGTTTCCCCTTCTATTTGCCATGAAGTGATAGAATCAGATGCTATGATCTTAGTTTTCTGAATGTTGAGTTTTAAGCCAATATTTTCACTCTCCTCTTTCACTTTCATCAAGAGGCTCTTTAGCTCTTCTTCACTTTCTGCCATAGGGTGGTGTCATCTGCATATCTGAGGTGATTGATATTTCTCCTGACAGGCATTTCTCATGATGTACTCTGCATATATGTTAAATAAGCAGGGTGACAATATACAGCCTTGACGAACTCCTTTCCCAGTGTGGAACCAGTCTGTTGTTTTGATAGTTTATGTTTGAAGTTAAAGATTAAAGTTATTGGGAATATTAGATATTTGATAATCTAGGCACTGAGATAAGTGTTTTACATGCAGTTGACTCATGAAATTTGTTATTATTAATCACTTTTAAATATGAAAGAAAAATGAAACTTTAAAGCAGTTACTTTGATTAGTTTTATCTATCTATTAAGTTGTAGGACTGAAATGTCTATTTCTTTTCTAATTCCAATTCTGGTGCTCTGAATGGTTGTTTCCTTAGGTAAGACCAAAACCTGATAGCCACTCCCAGAAAAACCCAATTGGTTTCCTGACCAAATTGGCCATTGCTGGCTCTGAAAGTAGATTCACTTGAAATAAAAGCATGGGACTATAAGAGAAAATTTAGAGAATGAAAGGTGATACAGGATCTAGGATTCAAAAGGGGAAGAAATTTAAAGGAAAAGTGGAAAGAAAGTGGAAGAAAGAAGAGTAGAAAGATAAGTATCTGGCCAATAGTATAAATGGTATCAGAGTGACCATGGCATTGGTGATTGAAGAATGATGATCACATCTGTGGGACAGAGGAAGAGCTGCAGTGAGCTCATTTAAGGTTCTTCTATGTTTTTTCAGATTTGATTTGTTTTTTAAAAATTCAAACTGAGTAAGTTTGTTTAACCTATTTGCTGTAATTTCAGTTTTTCTATGACTTGTTTCTGTAATTTTTGATCACCTTTATTTACCATGCTTCTGGTTTTTAAATTTTTCTGCTGTTAGCTATAACAAATATTTATGCCAGCCAGAAAATTACCTGTTAGTTTTGAGATCCATAATTATATGTTTTTTCTCTCCATATCTATTGTTTCACCCAAAGGAATTCTTTTGCACATATTGCTATTGTAAGGAATTTTAGGATTGTAGTGTCATCCCTTTTTTAGTTACAATGCAGATTTTTTATTCTTATTTGCAATATAACACTTAATTATTTTTCTATTCATTTTTCTTCTTACAGTACTGTATCTTTAAAAAATCTTTCAAAAAGAATACATGTATAGTAAACATTTCTGAGAATTTTTATGTTAAAACCTTACTTTACCAATAAATGTGTATATTAACTCAGATAAATATTAAAATAATGGTTCAATTTTGTTTTCCTTCAATATTTTCATTTTATGGTGCTATTGAAGAGGTAGGTTACTATGAATTTAAAAAAAATTCCTTTGTATGTGATCTGGTTTTGGCATCTTTGTAGGGATATGTCTTGGTGTGACTTTTATCTTTTGATTATCTATCTCAGTACACTATTACTCTTAGACTATACTAACAACTATGAAAAACAACACTAAAATCTAGGTGCTTAAAAATCAGTAAAGATATGGTTTTCACTCTCCTCACAGTCGCAGCTGTTTAGCAGGTAGTTGTTCCATACGGTCATTTATACTCTGGCTTCTTTGATCTAGAATTGGTCATTTAGCTCCACCTAAATACAAGGGGAAGGGAAGGAAAATATATTCTTCTGTGTGCCCAGGAGGTCAGTGAAACAATTTGATACAAAGATTTGTCTCTGTCATAAAATGCTATCAGAGTGAAGCTTAATGTAAAGACTTTTTCAGTTTTTGAAAGACTTTTCATTATAATCTTATCACTATTTTATCCCCTGCCTGCAGTCTTTATTTTCTCTTTTGGTTTTCCAACTCAGTGGATTTTGACATCTCTATTTCTTTTCTCCAGCATTCTTGTCTTTTCCCCTTATTTTCCCCCTTCTATTTCTCTGTCTTTTTCTCATGGCTTTTGGGAGAGTTCCCTGACCCAGTCTTTCAGTTAAGTAATGCAATTTTATATGTATTCATTCTGCTACCTCACAGGATTATTTATTTCAAAAATATTATCCTTCATGTCCAATAATTCTATTTTATAAATATCTGATTGTCCTGCCACATGTTGCAAATATGTTCTTTATTTTTTGGTTTGAGTATATTTTGTTTTTAAAAACTTGTTTGCAGTCTCTGTACTGTCCTTCCCTTTAGTTCATTTTCCTCCATTAAGAACTTTCCGTTTGCTGTTTTCTAAAATAGTTCTCATGTTCCTTAAGTGTCTCTTAATTTTTCTCTGTATGGCAAACTTTATTTCCTGAAAAGAAAGGAAACAACAGATGGCCTGCCTATCAACTCTTGGGTGGGTTAAATTGACAATACTGGCAAGTTTGGGGCTATGCTCACTGCTCCCTTATTTCATCTATCACAGAGTACTTTCTGATCTCTGAACTCAGGCTTAGCTCTTGTCCTCAAGTAGCAACCTTCTGTTCTAATTCATTAGTCCCAGGAAATGTGAGGAGGACTCTCGGCGGGCATCGACTGCCCCAGTCCTTGTTGTGGCTCTCTATGCCAGCAGAACATGGCTGACGTCCTTGATGTTATCCTACAAACTCCAGCTAGAAATCTAGCCTTCCTGTCCTATGTTATTACATGGTGGGCAGTGAGTGGGAAATAAGGATTTCAAGGTGATAGGGAGAAGTGAGTTTGCTATCTTTGTTTTTTTTTTATTTTCACTTTTTTGGCCTTTTTAAAAAATTGATTTTTTTGGAGTATGGTTGATTTACAATGTGGCATGTACTGTGCACTTTGCTGAACAGCAAAATGAATCAGTTGTACATGTACATGTATTGACTCTTTTTTAGATTCTTTTCCCATATAGATCATTACTGCAGAGTATTGAGTAGACTTTCCTATCTATGCAGTAGATCCTATTAGTTATCTAATTTATATATAGTGGTGCCTTTGAATTTGTGAAGTAGTATGAAATAGTAAAAAACACAAAATTGAAGGACAGAGGAACCTATGTCCATTTGCCTTTTTTTTTTTTTTTTTTTTTCATTCATCAAATGTTCATGCAACTGTTTTTTATTTAATGAAATTTATCAGGGACCTCTGATGGGCCCAAAACCGTTATAGTGAACTAGAAATTTAGTAGTAAACAAAATAGAAGAAATACTGCCCTTATATTTGGGGAATGGAGGAGACAAACCTATTTGATTTGTTAGGAGAGGATAAACACTGTAAGTGAAAACAACACTGTTCTGGGTTAGAAAATGTCAGAGGCTAGGAAGGCAAGATTTGAGTGGAGATCTGAATGGAGAATTCAAGTGTATTTACTTAGTCTCTACCACTTATAAGCCATGTGATTGTGGGCAAGATTTGTTGTAGAGATTGGGGAAGGGACCTATTACATGTAATTGAATAGGGACTCAAAAACGGGAACTGCTATTACTAAAAACACACGTTATTAATAAATCTGTTTGTAATTAGAATTCTGCTTAAACATATCTAACTTTACTGTTGCTAAAGTTGCTTTTAATTTGCTGAAAATTTCTGGGTGGGCAGCAAACTCCTGTAGCAAATCATAATCACTTTGTTTTTATAAGTGAAGGTCATTAGTCATGCTCTTGATCATATACAATGAAGTTAAAAGATTCCATTGGCAGAAAGCAGTATATTTTAAGGACCAATCACAGTTCAGTATGAATTAGTGAAATCTATAATGAGGGGATAGCTAACAAACATTTGCTAAATTCTTACTGGTTCTTTAGAAGGAAATATGAACATCCTTCCCTCTTCATCTCTCTTTCTCATACTCATGGGCACACACACACATGTTGGGCCAGCAGAAGATTTAGAATAATTGGTGTGTTAACATTATAACTAAACTCTCCCATCCAGGATTTCCATCTGTATAAGTATATGAGCAATGCTGAATGACATCCTTTCCATCTTCCAGCACCTCTCTGGCCCTCATCCACGTGGGAATTGAACATTTCATTGCTTTACAGTCACATTTGATCAAACATGATATTAATTATCCAGCTTAAACTCTTATCTTGAACATCAGAACTGGTCTGAATAAATTGACTGCTTTGTAAGAAGGTCAGCTTTTAAGAGTTGAATATTTTCTGTCAAAGAAGAAGCTAAAAGGTTTGGACTGTCTTGTCTAAAGGCACTTTCCAGAGAAGTTTCCAAAATGTTTTGAATGGCTGCAGCACTGCAATAAATGTATAATCATTGAATCTCACTACTTTAGAGGAAACAGAACTCATTTAGATAAGTGATCTCCAATTTTTAATATCCAATTTTTTTTATTCCAAAGATCATTTTAGAGAAAAACACTTTTTCTTGCTGAAATTTGGTGGAGGGAATGGTAATGTTGAGAAACCCAGATGCCATGAACCCTAGCAACCCCCTAGGGGTCCATGGAACACTGTTTGGAAACTGCTGATTTAGAAGCTGAATTCTCCAACTCTTATTTGCTGGTAAAAAGGGGGATGGATGTGGTCTTCACTAACTTGTTCTCCATAACACAGACTTACCATGTCCAAATTAACTTCCTGTTTTCTATTACACATTTTGATTTGGGGAGAAAAAGACAATACTACTCAGCCATTATAATGAAGCATCCCACTAATACATGCAGGTTCTTTAGCCATTCAATAATCTCTTAACGAGGAGTGGGTAGAAATTAAGATACAATCATCCCCTCTCGGGAGAAGGCAGTGGCACCCCACTCCAGTACTCTTGCCTGGAAAATCCCATGGATGGAGAAGCCTGGTAGGCTGAAGTCCATGGGGTCCTGAAGAGTCAGACACGACTGAGCGACTTCACTTTCACTTTTCACTTTCATGCATTGGAGAAGGAAATGGCAACCCACTCCAGTGTTCTTGCCTGGAGAATCCCAGGGACAGGGGACCCTGGTGGGCTGCTGTCTATGGGGTCACACAGAGTCGGACACGACTGAAGTGACTTACCTTCATCCCCTCTCTGCACTAGATGCTGACCTAAGCATAATAGTTTTACAATGTTTAAATATTTTAACTTTGCATAATCACTTGTGTCCATCTATTGTTATTTATTCAAGAAATAGTTTTTATTTTTTTAGGGAAAGCTTATACTGCAATTGCATTTATTTTTTTCATAGCTCAAAGCTGTGTCTTTTTTTTTTTTAATTTTATTATTATTTTTTTTTTACTTTACAATTTTGTATTGGTTTTGCTATACATCAACAAAGAAATTGTTTTTAAAACCTACTTGCACACAAGGACTAGACTGAGGGCTTGAAGAAAGAAAAAGAAAAAAAGACAAGGTCTAGGTTTTTGGCACTCGCAGAAATTATACAACTTATTTTACATGAAATAGTTACAATTAAAAAGGACAAGTGCATTTTGGCAGTGAAAGTCATATTTCACTTTCAAGTTTGCTAGAATTATCAGAAAAGGCTGTTACAATATGATTGCTTTAATAATTCTCACTGATTTAATGATGTGTACTTTTAAACATGTGGTAGTTCCTACCTGAAAATTTTCAGGGACTGATTTTTGGTGAGACAATAACCAATTATTTTCTATACTTATGTAATTTATATAGATTAAATGATATATATTATTTACCAGTATCTTTCATCTGTCTCTTAATAGTGGTAGTGGTCTTAAATACAAAAAGAAAATTAGGTTGAATTAAGAGAATCCTATATGAGAGATGTTTTATGAGTATTTCTCAAGAAACTCAGTTCAGTTCAGTTCAGTTGCTCAGTTGGGTCTGACTTTTTGTGACCCCATGAACTGCAGTACGCCAGGCCTCCCTGTCCATCACCAACACCTGGAGTTTACCCAAACTCATGTCCATTGAGTTGGTGATGCCATCCAACCATCTCATCCTCTGTCATCCCCTTCTCCTCCCACCTTCAATCTTTCCCAGCATCAGGATCTTTTCAAATGAGTCAGCTCTTCGCATCAGGTGGCCAGAGTATTGGAGTTTCAGCTTCAACATCAGTCCTTCCAATGAACACCCAGGACTGATCTCCTTTAGGATGGACTTGGTTGGATCTCCTTGCAGTCCAAGGGACTCTCAAGAGTGTTCTCCAACACCACAGTTCCAAAGCATCAATTCTTCAGTGCTCAGCTTTCTTTATGGTCCAACTCTCACATTCATACATGACTACTGGAAAAACCATAGCCTTGACTAGACGGACCTTTGTTGGCAAAGTAATGTCTTTGCTTTTTAATATGCTGTCAAGCTTGGTCATAACTTTTCTTCCAAGGAGTAAATGTCTTTTAATTTCATGGCAGCAATCACCATCTGCAGTGATTTTGGAGCCCCCCAAAATAAAGACAGCCACTGTTTCCACTGTTTTCCCATCTATTTCCCATGAAGTGATGGGACCAGATGACATGATCTTAGTTTTCTGAATGTCGAGCTTTAAGCCAACTTTTTCACTCTCCTCTTTCACTTTCATCAAGAGTTTCTTTAGTTCTTCTTCACTTTCTGCCATAAGAGTGGTGTCATTTGCATATCTCAGGTTATTGATATTTCTCCCAGTAATCTTGATTCCAGCTTGTGCTTCTTCCAGCCCAACGTTTCTCATGATGTACTCTGCATAGAAGTTAAATAAGCAGGGTGACAATATACAGCCTTGACGTCCTCCTTTTCCTATTTGGAACCAGTCTGTTGTTCCATGTCCAGTTCTAACTGTTGCTTCCTGACCTGCATACAGGTTTCTGCTGGACATTTTATTCACTAGATATGTGAAGTGAAATTCAGCCTACACAGTTGTATACTGGAAAGCTTTTAATGGGTGGGATGAGTTATTTCTGTAAAGCAATCATGTCCTTTGCTTTGCCAATGATACTAGTACCATGGTAAATAATTGATATTCAATACTTTATTCACTGGCTAATGGCTTGAAACCTGAAACTATTGGCCATGAAGATCCTCCTGCTGCTGCTGCTGCTGCTGCTAAGTTGCTTCAGTCGTGTCCGACTCTATGTGACCCCATAGACGGCAGCCCACCAGGCTCCCTGGTCCCTGGGATTCTCCAGGCAAGAACACTGGAGTGGGTTGCCATTTCCTTCTCCAATGCTAGAAAGTGAAAAGTAAGAGTGAAGTTGCTCATTTGTGTCCGACTCTTCGAGACCCCATGGTCTGCAGCCTACCAGGCTCCTTTGTCCGTGGGATTTTCCAGGCAAGAGAACTGGAGTAGGTTGTCATTGCCTTCTCTGAAGATCCTACTAAGAGAGTATTATTCTAAGAAGCATTACTTGAGGGTCATTAAGCTGTACAAGTTTCTTACTTCAAAACCAGATACTATGCAATGACATTCTGGACAATTTTATTTCCTGAACTTTTGCAAAAAAAAAAAAAAAAAAGTTTGTTTCAAAAATTCAACCACTATCAGCTCCAGTGAATGACAGTTCATAGCTGCTTTCTCAGCCCCACTTGGAACCAGGTTTTCAGGAGGGCATGCAATTACCCTTAGACTTCTAAATTTTACTGAGGATGTTGTGATTTGTTAGCTGGGATGACTCAGATGAAACCCCCTTTTAAAAAGATGACTCAGTGGTATTTAAAAGATTCTGTTATGTAAACTAGAAGAAAACTTTCTTGGCAATTTTATATTCTTTCTTTGAACTGATTTATGGTATCAGCTGACAGTATTGCTATCTGTGACCCATTCTTAGGACTCTTCTGGTGCTGTTGATGCTTGAAGTGGTGGTTGCAAATGCAATAATGTTTCATTAGCCCAGACCTGCTTATTCTTGATTTGGGATTGTTTCCAAGGGATTTGTCTGAAATTTAGTTACTCTTGTCACCTCCCAAAATATCTTACTAACAACAGTAAAAGTCTTAATGAGATTTCTGTAGTGACTTTGATTGAGAAAGAAAATATGTTCTACAGGCTGTTTAAACATTTGTTAGGCTGAAAATCATTATTAGATCATACCTGTATCTTACAAATTACTAGTTGTGTGATCTCAATTTCCTTGTGTGTAAAACAGTGATAAAAATAGTATATACTTTCATCTCCTTCATCCATTAAGTGGTGGTGTGGTACTCATGGAGCCTACATCATGAAATGGTGAATGATAATGGGTTAGTAGACTTCCGTGGTGGCTCAGATGATAAAGAGTCTGCCTGCAATCCTGGAGACTGGGATCCGATCCCTGGTCAGGAAGATTCTTAAAGTGCTTAAGCAGTACCTGGCATATATACTTCTTCCAGTGTTTTAGCTGCTTTTGAAAATTATTATTATCAGTATACTCACTACTACTTGTTAGTAATACTGCATAAAATATTATTTCTGGACCTCATATAACCATTGGATAAGAAATTTAGTCTAAATCTCTATTAATTGTAATGATTTGGATCAAGTTTATGCTTTCAACAGTAACATAAATATACTAAAATAGCCATTTCACTAAGATAGGCTTTCCTGCACTAATGAAGTTTCTCACTGTTCTAGGTTTTATGCTAAGAATCTGAATTGCTCTCAAAACATATGCCCAGTATTATTATAATATATGGAAGCACCAATTGTTGCTTATAATCATATCAAAATGAAAATGCTATAATTTTGTTTTATTCGTAGTCATTTTTCTAATTTCCTAACTCCTTTTCCCTCAGTGTCCTTACCCTTAACTTTAGTAGCAATGAACTTGAATACGTAGTGGAAGTAGTATAAAATGAATTGTTATGCTTGATTTAGATGAATATCCTTTTAACTGAAGCAGCATACACTCCTCTGCCTTCAGGTGTTTGGGCCTAACCTGCCTGCAAATGCAGGAGACAGAAGGGATGCAGGTTTGGATCCCTGGGTCAGGAAGATCCCTTGGAGGAGAAAATGGCAACCCACTCCAAAATTCTTGCCTAGAGAATCCCATGAGTAGAGGAGTCTGGTGGGCTACAGTCCATAGGGTCTCAAAGAGTCAGACAAGACTGAATAGATTCAAAGCACAGCATAAGGTCTTTATTGTGAGATACAGTTATGATGCCAGTTGTCAAAAAAAAAAAAATGTGTCCCGCTATATTGTAGAAATTCCAGAGTATCTTTATTTTACATAACTGAAACTTTGTATCTTTGAAGCCTCACCTCTTCATTTTCTTCTCCTGCATCCCCTAGTAACTACCATTTTAATTTCTACTTCTGTGAGTTTGAATATTTAGATGCAACATGTAATTGAAATCATGAAGTATTTGTCTTTCTCATTTCAGTTTAGTCACTCAGTCATGTCTGACTCATTGTGACCCCATGAACTGCAGCATGCCGGGCCTCTCTGTCCATCATCAACTCCCGGAGTTTACTCAAACTCATGTCCATTGAGTGCGTGATGCCATCCAACCATCTCACCCTCTGTCGTCCCCTTCTCCTCCTGCCCTCAATCTTTCCCTGCCCTCAATCAGGGTCTTTTCAAATGAGTCAGCTCTTCGCATCAGGTGGCTAAAGTATTGGAGTTTCAGCTTTAGCATCAGTCCTTCCAATGAACACCCAGGACTGATTTCCTTTAGGAAATTTCCTTTAGGGCTGGTTGGATCTCCTTGTAGTCCAAGGGACTCTCAAGAGTCTTTTCCAACACCACAGTTCAAAAGCATCAGTTCTTTGGCGCCCAGCTTTCTTCACAGTCCAACTCTCACATCCATACATGACTACTGGAAAAAACATAGCCTTGACTAGACAGACCTTTGTTGGCAAAGTAATGTCTTTGCTTTTTAATATGCTGTCAAGCTTGGTCATAACTTTTCTTCCAAGGAGTAAATGTCTTTTAATTTCATGGCAGCAATCACCATCTGCAGTGATTTTGGAGCCCCCCCAAAATAAAGTCAGCCACTGTTTCCACTGTTTTCCCATCTATTTGCCATGAAGTGATGGGACCAGATGCCATGATCTTAGTTTTCTGAATGTTGAGCTTTAAGCCAAATTTTTCACTCTCCTCTTTCACTTTCATCAAGAGCCTCTTTAATTCTTCTTCACTTTATGCCATAAGAGTGGTGTCATTTGCATATCTGAGGTTATTGATATTTCTCCCGGCAATCTTGATTCCAGCTTGTGCTTCTTCCAGCCCAGCGTTTCTCATGATGTACTCTGCATAGAAGTTAAATAAGCAAGATGACAATATACAGCCTTGACGTACTCCTTTTCCTATTTGGAACCAGTCTAACTGTTGCTTCCTGACATGCATACAAATTTCTCAAGAGGCAGGTCAGGTAGTCTGGTATTCCCATCTCTTTCAGAATTTTCCACAGTTTATTGTGATCCACACAGTCAAAGGCTTTGGCATAGTCAATAAAGCAGAAATAGATGTTATTCTGGAACTCTCTTGCTTTTTCCATGATCCATCGGATGTTGGCAATTTGATCCATGGTTCCTCTGCCTTTTCTAAATCCAGCTTGAACATCTGGAAGTTCACGGTCCACGTATTGCTGAAGCCTGACTTGGAGAATTTTAAGCATTACTTTACTAGCGTGTGAGATGAGTACAATTGTGTGGTAGTTTGAGTATTCTTTGGCATTGCCTTTCTTTGGGATTGGAATGAAAACTGACCTTTTCCAGTCCTGTGGCCATTGCTGAGTTTTCCAAATTTGCTGGCATATTGAGTGCAGCACTTTCACAGCATCATCTTTCAGGATTTGGAATAGCTCAACTGGAATTCCATCACCTCCACTAGCTTTGTTCGTAGTGATGCTTCCTACGGCCCACTTGACTTCACATTCCAGGATGTCTGGCTGTAGGTGAGTGATCACACCATCGTGATTATCTGGGTCATGAAGATCTTTTTTGTACAGTTCTTCTTTCTATTCTTGCCACCTCTTCTTAATATCTTCTGCTTCTGTTAGGTCCTTGCCATTTCTATCCTTTATCAAGGCCATCTTTGTATGAAATATTCCCTATCTCTAATTTTCTTGAATAGATCTCTAGTCTTTCCCATTCTGTTGTTTTCCTCTATTTCTTTGCACTAATTGCTGAGGAAGGCTTTCTTATCTCTCCATGCTATTCTTTGGAACTCTGCATTCAATGGGTATATCTTTCCTTTTCTCCTTTGCTTTTTGCTTCCCTTCTTTTCACAGCTATTTGTAAGGCCTCCTCAGACAGCCATTTTGCTTTTTTGCATTTCTTTTCTTGGGGATAGTCTTGATCCCTTCTTCCTGTACAATGTCATGAACCTCTGTCCATAGTTCTTCAGGCACTCTGTCTATCAGATCTAGTCCCTTAAAACTATTTCTCACTTCCACAGTATACTCATAAGGGATTTGATTTAGGTCATACCTGAATGATCTAGTGGTTTTCTCTACTTTCTTCAATTTCAGTCTGAATTTGGCAATAAGGAGTTCATGATCCAAGCCACAGTCAGCTCCTGGTCTTATTTTTGCTGACAGTATAGAGCTTTTCCATCTTTGGCTGCAAAGAATATAATCAATCTGATTTTGGTATCGACCATCTGGTGATGTCTTTCTATGTCTAGCTTATTTCAGTTAGTATAATGACCACCCATGAAGCCACAAACAGCAAGAGTTTCTTCTCTTTAAAGGTTGACTAGTATTCCATCATAGGTATATACCACATTTTCTTTATGTATTCATCCAGTGATGGGCATTTAGGTTGTTGCCACATTTTGGCTCTGGGTAATGCTTAATAATGTGAATAATTCTTCAATAAACATGGGGATGGATAAGTATACAGAAGTGGGATTACTAATTAATAATGTTCTGTTTTTAATATTTTTGGGAATCTCCATACAGTTTTTTGTAATGGCTGCACCAAATTATATTCCTGCCAACATGTATTGGTGTGTCAGGGTTCTTTTTTCTTCTCCTCTTTGGCAAGATTTGTTCTTTTTAGATAATAGACATCCTCATGTAAGTGAGAGAGAATGTTTCATTGTGGTTTTGACTTGAATTTCTCTGATGATTAGTGGTATTGAATAGTTTTTCATGGCCCTTGTTGGAAAAATGTCTAAATCAGGTTATTTTTTATTTTTATCTTAGTTTTACTATTGAGTTGTATGACTTTTGTATATATTTTGGATCTTAACCCCTTATCAGCTATGTGATTTGCCATAGAAATATGTCATTTAGTTCATAAAAATGCTTTCTACCATTGTGTAGATTGCCTTTCCATTTTGTCCATGGATTTCTTTGCTATGCAGAAGATGCTTAGTTTGATGTAATCTCAGATATTTGTTTTTGCTTTTGTTGTCTAGGCTTTTGGTGCAATATCTAAAAAATTATTGCCTAGACCAGTGTCATGGAGATTTTCCCCTCTCATTTAGGAACTTTATGGTTTCAGTCCCCAAATTTAAACCTTTGAGTTGACTTCATGTATGGTATACGATAAGGATCCATTTTTATATTTTCACCTGTGGATATCCTGTTTTCCCAACACTATTTAAGAAGGCATGCTTATCTTAAGGAGGTTGCCACAATCAGTGTCTGTACATGATGGCAAGGGCTGGAACCTCCTGTGCCACCATCTTGCTGATGTCACTCCTCAAGTTGTTGATAAAAGCCTATTATCAGTCTTTGGCTTGATAGTTATTGATATCTATTATGAGAAGAAATTGTTCCTTTAGGAATTGATTTGTTAAAGTTTTAAAATGAAACTCATTTATAAATTACTACTCTTTCAGCCATTGTTGCAGAAATAAATTGTTCCAGGTATAGAGGTAGAGTAGGAAGGCATAAATATGTATAATATGTCCTTTTCCTAACATGCACTTAATATGTATTTTAAAGGATGTTAAAAAGAAAGTTTTAAAGAATATTAAGATTGGCAGTAGTATATTAATATACTACTGTGTGTGTGAAAAAAAAATATATATATTTAATTTTTACCATGGCTCTTATTGATGTACACCTAAAAATCAATCATGTCTTTGGGAATGTGCAATAAATATGGGG
Organism: Bubalus bubalis; assembly: GCF_019923935.1. NCBI lineage: Eukaryota > Metazoa > Chordata > Mammalia > Artiodactyla > Bovidae > Bubalus > Bubalus bubalis. The sequence goes on along the minus strand of NC_059159.1, from coordinate 82,379,295 downwards.
CAAATATGTAAATATATAGAAATTAAGATATAGCTATAAAGCTAGAAAATACACATAATGCTCTAGTAATCGCAGAGCAAACTACTGAGTTAACACATGCTTTTAGAAATGGAAAATTAGAACTTTTTATGAAGTATAACAAAATTTCCAAAAATACTCAGAGCTAATGCATGTTCTATATTGGTGAATCCTATTGAGTTCATTTCAGGCAGTATCTTAGAAGTCGTAGTTTATGGAACTCATGATATGTTGAATGATATTAAGAGCTCAATGTGTTTTCAGTCATCAGTTGATGGTTATGATTCAGCCACACTGGTACTTAGTCACATTGCGTATAGTTTGGGAATGATGATACTATCATCTTTCATTTTCACTTTGCTGAGATATGCTAAATTGTTTCTAAAACAGTGTTCAACTTATGCTGTAATTAATCTGAAACAGATGCATCTTATACCTTATTTATGTTTTGTAGCCAAAATAAGAAGAGGATTTAATTTTAACTCTGTCTTTTCTATAGGTAAGTCTCATAGTGGAAGCATGGAGGGCAAAAATTTAACTAGGAATTGCTATTTTAAAATAAGTATATTCATGATTATTTTAAATATTATTTATTGACTAAATTATACATTTTGAGGAGATATTTTCCCAAGTATTTGGAGAGCACAGTTTTGGAATACTTCCTAGTTTATCAAGTCTTATTATGTTGTGCCCTGCTCTGCACTATTTTTTCTTGTTCCAGCCTAACTCCAGGTATGAGTGGAGTTAGAGAAGAGAAGCTGTTTCTGAATCTGCAGTCCTTGAAGCTCCCAGTTTAGGTGTTTCCACAGTTGGTTCACTAAGAAGCACAGAAAATGATGCACATGTGTACAAGAATAATTGTTCCACCTCTAGAAGAATGCTCAAAGTTTCCCACAACTGGCTTAATTTAATTAAGGAGGCAAAGTAGAAGGGCTTTATGCTTTTCCGAGGAAAAGAAAAGAACAGCTCTTTTTCTTCCCTCAATAAACCCTTGGGAGGCTTCCTGATGCCATTTATTAATGCTGGTCTTGGATTATCAGGTCAGAGAATGAGAACAGTGACTAAATCTTTCATATCCTCAATTCATTCATCATTGATCTGCCACTTCCTCATGCTGGATGATATTAAAACTATGGAAAGTCAAAATAAAAATACATAAAAATACAAGTCAGAATTATTTTCTGTGCTGGACATCTAAATAAAAGAGCTTATATCTTTGTTTTAGAAGCAAAATAACTATGTGAACATAAAACTGATCAACTTAGCATTGTTCTCAGGAAATGATATAGGGCCAATAATAAAAAAAAATCCAGCTTAATTTTATAAACATGAAATCTGGTCATAAAACAATAAAAATATGATATTTATTGTGAAGTTATCTAGATCTTCCAGATCAAAAACAATTCAGGACTCATTAAGTAGTACTCAACCTATTTAATAAGGCAAGGAAGAAAGCAAATGTATTTTAGGAAGTTTTGGTAATCAAAATTGAAACAAAAAGGATATTCTGATTAACTTTCTGTTAATCAAATTGACTTAGTCTATGATCATTTAGTTTTTAGACTGAAATTTGAGAATATACTTAAATATTAGTGGAAAGGGCAATTTTAAAATAGGAAAGAAGTAGAAATTTCAGTTAGACAACTTGAATTCTCAGCTCTGTTTCCCAGTTATTGATGACCCTGGGCTTCATACTTCAGAGTTTCCATTTTCTTATCTGTGAAACAAGGAGTTTAAATTAGTCATCTCTTCTGAGTTTAAAATTATATGATTTTATAGTACCTCGGACATCCTGTTTTTTGCATTACAAGGCTTTTCTGCTTTATAGCCTGGATCCTTTTTAAGAGTAGACTTGAGGGAGTCTTCAGTATTGAGTGTAGAGAGCAATGCTAATGTACCAAAAAAGTAGAGTAGTTCTTTTTTTGTCATTAATTTAAAGTAGTAAGCCTATAGATAAGATTTTTTTTTTCCCCAATCAAGACACATTAAACTTTGCTTTTCTTTTACCCCAAATTTAGTGCTTTGTAAGTAAACTATTATTAAAACCACTGAAAATATTTATGGTCCATTTAGCCAACAAAAGAAATCAGTTTTCTGTGTACAAGAATAACTTTTCTCTTGCTTTTCCAATTAAGTTTTCTGACTTTCATATGTTATTTTTAAATGTAATCAATCACAATCTAAAAATCCAAAAGACCAAGTATTTTACACAGAGAAATTGCAGTACTACTGATACATAAGCTCAACATGAGACAAAATACTACCTTCAGTCAGGCTTATGTAAAAGGCAATGAAGTCAGCTTAGAAAAGTGGAATGGGAGAAATAAGGTTGAGGAAAGAAAGTGCCAAGTGTGAAGAATGCCAACAGAAAGGAATTACACTGTTGGTTGCCATTTCTCATCTCCCTCTGCCCTGTTGGCTGAGCCTGAGTTTAGAGGGCACTTAGATATGTTCATGTGACCTACCCCTGAATAATGAACTTTGAAGGAAAGTCTTTTGGAAGACTTTTGGGAAATGTTTATCTCCCAAAAAGGGAGAAGCAGAAGAGAAAAATTTCCCTTAAGTTTTATTTTATCTACGTGAGATCTCTGAAATGGTGGCGGTTGTCTTTCAACATGGGTAGGGAAGGCAAAGGATGAAGACACTAATCCAGTGGGATGGCAGAGTAGGGAAATGAAAAACCTGAATCCCTAGGCACTGAACCAATTCCTGAAATGCCTGTCTTTGGATCTGTGTGGAGGGAGATAATTTTACTTATTGTTTAAAGTGTCCTGGTTGACTCCTTTGGTGCTAGTGGGAGAAAAGGTTGTACCTTGTCCATCCTTAGCTACCCACTGACCTTTGGCATTGTTTTATTTATTCCTAGAGACCCCTCCAACATGCTTGCCGTTGCTTATGTAAGGTTGTTTTGGGTTGAGGGACCTGGCTGGTGGGCATGGGTGGTAACTTTTAGTTCCAAGTTTTATTTCCTGTGAATGATCAGAGCAGTAGTTCTGTCTACTCAGAATATGCATTAACTCAAATCACTTAATTGAATATACTGTAAAAAGAAACAGGAAATGGAAGACATACAATGGTTGTGATCATAGCATAGCGTTATTATCTTTAGTGTTTTGTAGTGGAAAAAACGAGAGGGAGTGGAATGATGCTCACTGTAGTGGTTAGTAACCAGTGCTTTAAAGAAAGTGACTAAAAATGATTTACTGAGCACCTGGTATTAATCCATGACATGTTATCATGAATGAGGCGTTTACACTGCTGCTTCCACATGGCACTGTTTTGCCCTTGTCAGTGCTGATTTTGATGTTGTCACATTAGTCACTTGTTCAGTTATTTTTGGCTCTCGTATTTTCTAATAACCCTTAACAGAGTTTAGCGAGCTAAATACTTTTGTTGGCTAATATATGCATGGATGCATCTAAGGGTTGGACAGAGGATTTTTATTTCTGCTAATTAGTGTGAAACTATACTTGGGTTTTTCCCAGAAGATCAGTTAATATTTATTTTGTGCATTTCAGTTGATTCCTTCCCCAGAATTCATCATCTCCGTTTTGCAGACTATATAATGTAAATATCAGATCATTCTGGCTTTCGACTCAGGTACTCTGTTCATTAATCTATTTATTCATTCATTCAGAAATGTGTTTTGAGCATCTAATTTGTGCCAGTAATAATGGTGAGTACAATGATGGAGAAACTAAGTTCATTTCATGCCCTCATAGAGCTTATAGCTATAAAGTCATATCAGGATTTCAGCATAGCTTGGCATGTCTAATTGATGACAAATGAATACTTTTTCAGAGAAATAATTGCATGGTACCTAAGACCATGATCACGAAGAAGGCAATGGCACCCCATTCCAGTACTCTTGCCTGGCAAATCCCATGGATGGAGGAGCCTGGTAGGCTGCAGTCCATGGGATCACTAAGAGTCGGATATGACTGAATGACTTCACTTTCACTTTTCACTTTGAGATGGAAATGGCAACCCACTCCAGTGTTCTTGCCTGGAGAATCCCAGGGATGGGGGAGCCTGGTGGGAGGCTGTCTATGGGGTCGCACAGAGTCAGACACAACTGAAGTGACTTAGCAGCAGCAGCAGCAAGACCATGATCATTCCTTTAAGTTGGTTATAGAATAGGCATTACTAAAAACTCAATTTTAATTGGTAGGCAGTAACAATTTTCCTCTTTACTGTGGAAGAGGAAACATGCAAATAACCCACGTGAAGTTTAAAAAAAACATATTTTCTGACTAGAATGGGCATAGATAAATATCTCAAGATATGAGAAGAGAGAGTGTGTTTTGTAGGAGGTTAAGCAAACAAAGACCCCTCAATGTCTTTTAATTTGACATTCTACCAGTCTACGGCAAAACTGAGTACTCTGTCCCTGATAAACTTTCCTTGGCTTCCTCTCAACCACATTCTTGAATTTTCTTCCCTCTCTGGCTACTCCTTAATTGGTTTTAGGGTCCTCTTCCTTGGTTGGTTTTGTTTCTATTATACAGCATTTACAAACTAAAACTGAACAATACTGTTAACTTCCATGACTCCAATTACAATCTATAGATTGAAAGTTAAAGTGTTAGTCACTGAGCCATGTCTGACTCATTTTGACCCCATGGACCGCAGCCTGCCAGGCTCCTCTGTCCATGGGATTTTTCAGGCAAGAATACTGGAATGGGTAGCCATTCCCTTCTCCAAGGGATCTTCCCAACCCATGGATTGAACCTGTGTCTCCTGTGTTGCAGGCAGATTCTTTACTGTCTGAGCCACCAGGGAAGCTCATAGATTAAAGTTACCCAAACTTTTTTCTGCAGTTCGTTCTCCCTCCTAAACTTCAGTCTAGACCCACACTTTCAGCTAGTTATTTGATACCTGATTTGGACATCTGCCTTATCATGGAAAAGTCAAAAGACCCAAATATTTTCTGTAACCTCTTCCTCCTTTTATGTGTTTATCTAGAACCATCACCTTGCCCTGTTCTACACTCACATCTAAAACATCACCAAGTCCCTCTGTGTTATCACTTTCATGTTGCTCAGTTTCAGCACTTCATTACATTTTCTTATTCATTATCCAGGCCATACCCTTCATCATGTCACCCGAAGTACTTGATTGGCTTCCTAACTGATTCAGTTCTCTAGTGCTAGTCTTGATTCTGTCTAAATTTTGAGTCTTTTTAAACTGGAAGGCTGAGTGAATTTACTGAAAGACAAACCTGAGTTAGAGTCCTCATGGCTAAAATATTTTCAGTGCTTCTTATTAATATATAGTCCACCTTTTTTAACATGACTTCACAATTTAAAATCTGGCCCTTCTAGTCTTCTTCACATCTCTCCATCTTCCACAATGTACGTTGCCGTGAACTATTTGGCACTTGCCTGAACGTATACCTTACCTTCAAAACTGTGCATGTACATTTCTGAGAGAATTTGTTGTTTATTTTCCAACTGGAAAGCTCTTACATGTACTTCAAGCCTTACCTTGAATGCTAAATTCCAGAAATTCTTTGCTGACTGCAAGCCTCATGAAGTTGGCTTTGTGTGTCCTCGTAATGATCCTATTCTCTATTTTTATCACCTTATGATATAGTTTCGTTGGTTGTCTTTATCTTACTAGAAAGTATTATCCAAGACAGCAAGGACTCAGCCTGCAATATATTATCTCTAGTGCAATACCTGGCCCATGGTTAATGCTTACCCATTATTTATTTAACCAAGAAATGAAAATGAAACCAAATCTTAAATCAAATATAGAGTGATGAATATAATCATGCTAACATTGAGATATCGCTTTTCCTATTTTTGTAATCCTCAATAATATTAAGCATAGATTGATGCTAAAAATTCTTTGAATTATTGAATTTTTTAAAAATCTAGAACTCATGGATGATGTTGCTGAATTTTTCCACTTAATCCATTAACCAGTCCTGTTCTCTCCCTCCATCCACCTACCCTGTTTATGCTTAATAAGTCTATACTTTTCCAAATGAACTTAATGGAACTATAGAATAATCTTTACATCTGTTTTTTCCCAAAGAATTTCTATAGTCTGTGTTTTCATATAAGGGATATTTCTTAGTGTACAGAAATAATGTTAACCTGAACTGTCATTTTGTTCCTTTAATTGTCAATGAAGTATGGCTCTCAGATCTCCCACAGGGGAGGAGAAGCCAAATAGAGGAAATACAGAATAAGGTAGAAGCGTGGGGAGAGAGTTGAGTGAGAGAATTTAGATGATGATGTGCAAAGATACCCTTTCTTTCCCTGTGATTCCTGATCCTCTCTAACCCATAAGCTAGCTTATCTTTCAGTAGTCACTCTTGGCTCTTGCCAAAATTTAGATGTTCCCCATGGTCAAGGCCAGTGGTTTGCAAAGTGGTTTGCAGAGTGACTGTAGCTAGAGTTAGGTATCTGTAATTGTTTAAAGTTGTCTAAACAGCTTAAGAAGATCCAACCAGTCCATTTTAAAGGAGATCAGTCCTGGGTGTTCTTTGGAAGGAATGATGCTAAAGCTGAAACTCCAGTACTTTGGCCACCTCATGAGAAGAGTTGACTCATTGGAAAAGACTCTGATGCTGGGAGGGATTAGGGGCAGGAGGAAAAGGGGACGACAGAGGATGAGATGGCTGGATGGCATCACCGACTTGAAGGACATGAGTCTGAGTGAATTCCAGGAGTTGGTGATGGACAGGGAGGCCTGGTGGGCTGCAATTCATGGGGTCGCAAAGAGTCGGACACGACTGAATGACTGAACTGACTGAAACAGCTCTAATTTGCAGCCACATTTGGGAATCGTTGACTATACAATCTGGGAAGATTGTATATTACAGACTGAGTTCTTGGGCAATGACAGAGATATTCCTGAGAATTGCAGTATATTTGCATCACTTAGCCTACACCATTTGTGAATTATTTTGTTTATGCTTCTATCAGTTTATAGCAGAGAGAATTATATCTTTATCAATCCATTTAGAAAATTCAGCTAAATAAAACAAACATTATGTGAGAAGTCCTTTAGATTTGTAATCTTTCTATTTGTATAATGGTGTGTATTTCTTCTACTCATTTCCTTTTTCTGTTACACAGTAAGTGGATTGTTAATAGGGGTAATATCTCATTGCTTTTTATCCTCATATCTAGCAGAATGCGTGGCACATAGTAGGTTTCCAACTAAAATTATTTTTAAATGAATGGATTGGTAATTTTTCTCCTTATGACTTTTTCCTGCTTTTATACAAGGACTTTAACATGCATTATATACTATTGGACCTTCAAACAATCATGGCAAAGTACATAGGAAGGGTTTTTCTGAATTAATTGCTCACTCTTCTGAACTTCCACAGTGTTCCCTTAACTGAAGTTATTTAAGAGTATGGTCCTATTCCCCACTCTGTTTTAAAATTTCAAAGGCAGAAATATATCTTTGTACCCACCAAACCACACCACCTACTTAAAAGGAAAGACTCTATTGAATTGATACATAATTATTAAAAACTAAAGCAAAAGTGTTTTTGGTGTCAGTTCATACAATCTAATTGTAATTGTCTCCTGCAGATCTGCCTTTAGAATAGCTCTTTGTACCCATCATATGCCCTTCCCTCATATTCATGATTATATAGCATTAGTCCTTGGATGGATCACTGAATGCTATAATCATAAATTGGCAGTGCATTTTGCACTCAGTTCTTCATTATGCTTTGATACTGGAAAGAGAGCTTCTTTTAAGTCTGAATGAATTATAGCTGGTGGCTCTCTTTTTGCCAAGTCCCACCAACACTCAATTACCCAGGAACTGATTCTATAGTTTTCGGGTTATACAGGCCATTACCCCTTCTCTTCTTACTTCTTGATGTCTACTTTTGGACCATTTCACTGCTCATTAGAGCGTCTGGAGAAAAAAAAAAGAAAAGTACTTTGAGGAGACAACAAAGGTGAAACTCAGGTTTGTCATTTTGTACTTGTTAGTAGTCCTGATAAAAAGTTTCATGGGAAGTGTGATAAGTAAAAACTGGTGGGATGCAGTCTGGACTATGCTGTCTATATGTGGGTTTTACTACTCATTGTTTCTTGTATCATTTATCTTGGAACATTTAGGGTTTTCTCATAGAGAAAGCTGGCTAAGGAAACAAAATCTATCTTTGATTTTTCTTTCATAAAAATAACTTAAAAACATGTAGATGTGCCTTTTAAAATATCAGGTACAGCTGAGTTCATGCTGTTTGATAAGTTACAAAATACTGTTGTTTGTGGTAGGACTACCTGGTTGGTGAGAAGGGTAGGGGCAACGGTGAGCTAAATAGAGCTGCCCTTCTTGGAATTTTTACCCAAATATCTGTCCTTTACTTCAAGACATTTTTATTTCATCTTTGGCTGACCCTATTATAACTCATTCTTCTTCTCCTGTTGTAATCAATATAGATAAAATATGTTCTGAAATTTGATTTGTATACACATAAACAGTATGCTTAAATAATATTTTTAAAAAACCCATGTACCTTTATTTCTGTATTTTGATTGGGGAGACTTCCTGTAGATCTTTCTTATATTCTGATATAAATGATTGGCGGCTGGTATATTTCTATATGCAGAGAAAATGGGATTTGAACACTGGTGGAGGGTGTAATTTATGATTCATGAGATAATTCAAGAAGAGAGTGTGGAAAGCAGTGCCTACATTTTTGGGGCATTAAGACATATGTGAAACAAGAAAAAGGGGCAAACCTTTTTTTTGTTGTTGTTCTTAGATCCTGAATCAAAAATTGCTATAGTGTAAAGAAGATTTTTTTGAATTGTCTTTGTCCTATTTAAGTTCATTTTTTTCATAATTATACATTACAGTATAAAATTCTTATCAAAAAGAAGTGATCAGAGAATTTCTAGAAGGCCATCCAACTCATTACTCTAATAGGGTCACTGAAATTTAACAAGGCCCATACTTCTCATTAAAAGTCAATGTATATTTTTGTTGTTCCAGATATATGGAATTGAAAACACAAAGTTCTCAAATTATTTTTCAACAATATTTTGGTAATGTATTGCTTAGATGAAAAGTAGTTTTGCTCTTTTCCTTTCAGATATATTCAAAACAATGTCCTCAAAAGACCAAGGTTCTTTTTTTATTTTCCTGTTTTTAATTCAGTATTATAATTTGCTATTTGCAATGCTTGTCCTTTTTAAAAAATGTGTATTGCATTGCTTTGCCTCTTTAAAAAAATGTCTTCTGGTGTTTCAGTTAGTTTGGATAATCTGGATTTGGTCAAACTAATAATAAGATAATGAATATGATGGCTAGGACTTATACAGATGCATAAGTCATAAAACCAAGTGTCAAACTATTTATGCCAGGAAACACAACTCTTGACTTTCTTTTCATAAGTACCCAGATACTTTAGGGAATACTTGGAGGTCTTTTTAACTTTCTTCCCCTTCCATAATTGGTTCAATGATTTTGCACATCTTCAGCTCCTCTGTCCAGTGTTCCACTCCCGTTTGTCTTACTTTATTTCTGTCCAACAAAATTTCCTTAACTATGTGAGATTCCCCTTCTTGAAACCCACAGAGCGATTCAAGCTCTGTTTGATATATTCTCTCGACTTCTTCAACCCCAACTTCTTCAGCCCTCCATTTTCTTCTTAAATGGAAAAGGCAGCATTCCCAAAACTGTTCTGCAGAGCAGTTGTTCTGTGGGGCACTCGTAACAAAAAGGTTCAAGGCTCAGTAAGTCTGTCCAGTGCCACACACTTGACATTTATAACTAATATTAGTATATTATAAGATCTGAGACACTCTGCAATAAACCCATTAACTTTGCAAACCTTTGTTTAATGTTTTTCTAACCATTTTCTTTGGTTTTCAAGGAATCCAATGATGCCTTTTGTAGACTCTAGAATCTACTAGTTTTGACTTCTATACAGAAATTTTGTCAATCATTAAATTGAAGGTTTCACATATATGTTTTAAAAGATAATGTTTCCCTCTTCTACTAATATAAAAATATATCCTTACTACATAAAAACATAGTACCTTCATTTTTCTCCCACTGTTCCTGTTTGAAGAGATAAAAGAGGCAGAGCACACATAAATTGGTAGTTCTTGTTAAAGAGTGTGGTAATTATTTTGAGAGGAATTATAAAAAACAAGCATTGAAAAGTGATTCAGTCACTTAAACAAAACGCCAAACTAATGTATTAGATAGAGAGGGGGCTTCCCTGATGGCTCAATTGGTAAAGAACCCGCCTGCAGTACAAAAGACACAGGAGACAAAAGTTGAATCCTTAGATGAGGAAGATCCCTTGGAGAAGGAAATGGAAACCTACTCCTGTATTCTTGCCTGGAAAATTCCATGGACAAAGGAGCCTGGAGGGCCAGAGTCCATAGGGTGGCCAAGAGTCAGACATAACTGAGCAAGTAAGCACTTGAATACAGCACTTTCAGGAGCACGGACTAGGGTGAGAGTGAAGAAATATGATGGTGATTAACAACAAGGCTCTTTTAATTCTCCAGGAGATAAGTTTAGGTTGCGTGGATTAGATAATTTGTTGTAAACTGAGACAAGTGGCGGTTACTAGAAACAAAGGAACAGGGCAAGGCAGTTAAAGGGTGATTGAGCAAGATGAGAGAGACAAAGGTAGGAGAGATACTATATTTCCAGCTTGAAAAATTGGTTTTTATGATTAGAGAAGGACCAAAATTGGCGGAGGTATGGGATACAGAAAACCATGGATTAAGTTTTGGCCAGGTTGAATCAGAGTTGCCTTGAAAATTTAGGGTGGAGTTGTCAAATAGGCAGTTGGGCAGACTGACCAAAAGAGTGATCTACATAGAGACAAAGGGAAAACAGATTGAATTCATGAGACTATATATGGCTAATGATACCTGTGGCGGATTCATTTTGATATTTGGCAAAACTATACAATAATGTAAAGTTTAAAAATAAAATTAAAAAAAAAAAGAAATCAAGGCCAAGTGTGAGGTCAATTAATATTTAGAAGTAAATAAATCTGTTATATTTTTCATTTTGTATCTTCATTTTCATTTCATACAACATAAAGTTATTGAGCTACACTAACAAACACATTTTTCACTATTAGTGACTTAACGTATGAAGATTTGTATTCAGCTAAGTAGTAATTGGAGAAGGCAATGGCACCCCACTCCAGTACTCTTGCCTGGAAAATCCCATGGACGGAGGAGCCTGGTAAGCTGCGGTCCTTGGGGTCCCTAAGAGTCGGACACGACTGAGCGACTTCACTTTCACTTTTCACTTTCATACATTGGAGACGGAAATGGCAACCCACTCTGGTATTCTTGCCTGGAGAATCCCAGGGACGGGGGAGCCTGATGGGCTGCTGTCTATGAGGTCGCACAGAGTCGGACACGACTGAAGCGACTTAGCAGCAGCAGCAAGTAGTGATTACCTCCTAAAAGATACCAAAATTTTTCTAACTTGATGATTTTAATGTTTTATTTTAATGTATTTCCAGGAAATGACAATCATCTCTGAATGCACTGATAACAAACATTTTTGAAATTAATTTATTTTATTTTTTAAATAAATTTAGCCTCCAATTAAAATAAAGTATACCTGTGGCAGATTCATTTTGATATTTGGCAACACTAATACAATTATGTAAAGTTTAAAAATGAAATAAAATTTAAAAAAATAAAATAAAATAGTCTCAGAGGAAAAAAAAAATAAAATAAATTTAAAAAATGTTTGTTATCAGTGCATTCAGAGATGATTGTCGTTTCCTGGAAATATATTTTTGTTAACCCAAATACCTTTGCTCTGTTCTAAATGTAGTTCCTCACCTTGTATATGAGCTATTATGTACCCTCTTGCCTACTCAAGGTTATAACTACAGATCTACTCCTCTCTGTTGCCTGCATCATCAGTTTTTTTCCTCTCTCCTGGATCAGCATATGTGTTGTTTTTGTTGTCGTCGTTCAGTTGCTAAGTTGTGTCTGACTCTTTGCGACCCCATGAACTGCAGCATAACAGATTTCCCTGTCCTTCACCGTCTGCTGGAGCTTGCTCAAATTCATATCCATTGAGTTGGTGATGTGATCTAGCCGTCTCATGCTCTGCTGCTCCCTTCTCTTCTTAGCTGTACTAAGTTTCCCAGAAACCTCTTCTTGTGTAGCTCCAGGTTAGAGTTGGCCAAAAGAGAAATTTGCAGGAGATTTGGCAGGTTCAAGTGTAGCAGCAGACATTTTTCTCTGAAGGTCAGTGGGGACAGATGTGGTGTAAGACAGGTACATAGAAACCAATAGGTTCTAGATTTTCTTTTATTTCCCTAGTGATGTGGAACAGAACAGAGGTTTTGCCAGATTTCAGCTTTCTTCCCTCTTCTTGGCATGGCTCCCTGAGTGTCCTCCCTACTGACCAATAGTAACTGCAGGCCCAAATTTAGATTCATAAACCGTGAATGTCATGATCTTCTCCATTAGCTTTATAATGGTCCCATTCTGATACCTGGTCATGCTTGGTTTTCCAGATGTCCTCTCAAGCTCCAAATACCTAACCGCCTCAGTGTTTTAGGATATCTGGTTAGTAATTTAGTTTCTTATTATCTGATCTTCCAACTCTGCCTTTTGGCTTTTGTAGTTACTTTCTGAGCTCCTCCCACAAATGTATAAAGTTATATCAGGTTTTTCCAGAGAAATAAAACCAATATAATAGCATATATATAATATACATATAATATATTAAAATGTTATCTATCCTATTATCTATCCATATGTAAATGATATTTATATATAATATTTATTATGTACATGTGATATAGCTATACATAGATAAATATATGTATCCTATTTTGTTTGATACACATACACAGATACTACACACACACACACACACACACACACATTTAAATATATATTATAGGAATTGGCTCACATGATTATGGAAGCTGAGAAGTCCCATGACCTGCCATCTGCAAGTTGCATAACAAGGAGAGTCTGGTGTAGTTTGAAGGCCTGACAGCCAGGAGCACTGATGACTGAGAACAGGAGAATATGGGTGTCACAAATGAAGCAGAGAGAAAATTCTTTCATCCTCCTGCTTTTTATTCTACTCAGGCCTTCAGCAGATTGGCTGAGGCCCATCTGCATTGGTGGAGGCAGTCTTCTTTACTTAGTCTACCAATCCAAATGCTAGTCTCCTGTGGAAGTACTCTCAGAGAGTACTCTTTTCAGAAATGGTTTATCAGCTATCTAGGTAAAGTCAGGTTGGTACACAAATGGTCAATGATCTTATCCTTAAAATCACTTATCTATTATACTTTTAATGGTTTTGCTTCCCTGTTTGAATCTTGACTGATGGAATATATGATTGAAAGTGTGAAGTCGCTCAGTCGTGTCTGACACTTTGCAACCCCATGGACTGTAGCCTGCCAGGCTCCTCTGTCCATGGAATTCTCCAGGCCAGAATACTGGAGTAGGTAGCTGTTCCCTTCTCCGGGGGATCTTCCCAACTCAGGGAGCAAATCCAGGTCTCCCACATTGCAGACGAATTCTTTACTGTCAGAGCCACCAGGATTTTACTCTTAATAAGAAGGTGGAAAAAAGAATTCTATCAGCTACCACCATATATCATTGCTTTTCTTTGGAATCAAAATTCTTTGAAAGACTTGTCAATAATTGCTTTCTCCAGATCTTCTATTCTTTCTTAATCTCCTCCAGTCATACTTTCATCTCTTGCTTTCTCCAGATCTTCTATTCTTTCTTAATCCCCTCCAGTCATACTTTCATCTCTATCACGTCACAGAATAACTGAGTCAGAGTATAAAATGGTATCCACATTTCTAAATCAAATGGTCAGCTTGAAGCCCTAGTATTACTGGAACTTTTAGAAGCATTTGGTAAAGTTGATCACTCCTCCTTGGCACCCTTTCTTCACTTATCAGCTAGGATATCACACTTTTTTGTTTTTGTTTTTCTCTTACTTCTTGGTACCCTCACTCTCCTTTCCTGGGTTCTTCTCTTCTCTATACCCTCTTAATATTTGGTATCTCAAGGCTCAGTCTTTGGTCATCTTCTATGTGGACAATCATTCCTTTACTGATCTAATTTTGTCTCATTGCTATCTACTTATTGATATGCCTGAATTTGTACATTCAACCAACTATATCTCATAATTCAGACTATTATACCAAACTATATATTTAATACATTCACTGCTGCTGCTAAGTCGCTTCAGTCATGTTCGACTCTGTGCGACCCCAGAGATGACAGCCCACCAGGCTCCCCGTCCCTGGGATTCTCCAGGCAAGAACACTGGAGTGGGTTGCCATTTCCTTCTCCAATGCATGAAAGTGAAAAGTGGAAGTGAAGTCGCTCAGTCGTGTCTGACTCTTAGTGACCCCATGGACTGCAGCCTACCAGGCTCCTCCATCCATGGGATTTTCCAGGCAAGAGTACTGGAGTGGGGTGCCATTGCCTTCTCCAAATACATTCACTAGGATATCTAATAATCCTTTCAAAACCAACATATCCTAAACTCCTTTTGGTAATTTACTTGTAAGCTTCCCCTCAATTCAGCTTAACTGGAGCCTTCCCCATTTCATGTGATGGCACCACCATCCTTCCTATCATTCTGTCCAAAACCTTGTCATCCTAATTAATCTCTTTCTCTTACACTCCAAATTACCAGCAAATCATGTTGACTAAACCGTCAAAATATGTGTGAAATCTGAACACAAACTCCATAGCTACTCTCTCCCTGAACCATTACCCATTCACAAAAGATCACTTTTATTCCTTCACCTCCTTCAAATATTTACTCAGGTCCAATTTTCCTAACAAAACATACTCTGACTAACCTATCTAGTATTGTAACCTACCTCTGTCTCCACCCTGACATCTAAACCACTCCCCCAAACTACTTTTTTATGTAGCATTTATCACTACTAATACAAAATATGATTTACCTAATTATTATGTTTATTAACTTCTATTTGGGTAAACTTCATCTGTTTTGGTCACTGGTGTATGATGACAAGTGCCTCGGATGGTGCCTGGCTTCTGGGCATGCAGCAAAAATGTGGCATGAGATTTTGTTAAAACCATTCTCAATTATAGCTGCCTATGATACTGCTGCTGCTGCTAAGTCGCTTCAGTCGTGTCTGACTCTGTGCGACCCCATAGACGGCAGCCCACCAGGCTCCCCCATCCCTGGGATTCTCCAGGCAAGAACACTGGAGTGGGTTGCCATTCCCTTCTCCAATGCATGAAAGTGAGAAGTGAAAGTGAAGTCACTCAGTCATGCCTATGATACTAGCCCAAATATTATTTTCCAGGTATGTAAGAGATATAATACAGTCTTTTTTTCTAGGATCCTTTGTTTTATGAGTCATAAAGTTGTCTTCTACATAATTTAGGAAAGCTTGTTTTCTATTATTATTTATCTTCACCTCAGAAGAAGATAGGAGAATTGAAAATCCCCTTTGAATAAGAGAGCAATTTAGTGCACAAAGTGTTGACTCACAGTTTTTCAATGTCACTCACCTTTCATGCTAATGGTCTGTTGCAGGTAACCATCATAATTTTTTCTTTAGTTTTTGTTCCTTGCATTTTTAGGCTGAAGTACTTTACCATTTCACTCTTCATTGTCAAATTGTCTCTCTCTGGCATTGTAAATACTTTTGATGTATGATACACTCTCTTGCCATGCTCTTGCTTGACATTCCAGTAATGCAATGAACCCTCTAGGTTCTGGTTATGCCCACTAGGTTATGACCTCTTCTCAGTGTAAGCATTTTTAATTTTCTTAACTGTGTACCATATGCCATACATTTGTGCTTTGCTACTTCAGCCAGTGCATAACATTTGTCTCTCAATGTAGGAAAAATTGTGATCTGTGCTATTTAAGGTCTAGAAAATACATAGCTGTATATTTGTGTTAAATATCTGTGACTTATTTTACCTAAAAATGAGCTAGGATATTTTTGTATTTCTAGATTTTTGTATGGTTACAGAAGGGCAGTGTAAAAGAGGGAATTTTAGTCATTCAAACTGAAATAACAAACTGGGAACATTTAGAATGTTTCATAAATATGATTTATACAGCGAGTACCTCCTAAGTGATAATTACAAAAAAGGAGGTAGAAACTATTACAACAGACCAATCTTGGAGGGGAAGTGTAAAAATAAACTGATAGTACTATACATAGATCATAATAATTATATATTGGACTTATGGGTTCACATTTTTATTGGACCATGTTTTTGCTGTCTTAATGACAGCTAGGTTATTCTCCCATAGTATAATTCAGCTATGTCAAGTTACTCTTGGTTCATCCAGTATGCCAGGCAATATCATGCCAGACATTGTTCTTATTACCTGAAATATCTGACTCTGACTACAGTTGTCCCCACTGTGACATTTTTAAGCACTTGTTTCTCTTTTTAAACTTAGCTCAAGTGTTGCCTCTCTTTTCTAAATTTTACCTTCATGAAGTGACTATTTTTTCTTTTGAAAATCTAGCATAATGGATTGTACTGTAACAGCCATACAAGATCATGCAGCTTGTTTATATATAGGTTCTTTCCTCCTCCTAGACTAAGTCTTTTAAAGAAAATGATACTAGTTATCCTATTATGTCCAGAACATCACATACTAAGGATATGTGGTGGTTATATAATACATTTTTCAGGTGACTGTAAAAATGGCTAAAGGGCAAATCTGAAATGGTAAGAAATTGGTTGAACTATTCTGGGTTCCATAGACCAGACTAGAGGTAATTGGTATAATTATTTTTGACTTTCATTATATTATGTAAATAAGCAAAACATGGAAGCAACACTTAAATCTAAATCCAATGGTTGCAGCATATTAAAAAGCAGAGACATTACTTTGCCAACAAAGGTCCGTATAGTCAAGGCTATGGTTTTTCCAGTAGTCATGTATGGATGTGAGAGTTGGACTATAAAGAAAACTGAACACCGAAGAATTGATGCTTTTGAACTGTGGTGTTGGAAAAGTCTCTTGAGAGTCCCTTGGACTGCAACAAGATCCAACCAGTCCATCCTAAGGAGATCAGTCCTCAGTGTTCATTGGAAGGACTGATGTTGAAGCTGAAACTTGGGCCACGTGATGCAAAGAACTGACTCATTGGAAAAGATCCTGATCCTGGGAAAGATTGAAGGCAGGAGGAGAAGGGGATGACAGGGAATGAGATGGTTGAATGGCATCACCGACTCAATGGACATGAGTTTGGGTAAACTCTAGGAGTTGGTGATGGACAGGGAGGCCTGGTGTGCTGCAGTCCATGGAGTCATAAAGAGTCAGATACAACTAAGCAACTGAACTGAATGATCTATTTAAAAAGAAGATAGAACTATATGTTTCATCACTCTATTCTGAGGTCTGGAAAAACCCAAGATGCAGAGTAACTGTACCCGGTAAACTAGGCAAACTTTTAATTCAGTAAAAACGTACTTTGGTTAGAACCAAGATTTCTAGTTCATTATCCTTATCACGGATGGTTCATCTCTTTCTGTACCCATTCAGAGACTAGCTTTCGAGAATGAGAACTAAGAGAAGGGGATAGGTGAAAGCTTGCTGGGCACGTGGGTGCTTAATAACATGTAGAAAAGCTTCAGAAGCAGATGGGACAGAAGAGGGCTGGGATTATGTGCCATGAGGTCTTTGTGCTTTCTCCTGCTGCAAGATGGAACAACTGCATCTTACTCTTTAACTTAGTCAGAAAAAGTGCCATTTTGAGCAAGAGAGGATCTAATTTTAGTCCTGTGGATCAGAGTTGATGAATGTTTGTTAGGTTTCACAAACTGCAATAGATGAGTGCAGAGCAACCTGATATTCAGATGAGAAATGAGATGGGGAAGCTTTTGGAATGTCTCTCACATGGAGAGTAAAGTGGACAAATAACACTTCATTCACACTGTTGCCATCAGACATGACTGATACAGATTTTTCCCATTAAAAGGTGTGGGGTCAGAGCCTAAGAAAGGAAAATAATATGGTAACAAAAGGGAAAGAGAACATTTTCCTGAAGACATAGAGAGAAAAAAAAGAAAAATCTGAAAATGACTTTTTATAAGAAGCAGCTGGAAACTTTAGGAGACATCTGTGTGGTGACATCTAAAATATGGACTAGACAGGAATCATGGGTGAGAAACGACTGGAGCATCAGTACATAAATCTGACACTCTCTTTTCCAGATCACTGTGAAATGAACAAAAAACTATAAAAACAGAAGGAAAATTTAGCATTTTTGATGGAAAATATGGGAGGATGCTATCCATATGCCAGAAAAATCAAGCATGGGATATTAAATGAAAGCAGTGGGGAATTCCTTACAAATGTTTTCCAGAGAAAGTATTATGGGTTTATAAGAGCTAAGCGAAGACGATTAAGAAAGAAACTAATACTTCCTTAGTCTGTTATATTAAGGCTATATTTGAAGATATATTGGAGTGAAATATGTTCGAAAGTATTTACTAAATATATCAGTTGAATTCAGAATTAGTTTGCTTAGGAATATCTAGAGTAAGCACACCTGTTAGAAACAGGATATGAGTTTTTTGAAACTCATTTGAAACAGGAAATGAGTGCAGGATATTTTCATATTTGGAAGGAGTAGGAGTGGCAGACAGAGGAGGAGGAGTCCCAGAAAGGACAGAACACCATGGGGAATAAGGAAAATAAGCCATAGAAAAATAATTGTAAAAGTTAGCTCCTTTCATAGGAGATTCACTAGTAACAATACAGCTATTATGGCTATAAATTAGGCAGGCAATTAAATTATAAAAGAGATGATATAAACTTTAATGAAACCAGTTTTTAGCCTGAGATCTATAAGAGTTTTAAATAGTTTACAGAAAAACTCAGATGATAAAAGTAGAAGTAGTTTGTAACTACTGGTCTAGAATGTGCCTTCTTTTCAATATGTGTAAACAGAGTAAAACCCTAAAAAGAGTCTTCCATATAAAAGAAGATAAATGTAACACAAGATATACGAAGACAGTAATTTTGAGAAAAGAAATACTGGAGTGAAATATTTTTTAAAACGTATATAAACCTCTTATGAAAGTCAAAGGAATATGGACTCTGAAGAACTCATACCCACTAGTTCATTCTGCTACTGTGGGAAAAAATATTGTAGCCAAATGAACTATGTAATAGAAACAAAATAAGAACAGAAATTCTGATGAGTTATATGTGGTAAAAGCTTAATAAGCTTTGATAGAATGTATATGGAAAGGAAGAAAGGGATGGAAATAGGAAAGACAGGGAAAGGACAGTCAATAAAGACCTGAAAGTTGGATAATAATTTTGAAGAACAGGCCAAAATAAAATTAATAGAAATAATATAAAAAGATGTACTAAAAGAAAACTTTATAGACATTCAAACAGAGCAAAAAAATACCCTGGCTCTGAATTTGAAAGCAGTCATCATATGGCAAGCAATATTAATTTTTAAAAAGGTACTTATTAGACTGTCATCTATTTTGTGGAGAAGGATAGATTTCTGGGTTTAAAAAAATCTGATATTCAGTAAGGGAAGAAAATCAAAAAGGAAAATCAGAATTGTATTTTTGGTCTAATAACTATTCTGAACTATGAGTGATAACAATAATATGTAAATAATTAAGGAATAGGATTATCTACAGCAACAAAAGGGCTTCCCTGGTAGCTCAGAGGTTAAAGTGTCTGCCTCCAATGCAGGAGACCCAGGTTCGATCCCTGGGTCGGGAAGATCCCCTGGAGAAGGAAACGGTAACCCACTCCAGTTGCCTGGAGAAACCCACGGATGGAGAATCCTGGTAGGGTACAGTCCACAGGGTCGCAAAGAGTCGGACACAACTGAGTGACTTCACTCACTCACTCACAGCAACAAAAAATAACTAAAGTGTCATTAATATGTTAAAGTATAAGGACATTTATAAACCATATAAGCCACTTGTAGACCATGTAAGCCAGTCTTACTTTCTCACTTGTACTTCCTGTGATCACCTCCCAAATAAAATTGGCTCAGAGATACTTAGGGAGAATCTAAACTAAAACAGGGAATAAAATATGGAAAGCACTAGAAAAAGGAAAATAAAATATGATAAAGAAAAATACATGTACTTAATTTAAATGTTTATAGGTACATTTTTACCTACTGAAAAACTAAATGAGCATAAAGAATTAGGTTGAATTGTTGCAATTATGGTTTATCTAACCTGCTGCCCATATTTTAAGTAATTATAATGAAAGAGAAAGATATTATAAAAATAAAATTATACTAATAGTAAGTGGGTTATATTAAAAATTTAGGTTATAGTCTCTGTTTCTTCCAAAAAGGGAGGCATAGCAGTAGAGAGCAGGGTGAGCAGTGTTAAAATATGTGCCCTTCATGTTGTGGTTATATTCTGGTAAATCCAAAGTGTGTACTTTATTGTTAATGGTGACAACTGGAAATGTACACAGTCAAGTATTTTAAAATGTTGATAAATATTTTTAGAATTAAAGATAAGATGTATATATTTTATATTAGCAGAGTGAAATGTGGGGCACCCTCCATAATCCTGTGTACTAGATACTGTTAATGCCCCATATTCCCCTGGCCTACTGCTGGGTTTACCATATCTTCAGTGGGTAGTCCCCTCACCCACTGACAGCTTTCCACCACAAACACTCTTGTGTCTCGACTTCCTCCATCTTTGCCTGAGTGCCTTCTCTGGAACTACAGGGACCTCATCAGCCCACTCAGAAGACAGCCTAAGAGTGCCAGGAATTTAAAAACCTTGGAAGCAGATCTTCTCCAGTGAGGATAGGGAATCAGTTGATAAAATCTCCAGCTTTCCTGTCCTTCAATGGAACAGTCCCAAGGTCCTCTGTGTGTTCCTCAGAGGATTTTCAGTGACATGGAGTCTCATTTGCTCACACAGGTACTGCTTGAATTCATGTGACTCTTAACTGCCTTAAAAAAAAAAAAAAAATGTTCTAGTCTCACTTTCTCACTTGTGCTTCCTGTGATCACCTCCCAAATAAACTTGACTGGGAGCTACTTAAGGAGAATCGAAACTAAAACAGGAAATATAGAAAGCACTAAAAAAGGCAAATAAAATATGATGTAAGAAAAATAC
The DNA here is from genome assembly GCF_019923935.1 of Bubalus bubalis. NCBI lineage: Eukaryota > Metazoa > Chordata > Mammalia > Artiodactyla > Bovidae > Bubalus > Bubalus bubalis. The sequence goes on along the minus strand of NC_059159.1, from coordinate 82,358,173 downwards.
ATGTACTTACCTTGCAAAGAATATGAATATGTTAAGTTCTCCCAATTGGAAAAAAAAAGACTTTCAGATTGGATCGAATTGTGTACTGTCTGAGAGATATAGAACAAAAATCAATTGAGCAAGATAGCTTAAAAATAAAAGAATGGGAAAATTACTGGTTAAATATAAGACAAAAATAAAAATATAATAACAAAGGCTGTTTAAGGTAAAACATAAAATGGATCATCTTATATAAAGGTTATCTTTAAAATATAAAAGTTTTATATTAGACACTAATTTATCACTTTCATTAGCTGGCTACTATCATGAAAAAAACAACTATTAATTAGTATAATCAACTCAATGAAGGAAGGGGCAATTATATAAGAGCAGGACAAAAAATTTATAAGGAAAACAATACAGATTTAAGGGTATGTTCTTGGGGGAGAAAAAGAAAATCTTCCTAATCATTTTAAGAATATAGATAAAATATATATATTTAATACTAGGGAAGAGGAAGAGAAAAGGAATTTTACTACAGATACAGGGTGTTTTAAAAAATATATACAAGCTATGTTGTTTCTGTGTTGTTGTTTACTCACTAAGTTGTGTTTAATTCTTTGGGACTCCATGGACTGTAGCCCACCAGGCTCCTCTGTCCATGGGATTTTCCAGGCAAGAATACTGGAGCAGGTTGTCGTTTCCTTCTCCAAGGGAGCTTCCTGACCTAGGAAGTTCGGCATCTCCTGCATTGTAGGCGGATTCTTCACCTCTGGGCCATCGAGGAAACTTTATAAGCTAGGTAGTTAGCACACAATTTGGAATATTGCTATGTAATAGGTTATAATTTCATAGGAGACACAAATACTCAAACTTCTCTCAAAAAGAAGGTGTGAAGCTTATCAGAATAATAAGGTAAATGAAAAATTAAGAAATTATCAGGGAAATACCTCCTAACAAATTCTGGATCAATATATTTCTTTTGTTGATATTTTTTATTTTCCTGCTTGGAGAGTATGATATTTTTTTAAACCTAGATATTTTAAAATCATGAAGTTCTTTCAAATTTTACAGTAATAGACAATGCCTTGCTTTATCTGAACTGTTTAACAGAAAAGTTAAAAGTAAAAAACCAAAAAAGTAAAAGTAAAAAGTACATGTAAAACTGTACAATTAATAAACCAGCATAATAATCCCAAAATTCAGCAAAAGAAATTAAAGGTAAAAATTACTGTCTCATTTGACACATTTTGAAACATGTTGGTCAACAGCATATTGACTTTTGAATGTTTTAAGAATGTAATGATAGTCATATTCATCAATCTATTAAGCTTTAATAACATTAAAATGTAAAAGAAATATATATCACTTTTTGAAAGCATCCAAAGGGCAATTAGTAAAATTCAATATTCATCTCATTAAAAATAAAATCTCTTATGAAACTTATAATACAGGATATTTTCTCAATATGATACATTATCTCTTTGTCAAACTTTCAGCAAGAGCTGTTTAACAATGAAACACTAAGAAAGCCCTATTAAATCAAGTTTATAACAACAATTCCTGCTATTGGAATTAATATATAATATTATTTTACTTAATAAAACAGGAAAAGCATGAGTAAATATTTGGAAAGGAAGATAAAATGACCATTATTAGAAGATAATTTTATTATTACCTGAAAACTGAAAAAAAAATTGAACAGTTAGTACAAAAAATTTTAGAGTTGTCTGAGAATAGAATGAATATATAAGAATTCATAACTTTCCCATGTTGCATATTGGGGTCTGACCAATAAGAATTTGACCTGTAGTTCTTAGATAGTTTGAGATCTGTAACTTTCATTCTTTAAACTTATTTTTTCCTGCTAAAAATTATAGCAATGATGCTTAGCAAAGATTATGAGATAAATTGATATCTATTATGTTAGTAGCAAGTGGTAAATGCTTAATTAATAGTAACTGTATTTTTAGATTAAGTAATACAATTTTAGATATATATTTGATAATTTTGAAGATACTTGAGAGTAGGAAAAAGCATGATTTATCTCACTTAAATCACTGTAGATCGCTAAAACAAGTATAGAATTTAATCATAACAAAAAGCAGATAGAGTAAAAATCAACAAAAATGTGACCAATGTGTCATATTGACAGATGTGTATAATTGTCACAAAATAAGTCTCTTTACTCAAAAGTAAAACCAAAGTAATGGCACTTGCCTTATAAGGTCCCTTCAAAAGACAGTATTACCTGAATTGTGAAACATTATACCAGTTAAACATTCTTACCAATATACCCTTTGTTAAATGTTACTCTGGAAGTTCTAGCAATCCATATGGAAATACGACATAAACTTAGGATGGAACAACATGTTGCTTAATGTGTTATTATTAAATATAATAGTAAACTTCTATTAATGATAACATACAGACAGCTTTAAAAAGATTTGTCACTTATATGAGGAAAATTAAAAGCTAAACTAATGAGGGACTTCATCAAGACTTGAGTACATTGTGAAACATATTTGGGGTACACTGAGTTTGGACAATGTGAGTACCTTCTAAATTAGTTTAAGTTGTAACATATTCAAATAAAAGTGAATGTAGTTTATTTTGGAAGCTGAAAAAGTTTTGCTATTGTTTATCTGGGAATACAGAAAGTTAAAAACAGCTAAGAATCTTGGGGAAAAGTAGCATAATAGATAAATTTTACTAACAATATCAATAACCTCAGATATGCAGATGACAATCACCCTTATGGCAGAAAGCAAAGAAGAACTAAAAAGCCTCTTGATAAATGTGAAAGAGGAGAGTGAAAAAGTTGGCTTAAAACTAAACATTCAGAAAACTAAGATCATAGCATCTGGTCCTATCATTTCATGGCAAATAGATGGGGGAACAATGGAAACACTGACAGACTTTATTTTTCTGGGCTCCAAAATCACTGCAGATGGTGACTGCAGCCATGAAATTAAAAGACGCTTACTCTTTGGAAGAAAAGTTATGATCAACCTAGACAGCATATTAAAAAGCAGAGACATTACTTTGCCAACATCTGCATAGTCAAGGCTAGTAGTCATGTATGGATATGAGAGTTGGACTATACAGAAAGCTGAGTGCTGGATAATTGATGCTTTTGAACTGTGGTGTTGGAGAAGACTCTTGAGAGTCCCTTGGACTGCAAGGAGATCCAATCAGTCCATCCTAAAGGAAATCAGTCTTGAATATTCATTGGAAGGACTAATGCTGAAGCTGAAACTCCAATACTTTGGCCACCTGATGCAAAGAGCTGACTCATTTGAAAAGACCCTGATGTTGGGAAAGATTGAAGGTGGGAGGAGAAGGGGATGACAGAGGATGAGATGGTTGGATGGCATCACTGACTCAGTGGACATGAGTTTGAATAAGCTCCAGGAGTTGGTGATGGACAGGGAGGCCTGGTGTGCTGCAGTCCATGGGGTCACAAAGAACTGGACACAACTGAGCAACTGAACTGAATAATTTTAGGTATAATAACTAAAGACAGGATAGTACAATTCTAAGAAACAATATTTTGATAGGTGGATATAAATACCAGAGTAATGAAAATATATAAAATTACATAGTGAGTCGTTGTTCAGTCACTCAATTTTGTCTGACTCTGTGACCCCAAGGACTGCAGCATGCTGGGCTTCCCTATCCTTCACTATCTCCTGGAGTTTGTTCAAACTCATGTCTATTGAGTCAGTGATGCTATCCAACCATCTCATCCTCTGTTGTCCACTTCTCCTCCTGCTCTCAGTCTTTCTCAGCATCAAGGTCTTTTCCAGTGAATCAGCTCTTCTCATCAGGTAGTCAAAGTATTTTAACTTTAGCTTCAGCATCAGTCCTTCCAATGAATATTCAGGACTGATTTCCTTTAGGATTGACTGGTTTGATCTCCTTGATTCAAGGAACTCTCAAGAATCTTCTCCAACAACACAATTCAAAAGCATCAATTCTTCAGTGCTCAGCCTTCTTTATGGTCCAACTCTCACATCCATACATGACTAATTGGAAAAACCATAGCTTTGACTAAATGGACCCAGCAGTCTTGTTTCCAGCTTTGCTTCACTCAGCCTGGCATTTCACATGATGCACTCTGCTTAAAAGTATTCAGCTCCTTTAATATATACAGGTGTTTATTAAAGAGAGAAAAGCATGAATAAAGAACACAAGGGCCCCAGATGGTGGTGCTCACTGGTACCAGGAAGGAGGGCACTGTGAACCAGTGGTGTGTGGTTGCCTTTAAACTTGTCTCCGCCTTCCCAGAGCTCTTGGCAGCCGGGGGGCAAGGCCCAGCCCTCGATGTCACGTGCATTTGCTGTCTGTGAGCTCAAAGTCAGGCATGTTGTATTGATGGTACTATGTGTGGACATCTCAATATTTTAGGAAGGGGTGAAATGTAGAATTCTTGCAGGATGGAGTTTTTGTTTATTCTCAACAGGGTGAGCCATGTACAGAGGAAATTAATTTTCCAGCATTGTGTATATAGGGATTTGGCTTAGAAGGTAATGCAATCAAACTAATGATAAAGATTGAATTAAATTCCAAATAAAAACAAGTTAAAACAAAAATAGATAACATTTCCCAGAACTGAAGGGTATGTGTTTCTAGGACTTTAAGGGCCAACCAAATGCCTTGCACAGTGGATATTCAAACAAGTTTCATTATTGTGAATTCTTAGAAAACAAGAGAGAAAGAGGTCCTAAAAGATTCTAGAGAGCTCTGTCTAACAATCAGACAAACAAAATAGTGTCATGTAAAGAATTAACGTCATGGTGACATTGGACTTCTCAGTGGCAATATTGGAAACTGGAACATGATGAACCAATGTCTTTAAAAACTGAGAATTTTAATGTAAATTCCCTGAAGCTGGCCCAAGAAACTGGGGTCTAACAAAGGAGAGAGGGAAGGGAATTTTATTTATTTTTTTAAAAAATAAATGTATTTATTTTTTTAGGCATTTTAAAATTTTTTTTTAATTTAAATTTATTTATTTTAATTGGAGGCTAATTACTTTACAATATTGTATTGGTTTTGCCATACGTCAACATGAATCCACCACGGGTATACACGTGTTCCCCATCCTGAACCCCCCTCCCACCTCCCTGGGAATTTTAATTTCCCGAGGATGACTACCAGGATAATGGTTATATGGAATATCTGAAAAGAAAGCGATCCTGACTGGATGTGGAAAGACTGCAGGGTGGATGCTTCAAGATGGTAAATGTATTCTCAAGGTATTTGACTAAATGTAAATGAGTCTCAGTGTTTTGTTTGGAGCCTGGGGATAAATTGGAGACAAGTACATAGAAAACTAAGAAGACAGAAAACAAGATGATTATTGTCCCCCAAGAGAAAGTAATTTTATAAGAAAATGAATATACTCCTAGTGTACCTTGACAGTTCAGTCGCTCAGTTGTGTCCAATTTTTTGTGACCCCATGCACTGCAGTATGCCAGGCTTCCCTATCACCAACTCCCAGGGCTTGCTCAAACTCATGTACATCGAGTCAGTGATGCCATCCAACCATTTTATCCTCTGTCATCCCCTTCTCCCCCTCCTTCAATCTTTCCCAGTATCAAGGTCTGTTCCAAGGAGTCAGTTCTTCACATCAGGTGGCCAAAGTATTGGAGTTTCAGCATCAGTCCTTCCAATGAATGTTCAGGGCTGATTTCCTTTAGAATTGACTGGTTTGGTCTCCTTGCAGTCCAAGGGACTCTCAAGAGTCTTTTCCAGAACCTTGGTTCAGAGGTATCAATTCTTCATCACTCAGCTTTCTATATAGTTCAAGTGTACCTTGTAGCTCACCAATAAATTTTATTCATGTAATTATATTAGTGTGGATACCAAATCCTAATTTTAAAAATAAAACCATATAAAAGACCATATAACTATACTGGGAAGGTGGAGGGTAGAAAGTGTGTATCTCAGGGGAGGTATAAGAGAGTTGGAGCTTAATATCCAAATGTATGAAGAAATACACAATACTTAAAAAATATTCTCAAAGAGGGAATGGCTCCTTCTTTCTTCTCTTCTTCCCTCCTTTTATCTCTCTCCTCTCTACTTCTGTTTTTCTTTCTCTTTCTCTCTGGGAAGCAACAGTGAAAGACCTCAGCCCAGAGTTGAGTTATACAGAGATAAGAGTATGAAAGGCAAAGCAAGCATGATGGACAAAGGGTAATTTATGGAATACGATCTGTTGGAGAATAGCAGTGATAATTTTGTGTATTCAGGGAGAAGCAACAGTAACTGCAGAAATGTCTGAAGCCAGAATGAGTTTTTCAAAATTTGAGGAATAGCAAGAAGGCTAGGAATGGGTGAGGATCATGTTGCTGTTGGAGAATTAGGTGGGAGAGGTAGAATCAGACTTGATCACATAGGGTTTTATCAAACATAGTAACGTCTGGCTTCTGCATGTGTGGAGGAAAGACCATTGGAGACAGAACAGATGCTGGGAAGCACACTAGCCCAAGAAGGAGATACTAAAGTCTTGGGCAGGCCTGGCAACCATGGAGGTGGTCAAAATGTAGCTGTATTGGCATAACATTAACAATTTCTCAGCAAAAGCTAGGAGGAATCCAGTGTTCTTAGCTCTTTGTGGGTATTCTAAGAATGGCTCTTTATCTACTAATGCATCAGATACATGCCTGAAGCTTCTGGAAGACTGGTCTTGGAGCTCTGAGCTTGGAGAGAGAATCAGAGAACCCTGGGGAGTGCTGTGTCAGAGAATACAGTCTGATCATCCTCACACCCAGCCCCTTTCAAAGAAAAGCATATTGAACTAAGGAACAGCATCATCAAAAACAAATTAGTTTATTAGAATTACCTGAAACAGCTTCTCAACATTTCAGTACATGGGTCAATACTGTGGATAATCACCAATTAGAAACATTGCTTCTAGAATGCCAATTCCTTCAAGGAATGTCTCTCATCTGTGCTGTGAATTATGATGGGATATTTTGCAGAAGTACTATGTAAACAGCTTGTAGCACTGATGAACAGGGAACTTTTTAACAAACATGTACTGCTCTAAGTGCATGCTAATTCCATTTTTTTTTTCATTTATCAGTGCAATGCAGTATATTTAGTGTATCCAGTATAGGCTGTGGAAATGAAACAGTTATTATGTAGTTGTCCCAGGAGTCTAATTACAAGCCAGCTAATTCTCTTTATCTATGTTCTGATAGCTTCTCTATTAGAATAAAGAAAATGTGTAATAGAATGACTTTTGACTGTGTGCTTCAATGCTAATAAGATGGGATTTAATTGTTTCCACAAGCTTGTCTCTTTTCTAATACTCTAGTTGAAATAAGACAGGACAAATAAGTTTTGATAAATTTCATATAACATTTCAGTACTACTTACCACCCAAAGATAGCAAGCATTTATTATCATTTTCCTTTTTTCCTTTTTTTTAATAACAAATACTTGATGAGCACTTACAGTGTTCTAAGCAGTGAACAAAGTAGAACAAATTCCTTTCTCCTGTGGTATGCACTTATTCAAATGGAGAGATAGAGATTGCAAAAAGCATTAAATAAGATATGCTCAGATCATGAACTCCTTATTGCCAAATTCAGACTTAAATGGAAGAAAGTAGGGAAAACCACTAGACCATTCAGGTATGGCCTAAATCAAATTCCTTATGATTATACAGTGCAAATGAGAAATAGATTTAAGGGACGAGATCTGATAGATACAGTGCCTGATGGAATATGGATGGAGGTTCGTGACATTGTACAGGAGACAGGGATCAAGACCATCCCCATGGAAAAGAAATGCAAAAAAGCAAAATTGGTGTCTGAGGAGTCCTTACAAATAGCTGTGAAAGGAAGAGAAGTGAAAAGCAAAGGAGAAAAGGAAAGATATAAGCATCTGAATGCAGAGTTCCAAAGAACATCAAGGAGAGATAAGAAAGCCTACCTCAGCAATCAATGCAAAGAAATAGAGGAAAACAGAATGGGAAAGACTAGAGATCTCTTCAAGAAAATTAGAGATACCAAGGGAACATTTCATGCAAGGATGGGCTCAATAAAGGACAGAAATAGTATGGACCTAACAGAAGCAGAAGATATTAAGAAGAGGTGGCAAGAATACACAGAAGAACTGTACAAAAAAGATCTTCATGACCCAGATAATCACGATGGTGTGGTCACTCATCTAGAGCCAGACATCCTGGAATGTGAAGTCAAGTGGGCCTTAGAAAGCATCACTACGAACAAAGCTAGTGGAGGTGATGGAATTCCAGTTGCGCTCTTTCAAAATCTAAAAGATAATGCTGTGAAAGTGCTGCACTCAATATGCCAGCCAATTTGGAAAACTCAGCAGTGGCCACAGAACTGGAAAAGGTCAGTTTTTATTCCAATCCCAAAGAAAGGCAATGCCAAAGAATGCTCAAACTACCACACAATTGCACTCATCTCACACGCTAGTAAAGTAATGCTCAAAATTCTCCAAGCCAGGCTTCAGCAATATGTGAACCATGAACTTCGAGATATTCAAGCTGGATTTAGAAAAGGCAGAGGAACCAGAGATCAAATTGTCAGCATCCAATGGATCATCTAAAAAGCAAGAGAGTTTCAGAAAAACATCTACTTCTGCTTTATTGACTATGCCAAAGCCTTTGACTGTGTGGATCACAATAAACTGTGGAAAATTCTGAAAGAGATGGGAATACCAGACCACCTGACCTGCCTCTTGAGAAACCTGTATGCAGGTCAGGAAGCAACAGTTAGAACTGGACATGGAACAACTGACTGGTTCCAAATAGGAAAAGCAGTACATCAAGGCTGTATATTGTCACCCTGCTTATTTAACTTCTATGCAGAGTACATCATGAGAAACACTGGGCTGGAAGAAGCACAAGCTGTAATCAAGATTTCCAGGAGAAATATCAATCACCTCAGATATGCAGATGACACCACCCTTATGGCGGAAAGTGAAGAGGAACTCAAAAGCCTCTTGATGAAAGTGAAGAGAGTGAAAAAGTTGGCTTAAAGCTCAACATTCAGAAAACAAAGATCATGGCATCTGGTCCCATCATTTCATGGAAATAGATGGGGAAACAGTGGAAACAGTGTCAGACTTTATTTTTCTGGGCTCCAGAATCACTGCAGATGGTGACTGCAGCCATGAAATTAAAAGACGCTTACTCATTGGAGGGAAAGTTATGACCAACCTAGATAGCATATTCAAAAGCAGAGACATTACTTTGCCAACAAAGGTCCGTCTAGTTAAGGCTATAGTTTTTCCAGTGGTCATGTATGGATGTGAGAGTTGGACTGTGAAGAAAGCTGAGCACCGAAGAATTGATGCTTTTGAACTGTGGTGTTGGAGAAGACTCTTGAGAGTCCATTGGACTGCAAGGAGGTCCAACCAGTCCATCCTAAAGGAGATCAGCCCTGGGATTTCTTTGGAAGGACTGATGCTAAAGCTGAAACTCCAATACTTTGGCCACCTCATGCGAAGAGTTGACTCATTGGAAAAGACTCTGATGCTGGGAGGGATTGGGGGCAGGAGGAGAAGGGGACGACAGAGGATGAGATGGCTGGATGGCATCACCAACTCGATGGATGTGAGTCTGAGTGAACTCCGGGACTTGGTGATGGACAGGGAGGCCTGGCGTGCTGCAATTCACGGGGTCGCAAATAGTCGGACACAACTGAGCAACTGAACTGAACTGAGGATATATAGCACATCAGATGGTGATAAATATTATAAATATTATGGAGGAAAATAAAGCAGGAAGGATAATTAACTGGCTTGTATTTCAATGGAATACATGACAGGGAGGCAAAGTATGTTTTAAAGGCTTGACTGCTTGATGATGTCCGATGTGCCATCATTAATCATTTAATACTTACATGTTCTTTACTTGAGTCTTGAAATAAGGTTCCCTTCTGAAGTTTTAGTAGAAAGCACACTGAGAAATCTAGATCCTAGCTTTACTTCTTTTGCTCTTGATTTCAACACTTTTTCCTCTCTCTTGAACATGTACTTACAGCCGTGACTTCTAATAGTGTTTGAGAGGTAATGGTTCCCAATTTACTTCTCCAGATCAGGTTTATATTCTAGGCTCCAAAGTACATTGGATTTCCTCCCCTGGATGTCCCACAGGCATCTCAGAAACCAGCATTTCCAAATATGAACTCACTACCATTTACTTCTCTTTACACATGATCTTTTTCCTGAAATCTCAATCTTGTTTGAGGGTATCATAGTTAAACTTACTGATGTAATGTCCAAGTGTCCAAAGTGTGGACATCCTGTTTGCACCTTTCCTTATCTCTCACATCCACATGTTGTTTACAAAAGTAACTCTCAACTTACGGTTTCGTTTTTAGAGAAATTGTTTTAAATCAGCCCAATGAACCCCTATATATCAGACATCATGTTAAGTTTTGGGAACATGGATGGAGTGGAAGAAATTCTTGCTGAGCCTAAAACACAACTGGACTTGTTTGGTTGAACCAGAAAGGGACTAACTGCGCTGATTGGTATGGTCTCTTCTGTTATAGGGACCTCAGGGAGAGAACCTAAAAAGAGTGAGGATCTAAGGTCAGTGGCAAAGACATTATGAAGGGTAGTCTCTGCACTCATGAGCCTCTTTTGTGGGTTTGGATTCTTTTTCGAAAGAATAGTTAAATGTATAACCTCTAGAGAGAAGGTTTGCGTGGGAAGCTCTATAAAATCCAGACTCTGGGATAAGAGTAGAGTAACAACATGGATTAAAGCCTCTGATAGTGAAGTGTGATATGGTTGGAGCAAAGGGATTCCCTGCTTCATGGTTCTGTACAGTACTGCTCTGGCATCTCATGGCTAATAGCCTTCTTTATGGAACATAAGTAAGAAGAAGGAAAATTGTACTGGGGTGCTTTGAACTCACGACAGTGACGAACAGAAGAGATAAGACAGAAATTTATTTCTTACTATATTGATCACAGTTTGGAATCCTATATTCTAAAGCAAACAATATTATTGCCACTCACTTGAACTTTAGTTTTGAAGAACTTAGGTTTGTCAGTGAGGAAAAGCGAACATTTTCTTTGAAATCAAGCAGTGCTAGGTCCATATCCCATATCTTCCAGTTTCTGCTGTGTCATCTGAGGAAGTCATACATCTTTTCTGAGTATTGGTTACTTGAAATGTTTAATGACAGTAAGTTAGTAAGGTTACTGTGATGATACAATAGACAAGTGTATAAAATAGACCTGCAACAGTTTCCAGATTATTGTATTTTCCCTCCAGGTGGTAATAATAATGACCACAAGGGCAAAAATGGTGAGGTGCTTCTTTGACTCCCAGCCCTGTAGGGGGAGTGAGGGATACCATTTTTGACCTCATTCATGGAAACTATTTGAAGAAGGTATTTAAAAGAAAATATATTTATTTGCCTTGTTATCCTTTTCAGAGAAATTTAAGATAACAAGAAAGGAAAGGCAGAAAGAGGAAAGTGTTAACCACCCATAGCATTGACATTGCCCTTTAATAGCTGCTGCGCATGTATGAATTGCAGCGGGCTCCTGAGCCTGCAAGGTGAATTCTACATTCTGTCTACAGTACACCAGCGTTACTAACAGACCTGTTTGTATTATCCATAAAGTTGGCAGAGAATTTCCCCAGAGCACATTTACAGCTAGTAAAAGAGAATCCCCAGTCTCTCTTATTCCCAAGAAAAAGTACCATGTATTTGTGTTTATTTTTCAGTGAAGTAAATGTTAATGTGAAGATGATTTGGAACGTCATGTTTACACATAAACTTACATGTTGAATTATTTTTTTCTGCAGAAGGTGGAATTTAAGTTGTGACAAAAAAAAGTAGTCCTTTGGCTTTAATTTCTGCTGAAGTTGAAAAGCAATCCAAAGGGCAAAAGTAAAGTAAAAAAAGTGTGAATTCTGGAAAAAGTTTCCTGAGATTTTTCCATTTTTTTAACACACGGTCACAAGATAGTATGGACTTTTCATGGTTGGAGGACGTGGATGTACAGAACCAAAGGCTCCATCATCTCTTGGCTGATGTTGATCTGGCAGTGGGTAAGCTTGCCAATGAGAAGCATAGCCGTAATTTTAATGATGTTTAATGCCTGAGGAAATTTTGTTGGGGCTGCACCCTCCAATTTCTTTGTAACTGCCTCATTTGTAAATAACGTAGAGGTTTTATTAATAGTTCCCAGGAACAGTAATACCATAAATGCATGTACTTTAAATGCATGTAATTTTTATGCTGATGCTGTTGTTTAGGTAGGTATTATGCACACTATCTATAAGGAATCTGAGACTTACGTAGGTAGAAATAAGTTGACCAAGATGGAATACAGATTTGCAGCAATGAGAGTGGAGAATTCTACACATTTACAAGTATTTAATCCTTGCCTTGAGAATGGTTAAGAATATAGATGCTGGCATTTTCCATTTTGCTTAACATATAGTCACAGTGATCGTATGGAGTTCTCATGGTTGGTGGACTTGGGTGCACAGAACTAAAAGCTCCATAGTACATGGCAAACAAGATTTTAAAAACCACACCTTCCTTCTGTAGCTTGTACTCATCATTAAGGCCCATGGATTCAAGCTGAAACTTACCTACCTGGCACTAAATCTTGCACCTTCTATGTCACTTGGCCAAGCTTTTTATCTCTCTGTACTTCATTTTCTTTCTTTTAAACGAGGATGATTTTAATAGTTCCTATTGTATAAATTAGTTGTAGTGATTAGATGAATTAATTATATATAGAAGGTTTAAGACCTTGCTTGGCACACAGTAAATTCTTAAAAATGTTTGCCTTTATATCTAGGCATTTATCATGAAATTTTAAAATGTTATTTTATAAGAAAGAAATTTAAAGAGCTAATGACTGGGTAAATCAGATTAGACATTGAAAATGGAACCCTCTTCACAAATTAAGTCCGTAGACAAAGTTTAGAATGAGCTGGGTCTTAAGGGAACTTGCCTCAACCATCTGGTTAAAACTCAGAGTCCATTGCTTCCAGAAAGATACACGCTGGCCCATCTGAATTGACATCTGTGTGCACACTGAAGTCCCGGAGGGTAATTAACAGAGAAAACTCCAGCAGCAATACTGACATAAGCCTGGGGAACTAAGCCATAAAATTCTCAATATAAACAAGTGGCCTATATAACCACAGAACTATAAATTTTGGTCTTGCCCCAGGGGCACCTGAAATAACCAGATGCTCAAATGAAAATAAACTTATTTCTGAAGTACATGGCAAATAGGGTTTTAAAACTCACACATCTCTTCTATCACTTTTACCATTAGGCCTGTCAATGCATGCTCCATTGTTTCATGGCAGTTTTGAATGACATCTCATGACCAAAGTGTGAAATGTATTTCCCTGGTTTACCATAGATTTTTTTAAAAAATAAACTTTTGGAGTTGACATGTAGCATACATAAAAAGTTCAAAGCAGCAGTGTATAACTCAAAGAATTTTCACAAATAAATGTGTCTATGTAATAAAAGCCCAGATGAAGATATATAACAGCATATTGCAAGTTCAGGAGGCACTCTTTTGGCCTTCCTAGACACTTATCTCAAAAGATAACCACTTTTGATTCCTAACACTAGGCATTAATTTTGTCTATTTTGGAAATGAAATCTTACCTCTAGTCTTAGACCTTTTTAGTCTTCTTTCACTCACATTATGAGATCCATTCATAATCTATTCATACTACAGGCATACCTCATGTTATTGTGCTTTGTTTATTTGCGTTTTGCTTAAAATATACTCTTTATTTTTTTAACGAATTTAAAGTTTGTCACAAACTTGCATGGACTAAGTCTATTGGTGCCATTTTTCCAACAGTATTTGCTCACTTTGTGTCTCTGAGTCACATTTTGGTGATTCTCACTATATTTTAAAGTTGCTCGTTACTATATTTATTATGGAGATCTATGGTCAGTGATCTTGGATATTATTGCTATAAATCATTGAAGGCTTACATGATGGTTAGCGTGCTTGTAAGTAAAGTATTTTTAATTAATGTATCTACATTATTTTTTAGGCATAATGATATTAACGCATTTAGTAGACTATAGTATAATGTCAACATCACTTACACACACAGGGAAAAATTTTGTGTGACTCACTTTATTGCAATATTTGCTTACTGTGGTGGTCTGGAACCAAATCTTCAGTGTCTCTAGGTATGCCTGTAGTTTATTTATTCTCATTGATATTTTGAATACTTTTATGTAAATAAGCCACAGTTTATTTTCCTCTTCTGTTGTTAATGGGCATATGGATTGTTTCTAGTTTAGAATATTGTAGATAATGTTCTGAGAATTTTGTACATATATTTGGTGAACATCTTGAGTTGATTCTGTGAACCGTATACCTGGGAGTGGAATTGTCAGATTTACGTGTATGAGGGGACTTCCCTGGTGGCTCAGTGGTAAAGAAGCCAGCTGCCAATGCAGGAGATGCAGTTTTGATCCCTCGGTCAGGAAGATCCCCTGGAGAAGGAAATGGGAACCGCTCCAGTATTCTTGCCTGGAGAATTCCATGGACAGAGGAGTCTGGTGTGCTACAGTCCATGAGGTTGCAGAGAGTCAGACATGACTTAGCAACTGAGCGCACACATGCATGAGATCTTCCTAAGAAATTCCTGCCTGTAACAAAGTTACAGTAACCATCCTCTGTGTTTCCTTTTAGAAAATTTATAAATGTATAGTTCTACTTTTTGTATTTAGATCCATCTTGAGTTAATATTTATATATGATCTGAGGTTGGAGTCAAGGTTCAATTTTCTTCTATGTATTTATTGCATTGTTCTAGTACCAATAAAAAAGCAAAACTTTTTCTCATTTTGATAGCCTGAGATTATTAGGTGAAAATTAGTGCAATATTTTTGTAAGTTTTTTCCCCTGAACTCTGTTTCACTCTTCGATGTCCATTTTTATCAATAACACATTATCTTCCTGAATATGGAAATGGCAACCACTCCAGTATTCTTGCTTGGAGAATCCCATGGACAGAATCCCATGGCTATAGTCCATGGGGTCACAGAGAGCTGGACATGACTGAGCGACTAAAGAACAACAAAACAACACATTATCTTGATTACTGTAACTTTATTTTCTCTCTCTCTATATATTCTGTATTCTATATTTTTTAATCAGTGGATTTTCCAACTTTGTTTTTGAATAAGTTTATTTGGTCTAATGTAGATCCTTGTTTCTCCATATACTGTTTACAATCAACTTGACCATTTGTCAAAATGGCTGTTGATTTGAATTGTGATTGTCATATAACTATAGATAAATTGGGGAATATTTATAATATGGAGTCTTGTACTATAATCATGATATATCTCTTCATTTATTTAGGTCTTTATTTGCTTTCAGTAATGTACACTTTTTAGTGTTGATGTCTTTTCATTTGTGTATTTTTAAGCTTTTACATTGGAGAAGGCAATGGCACCCCACTCCAGTACTCTTGCCTGGAAAATCACATGGACGGAGGAGCCTGGTGGGCTGCAGTCCATGGGGTCACTAAGAGTCAGACACGACTGAGCGACTTCACTTTCACTTTTCACGTTCATGCATTGGAGAAGGAAATGGCAACCCACTCTAGTGTTCTAGAGTGGAGAATCCCAGGGACGGGGGAGCCTGGTGGGCTGCTGTCTATGGGGTCGCACAGAGTCAGACACGACTGAAGCGACTTAGCAACAGCAATAGCAAGCAAAGCTTTTACATGATTTATGTTTCCAGCTACTTATTATTTAACTATTTAACACTTGTAAATGAGGTATGTTAAAAAGTCAGTATTTTCGTTTGCTACCACCATATATTTACAAATACAGTTGTTTTTTGTGTATTGATCTTGAATCCTGTGACCCTCATAAATACATTTAATTCTAATAATTATTTTGTATATTTTTTAGGATTTTCTATACCAACTCTTTTATATTCTATGTACTATGTACAATAGTAGTTTTTTCTTCCTCTCCAAGTTTTTGACTTTATTTCCCTGCTTAAGGCACTACATAGGAACTCCCAATATAATTGAATACAGGTAGTAGGATAGTATGTTTTTGTTTTGTTCCCAGTCTTAGGTGTTAAGTTATCTAGTCTTTTACTATTTTTCATAGATAACCTTTTTGAGTTTGAAGAAATTTTCTTCTCTTTCTGGTATGCTGAGAGGTTTATTGTGAATAGGAGTTAATTTTTGTCAAATGCTTTTTTATGAACTTACATAATCATAGTGAGAGTGAAAGTGTTAGTCACTCAGTCATTTTCGACTCTTTGCAACCCAATGCACTGTAGCCCACCAGGCTCCTCTGTTCATGTAATTCTCCAGGCAAGAATACTGGAATGTGTAGCTGTTCCCTTCCCCAGGAGATCTTCCCAACTCAGGGACTGAACCTGGTCTCCTGCATTGCAGGCAGATTGTTTATCATTTGAGCCATGAGGGAAGCCATTATGGACTCAGTGCACATGAGTCTGAGCAAACTCAGCAGGACAGGGAAGCCTGGCGTGCTACAGTTCATGGGGTTGCAGAGTCAGACACAGCTTAGCGACTGAACAGCAACATAATCATAAGGCTTTGTAATTATTCTGTTGCTATGGAGAATTATTCTGACTGATTTTTTGAATGATAAACCAATCTTGTATTCTTGGGTAAATGCCACTTGATGAAATGGTGTTGTACTTTGCTCATTCAGTTTGCTGTTCACTAAGTATCATTCTCAGCAGTGGCCACAGGACTGGAAAAGGTCAGTTTTCATTCCAATCCCAAAGAAAGGCAATGCCAAAGAATACTCAAACTACCACACAATTGCACTCATCTCACACACTAGTAAAGTAATGCTCAAAATTCTCCAAGCCAGGCTTCAGCAATACATAAACTGTGAACTTCCAGATGTTCAAGCAGGTTTTAGAAAAGGCAGAGGAACCAGAGATCAAATTGCCAACATCCACTGGATCATCAAAAAAGCAAGAGAGTTCCAGAAAAACATCTATTTCTGCTTTATTGACTATGCCAAAGCCTTTGACTGTGTGGATCACAATAAACTGTGGAAAATGCTGAAAGAGATGGGAATACCAGACCACCTGACCTGCCTCTTGAGAAACCTGTATGCAGGTCAGGAAGCAACAGTTAGAACTGGACATGGAACAACAGACTGGTTCCAAATAGGAAAAGGAGGACGTCAAGGCTGTATATTGTCACCCTGCTTATTTAACTTACATGCAGAGTACATCATGAGAAATGCTGGACTGGAAGAAACACAAGCTGGAATTAAGATTGCCGGGAGAAATATCAATCACCTCAGATATGCAGATGACACCATCCTTATGGCATAAAGTGAAGAGGAACTACAAAGCCTCTTGATGAAAGTGAAAGAGGCGAGTGAAAAAGTTGGTTTAAAGCTCAACATTCAGAAAACGAAGATCATGCTATCTGGTCCCATCACTTCATGGGAAATAGATGGGGAAACAGTGGAAACAGTGTCAGACCTTATTTTTTTGGGCTCCAAAATCACTGCGGATGGTGATTGCAGCCATGAAATTAAAAGACGCTTACTCCTTGGAAAGAAAATTATGACTAACCTAGATAGCATATTGAAAAGCAGAGATATTACTTTGCCAACAAAGGTCTGTCTAGTCAAGGCTATGGTTTTTCCAGTGGTCATGTGTGGATGTGAGAGTTGGACTGTGAAGAAAGCTAAGCGCTGAAGAATTGATGCTTTTGAACTGTGGTGTTGGAGAAGACACTTGAGACTCCCTTGGACTGCAAGGAGATCTAACCAGTCCATCCTAAAGATCAGTTCTGGGTGTTCATTGGAAGGACTGATGCTAAAGCTGAAACTCCAATACTTTGGCCACCTCATGCGAAGAGGTGACTCATTGGAAAAGACCCTGATGCTGTGAGGGATTGGGGGCAGGAGGAGAAGGGGACGACAGAGGATGAGATGGCTGGATGGCATCACCGACTCGATAGACATGAGTTTGGGTGAACTCCATGAGTTGGTGATGGACAGGAAGGCCTGGCGTGCTGTGATTCATGGGGTCACAAAGAGTCGAACATGACTGAGCAACTGAACTGAACTGAAGTATCATTGAGTCTAGGTGTATGCTGAGTATTGATTTTTAATTTTCTTTTCCTGTAATATATTTGTCAGGTTTTGTCAGGCTTTCTCTGGTTTTATCAAATTATTCTGGGTATATTTTCTCCTCTTTAATTTATGCCTTGGTATAGAATTTGTATTATTTATTTAAGTGTTTGGTTTCATTTGTGAAACAATGTGTGCCTGGTATTTTCTTTGTTTTTTGTTTTTTTTTTTTTTTTTGTAAAAGATTTTCAATGATGGATCTAATTAATGTTCTATGTTTTTGAGTTATTGCATAAATTTATTGATAACATTCCCTCATTATCCTTTGAAATATCTGTAGGTTTTGTAATGTTATCTCCTCTAATATTCCTGATGTGGTCATTGTGTTTCTTTTCTTACCTTGCTTTATGATTATCTTCTTTCCACTTTGGATTAATTGGTTTTTTTTTGTGATTTCCATTTGCATGTTGGATTTTGTCCAATGTAAGGAATGCAAGGAGTACATAGTAGAGAAAGAGAGAGCTTCTTTGCCTATCTTATGAGTCTAATGGGATTTTCCTTTTTTTTTTTTTTAAAGAAGCCATACTTGTGCATATGCAGACTTGGTCTTTCACTCTATACAATGTCTGATATAAATTCATTAACCATCAAGACAGTAGTATTCCTATTTGTAGGAGAGTGTAATGAAGTGTCCCAAGAGGACAATATTATACTGCTTTTAAGAAAGGAAGGATTTTCCCAGGAGTGCTAAAGAAATGAATAAAAATAATAGCAATACCACTAAAATTACTACTCAAAAACCTTTTTTAGGTATTATGTCTGGCTTGTTTCTCTAAATATTTGTGAGATATAGTCATTTTCATTACTGGATTATATCTCATTTTATGACTATATCAGGATTTATTTATTTAACTGTTAATAGCCACTTGGTTAGTTTAAAACTTAGGCCTATTTCAAATACTACTACAGTGAATATATTCTTATGTTTATTTTTGGTGCATATGTGAATATGTTTCTGTTGGGCATATACCTAGG
The DNA here is from genome assembly GCF_019923935.1 of Bubalus bubalis. NCBI lineage: Eukaryota > Metazoa > Chordata > Mammalia > Artiodactyla > Bovidae > Bubalus > Bubalus bubalis. Next base: position 82,339,060 of record NC_059159.1, on the reverse strand, counting down.
AATAGAATTGCTAGGTCAGAAGATGTTCAGATTTAGTAAATACTGTATTCCAAAATTATAAATCAGGGAGAAATTGCTTTTAAAAGGGAACAAATGCTTTTATAAAAAATTAATATTGCTGACCATAATTAGAAAATTGATCATAAGATTAAAGCATAATTTAAAGAAAAACTCTTACATTTGTGCCACTAGCTTAATTTTTATTACTATAGCATGTGTGGATATGATTCTTTGGGTAATGCAAGTCTATGCCACTTATTAATAATTAATTATATGCTATCTAATCTTCTTATGTTGCATTGGGAGCTGTTTCCATTTTTGAAATAGGATGAATTTATATACTTTCTTAAAAATGGCAAAAGTATTATATTATTGTTTTGCATAGCATTTGTGTCATTAAAATGCTGTTTAGTAAAAAGCCTTACCTATCAGTATTATATTTAAGAAATACTTAGTGTAGGCAAATTTTAAACTGGCTATTTGCCACAAACTTTTTTTTTTTTTTAACTTTTAAGCCAGTGATGGTGTTATATAAGTAAGCACATGCATGCTTATGTATTTTTGTGTATTTGGTGCTTGTTAATTATTAAGAATTTATATGTTGGAGTATACGTGAAACTTATATAATGTTGTATACAAATTTTATCTCAAAAAAAAAATGTTGTTATGTTAGAGTGAAGAAAGCTTAAACAATGGAGTTAACAGACTGGATCTGAATACCTTTGATTCCCCTCACTGTGTTAATTTTGGTCAAGTCATTTAATCGCTATGAGTCTGTTTTCTTTTTTGTTAAACAAGGATTATAATGCATTGTAGCATAAAGTTACACAAGGATTAAATAAGATAATGACTATTATGATCCTGTCACATTGTAGGTCTTCAATAACTGGTAATTTTCATCTGTAGACTTTTTTTCCTTGACCTTGATTGAAAACTAAGTGAATTAATGTATCTTTTTCAAAAATTAAATTACTTCCATAGATTATTTGCTTAATCATATATTACTATGTGTTTCAGTATGCATAATTCTATGTTAAAAATATGTTTTAACTCTGCTGTCCATGGGGTCAAAAAGAGTCAGACACGACTTAACGCCTGAACAGGAACACCATACCATTTATAAGAGTGTCTTTCTTACTCCTCCTTTGGAGTAATTTAAACAGAGACAGAATCTGACTTAATGAGCCATGCAGCAACTTGATAATGGTCAACCTTGTATAATGGTCAGTATAACATGGCCTTTGAAATCAAAGTATGTGGAGTTAAATCTTGGCTCCATCACTTACTACTATTATTACAGCTATGTAACATACTTGAATTTCAATTTCTAAATCTACAAAATAGGGATTATAGTAGCTAGCTCAATGTCTAAACACAGTACAGTCACCCATTAAATAATGAGTTTTTATTGAAACTCTCTACTTTCTTAGAAGATTGGGAATTAAGTCTGTTCTTTATCTTCTGCTTTACTAGCAAATTCCTGTCAATGTTTCATGTATTTATGTATAAATTAAACAAACAGAAAAAAGACACTGTTCATATACCTGATTATGTGGTCTTTGTAGGCTGTCACACCTGGGATGTGATGAGTCTTCTGTTCAGTGAACTTGCCCTTGATCTGAAGATTTTGTTTCAGAAATAGATAGCACATTGATCTAATGTTTTTAATTGCTTGGAACAGCATAAGGTGACTATCTGATCTTTCTCTGATCTTTTAAAACATCAATTTGATCTTGCACTTTTAATAAATGCAAAAGATAAAAAGAAATGAAAGTAATCATTTTGAATGCAACCTAAGAAACTTGCTTTTATCCTTTGTTTCAGAGATCTGTGATTCTGAGAAAGTTAGGAACACTGGTTTTATTTTACTAGTAAGTTCAAGTTAATTAAGCATTCTAGATGTACAAATCTGGAATAAAATTTTAATTGTTGTTGTTGTTTAGTGACTAAGTTGTGTCTGACCCTTTTGTGACCCTATGGACTGTAGCCTGCCAGGCTCCTCCATACATGGATTTTCTGGGCAAGAATCCTGGAGTGGGTTGCCGTTTCCTTCTCCAGGGGATATTCCCAACCCAGGGATAGAACCTGCATCTCCTGCATTGGCAGGTGTATTCTTTACTACTGAGTCACCTGGGATGTGAAGATTTTAATAGAGCTGATTACATAGCATTGAGTATATGACTTCAGAAGCAGTAGGAAAGGGTGTATATATAAGGGAAGGAATAGAGATATATGGTGCAAATATATATGGATCTGAGAACCATCTGGTTGCTGATGGATTCTTCCATGGCCCTTCTCTGGTGGTTTAGTGGACATTAGTTGCAGTAGTGTTTTAATTGCTGCTGCTGCTGCTGCTAAGTCACTTCAGTCGTGTCCAACTGTCAAAGTCCAGCTTCACTCTTGAAAACTGTTATCTGATTTAATGGGAGTGGCAAACACCCAAGCTGACTTCTTCATGTGCAAAGGGCAACAGCCTATCCCATTGCCTGTGAACCGTGCATAACACTTGGTGCCTGCCACTTGAATGTCTGCCAGCATGTAATGCTTCTCTCTGTGGAGGACAAGAGGGATTCCTGATTTTGGAAGCAATGAATAAAACAGCAGTTGTGTCTGCTCCCAGCAGAGATAATCACTCTGAAATGAAGTAGTCAGGAACAAGCCTTACTATTTTCTCTAATGCCTGTAAGTGATTATCATTTGATAAATTAATAATTCCAAATATAGATGTCTCCTAAATGTCCGGTAAGACAAAGCATGTCAGTTTGATTGCAGTGTTTGGGAAAACCCTGTTCTGTGTGAGAACTTCCAGTATTAGAAGAGGTAGTTTTGGTTTTTCTTGTTACTTTCATTCAGAGAGCATAGCTTTGTCTTATTGGTGAAGTGAGGGTCTAACAGCCATTGTTCGAGTTTTGCATTGAGCATGAGGCACCTTGCTGGGTGAGTGTGGTGCTGACCAAATGTTATTGTAGGTTCGAGTCCAGGGGACTGGAGAAGGGGTAGGACCAACAGCTTTAGGTTCCTAGCAATAAAACTGCTATTTTGATTGCTGTTATCCTTTTCCTGTGTCTTTTCCAAAATTGGGTCTGAACTTGAAGAGAATTGAGTGATTTATTGGTTCCCTTATCTCTCAGCCTGAACATCATAAAGATATTATAACAGTGGACATATTAAGAGATTATCAGAGAACTCCGCTGGCTGTGAAAGCTGAGCTGCTGCTAGGAATGGAATCAGCCATTCTCACACTGCAGGAATTGGGGGTGCAGTGATCAACACTGCTGGTTCTACTTGATGCAGGATCAGTGGGGAGAGCTCAATAAATCTCTCTCTCTCACAGGAGAGTGGGAGCTATTGATCGCCAGTGGCTCCATTAGCTCTGTATGACTTTGCTGAAATTAAAATCTTTAGAGCTTGATCCTCCCCTCAGATAGCTCTGTGTACACAAGGCCTGATCTAACCTTGTACAAAGTGGTGGGATTTCTTTTTTTTTTTTTTTTTGTCCTTCTCTCCTTTTGCTCACCCACCACCTTGGTATTTGTGATGGGCAGGCTCCATCCTTCAGAATTTTAATAGGCCTTTGTTCAGAGTAGTGTCTTTGACCTTTATGAAATTAAGGAGTAGAGAAAGCATTGCCAGTAAGATTTAACAGATTGTTTCTGTCCTCTGGCCAATCTCCATTTGTGTATTAAGGGAAAAGATCCTTTCACAAAACTTCTCCAAGGCTCATCAGGATGCGGTGGAAATGTTGGAATCAGGTAAATCAGCTGTTATGATACGCTGAGTATGATACGCTGAGGAAGAAAGATACTGGAGTACTTTTATGAGAGAGGTTTGATCATCCTTGATGTACACATTGTGGGCTTGTTATACTAATGGCTGGTTCTAAAATATTTATTTTGCTCTTCTCCTGATTCTGGGATTCACCAATAGATACAGACTAAAATTGTTTCCTTGATACTATCAGAGGGATAGTACATTTTCCATTGCTATTGAAAATTCAGAAGCCTCTCACTTGGTTTAAAAAAAAAGTAATATCTTTTTTCTAATGTAGCATTATATTTCTGTTACTTGAAACTCAGAGATAGGCAGATACTGAAACAGCCATTTCTCATGGGACATAATACTTACCCATCTAACGGCATCTCTTAAAAGCATGTATATGGTGTCTCAGATTTGGAATGAGGCTTCCTGCCAAAAATACACCAACATGACTGGGGTTTTTCATGGAAAATTGCAAAGCCATATATTTGTGGAAACCATTTAGAAAGATAATGTCAAATATCACAACAACTGTTGGCTGAATTTTAAAAGTATAAACCACAAATGCATGTTGCAAACTATATCACCCTATATGCTGTCTAGACTTATTAAAAGAACTATTTCTTTTCACTGAGATTATTAAAGGGATTGGAGGATAACGCTTGTGAGATTAAAATGTATACTAGCCCAGTGATAAGCTAAAGGTAATAAAATTCATCTGTATCCTGCCTTAATCAACTTAGATAGACTAGATGCCCTGTGAATTTCCTTTAACTTCATGATTCCCAAGAATCACTTTTTCAAACAAATTAAACAGCTGGAAATTTGTGTTTGCCAAAATGTATCAGGTCAGGTAAAAACCACCAGGTATGGTGACCTTAGTTATGAGTTTGAACCTATCTATTAGGCATTATTTAAGGACTATTAAAAAGGAAGCATGAAAATAAGTCCTCAGAATAACTTGAATAGAAATTGGAAATTTTCATTTTTTAAATATCCATAATATGCCTTCTAGAAAAGGGTTTAATGTGAATTAGAAGTATAATTCCTGCCTTTTCTAATTGTACAATCTTACGGGAGAGTTAAATAAGAGACAAAGGACTTCTATCCTTATCCTTTCCCTGCAAGTAACAGATAACAGGTGCATACACATACATGCAAGTATATTCGTGGTGATCCTCAAACGTAAGGGTGTTTGGGTTCTGAAGCAATTTGATATGAATGGTATTATTCAGTTGCAACGTAGGACTGAGGGGAATACTGTGCCTCGCAGAAAGGGCACGAGTGGTAGGTTTTGCAGTGACTGGAGAAAAACTTTGCTTTTAGAAACAGGTCTGATCTAAACCTGCAGATGATTCTGTGGCAGATTTGAAAGAATTACTGCTCTACTCAGCCTGAGATAAAAGGAGATACCTTGAAAAAGTGGAAAGGATAAGCCAAGATTTAATGATTTAATTCTCCCTTTGAGACAAGGCATTAAAAACGTGAACTTAAGCTCTTTCTCATATGTTCAAGAAGTGAGTCTTCTGTTTACAATTTAATAGCTGGAGTGCCTGTTGTTTTATAGTCCAGTCCTTAGCTCTGTTTCTTGTTCAGCACTGAATGGTTGTTTCATGATGGGTAAGTCACTTAACCTTTGTATGTTGTATTCTTTTCATCTGCAAATAGAAATGATAATGCTCACTGGGGATGTGTTGCTAAGATTAGGCAATATATGATTGTGAAGAGCAATATATATGCTAAATAGCAATGATAATGCTGTCTATCAGAGCGAATATTTGGATAAGAGAGCCTAGGTAGTTTTGTGAATAGCATCTCCTACAGAGAGAGGCTTTAGCAAATGATTACCTGGTCTGTTGGATTCATGTTTTGTAATAGAGTAAGATTATCCCTCCCAACCCATCCCTTCACATGCCTCTTAAATTTTTGGAAATTAAATACCAAATCATATTATGCAAGAGGAGGAAATGAATGTCCTGTGAGGATCCTTTCTGTAAGGCCCTCTAATTTTATAAGTTAGAATTGTTTTTCAGGAATTCTACATTTGGACATTGGGCCCACTGTAAATGTGTAGTGGGTAGGCCCAAACTTACATGCCAGGCCATATCTAAAGGTTATCACTTCATTGAACCTATATTCTCAAGATCTCTTTTCTGTTTCTAGAAAATGTACTTCCTTAGCAACTTTTTTTTTTTTTTCTTCTGTCTCCTCTACTGTCATCCAAACCCACCTCACTTGCTCGGATCTTTAACAGGGTTAAAAATGGTACAGCCAGAAGGAAGGCCCTCTAGTCACCAACTTCTGTGACACAGATACAGAAATTTTGTTAAGGGCCAAAAGACTGCTACCACCTCTGACTTTCTTGAGATGTTCTTAATGGTGTGTTGCTGTGTTGTGAAGGCACATAATGGCATAAGGTCACAGCAAGAAAAATGCACCTTAGCCCCAAAGCATAGATCTCACTTGAAAATAAGAAAGATGAAAGGTATTCAGTTGGATTTTTTAGAAAACCTTGCATTACAGAAAGATGAGCATGGGAGCCAGGGGCATGACTGTTGAATTTCAAGCTTGAATTTTCACTTTTTTTTTTTTTAATGAGACACTATGGTAATTGCATTTCATTCATACTCAGTGTTTAATTACTTTCAGTATCCACTCCCATGAATTTTCTCTGTTTGAGCAGTACAACACAAGCTTATGATATAATTAGGATGGGTATTTTTCTTCCCATTTTGTAGATGAGTAAACTGGAACCTCAGAAAGAGACACTGCACATTCGAAGCCTCCAAGGTCTTTTGCAGCCACCCCCCGCCACCAGTTTTCATCATATAACTATTTCAAGAAATCTGTGAATCTTAACCTAAAGAAAAACAGGGTGTCTGAGAGCCTTTAAAACTTCAATCTTAAAAATAATAAAGTCTAGAATAAAATTTAGAACTTACTCTGACCAGTGCAGATACAATAATATTTTGAGAATATCAGAAAAATTCCTTCTATTACTCATCAATTAATCCTACCGTGTGTTCATGGAGGAATTTTCCCTTCTTTCATTTCATATTAGAGAAAAGACTTAAAAACAATGACTTCTCATGGAGATGACACAATAGCTGAGATTTCTGCTAAGGCCTGATTTCAGATCTTTTTCTGTAAAAGCATGTTAATTGAGGAGGGAGACAGGTTGTGTTGGCAGAGGTTTTACCCTTGAAAGGAAGGCTAAGAGTGAAGAACAGTGACTCAGGTGGTATGGATAATGTACTTCACTTAGACTGCAGTTTAGCTCAGGGGTATCCTATGGACACCTTGTCTGTATTGATTGGAGCCCATGCTGTGTCAGTGGAATGCCCTTCCTTGGATATATCAATCGTTGCATATGCTGGAACATTTGACAACCCTTGGGGGCCCCTACACGGTTACATAGTTGGTGATACCACAGGCAGCACAGATGGGCAAAACTTGAAAGCAAAGGAAGCAAGCAGTTTCCCCTTATCTGGAACCCTCATGCCAGATTTTCAGGTGACCACAGAAAATGACAGAACTATTATTTCCTCAACTGGTCTTGGGTGTTCCTTTAAGACAAACTTAGGTGGCACTGGTATTCAGGAACTGTTTATACTGTATCAGGCTGCTGCCGCTTGTACACTAGTTCTTAATTGTGGTATGCAGTCTGTGACTGCCATCTGCTCAAGTAGCTAGGTTTCTCTCTCTCTTTTAGACTTATGAAATTAAAATATCAATAAGAATAATTTCACAAGATGAGGAAGTTAGTAGAGGAATTGGAATTGGTGTGCTTTCTGAAGTTAAGTTGACTTTTCAGTTTTGTCCACAAGTGGTTTTCGTATGGTATGTGCTATTGAGCATGGGTAATTTTTGCATAAATACTTCAGTCTGTCAGGAAGAAGAGCCTTTTGTCATCCTGAGAGAGACTGCAGGATGTGACTTTGCGGGTTTAGCAATGTTTTTACAGTTTTGTGTGTGTTTCCCAGGCTTTGGTTTGGGAGAACATGTGTAACTTCAGAAAAGTTCTACTTGTGAGAAGGTTATTCATTTGGTCAACAAATATTTATTGAGGCCCTATCAAGATTTTCTACTAAGAAACTCTTCGGAAAATTTAATTATGAATATATATGTTGCAATCACATCATTGCAGTCTTGCTGTGGGGATAAAGGCCTCTAGTAGGCCAGTTCAAAATTTCATTCTTAGTAGAAATTTTGCTAAGAAAATAGCATGACTACATAGTGATATTTAAGTGAAGTTGCTCAGTCGTGTTCAACTCTTGGTGATCCCATGAACTGTAGCATACCAGGCTCCTCCGTCCATGGGATTTTCCAGGCAAGAGTACTGGAGTGGGTTGCCATTTCCTTCTCCAAGTAATATTTAAGCTAAGCGCAAAAATAAGAATATGTCCAAAGATGATTATAGAGTTTGGGGGTGACTACTGGTAATTCACTAGTTACAGTTCATCTCCCAGAACAAGTCCTAATAAGATGTGTTTAATGGAATTATATTTGGCTAACGTTCATCATGAAATTGTTTCTCCCTTAAAAGAGGTTTAGGAACAATTTTTCTTTTATATGTGACAAACACTATGTATGTACTAAGTATACAGAGATGTGTGAATCAAAGTCTCATGCCCTTGAATAACGTAGAGTATGGTCTGAATGCATGGAGAAGCAGATACGTGAGAGCAGTAAAAAGCAACCCATAATGGTTTCCAAAGTGATTCTGTAGGAGAGAGTGGGAAACTGTGGAAGAGGGGTCTGGGCAGTTGGTCAGCTGTATGAAAACTCTTCTTGGAATTGAGTTTTGACAGAATTTTTAAAGTTTTTTTTAGGGGAATAGGATAAACATTGGGGGAGTTGGAGGAAGTAGAGAGATGACCTTATCCTTTATTGTGGTTGCTGAGTCACTCAGTCATGTCTGATTCTTGCGACCCCATGGACTATAGGCCACTAGGCTCCGTTGGATTTTGCAAAGAAGAATACTGGAGGGAGTGGCTATTTCCTTCTCTAGGGGTTCTTCCTGGGTAGAACCCATGTCTCCAGCATTGCAGGCAGATTCTTTACTGCTGAGCCACCGAGGAAGCTGACCTTATGGTACAAAGTGGGTAAAAACTCCAGATTCTATAAGCTTTTGCACACCGAAGTAGAATGTGGTGTTAAGGCTGGGAAATGAGACTCTGTTGTTGTGAGAGATGAGGCTAGAAGATTGTCAGATTGGTTTTCTTTGCCACTCTAAGGAATTTATACATTATTGTATAAAGAATTCAAGGTAGGGGGAGATTGTAAGTGGAAAACTGATGATATATTTATAATTCTAGAACAAATCATTCTGAAAGGAGTTTATTTTTCATTCCATAAATATTTACTGTCTAAGTTTTCCTAAGAATTATCCTAGGTACTTGACACACAGTGGTTAAGAAAATACGTATGGCTCCTGCCCTCACAGAGCTTAAAATCTAGTAAGGAAGAACATATTAGGCAATAAGTAAATGATGTATACACACACAAAAACAGAGTGAGTGCTGTGATGCCCTCTCTAACCAGGTAACATTCAAATCAAAACTTTAAGAATGAGTATTCAGAATTAATTAGGTAAAGAGTTGGGGAAAGGTTTTCCATTAAAAGTAACAGTGTCAGTGAGTGACAGCCAGGATCAGGAAAGAACTAGCTTTGTTTGAGAATAAGAGGCCAGCATTCTTGTAGTAGAGTGGATGAGGGAGGGGTTCAACTACCTCAAAAAAGCTTAATTGAAATTATTTAGCATCCAATGCACAATTCACATGTAACATTTTTATGTTTTCAGCCAAGTGATAAGTTTAGATAATTATCTAGATCAGGGTGGGCAGAATATGACCTGCAGGTCAAACCTGGCCCATTGTTTGGTTTTGTAAATAATGTTTTGTCAGAAGACAGCCATGTACAGTCAGTCAGTTACTCTTTTCTATGCTTGATTTGTGCTACAACACCAGTTAACTCATGAAAGAGACTCCAAGGCCGCGAAGCCTGAAATATTTATTGTCTTTTTACAGAAAAAGTTGAGTTCTGATCTAGATCCTTATAGTTTAATATAAAGTAAACACACACATAGACACACGTACACACAAATGTGCACACAAACACAAAAGTCTTGCTTCAATAATAATTTCCATGAATATAGGCATGAATATCTAAATCCTGATTGGTATGAGTGCATCCTCCACTATCATTACAATCCAATTTGTTGAAATATTTCTGTGGTTATGTGAGTACCTGGTAAAGGAAAGCTGTGTTTCTTCAAGGATTATGATCAAGGGAAACAGAAAAGTATAGACCATATGGAAAAAATTCAGGGTTGCTAGTTAAATATGCCTTATGATATGTGTGATTATAAAATGACTTTTACAAAAAAATCATCCTCATATTTAACTTCAAAAACAAAATATATTCTGCTTTTTAAAATTAAAATAGTATATGGTGCATTACCATGTATAATGAACAGGATTTTAGAATTGGAAATGTAAGATTACTTGTATTAGGGCATACTTTGTCATTAATAAGGCAATATAGCTCAAGGTGCAGTAACATTTCAAGCAGTATGTATTTTAAGTGCTTTATAAAATAGTGTCCCTTGAATATAAGTGGAAATGCATAATGCCAATATGTTTGAGAAGTAATATAAAATGTATCTATTTTTATCTTTAGATGCCACATTATGATTTGCAGTCCCCAAATAGGAAGGAATAGAAGAGACAAGGACAACTCAAAACAAATGGTACAGTCTTTAAATATTATTTTAGAATTATAAATGTATATATATTATTTTTTATTTTTTAATAAATTTATTTATTTTAATTGGAGGCTAATTACAATATTGTATTGGTTTTGCCATACATTAACATGAATCTGCCATGGGTGTACACGTGTTCCCCATCCTGAACACCCCTCCCACCTCCCTCCCCATACCATCCCTCTGGGTCATCCCAGTGCACCAGCCCCGAGCATCCTGTATCATTTATCAAACCTGGACTGGCGATTCATTTCATATATGATAATATACATATTTCAATGCCATTCTCCCAAATCATTCCACCCTCGCCCTCTCCCACAGAGTCCAAAAGACTGTTCTATACATCTGTGTCTCTTTTGCTGTCTTGCATACAGGGTTATCATTACTATCTTTCTAAATTCCATATATATGCATTATTATACTTTATTGGTGTTTTTCTTTCTGGCTTACTTCACTCTGTATAATAGGCTCCAGTTTCATCCACCTCATTAGGACTGATTCAAATGTATTCTTTTTAATGGCTGAGTAATACTCCATTGTGTGTATGTACCACAGCTTTCTTATCCGTTCATCTGCTGATGGACATCTAGGTTGCTTCCATGTCCTGGCTATTATAAACAGTGCTGTGATGAACATTGGGGTACATGTGTCTCTTTCAATTCTGGTTTCCTTGGTGTGTATACCCAGCAGTGGGATTGCTGGATCATAAGGCAGTTCTATTTCCAGTTTTTTAAGGAATCTCCACACTATTCTCCATAGTGGCTGTACTAGTTTGCATTCCCACCAACAGTGTAAGAGGGTTCCCTTTTCTCCACACCCTCTCCAGCATTTATTGCTTGTAGACTTTTGATAGCAGCCATTCTGACTGGCGTGAAATGGTACCTCATTGTGGTTTTGATTTGCATTTGTCTGATAATGAGTGATGTTGAGCTTTTCATGTGTTTGTTAGCCATCTGTATGTCTTCTGTGAAGAAATGTCTGTTTAGTTCTTTGGCCCATTTTTTGATTGGGTCATTTATTTTTCTGGAACTGAGCTGCAGGAGTTGCTTGTATATTTTTGAGATTAGTTGTTTGTCAGTTGTTTCATTTGCTATTATTTTCTCCCATTCTGAAGGCTGTCTTTTCACCTTGCTTATAGTTTCCTTTGTTGTGCAGAAGCTTTTAATTTTAATTAGGTCCCATTTGTTTATTTTTGCTTTGGACAACTTAGAAGAAATGAACAAATTCTTAGAAAAGTACAACTTTCCAAAACTGAACCAGGAAGAAATAGAAAATCTTAACAGACCCATCACAAACATGGAAATTGAAACTGTAATCAGAAATCTTCCTGCAAACAAAAGCCCAGGACCAGGCGGCTTCACAGCTGAATTCTACCAAAAATTTAGAGAAGAGCTGACACCTATCCTACTCAAAACTCTTCCAGAATATTGAAGAGGAAGGTAAACTTCCAAACTCATGCTATGAGGCCACCATCATCCTAATACCAAAACCTGACAAAGATGCCACACAAAAAGAAAACTACAGGCCAATATCACTGATGAACATAGATGCAAAAATCCTTAACAAAATTCTAGCAAACAGAATCCAACAACACATTAAAAAGATCATACATCATGACCAAGTGGGCTTTATCCCAGGGATGCAAAGATTCTTCAATATCCACAAATCAGTTAATGTAATACACCACATTAACAAATTGAAAAATAAAAACCATATGATTATCTCAATAGATACAGAGAAAGCCTTTGACAAAATTCAACATCCATTAATGATTAAAACCCTCCAGAAAGCAGGAATAGAAGGAACATACCTCAACATAATAAAAGCTATATATGACAAACCCACAGCAAACATTATCCTCAATGGTGAAAAATTGAAAGCATTTCCCCTAAAGTCAGGAACAAGACAAGGGTCCCCACTCTCACCACTACTATAAATGTGTGTGTGTGTATATATATATATATCACATCAGATCAGATCAGTCGCTCAGTCGTGTCCGACTCTTTGCGACCCCATGAACCGCAGCACGCCAGGCCTCCCTGTCCATCACCAACTCCCGGAGTTCACCCAGACTCATGTCCTTCGAGTCAGTGATGCCATCTAGCCATCTCATCCCTGTCGTCCCCTTTTCCTCCTGCCCCCAATCCCTCCCAGCATCAGAGTCTTTTCCAATGAGTCAACTCTTCCCATGAGGTGGCCAAAGTACTGGAGTTTCAGCTTTAGCATCATTCCTTCCAAAGAAATCCCAGGACTGATCTCCTTCAGAATGGACTGGTTGGATCTCCTTGCAGTCCAAGGGACTCTCAAGAGTCTTCTCCAACACCACAGTTCAAAAGCATCAATTCTTCGGTGCTCAGCCTTCTTCACAGTCCAACTCTCACATCCATACATGACCACAGGAAAAACTATAGCCTTGACTAGACGAACCTTTGTTGGCAGAGTAATGTCTCTGCTTTTGAATATGCTATCTAGGTTGGTCATAACTTTCCTTCCAAGGAGTAAGCGTCTTTTAATTTCATGGCGGCAGTCACCATCTGCAGTGATTTTGGAGCCCAGAAAAATAAAGTCTGACACTGTTTCCACTGTTTCCCCATCTATTTGCCATGAAGTGATGGGACTGGATACCATGATCTTCGTTTTCTGAATGTTGAGCTTTAAGCCAACTTTTGCATCTCCACTTTCACTTTCATCAAGAGGCTTTTGAGTTCCTCTTCACTTTCTGCCATAAGGGTGGTGTCATCTGCATATCTGAGGTTATTGATATTTCTCTCGGCAATCTTGATTCCAGCTTGTGTTTCTTTCAGTCCAGCGTTTCTCATGATGTACTCTGCATATAAGTTAAATAAACAGGGTGACAATATACAGCCTTGACGTACTCCTTTTCCTATTTGGAACCAGTCTGTTGTTCCATGTCTACTTCTAACTGTTGCTTCCCGACCTGCATACAAATTTCTCAAGAGGCAGATCAGGTGGTCTGGTATTCCCATCTCTTTCAGAATTTTCTACAGTTTATTCTGATCCACACAGTCAAAGGCTTTGGCATAGTCAATAAAGCAGAAATAGATGTTTTTCTGGAACTCTCTTGCTTTTTCCATGATCCAGCGGATGTTGGCAATTTGATCTCTGGTTCCTCTGCCTTTTCTAAAACCAGCTTGAACATCAGGAAGTTCGTGGTTCACATATATATATAGTTGTATGTAATATATCTAGTTTAATATTTAATAGCAAATATCTCTATACCTCCTACCCAACTTAAGATATAAAACAATATGAAAAATTTTGATATTCCTGTGAACTTCCTGATCAAAGTTTCCCTCTTCCCTGTTAGAAGTAATAATTACCTTATCTTTACAATAATGATTTAGTAGTTTTTATCTGTAAATTAACCATATATGCATATCTCCTTAAGTAATATAGTATTTAATTTTTCTGTGTTAAAATTTGACCTAAATAGTATCATAGTACTTGTACTTTTCTGTAATTTGCTTCTTTTATTCAACATAACATGTTTGTGATTTGTCCATTTTGATTTGTTTATCTGTAGCAATTTATTTTCATTGCCTGTATAGTATTCCATTGTGTGTGTATATATAATATATATTATATATAATATATTATATATATAATGCATAATATATATTTTATATATATATATAATATATTGGGCTGGCCAAAAAGTTCATGCAGATGGCAACCCCATGAACTATAGCCCACCAGGCTCCTCTATCCGTGGAATTCTCAAGTCAAGATTACTGGAATGGGTAGCCATTCCCTTCTCCAGGGGATCTTCCTGACCTACAGATTGAACCCAGGTCTCCTACATTGCAGGCAGATTCTTTACCATCTGACCCATCAGGGCAGCCCACACACATATATGTTAATTTATTGGCCTTGCCAAAAAGTTTGTTTGGATTTTTCTATAAGATGCTTTGTATACATACATGCATCATAGAATACTTGGGTTGTTTCTAGATTTTCTTATTATGACCAATGATGCTCTGAAGATTTTTATATATATTTCTGAATACACACGTATAGAAATTTCTCTAAGAGCCTATATCTAGGAGTAAAATTGCCAGGTCTGGCTATTCCCAACATTACTAGATAATGCAAAACTATGATTGAACCAATTGGCACTGTCATGAACAATGTTAAAGATTCCTCTTGCTCTACAATCTCGCCACAGGAGTGGGTAAACTTTTCTTTTAGACTTTCAAAGTAATATTGTGGTGAGTTACATTTTATTTCTTTTGTAATATCCTCCATTCCTAAATGGGTTGAATATTTCTCCATATGCTTATAGATCCTTTGTATTTCCTCTTCTGTGAAATACTTTATCCCACTTTTTTATTGGAGCGTCTGTGTCTTACTGAGTTGAAGTTCTTTATATAAAAAGGATAATAGACCTATATTCATTATATAAGTTGTGATTATTATTATTATTTTTGCCTTTGTAGCTTGTCTTAAATTGAGTATTTTGGAGAATAGAAGTTCTTAATTTAAATGTTTTTGAATATTTAAAATCTTAGGGGTTAGTGATTTTTATATTTTCTTTAAGGCATACATCTCTACTTTGATAAATGAAAGGCTCTAATAGTGTGTTTAAATATTTAAAAATTTTACCTATTACAATAAGTCTTGTATTCATGTGGAATTGATTTTGTATATGGTGTAATAAGGCAGGGATCAAATTTCACTTTTCGTCATATGAATTACAATTAACTCCAGCATAGCTGTTTGAATCTTCATACCATGTATGGGTGGGTCTGTTTCTGAGGTATCATTTCTGTCTCATTTGTCTAATTTTCTATTCCTGTGCTAGTACCACATTCTTTAATTATCTGACTTATTTGTATGTTTTGATACCTGGTAGAGCAGATTGTCCCACCCATTTGTTCTTTGGTAAACTCTTGAAATTGTTTAAAAATTGTTACTTAGACCTTAGTATTCGAAAACAATGTCACTGGATATAAAATTTTCTCCTGTTTTGAAGATTCTGTTTCATTGTTATTCCATTTTTTGAGAAGCCAGCATCACTCAAATTGTCATTCTTTTGTAGTAGGCAGTCTTCTTTTTTCCTTTCCGCCACCTGGCTTCTGCTTTGTCTGTCTGTCTGTCCATCTATCTATAGTTTGACCATGATATATACAAGTTTTTTTTAAAAATTGTGTCCTGATTGATTTGTTGGTCTTCCAATCAAAGGATTGATATCTTTCAACAATTTTGGAAACTTCTCTTTCATATTACACATTTAAATATTCCTTTTATTTTCAAACTCCTGTTACATGTTATTGGACCTCCCCACTCTGTCTTTTATATGTTCTAACCTTTCAGATTTTCTGTCTTTTTGTCTGTATGTCTTATATTCTCCCTCTGAGTAACTTCTTCAGATCTAATTTTCAGGTCACTATGTTTTCAGGTGTGTCTAATCTCCATTTTATCTCATCAATTAAAATTTTATTTTTAATGCATTTTTCTCTGTTACTTTTTCCCAATCTGCCTGGTTAATTTTTATAGCCATCTATTCTTCCATATATTTTCAGTATTTATTTTCTTCATGGGTCTTTACTTTTGCAATTAGTTTCCACTAGCTCTTGCTTATAGAGGATTTGTTTAGTTATTTCAAAAGCAGAAAGTGCAATTACATTGTTTGGAAATACTTTTCTGGGAGCTTTTGAGGCCTGTATTTGAAAGTGTTTTCCTGGTACAAGGAAATATGTTTACTTCTCATGGGCACCTGAGTGCATTATCAACCTAAGAATACTCTAAAGTAAAATTTCACCTTGAAACTTTTTACTTAAAATAAGAAGTATGATTTCTGATTCAAATACCATCATTAGTATGCTCCTATATTTAGAAATTCTCATAGAAGTCTACTTTAATTTTATGCCAAAGCTGTGAGTGTTTTCCTCTTTGTGTGTGTTCTAAGTCACTTCAGTTGTGTCTGCTCTTTATGACCCCTTGGACTGTAGCCCACTAGGCTCCTCTGTCCATGGGATTTTTCAGGCAAGAATACTGGAAAGGGTTGCCATGCCCTCCTCCAGGGGATCTTCCTGACCCGGCAATCAAACCAGGTCTCTTGCATCTCCTGCCTTGGCAGGCAGGTTCTTTATCCCTAGTGCCACCTGGGAGGCCCTAAAGACTCATACTTTGTCTCTTAACTCTGTATGCCTGTGGCCAGTTGAAGTCAAATTGTAGACCACAAGAAATTTCTGCATGCCTTTAAGGCAAGTACTATCTCCATTGATTGCTTATTCATATAAATTCAAACTTTTGCATAATTTGAGGCCTTACAGTTTTCCTTTCTTCATTCTCAGTGTATCCATACTTTAAAAAAAAAAAATGTTTTCTATGTTTAACCAGAATTATTTGCTGTGTGCTTGGAGAGATGGTTTCTTTGCAAAACTGGTCTATCACATTGGTAAAAGCATTACTGGATATATTCTTCATCACATCCTGTAATTGAATTTATCTAAGGAAAATGTTTAGCTATGATTGCAGTAATGGAAACATCTTTTGTGCACATATTTATAAAATTCCTTTTTCAATTAGAAAGTAAATAATTACTTGTTACCTGTCATAATAAAATGCTCTGAGGATTGACAGATTACCTCTGTCTTAATTTTTTGATAAAGTAAACCAATAAAGAGGTTTGATTGTACATTGAACTAAAAATAGAAAATTTTAAATCTTTTCAGATTAAATAAAATAGATATTACAAACTTTTATAGATATATAGTTTCTGTTGGTAAGATGGATTAATATGCATTGGAAGCAAGTGTAATATTTGCAAGCTATTGTCTTTCATATTATAGATTATTTAATTAAAAACTAGTAGGCAGTTGAAGTTTTCCTACTGTGTTTTAAAGGCTGTTTTGCAGAAGTATGTTCATAAACAGTTAGAAGTCTTTATCACATTTTTAGAGTGTTATGTAATTTAGATAATGGATTAAGATAGAATTTTTTATAATTTAGCATTGATTTAATTAGTATCTTTCTTAAGTATGGTAGTAGGTTTCTTTGTTTTCAGCATGATAAAACTGTCTACTTTTAGTATGAAAAAAGTAATTTCATTATATGTCTATTCTTTGTAAGGCTGATAATTTTATAGATAAAATGAAAGTTAGATTGCATGTAGACAATAGATTTGGTTTTACAGTTATGAATATGCACATTAATTTTCTGAGCCTTGCCAAATGAATTCAGATATAATTTCAATTTGTGATTTTGAAATATGGTAGGATAAATAGTGAAATAAAATTGTTATTAACTGAAGGTTCATTTCTTTTGTGTTTTTTATCTTAAGCTATATGAAAACTTTTAAAATCAGTTAAAACTCTTGTCTTGTGATGGTTACTTATTTGAACTATTTATTGGAGTTCTGTTTTATTTATGTATTATAAGGAAGAATCTGAGCAATAAACCAGATGCTTTCTTTTTCATCTTCTCACATGCACCTAGATGGCAAGTTTTCTGGGTGATGTTGACAGCTAGGATGTAAGCTTGAAGGGAATTCCTTGATAATACTTTCAGGACCAAATGTTACTGAAAATAAAATGATGTTTTAGAAAACAGATGTTCTATCTACATCAGGAAAGAAAAATAAGCAAATATACTTTGAGCATGTCTGTGCCTGCATTTGTAAACAGAGGTGAATAAGCAGGTTTTCTTGAGGGTTGGAAATGAATCTTTCACCTTTCAGGGACCTGTGTTCTATGACACTAGGTACTCCCTAACAGAGAATGTAGCCATAGAGCCTCAGTAGGCACATTATGAAATTGAAACACACTGATTGCTTATGAAAAATTTCCACACTAGTCAGATCATTGGAGTTGCATGGAAATCTGTTGTTTGCCAACTATGGCTCCTCTTACCATTAATGGAGGGAAATTGGTCCAAATGAATTGTGCCTTTGAGTGACCCTGCCAGGACCCACTTCTGTGACCATTGGCAACCCTGTGACATGAGCAACCAACCCTTCATGCATGAACATGAGCCTAGTTTAACCATACTGCTTAAAGGTTTTTGATAACCTAGTCATCCAGGTCTAGGAACCATAATCTTGATTACCAACATAATTTTGCATTTTACAAAACCTATAAGCCCTCTTGTACAACTCTTGCCATTTTGACATTTTTGAACAGTATGTGCTTTAAACATTTGTAAATATACAAATTTGTAAATGTCACTGTGAAATATAACTCCTATAACATAACTAAAATATAGCTAAAATATAACTAAAGGCTCTTGCATAAATGATAGCAGTATGTTAAATTTATAATTGTGTCTGGAAGTAATGACAAATTTCTAGGAATCTTGGACCTTTAATAATAGTATGTAACTTAACTTCAAAATACAGGGGACATATACACACACCTCTGAATATCCTTGAGCATTTTCTTTTTTCTTCCTAACAGATCAAAAGGATAAAAGAAAGATTATAGAAGAAAAGGCAAGGAGTACCAACTGCCACCCACAATAAATATTTCCCATATTCTAAAACTAATTATTCTAAATTGAATAGAAACTAACTAACTGATTTTGCATTTTTGGCACAGTTATGGCATAGACTGGATGTGCCTTTTGCTCAGCTTTCTCACAGTGAAAAGCTGGGATGAAAACCTTATGGGAAAATTGAAATGGACCATCAAATTCTGTAGCTGCTGGAGAATCAACATTTCTTGCCCAGTGCCTCCATTATATCATTTATTTCTGGATATAAAAATTCAAATCTATGATATTAAGTGGACAAGCAGGCATTAAGCTGTGATATCACTGCATTATCTGATAATTTCCCAGAAGCTGGTCATTCTTACACAGAGTTTGAAGTTCACAGCACCAGATATATGATCTGTGCCAGACTTTTAGGCACAAAGAATAGTATGGGCAAAGTTGACATATACTCCTTGCTTTGGCTACAAAGTGGTTGGGTTCAAGATACTGAAGATTGTTTTAAATCTGAGTAAAATTTAAGGAACAATGTTGTGAACTTGAGCCTAGTTTAGCCATACCGCTTAAAGGTTTTTGATAACTTAGTCAGCCAGGTCTAGGAACCATAATCTTGGTTACAAACATAATTTTGCATTTTACAAAACCTATAAGCCCTCTTGTACAACTCTTGCCATTTTGACATTTTTGAACAGTATGTGCTTTAAACATTTGTAAATATACAAATTTGTAAATGTCACTGTGAAATATAACTCCTATAACATTACTAAAATATAGCTAAAATATAACTAAAGGCTCTTGCATAAATGATAGCGGTATGTTAAATTTATAATTGTGTCTGGAAGTAATGACAAATTTCTAGGAATCTTGGACCTTTAATAATAGTATATAACTTAGCTTCAAAATACAGGTTTAAATATTTCGGCTTCAACCAAATGAGACTAAGAATTTGCAAAGGTACTTGCCTATGTAAGAGGAAAACCCTTTTATCATCCTTGTAATTTTCCTGCAAATGAATCAGAGACCCATGAATCACAGTTTTCTCCAATAGACTTGCAGTGACTTAGTGTTTGAGAATCTTGACAGTGAAACTGAGATATTTCCTTTCTAAATTAGTCTCTTGGGTGTATCTTTATACTTGCATATGTACATCCCCAATGGATTAAAATTCATTGTAGATATGTTAACAGTGTGATACATTATTTTACCAGTATGTCCTAGGAATTTGTAAAGTTCTTAATCTAGAATAATAGAAATGTGTCTGACTAGAGTTAGTTCAGTACTTTTATCTTAATTCTCTGCTTTTAAGAGTCTAGTTTTGGAATTTGATTGTCGATCCCCTTTTGTGTCAAACTTTTCCATGTTTTTTTGTAATCTGTGTTGAAACAGTTTCTTGAATCAGAGCCAGGAGAACTTTCAAGTAATTTCCTTGTAGTATTTCAAATTTAAGAGATTTTGTCTACTCTCTTTTAAGAGCTTTAGTTATTTCTTTTTAGATTGCTTAGAGCCTGGATTCAGGCAGTGCTAAAAGTTAAACAGATGATTCTAAAGAGGTGAATACTTCTTTGACACTGTTCTGTAGAATTTTTGGCTAATATTTAGGAAAGGACTTTCTGCCTGTGCTGCTGGAATCTGTGAACTCTTTTTTTGTCAACACCTTGAGATTGGTGAGAATACTTCAACCTTAACTTCTGACTTTACCTTTGAATGTTGAAAGTTATATTCCATTACTAAATGTATCAAAACAAAAACATAAACATGCAAAGCCATGATTCCCTCCTGAGATACATTCAGCAACATCTATTCCTGGCTACTGTGGCCTGGAACTGGATTGTGTAATTTAGCATCTCATAACCTCTTCTGGAAAGAATATTGTGTACTTAAAAAGAAAAAAAAATATGTATTAGATTTTACATTAGATAATGGGAATGATTCTCTTAAAACCATTTTTATATCTGAAATGTATGTGAGTTGTTAGGGAATTTACAAAGCAGTGGCTTAGTTCCATTATCTTAATCTTTTTATTTTTAATCTATCCTGTCAATATCTGTGGATATTTCTAAAATATAATCAAGAATATTGTTGTTATTTATTATTCTTCTTTATATTGTATACCATTCCATATTTTGATTTGTGTAGGAACAAGCTCTCCCGCTTCTTCCCAGTCCATTCTTCATTATATCTTCACATGCAGGACAGTTCTTTTTTTAGACACACCACATCATAGCTTCTGGGTTTGAAGTATTAGGTCAAATAGGTTTTGGGGTTTTTTTGGGGGGTAATAGTTCCTCCTAAGTATCTTTGATGATGTTTTCATTCTATAAATAGTCACCTCCACTATATTCTAAAGTATATTGAGAGAGTCTCATTATGAATGGTGGTAGATAACAAATACTATCCATGTGTACAATTTTGCATTTTCTAAATAAATTGCTTCAATTTATTTCCATCATTTTTCGAAGTGCCTTGGGCATCAATGAAAATAGGTTCATTAATTGCTAAGTAAGTAATTTTTCCACAAGTATAGTCTTGTTCCAAACACTCATTTGTGCATTTACTATGCGTGACGAGAGTCACCAAACACAAGCCTAGTTATTAAGTGAAATACACATTTCCTTGAATAGTGGGCATCAGGGTCAAATTAAAATCCCACACAGATCATTGCATCACTATGATCATTGCTGGAAAATGAAATCCCAACTTACTTGAATAGGAAAGCTTAGAGTCATCCACATAGTTAGGGAAAGAGTGTGGATGTAAAACCTTCCCTCTATTTCTTGACCCATGCTAATGTTTTCTGCTCCACACAATCTTTCTTCATCCCCTCGGTAAAATATGATCTCTCTGATTTGTCATAACATCTTAACTGTGGTTTTTCTGTATATGATACTCCTTGTCTTAGGTTTAAACACATGCCTTTTCTACCCACTAAAATGCAGGGCTTTTTTAATTGCATGAAGTTCTTTGATCCATCCTTACGGTGCTTACTTGGGTTAGTACCTTGGACAGAGTAGATACTTCTTTGCTAAATGCTTGTTGAAAGCATGAATAATGTAATAATTATATAAAATATTTATTATAGAGAGATGGGTAGGAATAAAACTGAAGAAAAAGGAACTTTATGTTGTTTTATTTCTTCCTCATTTTGCTGTTATGCAAAGCACAAGTATCTCCATTGGTTATTTGGATCTTCACTTTTTTAATCTTCATTCATAGAACAGGAGTGATACATCAGGCACAGAAGGATGTGTTCTGCCAGTTTTGAGTTACTTGTAATTCATGTGTACAGAATTATGAAACACGCCCAAATATGTTGGCTTATCTTAGGCAAAACACAATTTCCAAGCTTTAGGAAAATAAAGAAATTTGGGAAACTATGAAAGATTTGTAAAAGACTCAGCAGTCTAGTGGTTCTTGAATGTTGTAACTTTGATTGCTGTTGTTATTAGCATACTTCTCATTGGCATTTTTAGAAAATTTTATATACGTCTTATGTATTAAAGTAATATGTGTGGTATACTGGGTATATTTTGTGGCTTTAGGCTTTCTGATATGAACAAATGAGGGCAATTTGATTAATAATTTTTGATAATTTCTTATATGAAAGATTCTTTGAAGTCTATATGTTGGGTAGGGAAGAGAAAAGAAAGAGTTAAAATCTAGCAGAGAAAGAGGGTATATTTATAGATAAAGTGATGAGAGAAAGAAAAAACTGCTTTTCTTAAGTGATATAAATATTTATCTACTCAAAGTTAAGGAAATGGGTCCAGGAACTTGAGGACTGTTTAAATTACATATAGATCTGATTTTATGAATCATGAGCAGAGGAAGACAAAAGGATTTGAATTTGAATTTTGAAAAAAATCAGTATAGGCTGGCAAAAGGCAATGTTATGGTAGCTTGTTGGTTTCAGCCAGTGTCATAGTGCTCTTAGGTAGCAATATCAGATGCCTTTAGAATGATTTCTGAGTTCCTGGTACTATACCAAGCTCGCCTGTTTTAATTAATAATAACCCTTTTATGTTATATATTATTCAGATGAGAAAACTAAGGTTTAGCAAGGCAAAGACATATGTTTACCATCACAAAGATAAGAAGCAGCAGGGACTGGTCAAACAGCATTAGACTCTCAAATATGCACCTCTAAGCATTAGGATTTCTTTCTTTATCATAGTGATTGTCAGTATAAATTAATGCACTAAAATGCTAATCCCAAATTTACCTTTTTGTTCATACTCATTAAAAACAGCATACAATTTAAACTGCTTTAAAAAGACTAACAACCTGAAGTAAGAACATAAAACAACTGAAACTTTCATGAAGTTTTGTGGGAGTGCAAATTGGTACACAAGTTTTGGAAGACTGGCATTATCTTCCAAAATTGGTAAAACAGTTATCCCATTGCCTAACAGTTTTGCTTTCTTGTGTATCCATTTTAAGTGAGTGTTTTTGTATACCAAGGACATGTATAATAACAGCTATATCAACATTGCTCGTAATATCCCCAAACTGGAAACCACTCAGATTTTCAATCAGCAGAATGGGTAAGGAGATTTGGGTATAATCATGGAAGTGAAATAAGACATGGCAATAAAAACGTATGAACAACATGCAGTACTATGTTGTTATCCTACCATATTAAACCAAAAGAGACAGATATAGCAAATAAATACATATTATATGATTCCATTTATAGAAAAATTTTAAAATAAGCAAAATATTAGTAACATAGGGTTTAGTAGCTGTGGATCATTGTTGGTGTACTATTTCTTGATTTATGTGGTAGTTACATGGATATATTCCTTTTATGTATATTCATTCAACTGTGACCTATGAATTGTATACTTTCTAGGCATATTTTGACCTCACTAAAAAGTTAAACCTAATAGCCATCATTTGTGAGAAGGGAGATATTCTGGTTAACTAAATATTCTTTGTAAAGATTAAGTTAATAACAATAATGGCCACAAGAAAAAAATTATGTACAGCTCTTGTAACTGGCTTGATAATCTTTTTCAAGACAAGTTATTTTACTTGCCTTTAAGTACAAAATGCACAGATAATATAGCTTCCTTTGAATGTTTGAATTTTTTGTTTGATAAAGATTACAAAAGTAGAAGATAGAGACAATATGGAACGTTCAGCCAAACGTGTATCTCTAATATTCATTGGATTCCTTACCACTGTTTTCTTTTGGAGTAGGAAAGATTATCCAATCACTCTGGCAATTTGGTTTGATTTTGTGGAGATTTTTCATGTCAAGTAAGGAATTAGAATATTGTGGAAGTTCCAATTGTTTCATAATTTGTGCCAAGATCAGACATTTAGGGGACCACTCACCAAGTCCCTGAATACGATCTCTCAACTTTGACACTTGATTTAGTTGCTGGAACAATAAACATTGTAACTTTTTTGGAAGTAAACAGCTGGTCACTGAAAATAGATCTACATCCTCACTGTACATGTCGTTGGTGTCCTTGGAGCAGAGGGTGCCCTCAGTGAATTCAGGCGATCTGACTGACATGAAGCTGGCTTTAGTCTCACTGGTGCTTGGGCACACCCAACTCAAGGTTCAGTCTCTTCTCATGATAAGCATGAGTTGTTTTTTTTTTTTTTTCCTGATAAAAGCATGGATAATATTATATAATTTAAGAGCATAGGCTCTAGAATCAAACAAATCTAGGTTCAGATTCCATCTTTACCTCTATTTATATGCTGACCTTGGAAAATTAAACTTGGGGCAGTGATAGTCTATAGATGTACAGATTTGTTGAGGCAATGCATATAAACTTCTAGCACAGTATCTGCCCCAAAATAAGCTTTCAATGAACATTATCTGTCAGGTGTTAATAGCTATTATTATTACTTGAATACATGATGCTTTCACATGCAACAAGGTACCGCATTAACTCAACTGACCCAGGCACACAAATTAAGAGAAATAAAGTGGACCCAACAAAGTACTCTAAGTGATATATTATTAATTATTCATGTAAATAAATCCAATACACTTTTGTGTAATAGGAAACTTTATTCACTAGAAAATATAATTTTTGTAAAGGCTACATACAAGGAATATTTGCCTCAGCATATATTTCTAGATTCTCAGAACTAATGCAAGTAAAACCAATTTAAAAATTGATGACTTCCAGTTAGTTCTTTATGCCATAAATGCGTGTTTAAAATACTTTCAGTTGAAAAAAACAAGGTCACCTATGTACTTAAAAGATTGAAACCAAAGATCGCTTTATCATTCTTCATTTTATGTTTAAGCTTTGCGGAGATCAATGAATTCTCAATCAGTACGCATCAGTTAGTAGGTGCAGAGAAAATGCTTTAATGTCTGGAAATTTCATGAACCTCATTCCCCTGGCAAAAAAGAAATCGCTTAGATGAGTGTTCTCAAGACCAACATGCTATAATTACACGTCCAACATCTAAATATACCTAAACACAAAAAAAGGTGTGCATTTTCAGCAACATAGTCTGGATTTCAGAGAATTAGTTTTGAACCATAGCTGCTGATTTCTCAAAATATATTTCGCCATCATCAGCCAGTGCATGACAGAGGAGGTGCTACAGTATAACAAGGTACTCTTGGTTATAAGATTGGTAAACGCAATACAGTATCAATACATACTTCCTGCTGCCTTACCGTATGTGCACTTTCTTTCCCAAATAGTTTAGCAAATATTTGCCTCCCACACACAAATGTAGGAATGCCAACACTCTTAGAAGACAACTGAAATCCGCAGTTATACAATTTCCCTTTTTCTTAAGGGGAAAAGTTTAAAAATAACCAACTTTTCTCAACCGTGTTAAGCGCATCTTTTCCCTGGGAATCACTTTGTTTTTATATTTTCTGCCTTTCTGTTAAAATTGAAAACATGAATGCTTCATTGCCTAAGAAACTGAGTAAACTTGCTTTCTGAAATGTACCTTTTAATGTCTTTTATAATTTGTTTTTCTTCCCTTATTTGCACTCTCAGCTGTGGATGAATTTCCATGCAATGCATCATTTCTTTAAGAGTTTACACACCAGAAGAAATAAAAATGGAAGATGGTATCTATTAAGAGAGAAAAGCTTTCTCAAGTCCCCAGCAGATGCTGTTGGTGAGCAGCCCTCTGTTTGCTCAGCACAGCAGATCAGCTTAACCCTCCATAGGGTTGCCCCAAAGAAAGGAACATATTTCTGGTTGTTGAACAAATGAAGGCATTCTTAACTTGATTTTACCCCTCTTATTGTTTCAGAATACATTGTAGACCAGGGGGTTTGTAATATTGAGTCACACATCACTCTACCTTGTAGAAAATGATTTCTATTATTATAACCCACTGACTTCCATATGGTTGGTTGTCTGTGATCAATTCTGTTTTTGTGCTTCCTCCCTCACCATACCACACATCATCTCATATAGTATCTACACACACACACACACATTCATTTTGTTTTTATAAATTTATTCTAATTGACTGAAAGCTGAGTTTTCCATTCCTACTTATCATCACAGCTTAGGATGGCATCAGTGAATCTTTCTGTGTTGGAGGCAGTGGTTGGCTTGGGCCTGAAGTCTTTGCCTTGTCTTCATTTGGGGAGCAGCATATCTGAACATCTATTTGAGCAGACTTGTGCCATGAAGTATGAGTAGCGCTAAGTCTTGGACTTGTACTAAACAGAGTATGACTCATATAAATAATATCAGAAGGGATAAGGCCTGAGGAGAGATAGTAGGGCAGCATATCTGCTTTGCAATCCATGTTCTTTCACATTGACAGGGGAGATTGTGATAAAGTGGATATATTGAGTGGAAGCATAATGCTCTGGAGAAGGAAATGGCAACCCACTCCAGTGTTCTTGCCTGGAGAATCCTAGGGACAGGGGATCCTGGTGGGCTGCCGTCTCTGGGGTTGCACAGAGTTGGACACGACTGAAGCGACTTAGCAGTAGCAGCATAATGCTCTGTGTTTCTGACAACTTTCCTGCTGTTCATTGCTTGTCCCATTTCTGCCAGCTGAGTGTGTAACTGGAAGACTTGTATGCTTATGTGTAAGCTAAGTTCCCTCACTGAGTACCACTCAATGCTGTAAACTCTGTAAACCAAGAACAGCGGTCTCCCACTTCAAGTGGCTCAGGGTATGAAGGCTAAACCCTACACAAAACAAATAAGGGGCTGTCAAAATCATCTTTTTGTACGTTGAAACAGAAGTGTTTGTTCACAATTAAGAAACTGAAAGGAAGCAGCAGCAGAAGATATTTAAATCTTCATTCCCAGTCATTTACTGTGAAATCTAACTGTATTCCTGGAGCAAAATTGATGGCATTTTAGGAGGTTAGTATTTTTCAGTTATCAATAAATTTCTACCAGTGTCTCTCAGCTTCTCTACTAGCCAGGAGGACCAGTAATAAAACATAACAAAGGGTTTTAGTAGAAGAATCTGATATTTCCCTGTATTATTTAGACACTAGTTAGGCATTCTTTTGACATTCATTTGACTTGAATAACATGTATTTTTCTACAATTAATTTTTAGCGATTTTATTGTTGATGATAGCAAAATTAAACAAATGTATAGCTTTGTTTTTCACAAAGCTGTCTCCCTTTACACAACACTGATAAGTAATAGAGCGCTGCCAAAGTGGCAGGAGACCCCCTCACAGCTCTTTCCAGTCATTAATCGTGTCTCCTCATAATATTAATAATTTCCTTAATTTTGTTTATGATTTCATCATCTAGCTAAACACTAGTTTAGTTTTACCGATTTTCTGAACTTAAGTGAAATTATACAATATGAATTTGTTTATGTCTGGCTTAATTTTCTTTGTTACTTTGTGAGATTGTCCAAGATGTCACATATGACTGTTTATTTTCATTGATGTATAATATTCCTTTGTATGGTTATAAAAACATTTATACTATTGATTAACATTTGACATGCTTCTTGTTTTGGACTCTTACCAACAGGGCAGCAGTGTGCATTCTCATTCGTGTCCTGTGGGGAACCACTGCATAAATATCTGTTGGGTATATAACCAGGTGTGTGATCACTGGATAATAGAGTCTCCATATCTTAAACTTTATTAAGTGAGACCAAACCATTTTCCAAAGTGGTTGGGTATAATCAGGTGTGTAATCACTGGATATTAGAGTCCCCATATCTTAAACTTTACTAGGTGAGACCAAACCATTTTCCAGTTTTCACTCTCATCAGCAATGGATAGCAATATTTTCATGGGTTTGTTTCTGGGCTGTCTACTCTGTTTTTCTACAATTATATCTCTTCCCAAACACCATAACTTTTAAATTATGGTAGCTTTAAAATAAGCTGCAACATCTAGTGCAATAAGCCCATCAAACTTCTTAAAGATTATGTTGGTTATTCTGAACATTGGTATTTCCAAATAATTTTGGAATCTACATACCAATGTATAAATATACACAACCTGTTGGGATTTTGACTGAGATAGAATCCATATATTAGCACTAGAATTTATATATTTACGGTTTGAATTTTCTGTCAATGAACACAGTTCATCATTCTATTTATTTGGTCTTATTTCTCAATAGTGTTTTGTAATTCTCTATATAGATGTATCATATATCTTTTGGTGGATTAATTCTAGTCATTTGAATTTTTATGATGTTATAAATGACATCTTTTATGTCTTAATAGTTGATATATAAAAATGTAATTGATTTTTGCATGTTGGCATTGTCACACAACTTTTGTAAGCTAATTTATGCTAATAATTTAGTCCTAAAATCTGCAAGTTTTTCTTTAAACACAGTTAAGTCATATGAACAATGTTTTATTTTCCCATTTCAATTCAAGCAATAGGCTCAATTTTTTGTGAATCTTTCAACATTTCACTATTAAATAAAATGTTTTTTAGGTGTTTTTGTATATGTTTTATCAATAAAGTGAATTCTTCTCATTATCAGTTTACTAAGCATTTTTTCAACTATTAAATTTTTTTAAAAACTTGTGAAATGCAGCATACAGTTTACTGTTTTAAGTATGCTCATAAGTATATTCACATTATTGTATTAATAGAACCATCACCACTGTCGGTCTCCAGAACTCTTTTTCATCCTTTAAAACTAAAACTCTGTACCAATTAAACAGTGAATCCCCATACCCTTATTCCCCTGAATCTGTTGCAGCCATTTTTCTACTTTCTATCACTCTTAGTTTGACTACTTGAGGCTCTTCATATAAGTGGAGTGACAGAGAATTTGTCCTTTTATGTCTGGTTCATCTCACTTAGTATATAATCCTCAAAATTCATCCATGTTGTAGCATGAGTCAGAATTTCCTTTCTTTTTAAGGTTGAATAATATTCCAGTGTAGGCATATACCACATTTTGTTTATCCATTCATCAGTGGACACTTGAGTTGCTTCTGCTTTTGGACCATTGGAATAATGCTTCTGTGAACATGGATGTACAAATATATGTGTTCCTGCTTTAAATTATTTCATGTATATTTATATAAGTTGGACTATTGGGAGGAACTTGTGTCTGCTCCATAGTGTAATTTGAAGACCCATAGCAGAGCACTCAGACCAGCCAGGGACACTTAGAACTAGCATCAAAGTGGATTTAGGTACAAGTTCTTATTTCCAAAGTTGGTCAAAGGGTAAAAACCTTGAGCTATAAGATTACTAAGTTCTGAGTATCTAATGAACAGTGTGGTAACTATAGTTAATAATACTGTGTACTATATACTTGAAATTTATTAGTAGAGTAGATCTTAAGTGTTCTAACCATACACACGAAAAGGTAACCATGTGAGGGAATGGGTGTATTAATTAGCTTAATTTTGGTTGTCATTTCACATATACTTATATTAAATCATCACATTGTATACCTTAAATATATACACTTTTGTTTGTCAATTATATCTCAATAAATCTGAAAAAAAAAAAAGCAAAACCCAGAAGCTGTTTCATTTTTTCACTTGACCTAGAAGATCCAGTTGGCCTCTGGGTTTACTCCAGGCCCTTTGTCTTCATCTCATGTTCAAATATCATATCAAATACCACCTAAAATGTATCCGTATTTGGAGGATGGGGAAGGATTCAGTTCTTAAGACAGATCGTGTGCTAGTGGTAGTGGAGAAAACAAAGATTGGATCAGTTGGATCTTACTTGGCATTAGAAAATGACAGTTCAGTTCAGTTCAGTCGCTCAGTCGTGTCCGACTCTTTGTGACCCCATGAATTGCAGCACACCAGGCCTCCCTGTCCATCACCAACTCCCAGAGTTCACTGAGACTCATGTCCATCGAGTCAGTGATGCCATCCAGCCATCTCATCCTCTGTCGTCCCCTTCTCCTCCTGCCCCCAATCCCTCCAGGCATCAGAGTCTTTTCCAATGAGTCAACTCTTCGCATGAGGTGGCCAAAGTATTGGAATTTCAGCTTTAGCATCAGTCCTTCCAAAGAACACCCAGGGCTGATCTCCTTTAGAATGGACGAGTTGGATCTCCTTGCAGTCCAAGGGACTCTCAAGAGTCTTCTCCAACATCAGAGTTCAAAAGCATCAATTCTTTGGTGCAAAGCTTTCTTCACATCCATACATGACCACCGGAAAAACCATAGCCTTGACTAGACTGACCTTTGTTGGCAAAGTAATGTCTCTGCTTTTCGATATGCTATCTAGGTTGGTCATAACTTTCCTTCCAAGGAGTAAGCATCTTTTAATTTCATGGCTGCAGTCACCATCTGCAGTGATTTTGGAGCCCAGAAAAATAAAGTCTGACACTGTTTTCACTGTTTCCCCATCTATTTGCCATGAAGTGATGGGACCGGATGCCATGATCTTTGTTTTCTGAATGTTGAGCTTTAGGTCAACTTTTGCATCTCCACTTTCACTTTCATCAAGAGGCTTTTGAGTTCCTCTTCACTTTCTGCCATAAGGGTGGTGTCATCTGCATATCTGAGGTGATTGATATTTCTCCTGGCATATTGATTCCAGCTTGTGCTTCTTCCAGCCCAGGGTTTCTTATGATGTACTCTGCATAGAAGTTAAATAAGCAGGGTGACAAAATATAGCCTTGACGTCCTCCTTTTCCTAATTGGAACCAGTCTGTTGTTCCATGTCCAGTTCTAAGTGTTGCTTCCTGACCTGCATATAGGTTTCTCAAGAGGCAGGTCAGGTGGTCTGGTATTCCCATCTCTTTCAGAATTTTCCACAGTTTATTGTGATCCACACAAAGGCTTTGGCATACTCAATAAAACAGAAATAAATGTTTTTCTGGAACTCTCTTGCTTTGTTTGGTGATCCAGCAGATGTTGGCAATTTGATATCTGGTTCCTCTGCCTTTTCTAAAACCAGCTTGAACATCAGGTAGTTCAGGGTTCACATATTGCTGAAGCCTGGCTTGGAGAATTTTGAGCATTACATTACTAGCGTGTGAGATGAGTGCAATTGTGCGGTAGTTGAGAATCCTTTGGCATTGCCTTTCTTTGGGATTGAAATGAAAACTGACCTTTTCCAGTCCTGTGGCCACTGCTGAGTTCTCCAGCATACTGAGTACAGCATACTGAGTACAGCACTTTCACAATATCATCTTTCAGGATTTGAAATAGCTCAACTGGATTTCCATCACCTCCACTAGCTTTGTTCTTAGTTATGCTTTCTAAGGTCCACTTGACTTCACATTCCAGGATATCTGGCTCTAAGTGAGTGATCACACCATCGTGATTATCTGGGTCATGAAGATCTTTTTTGTACAGTTCTTCTGTGTATTCTTGCCATCTCTTCTTAATATCTTCTGCTTCTGGTAGGTCCATACCATTTCTGTCTTTTATCGAGCCCATCTTTGCATGAAATGTTCCCTTGGTATCTCTAATTTTCTTGAAGAGATCTCTAGTCTTTTCCATTCTATGGTTTTCCTCTACTTCTTTGCATTGATTGCTGAGGAAGGCTTTCTTATCTCTCCTTGCTATTCTTTTGAACTCTGCATTCAGATGCTTATATCCTTCTTTTCTTCTTTGCTTTTTTCTTCTCTTCTTTTCACAGCTATTTGTAAGGCCTCCCCAGACAGCCATTTTGCTTTTTCTCATTTCTTTTCCATGGGGATGGTTTTGATCCCTGTCTCCTGTACAATGTCACGAACCTCCATCCATAGTTCATCAGGCACTCTATCAGATCTTGTCCCTTAAATCTATTTCTCACTTCCACTGTATAATCATAAGGAATTTGATTTAGGTCATACCTTAATGGTCTCGTGGTTTTCCCTACTTTCTTCAATTTCAGTCTGAATTTGGCAATAAGGAGTTCATGATCTGAGCCACAGTCAGCTCCTGGTCTTGTTTTTGCTGACTGTATAGAGCTTCTCCATCTTTGGCTGCAAAGTATATAATCAACCTGATTTCGGTGTTGACCATCTGGTGATGTCCATGTGTAGAGTCTTCTCTTGTGTTGTTGGAAGAGGGTGTTTGCTATGACCAGTGTGTTCACTTGGCAAAACTCTATTAGCCTTCGCCCTGCTTCATTCCATATTCCAAGGCCAAATTTGCCTGTTACCCCAGGTGTTTCTTGACTTCCTACTTTTGCATTCCAGTCCCCTATAATGAAAAGGACATCTTTTTTGGGTGTTAGTTCTATAAGGTCTTGTACGTCTTCATAGAACTGTTCAACTTCAGCTTCTTCAGTGTTACTGGTCGGGGCATAGACTTGGATTACTGTGATATTGAATGGTTTGACTTGGAAACGAACAGAGATCATTCTGTCGTTTTTGAGATTGCATCCAAGTATTGCATTTCGGACTCTTGTTGACCATGATGGCCACTCCATTTCTTCTGAGGGATTCCTGCCCGCAGTAGTAGATATAATGGTCATCTGAGTTAAATTCACCCATTCCAGTCCATTTCAGTTCGCTGATTCCTAGAATGTCGACATTCACTCTTGCCATCTCTTGTTTGACCACTTCCAATTTGTCTTGATTCATGGACCTGACATTCCAGGTTCCTATGCAATATTGTTCTTTAGAGCATCGAACCTTGCTTCTATCACCAGTCCCATCCACAACTGGGTATTGTTTTTGCTTTGGCTCCATCCCTTCATTCTTTCTGGAGTTATTTCTCCACTGATCTCCTGTAGCATATTGGGCACCTACCGACCCAGGGAGTTCCTCTTTCAGTATCCTATCATTTTGCCTTTTCATACTGTTCATGGCGTTCTCAAGGCAAGAATGCTCAAGTGGTTTGCCATTCCCTTCTCCAGTGGACCACATTCTGTCAGACCTCTCCACCATGACCATGATTGTAGGCAGACACTTTACCATCTGAGCCACCAGGGAAGTAAATGATAATTAGAGCAGCATATAGCTCAGATCACCTGTGTTTTTGTTTTACTCAGTTGCCATGGTTGAATCTTACTAGGATATTCTCCTTCCCCATAAAAAGTGTCCTACTTGGATGAAGGGAAGTAAGCAGTACCTGGGCTAGGGAGATGAGTGGCATCCTTGGAATGCAGTAGGAGCCCATAATAGGTATTGTCATGGGACAATCAGACAACTTATCAACTACATTTAAGCAAATGAGTCATATCTTTCATTCATCAACCAGAACCCTGTTATTCGATGTTGATAACATTGAATTAACATTGTGGTTTTTCATCAGTTAGGGACACATAGTGTAAGGGCTCCTGAATCCTAATTGTAAATACCTTTCTTGAGCTGTCTTTAGATGAGGATGCCTCACCTACTGTATGTCGAGCACCTGTCATACAATCTTTATTTTAGACATTTGTTGCATAGTTCCTGGGCAACATGCTGTTAGGGCTTCCCTGATGGCTCTGCTGGTCAAGAATTTGCCTGCAATGTGAGAGACCTGGGTTCGATCCCTGGGTTGGGAAGAGGGCATGGCAGCCCACTTCAGTATTCTTGCCTGGAGAATCCCTATGGACAGAGGAGCCTGGTGGCCTGCAGTCCATAGAGTCATAAAGAGTCAGACACAACTGAGCGACCAGGCACAGGGTCTCACATTGTGTTATCATGCATCACTATACCAACAGAGTCAACCCCTAGGAACCTAGAACTGACCATTCATGCCCCCACTCCCTGCAAAAAGAAATGAGGATAAATATAGTTGTTCTGTGCTTCTTAATCTGTATAGTATATTGTTTACAAGTAAACATTTCTTAGAGGGGAACAAGTAGTTATACTTTTTCTGATGTGTCTGCATTCAACCCTTCCTCGGGGTGTACTTTTAATTCTGCAGCCAGGGTATTAGCAATATTAAACTGAAAATGTCACAGAATGTCAAATCTGAAAATGTCACTGGGAAAGGGGAAAAAAAGATGGTGACCCTGTACCATCCACAGATGAAATAAATATGCCTCCCTGGTACTGTACAGTGTTTTTTTTTTTTTTTTTTAGTGGGTGTAGTTTTATACATTTTGCATCCTATTAATTTTCATGGCATCAGTGGAGAAATATTAGAACAGCGAGAGTGCTGAAGACAAATTAACTCATCAATTACATGTATGGGACAGTGGAGACTGAGTTTATTTCACCATTTCAAATTGCAATAAAACTGTAATTACTAACTCGTGGAATCTTCATGGAAATCTGCATTCATTACCACTTAATTTGAAGTCAGTGACTGCTGTATACTTAACTTTACTCTAATATCTGCTACAAAGTAGAAATAGTAGAAAGCAGTTTAGAATTACAGCAGCTGTCTTACTCAGTCCCCACAGAAACATTTTTGTAATCATCCAAACTAAATTTTGCCCATGAAACCAGTGAGATTAGTTTGTATTTAAATAGTGCAGAAAATGGAAAATGAATATATTGTTTGTTCAAGGACCTGGTTCCCATTTTCATGTCTCGATCTTTTGTCCATTTCTAACTCTCTGTCACTCTTCCCTCTTCCATCTTTTCTTTACATACTCAAGTACAACTCATAGCGAGTTATTTCTTTCAGGAAGAATGGCAAAGGGGAAAAATGAAGCCAGAAGATTTATGTTCAAATTCTGTCCATGCCATTTTCTGACTTTATGGTTTTGAGCAAGTTATTTTGCTTCTGTGAAACTCACTCTCTCCATTTGTAAATTGAGGATTATAATGTCAGTGTTCCAAGGTTTATGTGAGCATTAAGTGAACTAATATATGCAGATACCCCTAGTGTAGTACCCAGCATTTTAATGTTGGTTTCTCTCCTTTTAATCTTTAAAGAAAACCAGAAATTATAGGCATTACATACTGTGTCATGATTTATGGAGCAAATTGAATTTCCCTGACAGTTTTGTATCTGGAAGGATAAAAACTGCATTTATTATGCATAGATCATTTGTTTTTGTTTTTGTATCTTTAATATGGTTGAAAAGCGAAGTTCTATATAAATTGAAACTTATCTTTTAACCATATATTTTTTATTTGCCACTATGAATTAATTAAGTCTGAAAGCCATCATTTAAATGTTATTTTTATTTCTTCAGTCAGTAACTGACACCTGGGAAATGATAGATCACAGATGTAAGGGATCATATAGGGGCAGAAATCACCTGCGTTTTATTTTGGGATCAGTGATTTTTTTCAAAAGTCTGATCCTGTCAACTACGGGTTCTGATGTATGTGCATAAAGAAGCAAGGAAACAGGTGTCAGTGACGTAGGCACTATCTGGTTGAGGAACGGGAGCTGTAAGCTCGCTGTCTGATCTTAACAAGAAAAAAAAAGAACACAAACTGTTGGGAGTAAGGACTAGTTACAAACACAAAATACAAACAGAATAAATCTTTTTAACAGTTTTAAAGTAGTGATGGGGCTTAGTTATTCTAAAATTCCAGCCACAAGCAGCGTTAGGCATGTTTGTTAATCTCTACCTGTCAGAATTACTTTACACTGTGCTGATTTCTGAAACAGTGAGTACTCAGTAAAACAGTTAAGTTAAGCACAGGTAAAACTAAATTTTATGCAGTCCCATGAACAGAGGAGCCTGGGGGGCTACAGTCCATGAGGTTGCAAAGAGTTGAAAATGACTTAGTGACTAAACAACAACAACAGTGTATTTGCCACCATTCAATTGGCTGCTTCTGGGCATCTTTCCATACCCCTTAATGGTATAGCTGTTGCCCCTGAATCATGTCAGACTGGGAAAATGAACTGATTACTCCTTAAGCCAATCTGGCCAATTACATGTGTGCTCCATGGGGTTGAGGTGATCAAAATACATGCAGCACAACATTTGTGTTGCTGGCCAGACCTATCGAGCAAAAGCCATGCCTCTGATGTCAAGCTGCTTTGGCTGAATCTACTGACCAGTGGCAATGCACAGAAATACAGCATGGGAAAAAAAATCGAGGCAGCTGGGGACTTAATCTTTAAGACACTTTCCAGGTAATAATTACTATCTGCAAAACTGGAAAGGTCTAAGTGAGTTGATACATCTGCTGCTGCTGCTGCTGCTAAGTCACTTCAGTCGTGTCCGACTCTGTGTGACCCCAGAGACTGCAGCCCACCAGGCTCCCCCGTCCCTGGGACTCTTCAGGCAAGAACACTGGATGCATGAAAGTGAAAAGTGAAAGTGAAGTTGCTCAGTCGTATCTGACTCTTATCGACCCCATGGACTGCAGCCTACCAGGCTCCTCCATCCATGGGATTTTCCAGGCAAGAGTGAGTTGATACATCTAGATCTTGTCTAAGAGCTCCTGCCACATAATAAGCTCTTAATTAATGTTGTTGCTGCTGCTGCTGCTGCTACTAAGTTGCTTCAGTCGTGTCCAACTCTGTGCGACCCCATAGACGGCAGCCCACCAGGCTCCCTCGTCCCTGGGATTCTCCAGGCAAGAACACTGGAGTGGGTTGCCATTTCCTTCTCCAATGCATGAAAGTGAAAAGTGAAAGTGAAGTCGCTCAGTCATGTCGGATTCTTAGCGACCCCATGGACTGCAGCCCACCAGGCTCCTCTGTCCATGGGATTTTCCAGGCGAGAGTACTGGAGTGGAGTGCCATTGCCTTCTCCGTAATTAATGTTAACTACTATTATTACTCTCTCTACAGTTTCTACAGTAAACGTAGGATTCAGTTGTCAACCAGAGAGTGAAATTGTATCTGCGTGCAGAAAGCAAAGGAAATGTGAATGCAGCTATTTATGATATCCAAGTTATTCCATTGAAAATGTCAAGCCAGAAAGCCCACGCTTTCACCTTACTTAGTATCGACTAGTCACAGCCCACCTGTTGATATGTACAATACATTATGATGCTAAGAAAGCGAAAGTATTTAGTGAAAAAAAAAATGGTTATGTCATTTTCAGTATAAACTCAAAACAGAAAATACAGCTAAGATCATCTTTATTCTAATTCTTTTTAATTCCCAGAACCTGTTGCATATTGTAAACCTGTTGGTTTAGAGATTGAAATGAATTCATAGAAATTTATTGAGCAATGTTTGTAGTATTTACCTAAGTTGATCTAAGATGTTCTGTTCCTGTCATTTATCTGTCATACAATCTCGAGTCCTTGCTCAACTTTCCTATTCTGAATATTTTGAATTGTATTAACAAGATTCAAGGAAAACAGCAGGATAGTTAATGGCAAGCATATGTTTAAAAAAAAAAAAAAAAAAAAGCAGTGCTTTTTGAGCAAATAGAAGCAAATTTGATTTTTCCAGAAATGTAGAGCCATGCTGTCTGGCTCCTGCCTTGGTCAATCCTGGCACTATAGTGTTAGAATATTTACTCTGTGGCAATATATAGGAAAACCTTACTGATGGCATTCATTTGTTAGTATTTTAAATGTATTGTATATAAGAACCTTAGGATCTCAAAGTATCTGCTATGTTTATTTTCTCCTTTGTTCTCAAATGTAGTTACTCTGTTGGTTTGTGCTTTCCTGAACTATTTCTACTTGCTTGCTTTCTCAGTCATCTCCTTTTAAATGAAGGCCTTACTTAAGGGTCTCTCTTTAAGCTTCCTTTGCTTCCCCCCGCCCCCATCCCCCAAATTCTTTTGTAGATCTGGCTCAGTAGGTATTTTCTTCCTTTTATTTTCATGAATAATTTCCAGCTCTCTTTGACATATGTCCCTTGACCTAGCAACAGACTGCCTCCAAGACATCTTTCTTTAGATAAAATATTAGCCAATTATACTCAACATATAAAACATCAGTTTTTTCAATCCAATACAAGCATTTTCTTTGAGTAGTCCAGTTCTTCACAATGGTACTCCTGTTCTCCCAGGTGCTCAAAAAGAATGTTGACTCCTTATATCCAGTGATTTTGACTTAACTCTACATCTAATCAGAACCTTTGACCTATAGGATTTCTCCTTTTTTTCCACTCACCTTTATGTTTTCATTGCCATCACTCTAATTCAGGCCATGATGCTTACAGCCCAAGTGACTCTAAAGATCTTCAAGTGCACCCCATTTCTACTTCTATCTGAACTGCTGCAAAATTAGACTGAGACATTGGCCACACTCCTTTAAAAGCTGCTTTCTCGGGCTTTGTTAATGGATTATTTACATGTTGTTTTTTTATTTTTTTTCCCATTTTTGAACCCTTTCTTCATTTATACATACTGTATGCTCTAAACTAGGGTTTGGCAAATTACCTAGAATCAAATTTGTGTTGCCACCTGTTTCTGTTAAAAAAGGTTGTATTGGAACATAGCCAGTTCCAGTCTTTCACGGTTGTCTCTGGATGCTTTCGTGATAAAATAGCAGAGCTGAATGGTTGTGACAGACACTGTGTGTCCCATGAAGCTGCAGATATTTACTTTCTGGCCCTCTGTAGTTAAAGCTTGCTGACTCCTTCTCTAGATCAGTGCTTTTGAAAGTTTAATAATTGAGTATGTCTCAGGTTAGGTCTGTGATTCTGAATTTTTGATAAGCTCCCATGATGCAAATGCTCTTGGACTACAGATCATAGTTTGAGAAACAAAGCTCTAGAGAAAATTTACTTCATAAAATATTCACAGAGAGAAAGTATCTATGGTTTCATGATCAAATCAGACTGTAACCCCACATGGGAGCTTCAGGGTATTTGTACATATTATTATACTGACAACTTTAAGAATCTCTGACATAAAAACAAACAGGAAAATAAAGCAAATAAAATGAAACATAAAACATGAACAGTTGGTCATCTTATGAGTTCTGTCCATTCCAAAACTGCCAAAATCTGTCCTTCCTTTGGTTCATTTCTAATGTTCCCTCTTTAACAAGGGTAATAACAGTTTAACTTGACTTATATTTTAAAGTATTCCTTCTATTTTCCACCACAACTGGCCATATGAAATGGTCAATAAGTTTATGAAATTGAACTAAATTGAGTCTGTAAAAATAGGCTCAAAACAGATATGATATTTAATAGTTGGTAGCAAGGTATATGTACCTCAAAGCATTGTAAAGTAATTTACTTGAGGCAACAGTCTTAGACATGACTTGATGAATTTAACTTCTAAGTATTTTCTGTGCAGTTTTGATGTTTATCTGATATCATACTTTACTTTTCATCATTGTATTCTGAATCTACATGACAACTTCAAAATATTGTAAAGAGAGAGAGATTTGGAAATAGAGGTGATTTATTTTTAGGGTATATATTTTATTTTATTATTAATTAATTAAAACCAGTATTTCTCACTTGAATTCAGAAATCTTGCATGGCTCCTCATGGTCCTCACGTTACTGCAGCTGCTGTCGGAGGCTGTGCTCCAGCTCTCCTGAACTAACTCCAGGTCTCTTTAAATGCCTTGCTCTTTCTTCCTCCCAGGTCTTCGCACATGCTGCCCTCTTTGCCTGAAATACTCTTCTCACTGCTTCAGTTGTCATGTCTGCTTTCCTCTTCAATCTTTTGTTTCCAGCCTCAGTATTTTTACACAAGAAAAGCCTTTTCTTCAACTCTGGCTTTAGAACACTTGCTCTGTGCATCTCAGTCTATGATCACCTATGTCATGGGTCCTTTTACATTGCATTGAGGATTCTTCATCGTGTCTCCATTTCCTTCACAAGACTAGACCTAAGCCACAGACAATGTTATCTTGTTCACCATTGTATTTCAAGCAAAACACATGTTCAACAAGCATTTCTTAAATGGATTCTGATTGTTTGCATTTGAAGCAAGTTGGGCTGGGAGGCTTTATTCTTGCCAAGATTTTCTTCTCTGGAGTCAGGCATGTTGTAGAAACCTGAAGCCTGCTATTATTTTCCTATGTCCTGTGCTAGAATCTAGATTTGGGGTTCCTTAATTTAACTGATAAAGTTCTGAGTTAGAAGTGATCTCTGAGGTGTGTTTCTCAGGGCCTCTCACTAGAATCTAGAGATCCAGTCTTTCTGACTATAGGAGAACATTGGAATTCACACTGTAGGCTAGTAATGGACCTTGTTTTTTAGACTAGGATTCATCTGGGCATTAAAGAATTGCAAGTAATGATTATGAACCCACCTCTGGATAAGCAATTGAGGTCATAGAGAATAGCTATAATTCAAAGAGAATAGTGGCAACCAAATGTCTATAATAGACTTCAGTATTATGATGTCTTTATCAATGGCATTCTGTAATCATTTAAGAATGATGCCATGTAGATATGTATCTCCACCTATTGACACGCTGTACAGTAGAAGCCTATAGCAATGCATATGTATCTGTCACAGACATGCTCATATTTATATCTTGTCAGTTCCACCCATTTTTCATTGGATTACCAATCACATTGTAAATACTATTCTCATATATCTCCTACATTCAGATGGCTACCCTTATATGTATATTATCACTGAATATATAGGCTGTTGTCTTTAGTAAAAAGCAATTACCTAATGTGGGATCACTTGGTAACTGAACCAGCTTACCCTTGCAATGTGTTTTACTAACTCTATGGAAGAGACTAGGCACTCAGCCATTTTCCTTTTATTGCGCAGATTTGGATCTCACATATCACTGTGGTGGATGTAACCATTTGTCTTTGCATTAGAATCCCCACAAATATTTTATGGTCTCAATTCAACAGTGTTAACAGCTTTCAATTTCTGGAGTCCTGCCCTGCTCTTTCTTAAACACAATAATCAATAGACCTTTTGTCATTGAGTCAATCTCTTTTCTTCACTTATAGAACTGTGTTGATGACTATTGCCAAAGTCTTCCTATAAAACCTAAATTTTGTGATAAATCTGTTTGTGCCAATAATAGACACATTCCTTGAGTGCCATCTTTCTTGAGTCACTCTATACTTAGATTGCCACTTATACCACAACCTTTCAAAATTTGTTTTATCTAAAGTTACAAAGGTAGCCTTTTATGTCTTCTTTAAATTTTTTACTTATCTTTGTTTTCTTTTTCATGGAAAAAATAAAAGGTTTTATTTCAAATATTTTGAGATACAGTTCCCTGAAAATTCAATGTAATTTTTCTCTTGTCTTCTTCCTCCTCCTTTTATGCCTCTTTATTTTCTTTTGGAAACATTTTAATAGGTTTATGCATGATCCATAAGTAAATGCCCCTTCATATTCTTTTATGTAAACTTTATATATGCTTCTCTTATTTGTATATCTTGGTCCTTTATTTCAATAAATTATTTTATTTTTGTTATCATATTAGTATTTTTCCCTGTGACAGTGATCAAGTTCAAACAGTTATGGTCAGTAGTGTGGAAGAGAGGTTTTGAGAAACGATAAAAATTCAGGTAACATTATCTTTACTCAATGATAAATAGTGCTTTTCCTATTCCAAGCACTGTTTTAAGGGCTTGTCATATATTACCTGTTTTAATCGTCTCAATCATCTGCTTTTCCCCATCTATCTTGTAGATGAAGAGTGTGGCTTCAGAGAATTTAAGTAGACTGCCAAAATTCAGCTACAATGATAAAGAGTACTTAAATGCCTTTTTCTAATGTAGTCTAAACTAAAATTCATGCTTTTCTATCAGTCCAGACTCTGTATTTGGGATTGTGAGGAGCAGGAACAGTGAAATGAAAGTCTAAGTCATAGAAAAAAGCCATTGAAAATCTCAAGGAAGTTACTTAGTGACAAACTAAATGCCACTCTCTGCTGTTTTTTTGTTTTTTTTTTTTTTCCCCTCCTGAACTGACCACTCCTTCCCTGTTCCTCTGATGTTCGTTCCTCCTCTGTAGATTCTGTAAAGATTCACTTGTCCTAGGCCTTGGTCGTGGTTCTTCTTTCCTCTCTACTCGTGTTCGCTAGGAGATTTCATCCATCCTCATGGTTTTAAATACTACTTATAAAATGATGACCCTCAATTGTATACCTTTGGCCAAGAACTTTCTCCTCAATTCAAACTGATATTAATATATCTAACTTCTAATTTGGTATCTCAATTAGTAAGTACTTAAAATTTTATGGATTAAAAATAGAACATTTGATACTTTCCGCTCAAATTATTCCTTCTAGTCTTTTCCATGTCAGTAACTGTCACTAATATTTACTCAGTTAATCAAGCCAGAATTGTAACAGGTATCCTTGATTATTGTGTATGCATGTTCAGTCACTCAGTCATGTTGGACTCTTTGTGAGCTCATGGACTGTAGCACACCAGGCTTATTTTTTTCTATGGAATTGTCCAGGCATGAATACAGCGGTGGGCTGCCATTTCCTCCTCCAGAGGATCTTCCTGACCCAGGGATTGAATCTGTGTCTCTTGCATCTCCAGCATTGGTTGGCAGATTCTTCACCACTGTGCAATCTGGGAAACCCATGCTTGACTATTACCTTTTCCTAAACCCCCTTAATAGAATTTAACAGAATTTATTGGCTCTGTATCTGGGATATAACTTGAATCTGTCTACTATATTGATATCCACTCTTCAACTTTGGTTTAAACAACTATCTCATATCTGAGCTAATTCAGATGGCTTTTATCTGGTACTGCTTCTTCTAGTGTGCTGCTCCAGTTTGTTACCATATAGCAGTTAGAGTAATTTTATTCCATAAGGTTAGTGAAATCATAACCACCACTACCACACAACACATATGCATGCCAACACTACCTATTGATGTTATTCAGTCACTCAGTCGTGTCTGACTCGTTGTCACTGAGTGGACTGCAGTATACCAGGCTTCCCTGTCCTTCAGCATCTCCTGCAGCTGGCTCAAACTCATGTCTATTGAGTCAGTGATGCCATTCAACTGTCTTATCCTCTTTCATCCCCTTCTCCTCCTGCCTTCAATCTTTCCCAGCATCAGGGTCTTTCCTAATTAGTCAGCTCTTCACATCAGGTAGCCAAAGTATTATAGCTTCAGCTTCAGCATCAGTCCTTCCAATGAATATTCAGGATTGATTTCCTTTAGGATGGACAGGTTTGATCTCCTTGCTGTCCAAGGGACTCTCAAGAGGACACTCTATAGTCTTTTCCAACATCACAGCTCAAAAGCATCAATTCTTCAGCACTCAGCTTTCTTTATGGTTCAAGC
Organism: Bubalus bubalis; assembly: GCF_019923935.1. NCBI lineage: Eukaryota > Metazoa > Chordata > Mammalia > Artiodactyla > Bovidae > Bubalus > Bubalus bubalis. The sequence goes on along the minus strand of NC_059159.1, from coordinate 82,295,711 downwards.
TTTTACTATAGGGACCTTTGTTGGCAACTGATGTCTCTGCTTTTTAATATGCTGTCTAGGTTTGTCATAGCTTTTCTTCCAAGGAGCAAGCATCTTTTAATTTCATGGCTGTAGTAACCATCTGAAGTGATTTTGGAGCCCAAGAAAATAAAGCCTGTCACTGTTTCCATTGTTTCCCCATCCATTTGCCATTGAAGTTGCCATGCCATTGGGACCAGATGCCATGATCTTCATGTTTTGAATGTTGAGTTTTAAGCCATCTTTTTCACTCTTCTTTCACCTTCAGTAAGCAGCTCTTTAGTTCTTCTTTGCTTTCTGTCATAGGGTGGTATCATCTGCATATCTGAGGTTATTGATATTTCTCCTGGCAGTCTTGATTCTGGCTTATTATTCATCCAGTCCAGCATTTTGCATGATGCATTCTGCACATAAGTTAAATAAGCAGGGTTACAATATACAACCCTGACATACTCCTTTCCAAATTTGAAACCAGTCCATTGTTCCATGTTAGGTTTTAATTGTTGCTTCTTAACTTGCTTAGGTTTCGCAGGAGAGCAGGAAAGGTAGTCTGGTATTCCTATCTCTTTAAGAATTTTCCACAGTTTGTTGTGATCCACACAATCAAAGGCTTTAGCATAGTCCATGAAGCAGAGGTAGATATTCTTCTGGAATTCTGTTTCTTTTTCTATGATCCAATGGATGTTGGCAATTTGATCTCCAGTTCTTCTACCTTTTCTAAATCCAGCTGGAATATCTGGAAATTCTTGTTTCATGTACTGTTGAAGCCTACCTTGGAGAATTTTGAGCATTACTTTGGTAGCATGTGAAATGAGTGCAGTTGTGAGGTAGTTTGAACATTTTTTGGCATTGCCTTTCTTTGGAATTGGAATGAAAACTAACCTTTTCCAGTCTTCTGGCCACTGCTGAGTTTTCCAAATTTGCTGACATATTGAGTGTAGCACTTTCACAGCATCTTTTAGGATTTGAAATAGCTCAGCTGGAATTCCATCACCTCCACCAAATTTGTTCATAGTGATTCTTCCTAAGGCCCACTTGACTTCACATTCCAGGATGTCTGGCTCTAGGTGAGTGATCACACCATCGTGATCATCTGAGTCGTGAAGCTCTTTTTTGTCCCATTCTTCTGTGTGTTCTTGCCACCTCTTCTTAATATCTTCTGCTTCTGTTAGGTCCATACCATTTCTGTCCTTTACTGTGTCCATCTTTGCATGAAATGTCCCCTTGGTCTCTCTGATTTTCTTGAAGCGATCTCTAGTGTTTCCCATTTTATTGTTTTCCTCTATTTCTTTGCATTGGTGGCTCAGGAGATCTTTCTTATCTTTCACTGCTATTTTGGAGCTCTGCATTCAATTTCTAAAGCATTTACTGCCTATACTTTTAGAATAAAATTCATATTGTTTCATATGACCTGTATACCCCCATGTACTCTGCTTCTAGTTTATCTCTACAACCAGGTCATGACCACTTTCATTTTCCCTTCTTGTGTGCCCATCTTTATGGCTTTCTTTTTGTCCTTACCCTTTCTTGCCTGTAGGCCTGGGCCTGGAATGCTCTGTTTTTCTTATTCTTAAAATATCAGATTCTTTACCAGCTGAGCCACACAGGAAGCCCAATAACATTGGAGTGGTGGCCTATCCCTTCTCCAGTGGATCTTACCAACCTGGGAATCGAATTGGGGTCTCCTGCATTGCAGGTGAATTCTTTACCAATTGAGCTATCAGGGAAGACATGTATCTGATAGATTCTCCTTATTGAATTCTCAGCTCAAAATTATTTTCTTTGGGAGAAATTCTTTGATCATCCTGTATAGTCTTGCTCTCTCCTCTCTCTTGCTAGCTTAAGTATTTATGTTTCTACTTGTCATAATTTACAACATTTTGATAATCATTCATTTAATCACTTGCTAGAATTAGTCTCTCATGAAGGCAGAGACGTGTATCTTCATTGCATCCCCAGATAACAGCAGGGAATTATAGGTATTCCGTGTATCAGAAAAAAACAAAAATCATTGAATGAATGAAGCTTGATTTAATGGCTGAAGTTATAAAGTGAGTAGTGAGGTATCAGGGGAATGAGGTAGTTCAGATTATTTTAATAAACTGATACATTAAAAAATATTGATCTATTCTTGGTGGGATTTCAGAAATGATATTAATACTTTACTGATCCTTAACACTGATTTATTTTTTATTGAGACAATGCTAAATCTTCATCACCCAATCCAATAATTATTTTCTGACTTTAAAGATAATTTTTCTCTTTAACATTTTGATTTAAGGAAATCCCTTTTCCTTCACATTCCATATCTGTTGCTTTCTTTTTTATAAAAGGAACTCAATAGGTTGCTTTCATTTTCCCCTTTCACCTGGTATTAGTACTCTGCTAAATATTTTGCATACATATTTATTTAATTCACCCTATACTTAAAATTTATAGACAAGAAAAATGACGTTATAATGCTCAGAAGGGAAAAACTGGAAATCAAGTCCATAGATACAAAACGGTATCAAATACTATGCTGAAATGGTTAGGAATGACATCATGATAATATATGGACGAACGATGATAAAATAAGTTCCTTTTGCGTGGTTAAAATTGAATGCTACTCTGGTTCCACCACCAGGAATTTGGTCATTGTCTATTTCTTTTATCTATCAATTGTATCTCCATGCTATTATAAGCAAAATTTAAAACTAAATTCATTAAAAAAATTTTTTTTATTTTGGCTGAGCCAGCATTTCCATTTCATAATTTGGGGAGCAGTTTGTAACTTAAAAGACGCTTGCTCCTTGGAAGAAAAGGTCCGTGTAGTCAAAGCTATGGTTTTTCCAGCAGTCATGTATGGATGTGAGAGTTGGACTATAAAGAAAGCTGAACACAGAAGAATTGATGCTTTTGAACTGTGGTGTTGGAAAAGACTCTTGAGAGTCCCTTGGACTTCAAGGAGATCCAACCAGTCCATCCTAAAGGAAATCAGTCCTGAATATATTTGGCAAAACTAATACAATTATGTAACATTTAAAAATAAAATAAAAATTAAAAAAAAAAAAAAAGAACTGATGCTGAGGCTGAAACTCCAATACTTTGGCCACCTGATGCGAAGAGCTGACTCATTTGAAAAGACCCTGATGCTGGGAAAGATTGAAGGTGAGAGGAGAAGGTGATGACAGAGGATGAGATGGTTGGATGGCATCACCGACTCAACAGACATGAGTCTGAGTAAACTCCAGGAGTTGGTGATGGACAGGAAGGCCTGGCGTGCTGCAGTCCAAGGGGTCGCAAAGAGTCAGACACAACTGAGCGACTGAACTGAGCTTATAACTTTAAAAGGAAAGTTCCCTGGAAAAGATTGCTGCTGCTGAAGGGTGCTGTTCTTAAAAGTTATTTCTCATTCTTCATTCCTTGTAAGGGGCAAATTTCTAGACTCCATGACAATCAAACGGAATCAAAATTTCTAGTCCACCTGATTATGATTGCAAATGTCTGCAAGCCTATGCACTTAGATGGCTCCTCTTAGCATTAACTTAAAGAATAGTTTTAACTGGAGCATTTATAAAGATGACAAGAAAATTTGTTAAAAAGAAGGGAACTCAAACCATGAAACAGATAAATTATTTATTTAATTGTTTAAGTCTTAGAAGGTGTGCAGCAACTGTAAATAATGTGGGTTTAATGTTATGGTAACAATTTAGAGACAAGTAGCTTTGGTAGTACCTGTAATCTTTCATGTTTTTGGATTTGCATGATTCCTAGATGTGCTTCTTTATCCCACAGTGATCCACACAGATTTGTTGGTATTTAATTCATCAGTTCACGCAACAAATTCCTGGATATTTGATATAGGAAGTCAGTGGGCTAGGTGATGGTCAGTTTTTTGTATTAGAGATAAAGTACTAATTTACAGAGTCATCCTGTTTGTTTGCAATTGCCAAATATTCCATTTTTGAAGCTTTTTGATCTGATATGCACAGTTTCATCTTTTGAATTTGTATTTCTCTGGCTATTTCTCTATCAGTTTGCTATTGTATAAACTTGTGTCTGTGCAGGGGCTGTGAAATTCATGGCTCTTTTCAAATGCAAAAGTGCCTAGTATATACATTTTGAAAATGTTTTAAAAGGATTCCTGCAAAATACCTCCTTATAAGGTATATATACAGTTATGCTTCAGGGAGTTTTATAGCAATATCTGATTTTTAGGTACAAGAAACATTATATTTCAAGTTGTTTGTTTTCTTGAAAATAACTGTTTCATAGAATAACTTAAAATTGTATTTTTCCCCCTACTATCAAAATTCTGATGCATTCTTTTGAAACTTTTCTGTTAATGTTTTAATCTCTAGGTTCCTTGCACATAAGTAGGCACTCAGAAATAATAGTTGTGTGATGGAATGAATGAATTAATAAATAAAACAATCCCGAATCTGTGGCAGTAGCTATCTTTTATAATTCTGCCTTTCCAAAGTTTTGTTGATTGTTACATATGTTGGCAGAAAAATGCACTACATAGAAGATTTTATGCTTCCATCTAGAGTTTTCAAAATCGAGCATGTTTTGTAATGTAAAATAAGGGAAAATGCAATTAAAATAAGCATGTGGAACTCTTCCAAATGCAGACCCTTGGAGTATTGTCAAATCTCCTTCTCATTAGCTGTTTAGATTCTAGAATAAAAAAAATATTCCTTGACTTTCTCTTAAAAATTGAATGGCTACCTTTGGGTTTTAACATACTTAGAATTGGTTGTTCCTGATCTTTATTGATGTCTCCTTTAGTTTTGTTTGTTTTTATTTTTTCCAGAGTTCCAGTGTCCTGCCACAACTATTTCTGTATACCATCTCTGCTCCTGACCTCTTCATTTCTGTTATTTTCTTTAGTCAGATCATGTGTTTCCTCTGCTCTTAAATCTGCCTTTGTCCTTGAACCTGGGCTGGAGAGAACACTGTAAATGCTAATGCATTCAAAGTTGTCTTCTTGGCTTTCCTTGAATCTTTCCCCTTGCTTTCTGCCTGCTGGCACTGTCTCTGTGTGAGTAGCTTACATTCCTGGAGGTCAAACTTCTTTGACTTTAGTTGCTCCTTTCTCAGAGGTAGGAAAACAGTGATCATTTCTATAGATTTCCCCTTTCTGTCTGTCCCCATCTGAAATCACTACTCAAGCTTTCCCTGCATATAAGGTCCTCTTACCTCTGAGATTTTCATTCTGGCATCTGAAAGTCTGTAGATAACCATTTTTCTTCATCATTTCACACTTGAACAAAGATGAATTGGAGTCGGGTTAAATTTGGTGCATTGAAAGTGTTCACTACCTCCTGAAACCCAACTAAGATAAGAGGAATAAGTGTGGGTGAGGGTGTTGGGGAGGCGGAGGGTGTGAAATCTACAGGAGTGAAGACAACAGCAGTTGACAGATGACATCAACATTCAGATCAAAGCAGATGGATGAGTAAATGATTTGGCAGAGCAGACATGGAACCCTAGGAACCTATAGAGAAGGAAACCAGAAAGGAGAAAGTTACTTTGTTCCCACTGGACCTTGTGAAGTCCCAGGTATTTTAAGGGATTAGAGGCACCAGGTTCTCTGAAAGGCAAAATCTGGGGGAGACAAAATCAAGCACGTTGTTTATTTTTGTAAAAGAAGCCTTTGGAAGCATCAGATGCCCTCCCATCTCTAACAGCAAGGCAGTTTCTGCTTTCCCAGTCCTTTCCCAGAAGGACTAATTACATCTATTTTACAGAGAAATTGACTTAAAAGGAATTTTGAATCACGCAAAAGTAGAGGTGGGATGAGCTTCTTTCCTGAAAACAGAGCCCTTAAGTAAATATCTGTATATTTAATCATGAGAATGGCCATCTTTTTAGTTTGTCTAGCTCCTGTAGTGGAGGCATTGACATTCTTGAATCAAACATTTGATAATTTGTTGTTGTTGTTCAGTTGCTAAGTCATGTCTGACTCTTTGCAACCCCATGGACTAGCATGCCAGGCTTCCCTGTATTTCACTGTCTCCCGGAGTTTGCTCACATTCATGTCCATCTAGTTGGTGATGCTATCTAATCATCTCATCCTCTGCCAACCCCTTCTCCTTTGGCCTTCAATCTTTCCCAGCATCAGGATCTTTTCCAATGAGTCAACTCTTTGCATCAGATGGCAAAAGTATTGGAACTTCAGCATCAGTCCTTCTAATGAATATTCAGGTTTGATTTCCTTCAGGATTGACTAGTTTGATCTCCTTGAAATTCAAGGGACTCTCAAGAGTCTTCTCCAGCACCACAGTTCAAAATCATCGATTCTTTGGTGCTCAGCCTTCCTTATGGTCATGGTCCACAATGATTTTGGAGCCCAAGAAAATAAAAGCTGCTACTGTTTCCACTTTTTCTCCTTCTATTTGCCATGAGGTGATAGGACAAGATGCCATGATCTTAGTTTTTTGGATATTGCATTTCAAACCAGCTTTTCACTCTCCTCTTTCCCCTTCATCAAGAGGCTCTTTAGTTTCTCTTCACTTTCTGCCATTAAAGTGGTGTCATCTGCATATCTGATGTTGTTGATATTTCTCCAGGCAATCTTAATTCCAGCTTGTCATTTATCCAGCCCAGCATTTCACATGGGGCACTCTGTATAGAAGTTAAATAAGCAGGGTGACAACATATAGCCTTGTTGTACTCCTTTCCCAATTTTTAACCAGTCCATTGTTCCATGTCTGGTTCTAATTGTTGCTTCTTGACCTGCCTGTCAGGAGGCAGGTATGGTGGTCTGGTATTCCCATCTCTTTAACAAACATTTGAGAGTAATATCCTTATAATAATATGGCTTGAAACTCTATTGACTTGTAGGTCAGCCCATGAATTCATGAGCCCAGCCCATGTACTGAGTTTTAGTTTAGTTTTTGAATTTTTCACTATGTGTGAACATGAGGACCACTAGAAATTGGATGAAAACTTCAAATAAGAGAAGGATATACAAACAAAAATCAGTGGAAACAGAGTCCATGGAATGGAAGATGCAGCATAAAACTATAATATTCTCAGTGAGATAGAAAATGTTATGCTCATCAAACAGAAATAGTATTATATAAATCAAAGAAACAATAAGGGAATGAGGATGAGTTCTTTTTTTAATTAAATATATAGTAGTTAAAATTGAAGTATTAAAACAAAAAGTGATGTAACTTTGATAGGAAAAAAGAGACAAATTTCAATATTCGGCTAATAGGTTCATAAAAAGACAAAGGAGCAAAGAATCAGTTGAGGATAAATGTCAAAGAAATGAGAGGACTTTTTTTAGGAAGGTGAAGGGTATGAGTTCCTAAAATGAAAAGTCCGAGAAGCACTTAACCAAGTGGCTGAGAAAACACTCACTCCAAGGCAGTACCACATATCCAGATGTCAGAAATAAAGAGATGGATCTAGATTTCTTAGAAAAATGACTTGTATGTGATGGCTCATAAAAAGACTGTCATAGGACTTCCCAATAGCAAAACTGGGAGCTTGAAGATAATTCTTTAAAATTTTGAAATAAAGCATTTTCCACATATAGTTCTATATGCAGCCAAGCTTTCAATAAGTCTGAGTATAGAATAAAGGCATTTCTCAACAAACGTGACTCAAAATTTACTTTCCATGTATCTTTTATTAGAAAACTTCTGAAGTTAAGCTCTCCTACCACTGGGGAACAAACAATAACAACAGATCAGGTTGAGAAAACAGGAGTTTTGATACACATAAGAATGAGGAAGTCCCAGGAAGACAGGTGTGCATCTTAAAAGAGAGAAATCAGTCCAGAATACTAGACAGAGTGTATTGGGAAGGACAACTCCTGAGAAGCAAAAGAATTGACAACTTATATTGGTGGAGTAGAGTATTGTGGTGGAAAAGGCAATGGCATCCCACTCCAGTACTCTTGCCTGGAAAATCCCATGGATGGAGGAGCCTGGTAGGCTGCAGTCCATGGGGTTGCGAAGAGTCGGACACGACTGAGCGACTTTCCTTTCACTTTTCACTTTCATGCATTGGAGAAGGAAATGGCAACTCACTCCAGTGTTCTTGCCTGGAGAGTCCCAGGGACGGGGGAGCCTGGTGGGCTGCAGTCTCTGGGGTCACACAGAGTCGGACCCGACTGAAGCGACTTAGCAGTAGCAGAGTATTGTGGAGAACTTTTATAGTTCTGTTAAAGGGATTGGGAGGGAGTGTTGATGCCTACCTAGAAAAATGAAAGATTTAAACCAACAATCATCAACATCACCTACTCTGAAAACTGTTATCATTCATTCCTACAATGAAAATTGTTATCAGCCTATGTGACTCAGTTCAATGTCCAGCAAAGGATCTCGATTCATGTATCTATCTGGTTATAGTCCCTTTAATTCTTTTTGTGTAAAGACTTCTCTCTATTTGACTTTTAGCCCAGATCCATGCACCTACTAAATCGTTTTGGTGTTTTTATTGCATAGAGCATTCATTCATTTTGTTAAGTAGGTATTTGTTTAAACTATCACAAAGCAGGGGCATGTCACCTTACCCCACCCCAACATCCCTCATGTTTGAAGGACACATGCTTACTGAAAGCAGGGACTTGGTCTTTAGAATATCTGTTTTTTTAAAAAAATGCAGTATACCTCATGTTTAATAAATATTGCATGTTTATAGTTCTTAGTTACTTGCCAGCTATGTTAGAGCAAATTAATTAGTCAGCAAGACTCTGAGAATTCACCCTCTTACCTTCTGGCAGGATTGTGCTTAAACATTCTAGACAAATTAAAATCTGCTTTTTACAAGAAAATTTATTCTTTCCTACCTGACCCATCCTAACACTTAACAGTTCTCCACTACTAAGAATGTCTTCTTTTATGTCTCAGTTAAATCTCCTGAATTGCTATTTAAGTCTGTTTTGGGGGGAGGTGCTTTGTTATACCAGCTGGACAATATGCTCTTGCTTTTTCTCTCACAGTCACTCTCTGGTCTAGGTTGCTTCAAATTGAAGGTGAAAATAAACTTTCATCTTAACATAGCAGGGTATCTTGAGAACAAAATAAAGAACTCCAGTTTGAAAGCTAACTTTAGACAACTTGCAGCTTTAGTCAGTTATTGTCTTTTAATGTGGAAATTCTGCAGCATAACGTCCCTATTGCTCTGGCTGTGGGATGGTATTATTACCATCCAAACCATAAGCTTAGTGCTACATGATTTTTTAAATGACAGGTGTTTAGTGTTGATTCTCTCCTATCTTATATAATGATAAACAATAGCATATTTAGGGACACATAACCCACTCCAGTGTTCTTGCCTGGAGAATCCCAGGGACAGGTGGGCTGCTGTCTCTAGGGTCGCACAGAGTCGGACATGACTGAAGCGACTTAGCAGCAGCAAGATCTTATTTACTGGAAACAAATGGTTAGATCTTAAACATAGGTTCTTGTAGAAAATATGATTGATATAAACATTAGATATGTTGTAAAATAGTTTTTATGCAAATATTAAATACTGTAATATAAGAAATTCATGAAATATAGATAATACATATTTAGATTTTATATTAAATAATAATACACTTTTGTTAATGTGTTAGTATTCAACCTAAGTTCCCAGCTCCTAGGAGCTGATGCTAGTAGGAGGCTGCTGAGGAGAAATCTTCCAAGAGAGAAATACACTACAAGTGACTTGTAGTCAATCCAATGCATAGATCTAAATATGCTATGTGTTGTCCTATTAAAATTCTCTGCTTTCCTGTAGACCATTTATGTGACTACCCTTAAAATCCTTCATAGTGTGTGGGTGGTCAAAGAATTTCTGAGCTAATCCTTATTGCTTTCAGATTATCGAACCAATTTGGCTCTAGTTAATAACTCTATTAACTGGATAATGGTTACTGTCCTTTTATCAACTCAGTAACACTATGTCTGCATTATAAACAACTGATCAGTGACATAAACCTCTTTATATAGTAATACACAAAATACTTTGTCTCTTAAGGGCAGTCTCACAGAAAAAATAACCAGTACTGCATCTTTCATTGGCAAAAGCTGCCTCAGGCCTCTGTGGGGCTGCAACTAGGTAGCATCTTCTAAATCTCTTCTCTGCAGTTGAGCAGATGGCAGCTTTCAGATTGGAAACTTGATTCACTGCTGCATTTAGTGTGGTTAAAACAAATGATGAGCCTGGAGCAGGGTCTATACAGCCCTATAGAACAGTTGGCAAGTGGAAAATGAAGGTAACCAGTTTATTTGTCTACATAACACCAAAGAAATGGCTTGATGAATTTTCCCGTACTAGAATGACTGATTTTTTTTCCCCCTCATCAAATGAATTGAATTGACCAACTGTATTGGCGTCCTGTAGACACAGCCTGAAAAGTCTCCTGCTCTAACAGGCTTCAAACTAGTGGGGGTCTGTAGTGACACAGCAGGTGTGGAGAGATCTAAGCCCTTAAATGCAATGTATACGCAGAGCTCTGCAGACAGCCCTGTGGAGCTACCACATACGATGGTTTTTCATGTGTAAATGAGAAGGTCTTTCATTTTTCAAGCTATTGCATTCTATCCCCTTCTGTTGAAAGACAAACACAGGAAATCAGCCTGCACCGAGTTAATTACAGAAGGGTGGCCAATACCATGGACAGGATTGCAGGCTTCAGTCATGAGGCTTAACTACATGGTAGATATTGCACTTTGCTACTCAGAGTTCAAGTCACATTGGGAATTCATGGCTTTCGTGAGAATTGCTCCCTGGGAAATGAGCTCTGGGAGTATACTGATTTTGAATGAAATGCTTACCATGATGGGGGTCAGGATGGGGAAAAGTCTTAGAACAAAGAGTTAGGAAGAGCTAAATAGCTGATTTACAAAGTGAGAAACTACCTGGCCAGGTGATTTAGTAGAGACTTCCCCACCCCCAGATTTGAAGTCTCCTAGGATTAATAGAAATAAATGTGGATAAAAAAATATATGCAGTGACTCCAAGTGATTTTTCTTACTCATGGAATTAACAACTTTATTTCAAATTATTGTAAATGATGTTTAATTTTAAAAAGTTTCAATATTTATACTGTTTAGTTTTTGAAGGAGTCATAGTTTGAGGTTGTTGCATATTTATGATTTCTTCATATTTTATTTAATAATTTTGGCCCTATAAATATGATGAGTCTTTAAAATATTTTAAAAACTAGTTTTTCATGCTACATAGTTATGTATATACTTCTACATTTGCACACACATACACATATCTTTGTGATTCATAGAGACACATATTTATGCACAAACACAGTTGTTTCTTTACTCTTCTCTCTAAAACACTTAAATTTTATTTATCATGACTTTAGTGATGACCAAGTAATGAATGTTAAAATTTCTCATGGAGTAGCCTCTCTGACAGACATTGAAACTTGAAGCTTGAATAATGCCATTAGCTCCATTTTCTTAGTGATAAAGCTGATTCAGAGAAGTTAGGTAATTTTCCAAGGTTACAAAGCTCATAAATGACAGAGCCAAGAATTTTAACCTAGGTCACAAGTCTCTGAATACTGCTATGCATCTTCTCTTGTTGAATAACTATTTCAAGGTAAATGCTGGAAGTATATTTCAGCATATTCTACAAAATGGCTATTATGTATAAATATTCTTGAAATTTTTCTGTTGAACATTAATTTAATGAATTAATATTGTAAGGCAGATTTCTAATGTAGGCCATGTTAAAATCTGGTTTTCTTGGCCAAAGAAGAGATGAAACATATTCTTGTTTTCTTTTTTTTTTCAGTGTTACAGCTCCATTTTATTTAGAAGATAGCAGGAGAGTGAGAGAGAGAGAGAGAGAAAGAGAGAGCGTGAGCGCACGCGGGAGATAGAGTCCGAGAGAAAGCGCTTTGGCTCCTCCTTTTATATGTTTTTTCTTCCACCTGGGCCTGCCCTGTGCAAATTGGGCTTAGCCAGGAGTGCTGTTTGTTCTGCCTGAAGTTTTCACTCTGGTCCTCGGACCTTCCTTTGACCTTCCTTGTCTTCTAGCCACCACCATTTTGCACTCCTTTTCCCTATTCTACCTACCTAACATTCCCCCCTCAAGAGATGGGAGGCCCAATTCTTTGGGAATAGGGGTGTCGAGGTCTTTCTGGCTACTTCCTGCTGAACTGGGCCGGCGAGGGGTATTGGGCCTCCCCCTCTTGCTAGTCTCAATCCTCAGAGTCCTTATAGCGGTGTCCAAGGGTGTGTGATATTTTCCGTGGTCAGCTGTAGTTTTATATCTTTGTTGAACTGTCACTGCATGTTGTAGCTGGTTGACCTGGGCAGAGACAAAACAGGTTAGACAATTGACAGTACATGGAATAATCATAGGCATCATCAATATAGCATAACAAGGACTAGTAGGGACATTGGTCAATTTTAAATTCACATGGCCAGGATGGCTCAAGTCCCTCTTTGTTCAGGGATCAGAAGATTTCTTTAGTGCATTCATCTCTTGAAGTTTGTCTCTTTTATATGGTTTACAGTCATGTTTTAAGTTTAGCCTCAAAATTTTGATATTAGAAACATAGTTTCAAGACACTCTTTGGTTTCTTTGCTATCATTAGTGGAGAATAGGATTTGGGTCTCTTCCATATAGCATCTCCATATGATGCTGCTCTCCTGTGAGGCAGGTGGCATTTTTTTCTTTGTTGGTAGAAGGACCTGAGGTAAAATCTACACTACAAATATTTAATATTTATAAAAACAAAGACTCCTCTGAAAAAGTCCATTGTTAAGGTCCCATGTAGCCTCACACTTATATGATTAATAGAGCTCTCCCAAATCTAGAAGATGTATCTTGGGAGACTTCAGATGGGCTCAGACCCCACTACTTGATGCTCGTTGCAGTGAAGCTCTGTTGTGCAGTTCAGTTCAGTTCAGTTCAGTCGCTAAGTCATGTCCGGCTCTTTGCGACCCCATGAATTGCAGCACACCAGGCCTCCCTGTCCATCACCAACTCCCGGAGTTCACTTAAACTCACGTCCATTGAGTCGGTGATGCCATCCAGCCATCTCATCCTCTGTAGTTCCCTTTTCCTCCTGCCCCCAATCCCTCCCAGCATCAGAGTCTCTTCCAATGAGTCAACTCTTTGCATGAGTTGGCCAAAGTACTGGAGTTTCAGCTTTAGCATCATTCCATCCAAAGAAATCCCAGGGCTGATCTCCTTCAGAATGGACTGGTTGGATCTCCTTGCAGTCCAAGGGACTCTCAAGAGTCTTTGCCAACGCCATAGTTCAAAAGCATCAATTCTTCGGTGCTCAGCTTTCTTCACAGTCCAACTCTCACATCCATACATGACCACTGGAAAAACCATAGCCTTGATTAGACGGACCTTTGTTGGCAAAGTAATGTCTCTGCTTTTCAGTTGTAACTTTTCTTCCAAGGAGTAAGTGTCTTTTAATTTCATGGATGTAGTCACTATCTGCAGTGATTTTGGAGCCCCCAAAAATAAAGTCTGCCACTGTTTCCACTGTTTCCCCATCTATTTCCCATGAAGTGATAGGACCAGATGCCATGATCTTCGTTTTCTGAATGTTGAGCTTTAAGCCAACTTTTTCACTCTCCACTTTCACTTTCATCAAGAGGCTTTTGAGTTCCTCTTCACCCTTTCTGCCATAAGGGTGGTGTCATCTGCATATCTGAGGTTATTGAGATTTCTCCTGGCAATCTTGATTCCAGCTTGTGCTTCTTCCAGCCCAGCGTTTCTCATGATGTACTCTGCATATAAGTTCAATGAGCAGGGTGACAATATACAGCCTTGACGTACTCCTTTTCCTATTTGGAACCAGTCTGTTGTTCCATGTCCAGTTCTAACTGTTGCTTACTGACCTGCATATAGGTTTCTCAAGAGGCAGGTCAGGTGGTCTGATATTCCCATCTCTTGAAGAATTTTCCACAGTCTATTGTGATCCACACAGTCAAAGGCTTTGACATAGTCAATAAAGCAGAAATAGATTCTGGAACTCTCCTGCTTTTTCCATGATCCAGCGGATGTTGGCAATTTGATCTCTGGTTCCTCTGCCTTTTCTAAAACCAGCTTGAAGATCAGGAAGTTCACGGTTCACGTATTGCTGAAGCCTGGCTTGGAGAATTTTGAGCATTACTTTACTAGCGTGTGAGATAAGTGCAATTATGCGGTAGTTTGGGCATTCTTTGGCATTGCCTTTCCTTGGGATTGGAATGAAAACTGACCTTTTCCAGTCCTGAGGCCACTGCTGAGTTTTCCAAATTTGCTGGCATATTGAGTGCAGCATTTTCACAGCATCATCTTTCAGGATTTGAAATAGCTCAACTGGAATGCCATCACCTCCACTAGCTTTGTTCGTAATGATGCTTTCTAAGGCCCACTTGACTTCACATTCCAGGATGTCTGGCTCTAGGTCAGTGATCACACCATTGTGATTATCTTGGTCGAGAAGATCTTTTTACTTTCTGAGCACAAAAGGGACTAATGAGAGGATAACAGGCATGCTGTAGAGGACAACTTTGACACAATCCTTTCAGCTGTTCAACAAGTGTCTTCTATCGGGTCTGCTCTGTCATTGACAGCCGGGGGATTGATGTGTGCAAGACAACCTGTAATGCTAATGGAGCGGCATGTATTCAATTCTGTCGCACTGACAAAGGATGGATTCAAGTGCTGAGTGTGACACTTCAGTGAAAAGCAAGTTGGGATTGATTTTGCTAAAATTACAATCCAGGACCTTTCACAAGACAAATTGGCCTTTCTCCCCACCCCCACTGGTGTTTGTTGGAAAAGGAAAGATGTAGGGAAAAAAAATAGGTGTTGGTGGTGATTTACTACCATCATTAGTAAAAGGCATTTTTCAAAATACACAAGTATTGTTAATTGTTGTTCTAGTCATTATCTGTGCATGATCTCATTTATTCAGGTAAAAGAGAGAAATTTAATAAACTCTCCAGATGTTTCTAAATGTCTTATTTCTTGCAAGAAAGCAAGCAAGATGACTAGATTTTTAAAATCTTTTTTTTTTATTATCTAACTTTATTATTATTATTTTTTACAGACAATGACAATTTATTTAATCATTAATTTCATTAATGATGATTTGAGTGATGATACTGATAGGGAGCCATGCACTATAGTTTGGTATTTTTGATTCTTTAAAAACTTTTCCTAAGTATTTTCATTACTTTTTCTGCCTTATACTAAAATAATTCTTTGGCAGAACTATCTAACATTGAAAAGCATAAGAATTGTTTCTTTATGAAGGGAAAGATTGGAGTAATTTTCTCATGTTTCCTGAAATTTTTAATTCATGTTTATATATCTGTTGAATGCCTGCTCTGTACCAGGTATACTTCTAGTGGCTGGAAGTGGAAGAGTGAACAACATAGCAAGTCATGCTTTTATGAAGACGGTCTTTTAGTGTGAGAAGGTAGAAAATAAATGCAACCAAATTATTACATAATATGTCTGGTAGTAATAAGCGCCATGGATGAATACAAAGCAGGGTGGTGGGAAAGGTGAGCGATGGTGGATGGGGCTGCTGTTTTATACGTGGTGATGAGAGCTCAGGTGGCATTAGAGGTAAAGGGTTACAGGCTAAATGCTTACTATTCTTATGTGAATGATTAGACCTTGAGGAATATGGAAATAGGTAACCTCTATTACTTTATAAAGACTAGAATGACATCTCACAAAGTGACGGGATGTGGCCTCTTTCTCTCATCTGTCCAATATGGGATGACTTTGAGAGATGCAGCCTTGAACATGGAAACCTGTCACCAGGTGATTATATTTGATAAAGGAAATACTTGGGAAGACTGAGTTTCAGAATAATTCACATGATTGAAGAAAGGCAGAATGGATTTTGCTGTCACCCCATTTAGCTCAGAAGCAATATTGCCTTTGGGATTCTTGAGAGATTTTGACCTCTCCTTTGCCCGTTCTCTATGCTTTCTCCTCCCCTCTCTCTCAGGTAGATGCAACAGTCATTCTTTATAGAATTCAGTACAGTGTGCCCTCCCTCAGGGAAATCTCCCCTGACCAGTCCTGTCATTCCCTGATCACTCTCTAGTTTTGCCCACCTACTTTCTTCACAGTTGGGAGTGGGAAGGAAAGAGAATGAAAATGAAATCCATGGTATCCTTTAGATGTAGACATTTCAAGAAACACATTAAAAAATAAACTTCACACCACTGAGATACCTTTAACATGTGGCCAAATTATTCCATTTTTAAATTACAGGCTTGCTGATCAAGATTATCAGAAAACTGCCAGCAATCAGAATTGGGCAGATAATGCACACATTTATCATTGCATTCCTCTTACTGATTACCCAGCCTGCAGAAAAAATAAATTATTACCTTTCATACATTTAAAATTTGATGACATCAATACCTAATGTTCATTGAAAAGTGGAAATGTTAGTCACTCAGTTGTGTCTGACTCTTTGCAACCCCATTGACTGTAGCCTGCCAGACTCCTCCATCCATGGGATTTTCCAGGCAAGAATACTGGAAAGGGTTGCCAGTTCCTTCTCCAGGGGGTCTTCCAGATCCAGGGATCAAACCCAGGTCTCCCACATTGCAGGCAGATGCTTTACCACTTGAGCTACCAGGGAAGCCCAATGTTTATGGAGCACACACAATTGCCAATCATCATGCCAAGAGGTTCAGACTGCATCACACCATTTATGTGAATTGCAGCTCTATGAAGGAGATACTGTTATCATGTCTATGGTGAGAGAACTAAGGCTGGAAATATTAAGTAACTTGCCTCAATAGGTCTAATAAGTGTCAAATCTAGAATGAAGACTGAGGCAGTGTGAATCCATACTGTACAGAAAGCCACAGCATTCAGATACCATTTCCAGAGATTAGGGAAGAGAAAATGGAATCCCAGTTCCAAGATCTATAGTCAACCACTGCTAGCTCCAGAACTTAGTAAGTATTTGGAAGCTGTACATAGTTTTTTCACAAAGCATTTAAAAATGATGTTAATGAAAAACTGCTTTGACATTACACCAGCAAAATGTGGAACTTCTGAGTACCCTTCTAACAGGAAACATTCAGAAGTACGTCAGTTGTGGAGCTCCTGCCATGAGTTTGAAGTTTGCCCAGAAAAGGGGACTGCATTAGAATTAAGACTTGATAAAATCTAAGAGCAGAGAATGGATACATGTGTGTACATATATATATATATATATATATATATATATATATATATATATATGGCTGAGTCCCTTTTCTCTCCACCTGACACAATCATAACATTGTTAATCAGTGATACCCCAATACAAAATTAAAAGTTAAAAAAAAATCTAGGTGCAAATGTCTGTTTCTTTTGGAAATAGCATCCCAGAGATCATCTTTGTATGAAGTGCCATAATTAGACTTTTCTTTCTTTAATTAGCAGTCAGACACAGAAAACTGTGAGTGAACACAAATCTAGCTGCATTACTCTTTCCTCAGCTCCCCCAGGCTCACCGCAGTGTCATGATTCATGGCTAGTTCACGATTCACAGAGGAGCTTCCTCTTGTAAGGCATTGGTATAGGTGGTAGGACCACAATCAGGAGCAAAGCATGAAATCCATGCCTTCAACAGAGCTCACATTTTAGTAGGAGTAGACAGATAATGATCTAAAAAAGTAGAATTGATAGTTACAATGGTGAAAATATATCAGGAAGGGAAGATAACTGTAATTTAGATAGAGTGTCAGAGAGGGCCTCATTGAGAAGGTTACTTCTGATTAAAGATGTTATTCCAGTTAGGAAGTATTTTACATGAGAAGATGAATGAAACACGGGATTCCTCTCTCTGTCATTCTAACTCACAGTGTCTCATTCCCTCCATCTTCTGCTTGGCCTACCTACTGTTTCAGCAAGGTCTGACATGTTGTGGCATCAATTATTTCAAATTCAGTGCCAAGTTGTGGAGTTACCAGGCTAGTATTCTCCACGTTCCCTGCCCCTCTCCGAAGCATTTTTGTCTATTTTCCCTATAATTAAAACATAGGATCACTTTCTTTATCCATGTCTATAAGAAATAACATAATCTCCTCATAAATGATTAAATGATTTCAAGTTTTGTAGGAATTTGTTCTTTGGTCAGGAATGTGTAAAGCATGTTGTACGAGTGCTTTTTATTTGATGAACAGGCAAGCATGGAGCTTGAGCCTTCAGAATAGTTAGGAGACTGGAGTCATATGCCTATAAGCCATGTACCTGACATAAGACTCTCAGTGGAAGTAATGTTGTCCTTATTTTACTAGTGAAGTGATTGAAGCTGAAATGAGCAGTCTTCCTCCAAATGCAGCATTCTGAAGGGTGATTGGAATCGTTCAGTTTCAGGTATCAAGCCCTCAGGCACCTAATTTTATTTTTCTGGACTTTCATGGTGTGTGCTCCTGCGTACGTGGGTGTGCCTGTATGTCACGGTTACATCGCAGATGACAAAGGGTATAATGGTAGGACCTTTCTTAATACACTATATTCCAGTTTTTATTTTTAAAGTTCTCATTGAAATGTTTGAATTTGCTATTATGTTCTGGTATCAATGGAATGTTGAATAACTTTTCACAGAAAATAACAAGCTTTGTGCAGCATAAAATAAAATTCTCTTTCACACTATCTATTAATCTTTATTCTGCAGTAAATTTATAGGTTCAAGCAATCCTATTTTAAAATTGCTTGTTTGCTAATCAAGATCACTAGAAAAATAGACCATAATCATAGTTGGACAGCCAATGAATGCACTTATCATTACATTTTTCTCATCTTTTTAAAAAATGGGATTTACAAAATTATTACTGTTCATACGTTTAAAATATACTAAAAATCTAGTAATTACTGAGAACATGCTATGATAAAATTTGATGTGAAGAGCTTTGTGTACATCGTATCACTTCATCATCATGACAGTCTAGTAGTGAAGATACTGTCACTGTGCCTGTGTTAAAGATGGTAAAAAATATGGCTTGATCAGACAAGAAAACTTGCTTAAAGTTATGTAACTAGGGGTGGGTTTAAGATTTAAGCAGGCCAACTCCAGGACTTACACTTACCTACCATACCATCTATACTTCCAGAGATTAGTAGAAAAAACATGAAATTGAAAGTTTATAAGTTCATTGTTTTAGTGCCTACATGGTTTCATATTTTGTTAACTTTGACTCATAATGCAGGGATGTTCTGTGGAAAAAATTGTACAGTATATGTGAAAGTGCTTTCAAAATTTTGATACTACCCAAATAAACATAACTTATTCTTTCCTTAAATACAATTTCTTAATTGTTAGTTGCTAGTAAGGCAAAACTATTGGAGAAGGAAATGGCAACCCACTCTGGTGTTCTTGCCTGGAGAATCCCAGGGACGGGGGAGCCTGGTGGGCTGCCGTCTATGGGGTCGCACAGAGTCGGACACGACTGAAGCGACTTAGCAGCAGCAGCAGCAGTAAGGCAAAACTATAGAAACAGTACAAACATCAGTGGTTGTCAGAGGCTGAGGGAGGGTGTAGAGACAAGAGATAAATAGTATAAAAGGCAAGTAGAGAGGATTTATAGGGTGGTGAAACTAGTCTTTATGATACTGTGATGACAGATACCTGTCATACATTTATCCAAACCTATAGAATGTGCATTGCCTATTAAGAGTGAACCCTAATGTAAACTGTAGACTTTGGCTGACAATGCGGTCAATGTAGGTTCATCAGTTTTTAACAGATGTCCCTCTGGAGAAGGATGTTAATAATGGTGGAGGCCATACGTCTACTGGGGCGGGGGCGTTTGGGAAATCTCTCTACCTTTCACACAGGTTTTCTGTGGCCTAAGACTCTAAGCCATAAAGGCTTTCAAAACAAAGACTAACCAGATTTTCTGTCTGATGCACTGTGCTTCAATCTAAAAACTAAGTGAAAAGTTACTTAAAATTTCTTGAAAGGAACTCAGAGCTCCTAAAAACAGCATTGCAGATTTCACAGCTTTTATGCAAGGTAGGTGTTTGTGTTTTAATATCCATGTAACAGAGAGGTACTTATAGGGAATTTAGACAGTTGGTCTTAAAAATAGTATACAATATCATGTAGGGCAAATTATTTTCTATCAGCTTATCTGTAGGAATATAAATATTGTGATTAAAAACATGGCAGATTTTGGGTCAAAGTTTGATGATATGGTGATGGCAGACATTCCTCTTTCTATATTTCAATGAAAATACCCAATTAAATATATTAGAAGTTACAAATTCCAAACAGATTGCCGTGAAACCCAAGAGAGAACACTGAAAAGCTAATAGAATTTATATGAATTTCCAGCAAATGACAAATTTAAAAATAAATACATAATGTTAGTAGTATTCATATATAATATGTAAATCGAAACAGATTAATATATTTAGAAAAAGTATTATATTCAAATTGACAGAAAAATGTAAAAGTGGCTAGAAGTCCAGTGAATAACCTAAACCTTTCACAAGATATTAATCTTGACTATGTGGATCAATTGAGAAATAAACAAAGTTCCTGATATAAATTAGAAATGCAATGATCACAAACTAGTCTGAGAAGACTGTGATGAAAGCTCATTAATATTTTGATAACTTAGTGGGATGTCCATACTTCTGTTGTTTAAGTATTTTATAAAGAGCTTCATTGAAGTATAAATAACATACAATAAGCTGAATATATTTAGTGTATAATTTTATGTTTTCCTGTATATATATATTATATATATGTGTGTGTGTGTGTGTATGTATATATACACAAATATGACCATCACCAGAGTCAAGATAGTAAACACATTCATCAAACCCCGGTTTCCCATGCCTTTTGTAATGCTTACACCCTTATTTCTCTGCCATCACCCACTTCCCCAAGCAAAAACTTATCTATCTTTTGAATACTTTTTATTTTCTGGAATTCTATATAAACAGAATGATACACCATGAACTCTTTTGTGAATATGGCTTCTGTCACTCACCATAATTATTTTAAGACTCAACTATGTTGTTTGAAGGCTTAGATGTGGAGACCTGGGTTCAATCCCTGGGTTGGAAAGATCCCCTGGAGGAGGAGATGGCAACCTACTCCAGTGTTCTTGCCTGGAGAATCCCCATGGACAGAGGAGCCTGACAGGCTACAGTCCCTGGGGTTGCAAAGAATCGGACATGACTGAGCAACTAAACACGTGTTGTATATATCAGTAGTTCATTCTGTTATTGCTGAGTAGTATTGCACTTTAAGAATATGGCAAAATTTGTTTATCCGTTACCTGTTAATAGACATCTAGATTGTTTCCAGATTTTGACTGATAAATAAAATGGCTTTAAACATTTGAATACAAGTGAAAACTTAAGACTTGGGTGAGTAAGATACACTTCTGCATTGGTGGTAAGCATTATATTGATGGTGGTGGCAGTAATAATGACAACTACCATTAAGTAAATATGTTACATACAAGATATTGTGTCATATTGTATGTATCAGATATGTTTTACATGTGTAACAAAATAAAATTAAGCTTTCAGCTTAGGCACCAAACACCAAAATTGTTGAGTCCTCTGGTAAATGAGACCACCTTAGAGAAATCATAAAATTAGATATATGAGAATTGCTTCCATGGCTCTGGTGAACATTTCTTCCTATAGCAAAGGGTTTAGAGCAAATCATCTCTCTACCTTGAAAGGTATAGAGTTTCAACTGGACTTTAAATATATCAACTGAACTTCCCTTGATATTCATTCCCTGCAGTTGAAGGACCACATGGGGGAGGGATAAAGCCGAATCTGGCTGAGCAAAGTAAGGAAGTAGGGAGTGAAAATCCCTCATTCGTGTTTGACTCTTTGCGACCCCATGGACTATACAACCCATGGCGTTCTCCAGGCCATAATACTGGCGTGGGTAGCCTTTCCCTTCTCCAGGGGATCTTCCCAACCCAGGGATCAAACCCGGGTCTCCCACATTGCAGGTAGATTCTTTACCAGCTGAGCCACCAGGGAAGCCAACAAAGTAGGAGGCTGCTGTCAGAAAGTAGCCAAATTTATACTGAGTACAGTAGAGAGGGATGTGAACTGAAGTTTAGTCTTGCCCAGGGCACCAGAGCACTCCAATAGCATGTGGAGGTTGCAGACAACCCAGGAACCAGGGTTGAGCCTGAAGGAGTAGCCAGGGAGGCAGACCAGGGGACACTGAGGGGCCCTTGGAGGAATATGCATGGCTCTGCTATCTTCCTGTCCCAGAGAACAAGCAAGAAAGCATTTTCCTGCCCTGACTTCTCTTGGCCGCCAGTGTTTGACCTTAGGGAGCTTCAAAATACAGCAGTGGATTTGAGGAAGAGGTGGAAAAACAAAGCAGAAAAAGAAAGGAGTCCATCAACTATACCCTTGCCCTGAAGCAAGCAGGCTAACTACAGGTCTTAGCTCCAGAGAAAGAAAATATGTAAAAAATCATTAAACTGTTGATAAATTGAATTGGGCATGTTTAATTACTGAAGTAAGACAAGGCTTTGTAAGTTAAAGTTTTTATAGAATTCTCCATATGAAAATGTATAGGGAGCTTCTTTCTCCACTGGATACATTTTTATATGGACAGTATGAGGCAAAAATAAACTTACAGTTAGACTAAATCCTATATGTCATTTCTTTTCAATGTTTTGGTTACATGTGAATCATTAGCTTATTATAAAGCATGGCTTCTGAAATTTTTCTTGCTGAATATAAAAATCTTAAGCACAAATGTTCCTGTGAGAGGCAAGAAATGTAGCTATTAGGTGAGAAATTCAGAAGAAAATAATTCTTGCCCCCCAAATTACCATGCAACCACTATCGCACACAGCTTAGTGCTGACCTGCCTTGGGAGATGAAAGACTAGTTCATATCTCAAAGAGCAAGATTTTAGAAAGGTCTTTGCAGATAAAAATTTAAGATATGAATCCTTTGAGAACTGTTCATTTCATTTCTGAAAATGCCACTGTTCTAGTTCAGGTTCATATCAGTTAGCTGCATGTCTTTCTCTGGAGCTTGCTGTTTGTTTTTAGCAGGAGACATGAAAAATGAGGGTTCTATATTGAGATGTAACTTGGTCACAGTAGAATGATCTCCATCTAGTTATATCACAGAGCTAGCAGAGCTGTAAGAAACTAGAGACAGAGCTTTGAAATGACAATTGCAAGTATAATGAAACAGTCACTCTACCCAAAGCTTATGAGTAAAAAATATTTCCCTGGCAGTTTTATCTTTATATTAACCACCAGCCAAACACACACTCTACACACACACCCTATAAACACACACATACATATGCAAACACCTTTTCTCTGTCTCTCTTACAATTTTGAGGCATATATATGGTATGTGTGTGTGGTAGATTTAGCAGTTGGGAAAGAATTTATCTTTAAATGGAACCTAATCTTGGCCAGGTTTACCCTAAACTGTGTAGTAGGATTTTGTATTGTCTATTCTGAAAATGAAAATGATGAAGTTATTCTAGCACATCTTTTATCTGAGTTGCAATCCAAATTAAGTTCAGTAAATTGACTTATTTACATTTAAAATGTGTTCAGTATTTTTTTTATCCTATATGTGTTCTAAGAAAATTCCCAGCAAACATTTTCCATTCCAACTCCCAGTACCAGATGATCACAAAGTGAATTTTAAGAAATCTTTTGCATAAAATAGTTATGATTATAACCATTTAGGAAAAAATTGTGCGTGTGAGGATGCACCCACATTTCCTAACACACTTAGATAGGAGAAACTTCAGCATACTTATCTTGAATATTTTTGTGGAAAAATCTTATATTGCCCTTGTTTCCAGTTTAATTTGACTTCCTTAAGTTTTTAATGAGTTGACATTAATTTTATAATAAAAGTAGCTATAAATGTCACAACTGGTCAACATGTTTGATCGTGATAACTACAACATTTAACTAGCCAAGGGCTAAAAAATTTACATTTTTAATTGGATAAATATTTGAAATCAGGGGAAAATAATTGTAAGACAAATTGGATACTCCAAACTCATTGTTTTTCAAATAGGTGAATTGAGATCTAGAGCAGTAGAATAGTAGAGTCTATAATTCTCTTATGTTAAGGTATTGTTCATTCTTCTAAACCATGTTAATTATCCTATTTATTGTTTTATTATTGCAGCATGGGTTTCAAATCATTATGAAGGAGTTAGATGATAAATTTTGATAAGCATCTGTTCATATGAATAATCCTTTGATATTAGTGATATGGTATAACGTGAATGCCCAGTTCCAAAGTAGAGTCATTTATTTTTTAGCAGGAAATATTTTCTTAAATTTTCTCCATTCTTCAGCACTTAGGACTATCTTGTGTAAAATCGATTCTCAATTTGTATTTATTGAGTCAAATTAATTTGGACCTAAGAAATGCTTTTTATGAATGGTATGGGATGGAAGTCAGGGTTATGAATGATATGGGTTGAAGATATGGGACAAGACTAAACCAAGTTTTTTAATGCATGTAGTACTTAATGCTGAAATAGCTGACTGATGTAGTAACTTTTTCAACTCACCAATATAACTTAGCTTTAATGATTTAGGGTTATATTAAGTCAATACATTTGAAGTTTGTGAACATAAAGTTAGTTTTTGTGTAGTGTTTACAGATGATATGTACCCAAGGGAAATAGAATGGCATATATAAACGCATATGCACATATAATACTTTTATAATTAAATAAGTATTATATAGTTATAATACTTATACATACTTATTGAATACTTTCTAAGCATTATCTCATTTGAATCAAAAACAATGCTCTGAGGTAGAGTATTATCAGCATGTTATCCTTAAGGAAACTGAAGCTCAATGAGATTAAACAACCTGCGTGATTTCACACCATTTGTAAGATTCAGGATTTTAGCTGATGTCTGCTTATTCCCAAAGTTCTGTGCTCTTTTTCATTGACTTTCTGTTTAATAAATCAAGCAACTCAGAAGGATTCTGGCATATTAATAAGCAACTGGCAAATATATATGAGCTTAATCTGTTGGTTAGAAAATTATGAACAGTCTTAGTCCTTGATAGAATCTGAGCTTTAATCATCAAGAAGCAGCTTGTCTATAGCTGGTTGATGGGAAGAAGGTACCATAAAATGGCAATCTGCTTGAAGGAATTATGAGAGTAAGGTGGCGAATTTTGATAATGATCTTTAGCTTTGCTAATTGTAATATTTAAATCAGTAACTTATGCCCAGTAGGAATGACACACAAAAACTACTGTACTCTGAGTATCACCATGGTGAGCAAACAGCTAAGACACATTTCCTTGAGACAGAATTTTTTCCTGTATATAAATAATATCCTCCTTTATTTGAATGAGAACAGATGGATGAAGCCTCAATATAAATACTTATTGCCCATAGTAATGGATGGTTTTATGAGACATTTAAATTGGGCCCAAACAAGGGTGTGAGTTAGTAGATGTGCTTAGCTTGGTATTTTTATTCTCACAATAAGAATTTCTATACGAAAAGGTGAAGCTGAAAGGGCAACTGAGACTCCTTTGAGTGAATTAGTATTCCTATTGCATTACCCATGTGGATAATATTCTTTACCTCTGATGTGACCCTTACAAATTTAATTAAGTATGATGGCTGGCCAGCATGTAGATTAATTCTGCCATGGAGAAATCTTGAATGTTTTCTGGCTATGAACAAAATATCTATGGAAGTTCCTGTTAATTTATGTCACTCACCCAAATTTTCTAACTTTAGGTGTGGAGTTGAGGGATAAATTATTTTTGTTTCCTTGATGTTATGTGATGCATATCTATTAATGGTTAATCAGAAAAATGGAATAGACTCGATGGACATGGGTTTGAGTGAACTCCGGGAGTTGGTGATGGACAGGGAGGCCTGGTATGCTGTGATTCATGGGGTCGCATAGAGTCAGACACAACAGAGTGACTGAACTGAACTGAACTGAAGGTATGGTTGGGGCTTCCCAGGTGGCTCAGTGGTAGAGATTCTTCCTACCATTGCAGAAGACTCAGGAGATGAGGATTCAGTTGCTGGGTCAAGCAGATCCCCTGGAGTAGGAAATGGTAACCCACTCCGGTATTTTTGCCTGGGAAATCCCATGAACAGGAGCCTAGTGGGATGCAGTCCATGGGGTTGCAAAAGAGTTGGACACAAATTAGCAACTAAATAACAACAAAGGTATGGTCAAGTTACTGAAGATATTTCATAAAATGTACTTTTAAAGATGTTTGATTTCAAGCAAACTTGATATATAAAACTTAGATGGAAATTTTACTTATTTTTTAATTTAATGTATTTCTCTCTCTCTGTGTATATATATGTATACAAAGTTAGGAATCATGTTCCCCAAAGTAAACTTAAGAAGAACCACATTCAATCCATGCAATAAACTACATTTTTACTAAGACATCATACTTGACTATTTTCTGTTGAAAACTTTGCTCTAGTAAATAGCTGATTTTCTCTTCTGAGCAAATCCTATTCTTTTCAGCATCTTGATACAAAATATTTCACACATGTTACATTTAAGTGCATTTTGTGATTTTGAGATATTACCTCTTTCTGAACCAAACCTTCCTACTGTCAGAGAAAACTCTAAATGGAGCTTTTATTCTAGGAGCATATTGAGAAGTAGAATAGTGGGGTTAGAGGCATGGTGCAATGGGATTAGCATTTCAAAATTAAGCATATTGCTTTATGAAATTATGGCTCTGTAGAAACAAGCCAGGGCTTCTGTGTCTCCATTCCCTCATCTGTGAATTGTAATTGACAACACCTTCACCGCGATGACTGACAAGCAGTGTATTTAGAGAGGCATTGTAAACTTTAGTTTTTGCAACGTTATTGTTGGAGTATTGACAAAGCCTACTAATTAATGGTGGGAAGAGAAAGAAGAGAGATACTAGAAAAGAGTTCGTGTACCACAGTCGAAACAACAGTGATTCACTGAAAAGCGTGATGCAGTGTGATAAGAACAAAGGACTGCTGCTGCTAAGTTGCTTCAGTCATGTCCGACTCTGTGTGACCCCATAGACGGCAGCCCACCAGGCTCCGCTGTCCCTGGGATTCTCCAGGCAAGAACCCTGGAGTGGATTGCCATTTCCTTCTCCAGTGCATGAAAGTGAAAGGTGAAAGTGAAGTCGCTCAGTCGTGTCCAACTCTTCGTGACATCATGGGCTGCGGCCTTCCAGGCTCCTCCATCCATGGGATTTTCCAGGCAAGAGCACTGGAGTGGGGTGCCATTGCCTTCTCTGAACAAAGGACTACACGGCACCAAAAGTTTCTGCTGTCTGCTTAGACTATTTGATTTCATCTTTATACCCTACCTCCTCTAGACCCACTGACTGCCATGCTGTCTCTAAAATACAGCAATCATCCTTGCAATGACCTTCCAGATACCTACATGCCTCACTCCCTTATTTCCTTCAGATCTCTGCTCAAATAAGATTTCATCAAAGAGGTTTATTCCCAAGATCCAACATGAAATGACCCACCCTTGTCAACTCCATCAGTTTTCATTCCTTTGGTCTGCTTTATTTTGCTTTACTGTCACATGACATGCTTATCGTTTATTTTCTTCTCATTGAAGCATAAGATCCATGAGAGCTAGAATTTTGTTTGTTTTATTGCTACATCCCCATAACCTGTAAAATATGATTGTAAGTGAATGAATAAATTAGGCTAGGGGCAGAATGCCTGGGTCCTAGTCCTTACTCACTGTGTTAACAGGGAACATCTTCTCTGTTATTTTTGCATTTCATTTTTGTTGCTTGTACGGTAGCGGCTGATGACCCTTTTATTTTTCACTCAAGAGTTGTGATATTTAGTGGAAGAAGCTTTTACTTATGAAACCTCCTACTGGGGCATGCATTGCTACAGGTAATTTGCATAAATTGTCTAAACCCCAGGCCAACTTGATAGATATTATTATTTTACAATTAAGAAATCAAGGCTGAAAAAGTTTGTGACTCTTGTAAAAATTCAGTGTAATGTTGTTTAGTCACTAGGTCATGTCTGACTCTTTGTGATCCCATATACTGCAGCTATCTCCTGTAGTTTGCTTAAATTCATGTCCGTTGAGTTGGTGATATCATCCAGCTATCTCGTCCTCTGTCATATCCTTCTCCTCCCACCCTCAATCTTTCCCAGCATCAGGGTCTTTTCCAATGAGTCAGCTCTTTGTATCAGGTGGCCAAAGTATTGGAGCTTCAGCATCAGTCCTTCCAAAGAATATTCAGGGTTGATTTCCTTTAGGATTGACTGGTTTGATCTCCTTGCTGTCCAAGGGACTCTCAAGAGTCTTCTCCAACACCACAGTTCAAAAGCATCAATACAATACAAGTGTGTGAAAGGAACATTAAAGTATAATGCAATATATTGTATTTGTACTCCTCAAACTAACAAACTAATGAATAACTATTTTTATTTTGGTTATGCCACACTGCTGCTGCTGCTGCTGCTGCTGCTGCTGCTGCTGCTGTTGCTTCAGTCGTGTCCAACTCTGTGCAACCCCATAGACAGCAGCCCACCAGCCTCCCCCTTCCCTGGGATTCTCCAGGCAAGAACACTGGAATGGCTTGTCATTTCCTTCTCCAATGCAGGAAAGTGAAAAGTGAAAGGGAAGTCACTCAGTCGGGCCCGACTTGCAGCGACCCCGTGGACCGCAGCCCACCCGGCTCCTCCATCCATGGGATTTTCCAGGCAAGAGTACTGGAGTGGGTTGCCATCGCCTTCTCCGTGTGCCACACCGCTTGTGGGATATTCCCTGACTCGGGTGGAATGTGGGCCATGGCAGTGAAAACCTGGAATCCTAACCATTAAGCCACCAAGGAACTCCTGGAATACCTATTTTTAATAAAATCATCATTATATGCTTTTCTAGATGGAAATAATTTATGGTTATGTTAGTTTCTCCATTTTATGAAAACTTTAAGCATGGACAAGGAGTAAGTAAAGCAAAAGTAATTCATTTGGATATATTACCATTGACACTTTCTGCTAAAAGGTTTATGGTTTCTACTTTTTATACAGGTCTATACCAACTCCAGCGCAGTTATTCCCTAAACATTTCAGACTTTTTTATAATAGATATTTTTTCAGACCTACTTAATATTTTTTTTCAGCAAAGAAGAAAGTAGGATCAAATACCGTTTTTAATTTGATAGTGCTTTGAAATTAGTTTCTATTTTGTACATTACTGCATAACTAAAATAAAAATTAGAATGTATAGTGTAGGACATAAACTATATTCAGGGTACAGATAACCTTTGATAAACATATTGATGTAAAGGCCTCTTGTAGTAACTTAAAAGCCTTCTAATATCTATAGCATAAGATTTGGCAAATGTTCAAGAAAGCCTTTTTGGCCAACTCAGGTACATAAGAGGTCTCAAAATTCTTTTAGCCAAAGAAGAAGTCATAGAAAGCTCTCATTGGAAGAAAATTTTAGTGTAAAGTGGAAGAGAAAACATGAAAAAAAGATTTATCCTTGGGAAGCCATTTGAATAACAAGCTATCTGAATTAGTCTCTCCCAAAGGATTATTGGATAGAAAAGGGAAAATAGGGAAAAGAAAAACAGATTTCTCATCCTAAGTGCTTTGTACTTTACGTCTCCATGTTAATAATTGGAGGAAATAATCTTAACTGGGTTTAGAGCCATTTAGAAAAATTGAATAATTAATTTCTGACATTGTTTGCTTTTCTATACCAGGCCAAAATGTTTTACTGCATTCACCTACATGGCTTTAGGCCAAGTAAGCAATATACTAAACGAAAAGTTTGTCATGTGGAAAAATCTTTAAAAATTAAGCAATTTTTCTCATCTTAGTAATTTTAACAGACGTAGGGAAGATTTGTTTTAGGTAGATTGATAAAACTGAATTACTTTTTAGTTTTGATTCTCCACTGTTAAACTAATACAATTATGTAAAGTTTAAAAATAAAATAAAATTTAAAAAAATGTATGGAAAAGTTCAATAGAAATGCACATATGATTTGCATTGATTAAATTGAGGGTATTGAAATGCTTTTTAGTTCCTTTGTTACTGATCTTAGGTCTGTCACCTTGGACATGCTGTTTCAGATCCTCTGGGGGCAGTTTAAATGAAATTGGCCAAGTGAAAATGACAAGAGGAAAAATTTCTTACTATCCTCTAGAGTTATTAAAAAAAAGTGATAGAGGCATGAGATGAATGAAGGAAATGAGTATCAAGCATCAGGCAGAGGATGGGTACAAATGCACTGTGTGGCTTTTCTGATGGAACAAATCAGTCATAAAAGGAGCTTTTGGCACCAGTCTACTATTTTACTTAATTATTCTCTTGACAAAGACAGTGTGAAATCATATTTAATAAAGATGAAAAAATACTATATTCTGCTAAGTGAAAAGGAAAGTTGAAATTTGCCAATTGTTTTCTATTTATTGAAATATTTGTTCTCATGTTTATTAGACATGCTTAGCTACAGGTATGTGTGTGTGTATGTATGCTGTGCTGAGTTACTTCAGTTGTGTTTGACTCTGCAACTGTGGATACTTTGCAACCCTATGGATACTGAATATTAATTTAAGAGGAAGCATTAAGAAGAGGGCAAGGTAGGAGATGAGTATGTCTGTGTGTGTTATGTTTGTAGAAGCAAGTGATTTAAACTGCAGTTGTAGAGGCTTAAAAGGGAAGTGTATCCAGGTACATATGTCCCTGTTTACTATACAATAATAATGTATTGAAAGCTTAAATAGATGAAACTTATGCTGGAGAGAGCATTTTAATGTAGACCTGCGAGCTTTACCTGATCTGTGGACTAATCAGTATATTACAATTATGATTTGAAAGGAAAAAGTATGCTTGATTTCCAAGGATGATTTAGAAAACAAACCTAAAGAAAAATTAAAAGGAAGTTCAGATTTTTTCCTATCATGGATTGCTTCTTTCATGAGCAGCAGTATCCTAGCAGTTTTTATCTGAAACATTAGCCTGGCCCAGTAGGTGTCAGATTAGATATACATTACTCCATTATCTTGGTATACTACTTCGCATCAAAGGATCTATGGACTTGGAAACTGAAAGGGAAAGAGAATAAATAAAGGATATCTCTTTTCAGTTTTAGAGTAGCGCTTTTAACATTAAGAAAAATCAATAACTGGATTGACTGCATTCAGTAGGGAGCACTATTGTTTCCCATAATGTATCTAATGCATATCATTACCAGAGTAATCACATTATTATCTGCCTCTGCCTAGCTGCTTGCTTGGTTAGATATGAAGCCAGAGCTATTTGTAAAGTAAGGGGTTTTTTTGTTGTTGTTCTCTTTTGCAAAATTGCTGCAAATTGTATTCTTCCCATTTTCTTTATTCATTGTTTGAACTAGCCAGAACCTCTGAATTCAGATTAAGTGGGTTGGTTTGTTGTGGTGGTGGTGATTTTTTTCCCCTTCAGGATTATTTTTTGTTTGTTTCTATCAAATTAATCTCACCTTTAGGAAATGGGGCAAATCATGTGTGTGTCATTGTATCCTCTGGCATGGAGGTTGGGTCACATGAACTACTTGGAAGTCAGTTTAATGTTTCTGAGATATTTGTTTAAAGTCATCAGTTGCAGAGTGATGCTGGAATATATTTCAAACAGCGTTACATCCCAACAATCCAGTGGAGGGGCTCAGTCTAAAACAAGGAAGTATATGTAAAATCTAGAATAGTCAATTCCTTGTCTGTCTCTGATTATAAAAGGGTTAATAGATGTGTCTGTTAATATTTAAAGGGACATTTACCTTAGATCTTTCACTCACGAGCATCATGATTTTTAGCTAGTCAAACAGTATGATCCTTTGTTCTCGCTTGTACAAGTAAAGTCACACTAAATTCTTGGCACAGATTTTTGGTGGAGATTCAAGACCGTGTACGTAAGACAGCTAGCCAAGAACACTGTAGTGTTGCTCTTCCAAGTGACAGTATAATAAAAGTGGTGGCTATTCCAAGTGGCAGTATAATAAAAGAGGGTCACTGGAGCAGAAACACTGCCCAGAAGATGACTGGAATGAGTACATATGGAATCTGTTTCTCCCAAGAATTCTTTATATCTCAATGCTGAAGTTGCTGACGATGTTTAATTAAAGGGGTATACAGTGGGAAAGAAAAACGAGTAGACATTTTAAAAACACGAAACTTTGACTGCACAGGAAACAATTAGAGCTTCTCAACTGCTGAGCAGTGCAGTCAGACTAAGATCATTTTCCATTAGATAAGGAATGAGCCGCATGTGCAGCTGAACTAACTTATGAGCCTGACTGAACGGCTGCAGAGGATGACAAGATGGCATTTTTGGTAAAAATAATTCTTCTCAGGAAAAATTTGTGCTTTTCCCCCGGACCTTTGAGCCTCCATCTCATCTTACTTGCATACTGAAGACATCATTACTAAAAGGGAGATTTCAGAGTTTCCTAATCAGAAAAGTAAATCACACATATTTTTCTTTTCTTTATTTTTTTGCAGGCCTAGTCAATCAAGAGTGTGGGTAATAATTAATCTAAAAGCCCCATTTGAAAGAAATTTGAACTTTGGCAGACAATCTGTTTTATGCTCACTTGGAAATACTTCTTTGGTTAAAACCATTTGTCCATTCAGTTTGTGGAGGCAGATTAAGTCACAAAGCTTAAAATATGTTCCATACCCAGTTTTCCATCTACATTATAGAAAGGAACTCAAAGTACTTGAAAACCTCTTTGATTCCAGAATTCAAGTGCATTATTCAGTTTAGAACTGCACTTAGTAATTCAAAATTTTTATAGATTATACTCCATTTAAAGTTATTATGAAATATTGGCCACATTCCTTATACTGTATGATGTGTCCTTGTAGCTTATTGACTTTATACATAGTTGTTGTTGCTTAGTCACTAAGTAGTGTCCCACTCTATGCGACCCCACGGATTGTAGCATGCCAGACTCCTCTGTCCTCTGCTGTCACCTGGAGTTTGTTCACATTCACATCCATTGAGTCAGTGATGTTATCTAACTATCTCTTCCTCTACCACCCCCTTATCTTTTTGCCTTCAGTCTTTCTCAGCATCAGGGTCTTTTCCAGTGAGTTGGCTCTTCTCATCAGGTGGACAGAGTATTGGAGCTTCAGCATTGGTTGTTCCAAAGAATATTCAGGGTTGATTTCCTTTAGGATTGACTAGTTTGATCTCCTGGCTGTCCAAGGGACTTTCAAGAGTCTTCTCCAAAGCCACAGTTCAAAAGCATCAGTTCTTCTACACTCAGTGTTCTTTATGGTCCTCTCACATCCATATATGACTAGTGGAAAAACCATATCTTTGACTATACGGACCTTTGTCAGCAAAGTGGTGTCTCTGTTTTTTTAATATTCTGTCTAGGTTTGTCATAGCTTTTCTTCCAAGCAGTAAGCGTCTTTTAATTTCATGACTGCAGTCACCATCTGCAGTGATTTTGCAGCCCAAGAAAATAAAGCAGCCACTGTTTCCACTTTTTCCCCTTCTATTTGCCATGCAGTTGCCATGATCTTAGGTTTTTGAATGTTCAGTTTCAAGCCAGATTTTTCACTCTCTTCTTTTACCCTTCATCAAGAGGCTGTTCAGTTCCTCTTTGCTTTCTGCTATTAGAGTGATGTCATCTGCATATCTGAGGATGTTGATATTTCTCCTGACAATCTTGATTCTAGCTTGTGATTCATCCAGCCTGGCATTTCACATGATGTACTCTGTGTATAAGTTAAATAAATGGGGTGACAATATCCAGCTTTGTTGTACTCCTCTCCCAGTTTTGAACCATTCCATTGTTCCATGTCTGGTCCTAACTTCGCTTCTTGATCTGCATACAGGATTCTCAGGAGACAGGTAAGGTGGTCTGGTACTCTCATATCTCTAAGAATTTTCCATAGTTTGATGTGATCCACACAGTCTAATATTTAGCATGGTCAATTAATTAGAAGTAGATGTTTTTCTGGAATTCCCTGCTTTCTCTATGATCCAACGAATGTTGGCAATTTGATCTCTGGTTCCTTGGCCTTTTCTAAAACCAAGCTTATACATCTGCAGGTTCCCGGTTCATGTACTGCTGAAGTAGCAACCTTTCCCTTCTCCAGGGGATCTTCCCAACCCAGGGATTGAACGCATGTCTCCAGCATTGCAGGTGGATTCTTTAACAGCTGAGACACAAAGGAAGCCCATAGTACATAGCAGTTTTTACCTTTTAATCCCCTACCCTAATATTCCCTCTCTTACTCCTATCTTGCTTCTCCTCCCTTCCATTTCTCCACTGGAAACCGCTAATTTGTTTTCAGTATCTGTGACCTTTTTTCAGTTTTGTTATATTCGTTTTATATTTTAGATTCCACATATAAGTGATAATATACTATATTTGTCATTCTCTGATTTGTTTAATTCCACTTAGTACAGTCCAGTTTCATCTATGTTGTTTCAAATGGCCAAATTTTATTCTTTTTATGTCTGAGTTAGGTTGCTTTCATATTTTGGCTTTTGTAAATCTTATTTTGCTGTGAACACTGGGGTGTATGTATCTTTTTGAGTGGTTTCATATCCTTTAGATATATAGCCAGAAATGGAATTACTGGATCATGTAGCTGTGGTAGTTCTATTTTTAGTTTTTGAGGAAACTCCATACTGTTTTTCATAGTGGCTTCACCACTTTACATCCCTACAGTATACATGGGTTCCTTTTTCTCCGTATCATTGCAAACATTTATTATTTGTATCTTTTGATTATAGCCATTCTGACAGGTGTGAGGTGAAATTTCATTGTGATTTTGATTTGCATTTCCCTTGTGATTAGCAGTGTTGAGCATCTTTTTGTGTGCCTGTTGGCCATTTCCATTTCTCTATGGAAAATATTAATTCAGGTTCTGCCCATTTTTAATTGAACTGCTTGTTTTTGATGTTGATTTTTATGAGCTTATTTTTTATACATTTTAGGTTATTGTTGATATCATTTTCCAGTATTTCTACCATTTAGTAGACCATCTTTTCATTTTCATGATTTCCTTGGGTGTGCAAAAGCTTTTCAGTTTAGGTAAGTTCCATTTGTTTATTTTTCCTTTTATTTTCTTTTCTTTAGGAGACAGATCCAAAAAAGTGTTGCTTTAACTTAGGCAAAGAGTGTTCTGCCTATATTTTTCTCTAGGTGTTTTATAGTATCCATTCTTACGTGTAGGTCCTTAATCTATTCCAGTATTTTTTTTAATTGTGTGGGAAATGTTCTAATTTAATTTTTTTTCATGTAACTATCCAGTTTTCCCAGCACCACTTATTGAAGAGACAATCTTTGCTCAATCATCTATTCTTATTTTTTTGTTGTTGGAGGTTAACTTATCATACTAACTCACATGCTAGTAAAGTAATGCTCAAAATTCTCCAGGCCAGGCTTCAGCAATATGTGAACTGTGAACTTCCTGATGTTCAAGTTGGTTTTAGAAAAGGCAGAAGAACCAGAGATCAAATTGCCAACATCCACTGGATCATTGAAAAAGCAAGAGAGTTCCAGAAAAACATCTATTTTTGCTTTATTGACTATGCCAAAGCCTTTGACTGTGTGGATCACAATAAACTGTGGAAAATTCTGAAAGAGATGCAAATACCAGGCCACCTGCCTTTTGAGAAACCTGTATGCAGGTCAGTAAGCAACAGTTAGAATTGGACATGGAACAACAGACTGGTTCCAAATAGGAAAAGGAGTACGTCAAAGCTGTATACTGTCACCCTGCTTATTTAACTTCTATGCAGAGTACATCATGAGAAACGCTGGGCTGGAAGAAGCACAAGCTGGAATCAAGATTGCTGGGAGAAATATCAATAACCTGAGATATGCAGATGACACCACCCTCATGGCAGAAAGTGAAGAAGAACTAAAGAGCCTCTTGATGAAAGTGAAAGAGGAGAGTGAAAAAGTTGGCTTAAGGCTCAACATTCAGAAAACCAAGTTTATGGCATCTGGTCCCATCACTTCATGGCAAATAGATGGGGAAAGAGTGGAAACAGTGGCTGACTTTATTTTTTTGGGCTCCAAAATCACTGCAGATGGTGACTGCAGCCGTGAAATTAAAAGATGCTTGCTCCTTGGAAGAAAAGTTATGACCAACCTAGACAGCCTATTAAAAAGCAAAGACATTATTTTGTCAACAAAGGTCCATCTAGTCATGGATGGAGGTGAGAGTTGGACTGTGAAGTGAAGAAAGCAGAGGGATGGAATGGGGAGGGAGGAGGGAGGAGGGTTCAGGATGGGGAACACATGTATACATGTGGCAGATTCATTTTGATATTTGGCAAAACTAATACAATTATGTAAAGTTTAAAAATAAAAAAAAAAAAAAAAGAAAGCTGAGTGCTGAAGAATTGATGCTTTTGAACTGTGGTGCTGAAGACTCTTGAGAGTCCCTTGGACTGCAAGGAGATCCAACCAATCCATCTTAAAGGAGATCAGTCCTGAGTGTTCATTGAAAGGACTGATGTTGAAGCTGAAACTCCAATACTTTGGCTACCTGGTGTGAAGAACTGACTCATTTGAAAAATCCCTGATTCTGGGAAAGATTGAGGGCAGGAGGAGAAGGGGACAAGAGAGGATGAGATGGTTGGATGTCATCACTGACTTGATGGATATGAATTTGGGTAAACTCCAAGAGTTGGTGATGGACAGGGAGGCCTGGCATGCTGCGGTCCATGGCGTCACAAAGAGTCAGGCATGACTGAGCGAGTGAACTGACTGAACTTCCCGTAAGTTTATGAGTTTTTCTCTAGGTTCTCTTTTCTGTTCCATTGATCTGTGTGTTGTTTTGCGCCCGTTCTATTCTGTTTTGATTGCTGAACTTTTGTAGTATAGTCTGAAGTCAGGGAGCATGATTCCATCAGCTTTATTCTTCTTATACAAGATTGTTTTAGCTATTTAGGGTCTTTTATATTTCCATACAAATTTTAGAATTATTTTTCTAATTCTGTGAAAAACACCATATATATTTTGTAAGGATTGTATTGAATCTACACATTACTTTGGGTAATATTAGTAACATTAATGTTTTAGATCCATGAACATGGTATATTTTTCCATCTGTTTATGTCATCTTCAATACTTGTCTTTTACCTCTTTAGGTAGATTTATTCCTAGATATCTTATTCTTTTTCATGCAGTGGTAAATGGGATTGGT
Source organism: Bubalus bubalis (assembly GCF_019923935.1). Lineage (NCBI taxonomy): Eukaryota > Metazoa > Chordata > Mammalia > Artiodactyla > Bovidae > Bubalus > Bubalus bubalis. Next base: position 82,258,568 of record NC_059159.1, on the reverse strand, counting down.
TCTACTGTATAAGAATCCAACAGATTAAAAAGATAGTTCTTCTGGGGTTTGATCTTGTTCCTTTATTTGGAACATGTCCTGTGCTCCATTTTGCCTACTTTGCTGTTTTAATTTCTGTGTATCTAGTAGGTTGTTTGTTTCCCAACCTTGGAAAAGTGTCCTTTTGTAGAAGATGTCCTCTGTGTCCCAGCCGTACACTCCCCTCTGGATACTGGAGTTGTCTGCTCTCAGGGTGCCTCCTCTGTGGGCTGTGTGGGTCCTCTTGTGGCTAGTTGACCACTATGTGCAGTCTTGGAGGTGTGGCTGACCCCTGGTCTGGTTGGTTGCCAGGCTGCCTTGTGTGGAGGTGCCTGCCACTGGTTGGTGGGTGTCACTGTGTCACAGGCTGGCTGGTTGTGGAATCCTGGGGGGAATCCCAAGGCTAGTGATCACCAACCATGGGCAAAGCTGTATGCAGTTGCTGGGCAGTTATGTGGCTGAAGTTTTTGGATCTGGTGTTGGTCTCCTCATGGGTAAGGGTCAGTTTCTGACATAACTGGCTGTGGGTTCTGATGTGTGCCAAAGCTCATGTTGGCCCAGTGGTGAATGAGATTGGATCCCAGTGTGGTGAAGGGTCCAAGGGGTCTTTGATCGGAATTTGGCCCCTGATGAATGGGAATAGGTCCTGAGTTTGCTGGCTTTGAGGCCCAAGTTGTTCCAGAGCTGTGTGTGCCTGCTGGAAGACAGGGTTGGGGCCCAGGGGATTCTAGAGCTGGGCCTACCCACTGGTGGACACAGCCAGGTCCTGGGGTCTATGACTGCAGGGACCCTGGGTCTAAGAGCTGGTATTGGACTGTTCATGAGTGGGGCTGGGTTCTTCTATGACAGGTGTGGGGCTGCAGTGATCTTGGGGCTGGTGTCCATCTGTGATCTGTAGAGCCATGGCCTAAGGGTTCTTGGGGATAGTACCTGCCCACTCATGTGTGAGGCTATTCCAGGGCTGGGGCTGGTCCTCTTGTCTGTGGAGCTGGATCCCAGAGTTCATGCAACTGCATTCTGGTGGGCAGGACTGGAGTCCAGGGGTTTGGGGACTGATTCCTGTCACCAGTGGGCAGAATTGAATCCCAGAGTCTCTGGCTGCAAGGTCCTGGGGCTTGGGGCTTGGGGCTAGTGTGGTGTGCTGGTGTGGGGGGCCTGGACTTGGGCCCACTGGACTGGGATGTATCCTGAGATGGCTGTGGTCTCAGAGGGTCTTAAGGCAGCCTGCTTGCTGGTGGCTGGGGTTCTGTCCCCATCTGGCTAGTTGCTGGATGGGTCCTGGTACTTGTGCTCACAGGCAGGTAGGTGTCCTGCTACTTCTGCCTACAGGTTGGTAGTTGGAGGTGAGTCCCAGTGGTGATGAACTAGATGGAATACTTCAAAGTGGCTCTTCCAGCACCAGTGTCCATGGTACAACAAGCTCCCCAGGTGGCTGTCATTAGTCTCTATGTCCCAGGGTGATCTCCTGTAGCCTCCTGCTTCTTCAGGAAGCATTCAAAGATCAGCAAATGGGTCTTTCAAATTATTGCTTCTACCCTGGGTCCTGGAGCATGTAATGTTTTGTGTATGCCCTGTAAAAGTGGAGTATCCATTTCCCACAGTACTCTGGCTCTCTGGAAAGTAAGCCCCACTGGCCTTCAAAGCCAGATGCTTGGGGGTTCTTTCCAATGTGAGATAGGTGGGCTGGGGAGCCCAAGATGGGGCTTGGACTCATTGCTCCTTGGGGTAAACCTCCTTAATTGTAATTATCTTCTTGTTTGTGGGTCACCCTGAATGTATGGGGTCTTGATTGTACCTTGATTCTACCCCTCCTACCCATTTCATTACTGGTTTTTCTTTATATATTTAGTTGTAGAAAATCTTTCTGCTCATTTTCCAGTCTATCTCATCAATAGTGTCTCTGTAAATAATTGTAATTTTGGTGTGCCCACGGAAGGAGGTGAGCTCGGGATCTTCATACTCTGCCAATTTGGCCTAGTGTCTATCCTTAACTTTTAACCTATGTTCGTAAGTAGCTTTGTAGTGTGGGTATATTTATTTGTTTATACTATTATTATATAGCAAACATATAAAAATATATTTAGTTTATACACACACACATATAAAACTAAAAATGCAGTTGTAGGAAAAGGACATTTTGCAGTTTCTAAAGGAAACAAGTTTGAGATATATGTTAAGATGAAAATATTGGAGAATTACTTTCTGTGTGTTTGTGTACTCTTACCTTTTTAAAAAATTTATTTCCCTAAGAAACACATTTTAACAGATGTCATAGCGGGTTGATAGTAAGTGATCTTTTAACCCAGAACAAAAATGAAGCAGGTACCTCTAATCAAATAAACTCTTAATAGCTTCTGGTCAGTGAGAAAATTCAATTATCTAGTCAAGTTTAAAAATATGTAGTGGTCACTCTAAATTTTAGTGTAGATATAAACCAACACACTTGAACATATTCTTAAGATCAGAAAGTCTTTCAGTTGAACATAAATATGTCAGAATCTAGGAGAAAAAAAATGAATCAAAACCTCAAAGAGAATTAGGATGTTACATGGTAGGTACATAAAGCTTACTCAGAAAAAATAATGAAAAAGTTAATAAATAACAGTAACAAAGGATTACAGCTATTCAGTAAGTTGGTCTCAATATTCCTATACTTACAAATGATATATTTGTTTTGTATTTGCCTATTGTATCTAAATGTGTATCATTCAGTGGGAATCATCCCTGGTATAGGAACTCCATTGTTTAAAGGTGTTGTCATCTAAGATCCTCAGAACCAGAGGCCTCTAGAGGCCATGTCAGTGGTTAAAAACTCGAATTTTGCCATCAGGCAGTGTATATCCAAACCCTGACTCAGTCACTCTGCTCTAAGACAAGCATCCTTTTCTTTTAGAACCTCAATTTTACTGGTTTGCAATGGGGCTATTCATAGTATATACTTCATATTAGTATTTAATTATTCTTGTATGATAATTATCCTTATCAGTTCAGTCGCTCAGTCATGTCCGACTCTTTGTGACCCCATGAATTGCAGCACACCAGGCCTCCCTGTCCATCACCAATTCCTGGAGTTCACCCAGACTCACGTCCATCAAGTCAGTGATGCCATCCAGCCATCTCATCCTCTGTCATCCCCTTTTCCTCCTGCCCCCAATCCCTCCCAGCATCAGAGTCTTTTCCAATGAGTCAACTCTTCACATGAGGTGGCCAAAGTACTGGAGTTTCAGCTTCAGCATCATTCCTTCCAATGAACACCCGGGACTGATCCTCCTTTAGAATGGATTGGTTGGATCTCCTTGCAGTCGAAGGGACTCTCAAGAGTCTTCTCCAACACCACAGTTCAAAAACATCAATTCTTCAGCACTCAGCTTTCTTCACAGTCCAACTCTCACATCCATACATGACCACAGGAAAAACCATAGCCTTGACTAGACAGACCTTTGTTGGCAAAGTAATGTCTCTGCTTTTCAATATGCTATCTAGGTTGGTCATAACTTTAAGGACTGTGTGCTTGCTTTCTCATCACTTCAGTCATGTCCAACTCTGCAACCCCATGGACTGTAGCCTGCCAGGCTTCTCTGTCCATAGGATTCTTCAAGGCAAGAATATGGAGTGGGTTGCTATGCTGTCCTCCAGCGCATCTTCCCCACCCAGCGATCAAACCCCACAGCATCTACTGAGTTTTCTGCATCTCAGGCAGATCCTTTACCTATAGGATAATTAAAACATCACAACTAATGTATATAGTGCCTAGAACAGAGCAACTGTTGAATATTCCTATTATAGTATAATATATAATGGCTAATATAGCTATTATGACTCATGTTTTGTTTTGGACTGGTTAAGTCATTTGTTAGACTAATACTGAGGTTACAGCTTTATAGTAATTCATAAAGTCCACATGTTTTATGAAGCATCTATTACAGGTAAGGTACTATTTTTATAAAATAGGAAAATTGATATGATATCATTTTTCTTAAGTAGCTTATAGTCAAGCAGGGGATACAAAGGGAGATACTGCTGACTTAGTGGGAGGTGATCAATAGACTATATAGTTATTGTATTTAAAATAACTAAATACAGAGCACTCTTGCAGAGTCAAACAAATAGGTTTTTAAAAATACAATGGTATCACAAAATGATTTATTAAGTCTGTTAGAAGCATCCACATGAAATTTTTTGTTAAAAACAAATAGAAAGGAAAGTAGAATAAAACCTACTGTAAAAAGTTAAGACTGAATGAATATATTGTGCTTAAGGCAAGTAGACCTCATTGAGAAGAAATCTGTGGCTGATTAAAATATGAGCTATCCTATTAATCACACAATACATTAGATAATACATTTTGGTTGTTAACTTGATATGCACCATTGAACATGGAGAAAAATATCACATAGGCAGACAAGTGCACCAGTGTATGACAATGTAATAGCTTGTGGATATTTCTTTTTGTAAATATGTCTGCAGTTTTCCTAGTATCTTACTGAACTGTACTGTAATTCTTTAAGTCACAGGGATTAATGCTACAGATTTTTCAGCACTGTAAAATACATCATACATTTGAATGAAAGGGTGAGATATAAATTAACTTTTTTCACTCAGACTGAGTCATTCTAATATTTCATTCAATTTTCTAAAGAAACTCTGAAGATGTTAGATTAAAAAAATGTTTTGAAAAAGGAAAAACCAGTGACAGATTCCACTGACAGGTAATTATGTGAACTAATTTTGAGACTAGTTTAAACTGTAATCAAGGATTTTTAACCGTCTGTGCTGAACCTAGCCTGAAAATTTGCCAACAGCACAAATAGGAAAAAAATAAAAGTGCTGTATTCTGTAGGTGAAGTAATACTTTTTACAGACGATCATAACAGATTTCTTTGAATTTTATTTTAATATGAAAATTAAACATTTAACTGATTATTAAACATAATTTTGACTAGGTCTTGGGTTTCCATCTTGCTGGACAGGGTAACATATATTCAGTAACTTATACCAAAATTTCACTGTGAATATTATCTTTGCTGGTGCTGTTCAATAATGGCAGCCACTAGCCATATGTGGCTATTGAGTACTTGAAACTGTGGCTAGTCTGAATCAATAGAGACTAAAAGTACCAAAAACACACCAGATGCAATGCCTTAAATAAAAAATAAAAGATGGTACAATATCTCATTGGGATATTTCAGGTTTAATAAAAATATATGAATTATGCCTTTTTTTACTTTTCTCATATGGAGATATGAAAATTTTAAATTATATTTATGGTTTGCATTGTTTATCTGTTGGACGGTAGTGTTTTAGGGGACCCATGAAAGAAACCACTGATGAAGAAAATAAAATTCTAAACAAAGAATTTTGACCTGTTCAGAACTATATTAAATTGGCTCACATTCTGAGCATAAAATTAGTTGTTTTAAGTCGTGGGTATATGGTTGTATATAAACCATGTAATTCAAAATACATTATGCGTTAGAAAAAGGCACCAGAAAAATAGACTACAATTATGTATGTGTGGAAGATAATATTGCACAAGATAAAATGTCAAAATACCCATTTTGTTACCCATTTCTTATCTGTGGAGTAGATCCCACATGTACTCTCTGCAACCATATTAATATAGATGTAATTACAGAGGAAGCTCTTCCTCTTGGTAATCTGAAAGTTTCTGGAAATTTATTTTCTCACTAAAGCCTTTTTATTGACATCAATTACATTATAATTGACTTATGCAAAATTGTACAAGAATCTTTGCCCAAGCTCTTATATTCACCTTGCAATAAGACAAAACAGTACTCCTTCCACAAAAAGGCCATATAAACCACCTCCTTCTTTTCTTTTAAGGCATATATTTGTCATCAAATAGGATCCATAAGAGGGGAGAAAGCCCCAAATGCAGTCATAAGCTAGAGCAACACAATAAGTGACTCTCAGGATTGATTGCTTCAGGGTACTACAACAGTCTACCTTTGAGTTAATAAGTTAATAAATCAATCTTCTTTTTACTAAATCAATCTTTATTGCCTGAAATAATTTATGTGTATTCTGAAGTAAGTCATTTATGCTTAAATTTGCATTTTCCAAGATTAGCCCTTCATTTGTATTTTTAAAATACTATGTCTTTTCTAAAAATTATCTCCAAATTCAGAATGCCATACTTATTCCCTGAGCAGGGAGCTCTCACATAGCAGGAGTCACCATCAGATGGGAATGTGTCCTGAAGTGTTTCTCCTGTATAGGTGTGTATGTTGGGGGTGCCTGTTGCCTAAAAAGGTCTCCTGTGAAAGGTGTCTCTAAGGGCCACCTTTGGGCTTTCGGTATGGGTCAGATATGAGGTTTGATCTTCAAAATTCTGGAAAAAAGTTCAATTTTTGAAAGCCTTAAGCAGAAACAATTAGTGAAAGCTAAACCTGTGCTCACCAATATGGTTGCCACTTGCCCTGTGTGGACTGGTTAGCACTTGGAATATAGCCAATGTGACTGAGAATGAGACTTTTAATTGTCTTCAACTTTACAATAAATTTAAAAGCTGACACTGGATTATGTGATTGGAAAAGTTTTAAGCATGCTTGGAACAATTTTGGGTCTTCTTTTTCAACTGTACACTTTATGATATATAAATGCAGATCAGGTATCTCCAATTAAAAAATTTCAATTTGAGATGTACTGAAGGTATAAAGTATTCAATACCAGACAAATTTTGAGTACTTAGTACCTAAAAGAATAATTAAAATAGCTCATATAAATATATATGAAAATAAAATAAAATAGCTATATATATATATATATATAGCTTATACATTGAAATGACGTCAGTTTGGATATTTGGGTTGGAATACATTAATTAAATTAATTTCATCTATTTTAAAACTTTTCTTAATGTGGCTAGTATAAAGTTTAAAATTATGTATTGTTGTTCAGTCACTAAATTGTGTCTGTCTTTGTGAACCCATGGACTGCAGTATGCCAGACTTCCCTGTCTGTCACTATCTCCTAGAGTTTGCCTAAACTCATTTCCATTGAATCCGTGATGTCATCCAACCATCTCATCCTCTGTTGTCCCCTTCTCCTCCTGCCTTCAATCTTTCCCAGCATCAGGGTCTTTTCCATCGAATTGGCCCTTTGCATCAGGTGGCCAAAGTATTGGAGCTTCAGTTTCAACATCAGTCCTTCCAATGAATATTCAAGGTTGATTTCCTTTAGGATTGACTGGTTTGATCTCGTTGCTGCCCAAGAGGCTCTCAAGAGTCTTCTCCAGCACCACAGTTTGAAAGCATCAATTCTTTGGCACTCAGCCTTCTTTAGGGTACAGTTCTCACATCCATACACGACCACTGGAAGAACCATAGCTTTGACTGTACGGAGCTTTGTCGGCAAAGTGAGGTCTAGGCTTTTTAATACTCAGTCTAGGTTTTGTCGTAACTTTTCTTCTAAGGAGCAAGCGCCTTTTAGTTTCATGGCTGCGGTCACCATCCTCAGTGATTTTGGAGCCCAAGAAAATAAAGTCTGCTACTGTTGCCCTTTTTGCCACATCTATTTGCCATGGAATGATGGAACAATATGCCATGATCTTAGTTTTTTGAATGTTGAGTTTTAATTCAGCTTTGTAACTCTCCTCTTTTACCTTCATCAAGAAGCTCTTTAGTTCTTCGCTTTCTGCCTTTAGGGTGGTATCATCTGCATATCCAAATTTGTTGATATTTCTCCTGGTAGTCTTGATTCCAGCTTGTGCTTCATCCAGCCTGGCATTTTGCATGATGTATTCTACATATAAATTAAATAAGCAGGGTGACAATATACAGCCTTGACATATTCCTTTCCCAATTTTAAACCAGTCCATTTTTCCATACCTGATTCTAGCTGTTGCTTTTTGACCTGCATATAGGTTTCTCAGGAGTCAGGTAAGGTGGTCTGGTATTCCCATCTCTTTAAGACTTTTCCACAGTTTTTGTGGTCCACACAATTAAAGGCTTTAGTGTAGTTAGTGAAGCAGAAGTAAATATTTTTTTTCTGGCATTCTCTTGCTTTTTCTATGATCCAACAAATGTTGACAATTTGATTTCTGGTTCCTCTGCCTTTTCTAAATCCAGCTTGTATATCTGGAATTTCCAGTTCATGTCCTGCACAATTGTATGGTAGTTTGAACATTCTTTGGCATTATCCTTATTTGGGATTGGAGTGAAAGCTGACCTTTTCTAGTCCTGTGGCCATTGCTGAGCTTTCCAAATTTGCTGGCATATTGAATGCAGCACTTTAACAGCATCATCTGTTAGGATTTGAAATAGCTCAGCTGGAATTCTATCACCTTCTCAAGCTTTGTTTGCAGTAATATTTCCTAAGGCCAACTTGACTTCACACTCCAGAATGTCTGGTTCTTGGTGAGTGACCCCACACCATTGTGTTTATCCAGGTCATTAAGTCCTTTTTTGTACAGTTTTTCTGTGTATTCTTGCCACCTTTTTTAAAGTTCTTCTGCTTCTGTTATGTTCATACCATTTCTGTCCTTTATTGTGCCCCTCTTCGCATGAAATGTTCTCTTGCTATTTTCTTGGCGAGAATCTCTAATCTTTCCCATTCTATCTTTTTCCTCTATTTCTTTACATTGTTCACATAAGCAGGCTTTCTTATCTCTCCTTGCTATTCTCTGGAACTCTGCATTCAGATGGGTGTATCTTTCTTTTTCTCCTTTGCTTTTCACTTCTCTCCTCTTCTCAGCTATTTGTAAGGCCTCCTCGGACTACCATTTTGTCTTTTTGCATTTCTTCTTCTTGGGGATGGTTTTGATCACTGCCTCCTGTACAATGTTATGAACCTCCATCCACAGTTCTTCAGGCACTGTGTCCATCAGATCTAATCCCTTGAATCTATTTGTCACTTCTGCTATATAATCATAAGGGATTTGATTTGGGGCATACCTGAATGGTCTACTGCTTTTCCCTATTTTCTTCAATTTGTCTGAATTTTGCAATAAGCAGTTCATGATCTGAGCCACAGTCAGCTCCTGGTCTTGTTTTTGCTGACTGTATAGAGCTTCTCTATCTTTGACTACAAAGAATATAATTGATCTGATTTCAGTATTGACCATCTGGTGATGTCCATGTGTAGAGTTGTCTCTTGTGTTGTTGGAAGAGGGTTTTTTTTGCTATGGTCAGTGCATTCTCTTGGCAAAACTGTTAGCCTTTGCCCTGCTTCATTTTGTACTCCAAGGCCAAACTTGCCTGTTACTCCAGGTGTCTCTTGCCTTTTTTTTTTTTTTTTTCAGTCCCCTGTGATGAAAAGGACATATTTTTCTGGTGTTAGTTCTATAAGGTGTTGTAGGTCTTCATAGAACCAGTAGATTTCAGCTTCTTCCACATTAGTGGTTGGGGCACAGATGTGGATTATTGTGATGCTGAATGGTTTGTCTTGGAAATGAACTGAGATCATTATGTCATTTTTGAGACTGCATCCTAGTACTGCATTTCAGGCTCTTTTGTTGACTATGAGGGCTGCTCCGTCCACAGTTGTAGATATATTGGTCATCTGTATTAAATTTACCCATTCCCATCCATTTTAGTTCACTGATTCCTAAAATGCTGATATTCACTTATTTACATTCTATTTCTATTAGACAGTGCTGTCTAAAACAAAGAGGAAAACACATGGGAATTACCTTGTGATATTGAGATCATAATGGGATCGGGTTACAAAAGTGAGAATCTAATGACAAGATCGTAAGAGTAGGTGGCAAATAAAAGAGAAGCAGGTCCTTACTGACTTTAGTGTTGGCAGATGAGTAGTGAGTAATGCCTGAGCTGGCTCATAGCTTAGAATTAAAAACATGACTTCAATTTTTTGTAGCCTTACTATCAACATAAGGGCCTCCCTTGTGGCTCAGCAGGTAAAGAATCCCCTGCAGTGCAGGAGATACAGGTGATGCAGATTCAACCCATGGGTTGGAAAGATCCTCTGTAGGAGTAAATGGCAACCCAGTCTAGTATTCCCTCTTGAAAAAATGGAGAAACCTGGTGGGCTGCATTCCACAGGGTTGCAAAAAGTCAGACGTGACTGAGTGACTAAGCACGCACATCAGTGATAAATAGGTTGTTGCTTTAGTAATAATAATTTTAGTACCATTTTTATTTTTTTAAATGTCACTGCACTCCATCTCCTTTTAAGTCTCCCACATGGTATTGAGTACATTACATACAGTCATTGGAAGGATTTTGCCCCATTAAGCTTTTGAGACAAAATATACTAGAATTATAGGATAAGAAAAAGAATGTTAAACCAAATTTCATTTCCATGGGTAGAAATTTAATGAAGCAGTAACCCAGGCTACTTTGTTATGTAAAATCTATTTCATCAAATAAGTACTGGATTAAATTATTTCATTGGACAGTTTGTAACAAATTGTATTAAACCATATTTGCTTTGGAAGTCCTATTGCCCTCAAGTTTAAGTCAAATAGCCTTTCTCCTACATAAGTAAGATGCAAGCTCATTGTGGAAAAATCAGAAACACCAACAAGCAAAAAAAAAAAAAAAAAGAGAGAGAGAAAAAATAATAATCACTGGTAACCTACACCACCCAGAGATAATGACTGTAAATTTCCCTTGCATTCTTTCAAGAAAATGCAGCCAGTTTTTATACAGGGTTCAGTATGTCTTAATAAGCTCTGCATCACAAACTCTGTGTTTAATATTTTTCAACCTTTTATTTGAACTCTCTTTAGACTGTTTTCATAGCCCAGAACTGATAACTGAGGTTATCAGGTATAGAAACAACAACTTAATAAATGATGCCCTATTGGCCTGAAAGTATTATTCACATAGATTTCCTAAGTGCCAAAGATAAAGCCAGGAAGTGTTTTATTCACTAGAAAAATCTTGTTGAACATTTTCTGACACTGTTAGTAAGATAAAGAGAGTGTGGATGAAAAAGAAAATATGAATTCTGAGTCTAAAGAGTCCATGATTATTAGTACTTTCAGCAGAAATCATGAAGGGCTATCTCATCAGGCAGAATGATGAAGCCTCATTAGGTGGGAATACCTCTGCCTCACAGAAAGCCCATAATGGTCCAAAGTGGATGCTTGACAAACATGCCTACCTGCCAGTGCTGCCCTGTGATTGGAAGTCATTTGTATTTGTTTTCTCTGTAAGGGGAAGGTGTGCTAGCAGATGTAATATTGCTTGGTGATTTTAGTAGTGCTGAATCTGGGAATGCAAACCCAAGAACCTGAAGTTATGTAAGCTCCTTGAGATGAAGTGGAGGGCAAAGTGTCGTTCTTCTATTCCTCAGAAATTTACTTCCATTCTCTGGCTTTACTCTCACTACTATAGTTTCACTCAGTCTTTCTGCAACCTATTTTTAGGTGAGTTGAAAAATTAAAATATGCATGTTGAAGTTAGGAAAAGCAAATGCTCAGGGTAATGTTCCAGAACCTTCTGTGTTCATTAACACTAATATAATTAGGTAATTAAATATTAATATCTCTACTGCCCCTTACCCAACTCCCACCTTATCCCTATAATCAGGATAACTCAGGGGAATATGCTGCAGTCTTCTGATCTCTGAGATAAGTTCCCAATTTAGATCAATACCAAAAGTCATGAAGACTATTAGAAAGTTTGAGAGTTCTTCAGATTTCTGGTCCAGTCGGCATTAAGACAGGCTGGTGGGACAAAGCCTATTGAACTGCCCTTAGGTATAAATGGAACTGCTGTGAACTTCCTATAGGTGCCCTTGAGCTCAGTTTCATTCTAGGAACCTGTGCACTTGATTTGGGAACTTAGCGCTTACTCCAATTTGACCTAAGTTCCATGGAATTTATTAACTCCAAACAGTGTTCATATAGCCAGTATTCCATGGCAGTGTTGGCCATCAAGCTGCAAGGGCTTTGAAACATATGCATTGTCTTCCACAGGCAATGTAACAGACTAAGTATATATGCTAGTATTAAGAATACCTAGTGTCTTGTTGTTGTCATTTAGTTACCAAGTCATGTCTGACTCTTCACGACCCCATGGACTGTAGCACACCAGGTTTCCCTGTCCTTCACCACCTCCCAGCTGCTGCTGCTAAGTCACTTCTGTCGTGTCCGACTCTGTGCAACCCCATAGATGGCAGCCCACCAGGCTCCTCTGTCCCTGGGATTCTCCAGGCAAGAACACTGGAGTGGGTTGCCATTGCCTTCTCCCCCACCTTCCAGAGTTTGCCTAAATTCATGTCCATTGAATCAGTGATGTTATCCAACCATCTCATCCTCTGTTGCCCTCCTTCCGTCTTCAATCTTTCCCAGCATCAGGGTCTTTTCCAATGAGTCAGCTGTTCACATCAGGTGGCCAAAGTTTTGGATCTTCAGCTTCAGCATCAGTCCTTCCATTGAGTATTCAGGGTATATTTCCTTGAGTATTCAGGGTAGATTTCCTTTAGAATTGACTGGTGGTTTTATCTCCTTGCTGTCTAAGGGACTCTCAAGAGTCTTCTACAGGACCACAGTTCAAAAGCATCAATTCTTTGGTGTTCTGCCTTCTTTAGGGTCCAGTTCTCACATCTGTACATGACTACTGGAAAAACTATAGCCTTGACTGTACTGACCTTTGTCAGCAACGTAATGTCTCTGCTTTTTAATACACAGTCAAGGTTTATCATGGCTTTTCTGCCAAGAAGCAATTGTCTTCTAACTTCATGGCTGCAGTCACTATCCACAGTGTATTTAGAGCCCGAGAAGAGGAAATTTGTCAGAGCTTCCACCTTTTCCCCTTCTGTTTGTCATGAAGTGATGGGACCCAATGCCATGATCTTAGTTTTTTAAATGTTGAGTCTTAAGCCAGCTTTATGCAGTTTCAAATAACAGCATTCATCAATTTACATATTTATATTTTCATCTAACTAATACTTAGTTTTAGTACCACTTATTAACAATGATCTCTGTGAACAAATATACATGATTTCTAACCTCTTGGAATCAGACATTGATTCATACTTATATGAAATTCCTCAATTAAGGGGCATTTAAGCTGATGCAATTTTGTGATACATTGTTAGGAGTAAAGAATATGAAGATAGCATGGGTATATGAAGATAGCATAGTCCCTGTTCCTGGGGATTTCATGTCTAGGAAAGAGACATGCAAACCTATAATAGCTGTCCTTTGTGAAAAGTGCTTTATAGAAGTAAAAGAGTTTTAATGGCTCCTGAAGGTTGTGAGTGATTAATGCTGTCTGACCATCTCAGAAAAGACTTTATGAGATGATTTTAGATGTTGGTTTTGAAGGCTGGGGAAGACTACCAGGCAATCAAGAAAAGAATTGAGCAAGTATTGGCTAGGAGTATGAAAAAGCCAAGTATGTTTGGCAGACCCTAGGTAAAGAGGAAGGCCTAGGAATGCATTTTGCCAAAGGTGAGATTATATAGAGTCTGATGGTAAAATTTTAGCCATGCAGAATGTTGTATGAAGAAGTTTACACTTTTAGGAGTCATTGGAGTACTTTACTTAGGAGTTTGAAATAAATTTGTGTTTCAAGACTGATTGTTCTGATTGCAAAAGGAAGGATGGCTTTGGCTTTTCAAGAGGCTGGACTCAGGAGGCTAATTAGAAAGCCATGGCCATAAGCCCTTAGAAAGGAGGGAAGGGCTTCAACTGCAGCAGTAGCTAGGGTGATTTAAGAGATATTTAGGAGTAAAAATCAATGCTAATTGAAGAGACTGCCTGGAATAGATGAAAGAGAGAGGATCCCAGAATACACTGAGATTTCTACCTTTTGGGTAATATACGGTATCCATGGAGCCAGTGCTGGCTAGCGGAAAAGCTTCAGATTGGGTTTTGAATCCTGGCTCCTTCACCTACCAAGTCACCACTTGGAAGAAATTAAACTTGCTGAGGCAATGGCATCCCACTCCAGTACTCTTGCCTGGAGAGTCTCATGGACGGAGGAGCCTTGGTAGGCTGCAGTCCATGGGGTCGTGAAGAGCCAGACATGACTGAGCGACTTCACTTTCACTTTTCACTTAAATGCATTGGAGAAGGAAATGGCAACCCACTCCAATGTTCTTGCCTGGAGAATCCCAGGAATGAGGGAGCCTGGTGGGCTGCCGTCTATGGGGTCGCACATAGTTGGACACAACTGAAGCAACTTAGCAGCAGCAGAGCCTCCTCTAAACAAAAAATGATTTAAAGTAATTTTGTGGGAAGGTAATTATAAAAATGCTCAGTAATCTAGTTTGTGTATAACCTACATGCAACACATATTTTCTTCAGGAGGACTAAAGGACACTCTGGATAAGGATAAATTGCATAGAATCAGAAATGGTTCAAGATAATTAGTTCAGCTTTAGCCATCCTGAGTTTAAAATTAATATTTTATGTCTAGATAGATATATCCAGTATGTATTCAGAAATTAACTTGCAGGACTTGGGGAGGGCAAATAACTGTCTAAGAATTTGGAGATGCAATTACTAAATGATGGTTAAAGTCACATGGGTGGATGAGATTCTATAGGTATGGAGTAAGAAAAAAATTGAAGTCAGTTCTCTGGTGTTCAATTTCTAAATAAGTAGGCAGATGAGGAAGAGGAGCCCTCCCTTTCCCACCAAAGCTACTAAAACATGGTTTGAAAAATAGGAACAAAACCTTTGACATAACAAAACCTGCCAAGTACAGAGGGGTAGTTTAAGAAGGACATCATTAGCACTCTGGTAAGTCTTAGAATTGACGAGCAACTTGAGGAATAAAGAGCACTCTTTTTTGGTAGATTTTATTTTTATTTTTCTGGGGCTACAAAGATGAGTTCTCTTTTTCCTTTTGGTCTAAACCCAAACAAGTTTGTACTTGTACTTGATGACCTGAGTCATGCATTTTGTTTTTCTATTAAGATTTTCTTAATTCTCTAGAAACAAATTATTCCATTGGAGACTAAAGAAAACTGACTGTAACAAATGAGGGTTCAGTGACAACCGTAGAGCAATTTCCATTTGGTGGTGAGGAGCAAAATATAGATTGTGGTGAATTGAAAGGAAGACAAGAATAAAGAAATAATGCTTTTTTAAGAAGTTTGGCATGGAGGTTAAAAGTGGACAAAGGATGAAGAAGCTTTAATATATAGTAATAGACACTAAGAGTAAAGACGTAGTATTGAAGAAGAGAAGGGAAATAAATGATGGGAGATAAATAATGAAGGAATATTCCAGAAGAGGCTGCAGATCAGGAAATGTAAATCCAAAAGAAAGCATTTGCCTCAGGTGGAAGAAGGTACAACCTCCCTTTGAGTCAGGAAGTAAGCGAGTGAAGTTAGAAAGACTATTAACAAATGGAAATTAAGAAACTTCTGGTGTTAACCCAGCTACTGTTTTATCCTGTTAGATCCTGTTAGTTGGCTTTTATTTTTTATATTCTAATAATTTATGTTTTAAGTAACTTAATTTGATTGGCCACCATCTTTTAATGTTATCGCCAGATAAAATAAATTATTGAATTTTCATTCAGCAAAAGTTCTGACCTCTTTTTCCTGAAAAAAAAAAAAAAACTCAGAAAATACTGAGTCTTAATAAGGGAACCCCCAACATTCAGAAAACTAAGATCATGGCATCCAGTCCCATCACTGCATGGCAAATAGATGGGGAAACAGTAGAAACTTAGGCTGACTTTATTTTTCTGGGCTTCAAAATCACTGCAGATGGTGATTGCAGCCATGAAATTAAGACGCTTACTCCTTGGAAGGAAAGTTATGACCAACCTAGACAGCATATTAAAAAGCAGAGACATTACTTTGTCAACAAAGGTCCATCTAGTCAAGGCTATGGTTTTTCCAGTGGTCATGTATGGATGTGAGAGTTGGACTGTGAAGAAGGCTGAGCGCTGAAGAATTGATGCTTTTGAACTGTGGTGTTGGAGAAGACTATTGAGAGTCCCTTGGACTGCAAGGAGATCCAACCAGTCCATCCTAAAGGAGATCAGTCCTGGGTGTTCGTTGGAAGGACTGATGTTGAAGCTGAAACTCCAATACTTTGGCCACCTGATGCAAAGAGCTGACTCATTTGAAAAGACCCTGATGCTGGAAAAGATTGAGGGCAGGAGGAGAAGGGGACAACAGAGGATAAGATGGTTGAATGGCATCACCGACTCAATGGACATGGGTTTGGGTCAACTCCAGGAGTTGGTGATGGACAGGGAGGCCTGGTGTGCTATGATTCATGGGGTCACAAAGAATCGAAGATGACTGAGTAACTGAACTGAACTGAACTGAACAAGAATAGTGAAGCGTCAGAAATTGTACCATTTGCATCAGGTTGGCAGACTCAAAGAAATACGTTCTCCTATGATTTGTATATCCTAGGGAAATGTTCAAAATAAACTCATGTAGGGCTGACATTAGGACATTGGACTATGTGTTAGTTCTTAAAGTATAATTGTTGCAGTAACCTAATTATTTGTATTCTTTCACTAAGCTATAAATGAGGTTTGAGATGAGAGTTTGCTTGTTGAAAAGGTGATTTTACAGATCCTTTAAAAAATATATATTAATGGTTAGCTCAAACTTAAATTGACCTCTCACTGATGGAATGGGCATGAACTTGGGCAAACTCCAGAAGATAGTAAGGGACAGGGAGGCCTGGTGTGCTGCAGTCCATGAAGTTACAACGAGTCAGACACACTTAGACACTGAACAACAAGAAGCTTAGATTAGGATTGTAAGCAATTAATTTTGTATTTTACACTTGAAATCAAGTACCATAGGACCTTTCCTAGTAGATGAACATATAATTCAATTAGATAATCTTCATTTCATCATATTGTAAACACATAAAATCACAAACAACCAACCTCTCCTTGTGTTCATGATTCTAGAAATGAGAACAGACTGTGGATCTATATTATAAAGTAGTTTCAGTAAATTGTGCACATGGAAGTGTCAGAAATTTGAAACACATAGTCATAGATGATGGGAATTAAGCCCAAAGTCAGCATCTCAAAAGTTTTCCAAGGAGTAAGACTATAGAAAACAGGTTGGATTCTGAGGCATTTTAATATTGTATCTGAATATTCAATTCAGTTCAGTTCAGTCGCTCAGTCGTGTCCGACTCTTTGCGACCCCATGAATCGCAGCACGCCAGACCTCCCTGTCCATCACCAACTCCTGGCGTTCACTCAGACTCACTTCCATTGAGTCAGTGATGCCATCCAGCCATCTCATCCTCTGTCGTCCCCTTCTCCTCCTGCCCCCAATCCCTCCTAGCATCAGAGTATTTTCCAATGAGTCAACTCTTCGCATGAGGTGGCCAAAGTACTGGAGTTTCAGCTTTAGCATCATTCCTTCCAAAGAAATCCCAGGGCTGATCTCCTTCAGAATGGACTGGTTGGATCTCCTTGCAGTCCAAGGGACTCTCAAGATTATAGATGTCTTAATAACATAATTGCTGGCTGCTTCTCTTAGCCCACTTAAAGCTGTATTTTAATTTTACTATCATGCAGGGATCTTTGGTATTCTATCCTTGGTTTTTTATCACTTCTCTACCTTTTTATCTGAATGATCTTCTCAGTCATATTTTCAGGTTCACTACTTACTTTGTTCAAGTGCTTTAAAATGTGTTTCATTAGCTTTGATCTTATTGCTATGTTCATATATATAAATCCAAACACTTGAATAGATGTCTGTTTTTGGCCCCAACAAAGCTGATACTTACTTTCAAAACTAAATTTCAGCCCTTTTCTTCAAAACTGTTTTTCCTTCTGTATTTCTTTGAATTTCCCTGGGGATTCAGCAGTAAAGAATCCACCTGTTAATGCAGGAGATGAAGGTTCAATCCCTGGTGAAGATCCCTTGGGGAAGGAAACGCCAATCCACTCCAGTATTCTTGCCTTGGAAATCCCATGGACAGAGGAGCTTGGCGGGCTACAGTCCATGGGGTTGCAAAAAAGCTGGACATGACTTAGCGACTAAGCAGCAACAACCACTTACTTACTTTAGTGAAGGGAAAAACCAAGCACCATTCACTTAAGGTGGGAGGAAACCAGAGTTTCACCATTTGGGTAAAAATCAAAGGCACATGTGTACCTGTGGCGGATTCATTTTGATATTTGGCAAAACTAATACAATTATGTAAAGTTTAAAAATAAAATAAAATTAAAAAAAAATTGAAGGCAGCATGTTATATCTCATTTCAGGTTTTTCCTTAAGCATTTTTCTGTAGTGTTCATACTGTTTTAAAATTTCTTTAAAGAACTTTGGCAACCTGGTTATTTTTTCCTTCCTTTGTCAATATTGTTAATTTGTGCTTTTATTAAAATATCTATTTTATCCAAGTTTTGTATGTTATTGCCATTTAGTTGTTTTAAAGAGTCTCTTAAGATAAAAATAAATTCTGCTGTAGCTTTGATTCTCTTATTTCTAACTTTTTAATGTATCTTCTAAAAATTTTGTTAAGTGTTTGGATGAAGACTTTTATTAGCATTTGCTATTGTCTCTTTAATTTCTGCCTTTTGTTTCATTCAGATACAGTCTAACTTCCCTCTTTGTATATGTTTTGAGTTTACTATATTATTTTCCTAGCTACTTAGAATGCCCTATTCAGTGTTTTTATATTCTTTATGATATATGATTAGACAGTCTCAAATGCATATAATTAGCCACTCTTCACAAGATTTGATAAGTACTGTTTTGTGATTGTTATTGTTATGTGTTCAACCTTACTGGACTAAGGGAAGCCCAGATAGCTGGCAAAACATTGTACCTGGGTTTGTCTGACAGGGTGTTTTTGGAAGAGATTAACATTTAAATCAGTAGACTAAGTAAAGAATATCTGTCCTCACCAAAGTATGTGGCATCATTCACTCCATTGAGGGCTGTTGGAAGAAAGGCACATTTTCTCCCTTCCTGTTTCCCTCCCCTCTCTTTCCATGTGTCACACACACACACACACACACACAAACAATCAACAGACCGTGACATCTGTTATTTCCTGCCCTCAGCCAGGGGATCTCCTAGGTTCTTGGGCTGTAGAACTCTTGAACTCATACCAGATTCCTCCTGGTTCTCAGACATTCGACTCTAAGTGAATTATGACACTGGGTCTCCAACTTGTAGACTGTATATGATGGCATTATTTACAGTGACTAAAAAAAAGCTGATGAAAAGAATACCCAAGTAGAGGAATGTTAGAATAATTATGGCACCATCACGCTATGGTATTGTGCACAACCACCAAAACGTGAATAGACTTTGATATCGGTTAGCTTAATTGTCCCAAAATATGTAACTATGAAAATCAATATGCAAAACTGTGCATAATTCTTAATAGCAAGCAACTACGTGTATAAATGTATTTATATGTATGTGTGTGTATCTGTTTGCTTATAACCAATTAGGTTTTGATAAAATAATGAAAGATATATCCTTGTTAACCAAGGTTTTCTAAAAGAGAGTAATGAGAATGGAGTAGAAGAGGAGTGGGAGGAAACAACAAGAAATTCAAAAGGCTGCATGAAAGCAACACACAAAATCTGGCAAATATGTGATCCTATTAATATAATTTTCTATAATGAAAAGCCTTCTTCAGTGATCTATGCAAAAAAATAGAGGAAAACAATAGAATGTGAAAGACTAGAGATTTCTTCAACAAAACTAGAGATACCAAGGGAACATTTCATGCAAAGATGGGCACAATAAAGGACAGAAATGGTATGGACCTAACAAAAGCAGAAGATATTAAGAGGAGGAGGCAAGACTATACAGAACTATCAAAAAATGATCTTCACAACCCAGATAATCATGATGGTGTGATCACTTGCCTAGAGCCAGACATCCTGGAATGCCGTCAGTGGGCCTTAGGAAGCATCACTACGAACAAAGCTAGTGGAGGTGATGAAATTCCAGTTAAGCTATTTCAAATGCTTAAAGATGATGCTGTGAAAGTGCTGCAATCAATATGCAAGCTTATTTGGAAAACTCAGCAGTGGCCACAGGACTGGAAAAGGTCAGTTTTCATTCCAATCCCAAAGAAAGGGATTAATGTTTAAACTACCTCATAGTTGCACTCATCTCACACAATAGTAAAGTAATGCTCAAAATTCTCCAAGCCAGGCTTCAACAGTCTGTGAACTGTGAACTTCCAGATGTTCAAGCTGGATTTAGATAGGCAGAGGAATTAGAGACCAAATTGACAACATCCATTGGATTATTTAAAAAGCAAGAGAATTCCAGAAAAAAACATCTACTTCTGATTTACTGACTATGCCAAAGTCTTTGACTATGTGGATCAGAACAAACTGTGGAAAATTCTGAAAGAGATGGGAATACCAGACCATCTGACCTGCCTCTTGAGAAATCTATATGCAGGTCAGGAAGCAACAGTTAGAACTGGACATGGAACACAAGACTGGTTCCAAATCAGGAAAGGAGTAAGTCAAGGCTGTATATTGTCACTCTAATTATTTAACTTATATGCACAGTACATCATGTGAAATGCCTGGCTGGATAAAGCACAAGCTGGAATCAAGACTACCAGGAGAAATATCAATAACCTTAGATATACAGATGACACCACCCTTATGGCAGAAAGTGAAGAAGAACTAAAGAGCCTCTTGATGAAAGTGAAAGAGAAGAGTGAAAAAGTTGGCTTAAAACTCAACATTCAGAAAACTAAGACATGGCATCTTGTCCCATCACTTCATGGCAAATAGATGGGGAAGCAGTGGAAACAGTGAGACTAATTTTTTGGTTCCAAAATCACTGCAGATGGTGACTGCAGCCATGAAATTAAAAGATGCTTAGTCCTTGGAAGAAAAGTGATTACCAAAGCATTTTAAAAAGCAGACACATTATTTTGCTAACAAAGGTCTGTCTGGTCGAGGCTATAGTTTTCCCAGTAGTCATGTATGGATATGAGAGTTGGACTATAAAGAAAGCTGAGGGCTGAAGAATTGCTAAATTTGAACTGTGGTGTTGCAGAAGACTCTTGAGAGTCCCTTGGACTGCAAGGAGATTCAACCAGTCCATCCTAAAGGAAATCAATCTGGAGCATTCATTGGAAGGACTGATGCTGAAGCTGAAACTCCAATACTTTGGCCACCTGATGTGAAAAACTGACTTTTGAAAAGACCTAGATGCTGGGAAAGATTAAAGGCGGGAGGAGAAGCAGACGATAGAGATTGAGATGGTTGGATGGCATCACTGAATTTATGGATATGAGTTTGAGTAAACTCCGAGAGTTGGTGGTGGACAGAGAGTTGGTGGTGGACAGGAACCCTGAAGTGCTGTACTCCATGGGGTCACAAAGAGTCGGACACAACTGACCAACTGAATTGAACTGAACTGAAAGCAATATAAACACAGTAATTTAATAAAGACCATGAATGAAGTTAGTATGTTTCAAGAATTTCTGGTGAGATAAAGCTTAAGTTATTGGGAAATGATAGATGCCAATGATACGCTTATCCTGTAATTTTTAACAAGAAGTTCAAATTGTGAAACTGAGAGATATTAATGTTCAGGTCTTCCTGAAATATATTCAGATTCATTCAATATTTCATTATTATAGCAGCAACAACAAACAAGCACTCAGAGATCTACAGTGGGTGAAAAATTTGCAAATTATTTCTCCCTACCATTAAGGAATCAACCTGCCAGTGTGGGAGAGACAGGAGGCACAGGTTCAATCCCTGTGTAAGTAAGATCTCCTGGAGGAGTAAATGGCAACCCATTCCAATATTCTTGCCTGGAAAATCCCATGGACAAAGGAG
Source organism: Bubalus bubalis (assembly GCF_019923935.1). Lineage (NCBI taxonomy): Eukaryota > Metazoa > Chordata > Mammalia > Artiodactyla > Bovidae > Bubalus > Bubalus bubalis. The sequence continues at coordinate 82,236,828 of NC_059159.1, read as the reverse complement.
CCTGGTGGGCTATAGACCAGAGAGTCACAGAGAAGCGGACACAGCTGAGAAACTGAGCATGCACACATGTGCCACTGAAGCAGGGCCTATTTTCCTACCAATAAACTGTGGTGTTATTCTTTCAGAATAAGCTTCCAGAATAGAACAAAACAAAATAGAGTGGAAAGTGCATGTGTTTTAGAGTTAGCCAGGCCTCAGTTTTATTCTGATACGACTGAGCGACTTCGCTTTCACTTTTCAGTTTCATGCATTGGAGAAGGAAATGGCAACCCACTCCAGTGTTCTTGCCTGGAGAATCCCAGGGATGGGGAGCCTGGTGGGCTGCCATCTATGGGATCGCACAGAGTCGGACACGACTGAAGTGACTTAGCAGCAGCAGCAGCAGTTTTATTCCAGGTTTTGCCACCACTGTCTGTAATCAAGAATATGTTGACAGTAAACCCACACTTAACCATCTTTCCATTTATCTCCATGATTATAGATGTCAGTTTCAATCAGATGGTATGAGTAAGGTTAGCCACCAGGGGAGTTTGTCATAGCCTAAATTACTTGTTGTGGGACCTTGAGTTAGATATTTTCCTGTTTCCTCATTCATAGTGCTGAGGTCAATAACAATATTACTCAAAAGATTATTGTGAGAGTTCAATTTGATAGATGTAAAACACTAATTAAGATTTAATATACACATTAGAAGTGTTTAATAAGAACAGCTAGACTAAGGCAATATCCAACTCAATCATAGAACATAGATTTATGGAAAATGGGACAAATCTCAACTCAGAACTCATATTTTGGACTTTTGTGTGTGTGTGTGTGTGTGATATCATGATGAAGATTAAATGCTATGTAATGTCAAAGAAAATTTCCTGCATTGAACCTACTGATAAATATAGAAACAGTTACTAAATGAAAGATGGAAATAAAACAGCCCTAGACATTTGAAAGTGATCTTAATTAAAGACATTAATGAGAGTTACCAACCATGCATTCTTTTGAAAAATGTGATTACAAAGAACTTTATTTATAATAAGTTGAACATGGGTTGACATCATAGGAAAAAACAAGTTTAGAAAAATGACAAGTTCTGTTCTGCAAGCATAAATTTTTCATCTATTTCATCATTATCCTAAATGGAATCTACACTATCAGAAAATTGATTCCACTTCTTTTATTTTGCCTTTTTTTTAACAAAAGAACCAAAACCATACTTAAAATTTTGTTGGTAATAGTTACACAAATTAAGTCCATTGTTTGGATGCTTAGACTGATAGAATGAGAAATAAAACTACATCTTTATTACCTTTTCTGTGGAATCTTAGATTACCATCCACTCTTTGTTATTATGCAGGGTATCATCTTTCATGTGTGTTGCTACATACCAGCATTGCTTTCTGTCCAACTTCCAGTAAAATGTTTGCTTCCATTGCCCTCAGCATATCAGAAAGGATCTTTACCAGAGAAACTAAGTTCAGTTTTAGAATACTTTGACTTTATGACTGCAAAAGAGCTTAATTCCTGATTTTCTACTTGGAGTCAACATATAAGAGAATTAAGAAAGACCTCCTGCCTGTGTCTATGTATTTATTCTCTGCCTCTGAAATCTTTCTCCTTCTCATCCTTTATCCCCATTAATTCTTCAAGTTTCTTCTCCAAGTATGTCTTTAATGACCTTCGTATTGCCTTCATTTTCCTCCGGTGAGAGATGCAAAAATGGAATCTAGAGAAATAAGATAATCCCAACTTAAATATTAGTAGCCCAATTCTTTGAAAAATTTTAACTATTTTTTTCTTCCTTTTTTGAATTCCTCTACAAGCGTTTTTCTCATACTTCATCACATTTCCTCCATTTCCTATGTTCCAACTTTTATCCCATCAAACTTTTATGTTTCATACCTATTAGTAAGATATCCCAAAGTTTGAGATGACTTCTTTCCCCTTATTTCCATTGGAAGAAGGGGGAAGATTGGGCAGTCTCTTTGCCAAAGAAATGCTTGACCCAGTGTGTGTTTGAAAGCAGGAAAACTCACAGCAGCAAAACACCTCCCAATATTACACCTTCTGCTAATAATATCAGAAATAGTCCAATTTCTCGATTCTCAGCCTTCTTTGGATCATCCTCTGGAGGAAAAAGGGGGAAAACATGAGCTGGAGGGGAATATTAGTAACTTGAGAGCTTTATCCATAAGACTCTTTTTAACCTTAAAAATTGCACTGTTCACCATTTATATCCTGTTCCCTGGTTATTCTGCTCTTTCTTAGACTCCTAGGCTCTACAAAACATTTTCCCCTACTACCCCTAGCCTAATTTGTCTACCTTTAGTACACTTTTTCATTTCTAAGCTCTTCAGTGACCCAATATTTCATTTCATTTCAGTGCCCAATAATTCATTCTGGCACAAATTTTGTCCAGCATCTTAGCTCTTATTTGTAGAATTAGCATGACCTACATAGAAAATGATCAACAAATATTTGTTGACTAGATCAATGAGAAACTCCTTGATCCCTGGCCTTTCAAAGTGCTACACAACAATCTTTGATACCTTCACAATATTCTCCTCTGAAACATCGAGAGGTGATGCGAAGACATGTCCAACAATCCAGGATAGGACCTTCAGTCACGACTGACGGAGAGAAGAAAGATAGTTGGAAGGGGGCCACAGCATGGAGTTTCCTTAGCTTAGACACCAGTATGAATTAGATCTTGGGCATTTCCACTGGTTACATTGTTGTAACTTTCTTCTTCCCCTAGCATCAATTTTAGAGATTGATCAAAACTTTAAGCCCAATCTCTGGGAAGAAGTGGGAAAATGATGCCTCAGCTTATTTTGGGGCTATGGATTAAAAACTCTGGTATAGAAGGCCTCTGAGCAAGTCAAATTATATGGAGTGATTGAGATTTCATAAGCTAGATTTTGTTGTCACAGATCGTTGACATTCCCCCTTGTAGCTGAGAGCTTTAGGAATTATGTTCTCAGTGTGACAAGTAGAGGAGATAAAGGAGATGGGAAAATATGCTCTGAAACCTCCAGGCACTATATATGCTGTACTTACCACAATCTTCAGAACAAGCTAAAAGAGAATCAGAAAGATCTAATGAGCTTAGAATCAACTTAAAGTGCGTCATATTTATACTCAAGTTGTCTTTATTTGGTTACCCATTACCTTCCAGCCACCCCTCCAACCATTCTGGATTATTTTAATATGAATCCCTATTCCTCCTCTCACCCCTCATTTCCTATTTCTTTCACATAATTTCAGTGGTGTTAGATATACATCTGATATTACCAACTTCAGAGAATTTCTTTAATAGTTTTTCCAGTTTGGAGTCCAGGTTTTTGCGGATATCGAGAAGCCTGCCTTGAAGGATAAAGACACCTGAAAAGGGGTAGAATGGACATCAGAAAAGAGAGGTGGCCTTTCCCTTCATAATTTAATCCTAATTGTTTTGCCTTGTTTCCCCCAGTGAATTGTTCTCAAACTTGCTTGGGCAATGCATTCTTTTAACATTGAAACAGTACCTCACCTTTCCATGTTTCCTTGCTCAGTTTATCAAGTTCGATCTTCAGCCATGTTCTCAAATTGACAACCTTTTGAACAGCTAGAGAGGAGAGGTAAAGGAACATGTGGGGGTTAATTACATTTACAGAGCAAATTACGTGGCCCCAGGTACTCTCTTCCCTACCTCCCTTCTCCCTTTAGCTCCCAAAATTCTTAGGGGCTTAGGCTTCCCTCACCCAACACCCGAAGCATCTTGTCCCTGTGGGAGACCTTGAAGCTTAAACGGATCATCTCCTTCATCTGCCGTTCAAGCATATGAGTTCGGCCAGGGACTTCTGGGGGTACCAGCTTTCCAAGCAAGGATTTAACTTCCTCGATGAATTTGGGATCACATTCCAAACAGCCTTTGACCCCATGGAAGGCTGCCAGGGACAGGGGCAGGAGCAGGAGCAGCCACAGGTCTCCCATATCCTTGCCCCGACTGCCCTTGCCCCAACAGCAGGTTGTCCTGGCAACTGGTTCACCTAGTTCCCCTTCCTTCAAAACTCCAGCAGTGAGAGCCTTGTCTTGGGTAGTCTGACTCCACCTTTCCCTCTGTTTCCATCCCACTTCTAGGCAATCTCATTTTTCTAAAGATCTTTGGTTGTTTTCTGACTTTTGTCCTTCATTTTAGAGAAAGGGAACTACCAGCTGGGGAGTAGATACCTGAGTTCTGAGTGTGGAACCCAGAATGAGAGAGAGAAGTCTTGAGCTCACACAAGCAGAGTTCTGTGTAGGGAGACAGCTCAGAAAACAGTCGTTAACCCTTTCTCTTACTTGTATTCTTAGTAAATGCCCACACCCCTCCTGATCATTTAAGTAGTATCATAATATCAGTGGATGTTGAAAGAGATATCTTAGGACCTTAGTTTGTTTAACCCAAGCTCTGCTTTAATAGAAGAGTGAGAAAACCCAGAATATTGATGTGCTTAGGGCCCCAATCCTTTATGGTAGCAGTATTGTTGAAAAATATTGTTGAAAATTGAAATGGGAGTCTACATATAATTATAGATAATGATGGTTTTGATACAATTGATAATCTCAGAAATTTAGACTACATTTGTCAGCAGGAATATTTCTCCAGACTCGCTATATAACCTATTTAGATATTGTTCTTTAGAGAACCTGGAACCAGAAGACTAGAAACATCAGTTGATGAATACATGGTGATAAGTGAGACTCCAGTAAAATTCATGGTCCTTTAACAGGCACCTTTTGAATGTGCTCGTGATAAAGCGTGTAACTTATAAGAATACAACCACAATTACCATGGGCTGTGTTCTCCAGCCATTTCCATGGAAAATGACCTAATAAACATGTTTCTCCTTTGGTTTAAAGCTTTTTGAATAAGAATTTTCTTTCTTATATGAAGAAATTAATGTTACTTTGCAGACTTTCCAGACTAGTTACCTCTTCTAATATATTGCATGTATGGCTGTGACTCCCTGGAAACTAGGAAACCCTGGGATCCTCAAGGGTTGGTGGCAGACTTGAAACCTAAGGTATGGCAAAGTCCTGGAGTAGAAGATTGTGAAGGAAGTTAAAAGAACTACTACTAATAATGTGCCTTCCATGTGCCCAACTTTGTGCTGGAAACTCTTTAGATAGAATCTCCCAAGTCCTCATGGCCCAGCAAGACTCTGAAAGATTATTCCCATTTTATAGATAAGAAACTGAGGATCAAAATAATTGAGTGATTAGGGATCTGGATTCAAACTCGTGTCTGCTTAACTTCAAACTCTATATACATTAACTATCACCTCTCAAAATATTCTGGAATAATACAGAAAGCAGTCTCTTGGAATTTGATAAATTGGAAGATGGGGGGTGTTTAATTCAAATTCTTTCATGTTCAAAAACTGGCCCTTCTTTGATCTGGCTTTATGTTCCCTTGGCTCAATGATCTCATCTTTCGATGACCCACAAAAGATTTTCAAAGGCTGAGGTCTGAAGGTATGTGTGTTAATGGGATTAAAGTAACTTTGGAAACCAAAGTTGGAGACTAAAAAGGTTAAGAAACTTGGCAGGCAGGTGGCCAAGAAAAAGCTATTATTCAAAAGAGAAAAATATATATTATAGTTATCTTCCAGTTAACATTACAGGCTTTTCATTTTGGATTGGATTTGTAATGCTCTATCATACTACTGAATAATTCTACCTCATTCCATGGCATATTTTCTTGACTCTGACCTAGTAGCCCATCTACCATTTTATTTTTGCTTTACCTTTCCAGCTTAATTTGCAATCTAAGACTTTTAGGATGAGAGAAAAAAATAATTTGGCTTTTGTGTAGTCTTGGGAAGTCTGGAAATAGCAAGCCATTTCCTAAAAAAGATGGGCAGTGATTGTAATTGAAGGGTAAATATAAAAGGGAAAACAGTGGAGGAAGTATCACCCTCATGAAGTAAACAGTAGGCAGATGAAAACAGTGTGTGCTAAAGGTGAAGATTACATACAAAGGTCAGGGGAAGACAGAACGGCACTAAGTCTGGAGCAATTTTTTATAGAGAGACTGAGTCCAGATGCATAATAGCATATGCATTCATAATAATTTACCAAATATATATTTGCCTCTTGGTGGTTCTTACACAGATGAAGTATTCATGATCAGTGTTGTGTGTTTTTTGTTTTTGATCACACAGCACTATCAGTTGGAGCTGTGGTCCCAACCTGTTTGGCACCAGAGACTGGTTTCATAGATGACAATTTTTCCATGGAACCTGGGAGAGGGAGATTTAGGTGGTAATGGGTGCGATGAGGAGCAGCAGATGAAGCTTCCCTCCGTAGCATGCTGTTTATCTCCTGCTGTGTGGCATGGTTCCTAACAAGCTGCAGACCACTTCCTGTCTGAGGCTTGGGGCTGGGGGGCCCATGAATTGGACAGTCCCTCTTGTAAGGGCTAGGATCAGTGGTGTTGTAACATTTGGCATTGGTGTTGTAACATAATGTCCTGAGGTTTAAAATCTGAAGAACAAGTTGCATAAAGAAGAGCAAGAAGCTGTTACAGTAATTTGCCCACATTCTCTGGTAGATCCCAGATCCATACAAAAAATAAAAATAACACATTTCCGGAGAAGGCAATGGCACCCCACTCCAGTACTCTTGCCTGGAAAATCCCATGGATGGAGGAGCCTGGAAGGCTGCAGTCCATGGGATCGCTGAGGGTCAGACACGACTGAGCGACTTCACTTTCACTTTTCACTTTTGTGCATTGGAGAAGGAAATGGCTACCCACTCCAGTATTATTGCCTGGAGAATCCCAGGGTCGGGGGAGCCTGGTGGGCTGCCGTCTATGGGGTTGCACAGAGTTGGACACGACTGAAGTGACTTAGCAGCATAGAGTATATTTAAAAAATAAAATTGGACAATGGCATTTTGCAAAGAAAAAAAAAAAATAACAAATCTCTGTGGCTCAAGCTTCCTGCAGAGTTTATCTGTCCAGCTGTGCCCTGCTGCATTGCTTTTCTTATCACTTCACAGGACTTTTTACAAGTTTGGCAAATGACCTGGGTATTTCTCACTGTCAGGCAATATTAACCTCTTTCCTGACTGAAAACTGAGACTTGGAAGCTATTAATTGCTATTTGGCTATGTTGTAAAGTATCTTTCTAGGTAGTGTAATAATCATAGGTTTAAATGTTTAATAATTACTATGTGCCACATATTTCACAGTAAAATAATTTCATTATTTTCTGTATTCCTGTTCATTTATATTCCATTGTTATTAAGCCAATGTTTCCATATTCCGCTCATCATTTAGGAAGAGTCATAAGGTTTGAGCCTAGAAGTCTTTGAAGAAATCTCTACTTGGTAGGAAATCAAACTAAAATATAGTTGATCTGATTAATAGGGATTGTGGGAAGAAGGAGGGGAGAGAAGTAAAGGAAGCAGAGGATGTCTGTCACAATGTCTTCTCTCTGGGCAGGTCCCAGAAGGGAAGCTATGTTCGGTTAAAGGAAATAATGAGAGGAGAGGAGTCTTTCCCCAGCACCCTTTAGGGGCTCTGAAAGCTATACCATTGCCCACATGTGGACAGTAGTCGCTAAGGAAAAGCCTGTAGGACTGGGTAATAGAAGGTACTCCTGGGACAATGCCATTTCCCATATGGCATGCAAAAAGGAGTATGTTCCTACTGGCTACTAGGCAAGGGTATATAAGTGAACTCAGGATCTGGGGGAATCTGTTAGTATCATTAAAGCTCTAGGTAAAGGGTCCCTCATCTAAGATCTGGAGAGCAAGCTACCAGGTCAGGAAAGAAAGAAGAATCTGCACCAAGCCCTCTGGCCTTGCTGGGACCAAATTGTTAGGAAAAGCCACTGGACCCCGAGGAAATAGAGAACAGACTCAAAGTGTTCCACATGCAGTTTCTCAGCAAACACTACAAGCAGATCAGAAGTGGGGTGGTACCAACCTTACATAAAGATACCAAAACATTGTCAGAGAATGGACTAGATATCCTCCAAGTTCAAAAAAAAAGAAAATGATGCAAGAGAATACACATCAGAGAAGAAAGTTAGTGTCTACTTCACTAAGAAGGAAAATGCAGGGATTTTAAGTACTAGAAATAGTTCATTTTAATGTATTGGGCAAGATGGATTGAGTCCATAGTTAAACTCATAGTTTGTTAAAACAAGCTGGATCTTCAATGATTAGGAAGGTATTTTTCAGCTTATTTTTTTACATGGAGGATAATTGCCTTACAACGTTGTGTTAGTTGGATCTTCCCGACCCAGGGATCGAACCCGGGTCTCCCGCATTGGAGACAGATGCTTTAACCTCTGAGCCACCTGTACAACAATAGGAATCAACTATAAGTGCACATACTTCCCTTCCCTCTTGAACCTCCCTCAGCTCCTCGTCCCACCCGTCTAGGTCATCAGAGAGCATCCAGTTGAGCTTCGTGCGCTTTATAGCAGCTTCCCGCTAGCTGTCTGTTTCGCACATGATAGTGTGTATATGTCAATGATACTCTCTCAGTTCGTCCCCCGACTCCTTACCCTGCTGTGTCCATAAGTCCATTCTCTACATCTGTATCTCCATTCTTACCCTGCAAATAGGTTCATCAGTACCATTTTTCAAGATTCCATATATGTTTGCTAGCATACAAGATTTATTTTTCTTTTTATGACCTCTTCACTATGTTTGATAGACTCTAGATTCATCTACATCACTACAAATGACCCAATTTCATTCTTAAGGCTTAGTAATATTCCACTGTATATCTGTACCACAACTTCTTTATCTATTCATCTGTTGATGGACATCTAAGTTACCTACATGTCCTGATTATTGTAAATAGTGCTGCTATGAACATTGGCATAGCTTCCTGGGTAGCTCAGCTGGTAAAGAACCTGCCTATAATGCAGGAGACCCTGGTTCAATTCCTGGGTTGGTAAGTTCCCCTGGAGAAGGGATAGGATACCCACTCCAGTATTCTTGGATTTCCTTGGTGTATCAGACAGTAAAGAATCCACCTGCCACGTGGGAGCCCTGGGTTTGATCCCTGGGTTGGGAAGATCCCCTGGAGGATGGCATAGAAACCCACTCCAGTATTCTTGCCTGGAGAATCCGCATGGACAGAGGAACCTGGCAGGCTACATTCCACAGGGTTGCAAAGAGTCAGACACGACTAAGCACACACATGAACACTGGGGTGCATGTATCTTTTCAAATTAGTGCTTTTGGTTTTTTTGGATATGTACCCAGGAGTAGAATTGCCTGCAGAGTCATATGGTAATTCTTCTTTTAGTTTTTTTTTTTTTTTGAAAAACCTCCATACTGTTTTTTACGGTGACTGCACCAGTTGGCATTCCTACCAACAGAAGAGTCCACATCCTCACCAATATTTGTTATTTGTAGTCTTTTTGATGATAGCCATTCTGACAAGTGAGAGGTGACATCTTATTGTGGTTTTGATTTGCATTTCCCTGATGATTAGCAGTGTTAAGTATATTTTCACATGACCATCTGTTGGGCATCTGCATGACCTCTTTAGGAAAATTTTCTTTCAGATCTGTTTTTCAATCAGGTTTTTTTTTTTTTCTTTGACGTCAACTTGTATGAGCTGTTTATATATATTAACCCCTTATAGGTCGTATTATTTGCAAATACTTTCTTCCATTCAGTAGGACTTTTAATGTTGTCAATGGTTTCCATTGTTGAGCAAAAGCTTTTAAGTTTAATTAGGTCCTACTTATTTATTTTTGCTTCTATTTCCTTTGCTTTAGGAGACAGATTCAAAAAAATATTTCTATGATTTATATCAAAAAGTGTTCTGTCTATGTTTTCTTCTAGGAATTTTATGGTTTGCGGCTTTACATTTAGGCCTTTAATCCACTTGGAGTTTATTGTATATGGTGTGAGACAATGTTCTAATTGTATTCTTTTACATGTAGCTGTCCAGTTTTCCTAGCACCACTTATTGAAGAGACTATCTTTTCCCCACTGTATAGTCTTGCTTCCATTGTTGTAGATTAATTGAAGATAAGTATGTGCATTGTCCCATGTACACTTGAAAAGAAGGTGTCATCTGCTGCTTTCAGGTGGAATGCTCTCTGTATGTCAATTAAGCCCCCTGCTCTAATGTGTCATTTAAGGCCAATATTTTCATACTGATTTTCTGTCTGGATGATCAGTCCTTTGATATAAATGGGATGTTAAAGTCTACCACTATTATGATGTTACTGTTAATATCTCCTTTTATTTCTGTTAATATTTATATTATATATTCAGATGCTCTTGTGTTGGGTGCAAAAATATTTATAATTGTTGTATCTTCTTGGATTGATCCCTTGATCACATTTAGTGTCCTTTGTCTCTTTTAAGTCTTTGTTTTAATATCTATTTCCTGTGATATAATGGCCACCTCATGCGAAGAGTTGACTCATTGAAAAAGACCCTGATGCTGGGAGGGATTGGGGGCAAGAGAAGAAGGGGACGACAGAGGATGAGATGGCTGGATGGCATCACCGACTTGATGGACATGAGTTTGGGTAAACTCCAAGAGTTGGTGATGGATAGGGAGGCCTGGCATGCTGTGATTCATGGGGTCGCAAAGACTCAGTCAGACATGACTGAGCGACTGAACTGAACTGAACTGAACTGAAGTATTGCTCTTCAGGCTTTCTTTTGATATCCATTTGTACTGAATAACTTTTTTCATCACCTCACTTTCAGTCTATGTGTGTTTTTACATCTGAAGTGAATCTCTTGTAGGCAGCCTGTATATGGGTCTTGTTTTTGTATTCATCTAGCTACTCTTTTTTTCCCCTCTTATTCTCTTCCCTTGTGATTTGATAACTATCTTTAATGTTATGTTTGGATTCCTTTTCCTTTTTACTGTGTGTGTGTGTGTGTGTGTGTATCTATATCTATATTATAAATTTTGTTTTTGAGTACCATGAGGTTTTTATGTAGCATTCTCTCTGTAAATGTGATTGTTTTAAATTGCTTATCTCTTAATTTCAAATTCATTTTCAAAACCCTCAATTTACACTATCCTCCCCTTGTCATTACTGTCTTTTTCTGTCATCTATTACTCTACTTGTTTTATGTATCCCTTAATTGCTTATTGTGGATATAGATAATTTTACTACTTTTGTCTTTATACTTTCTGTTAGCTTTGTATGTGGATGACTTTCTACCTTTAGTATAGGTTTGCCTTTATGTATGTTGTTGTCATTCAGTTGCTCAGTCATTTCCTATTCTTTGCAACCCCATGGACTGCAGCATGCCAGGCTTCCCTGTCCTTCACCATCTCACAGAGCTTGCTCAAACTCATGTCCATTGAGTCAGTGATGCCATCCAACAATCTCATCCTCTGTCATCCCTGTCTTCTCCTGCCTTCTATGTTTCCCAGAATCAGGGTCTTTTCTACATCAGATGGCCAAAGTATTGGAGCTCTAGCTTCAGCATCAGTCCTTCCAATGAATATTCAGGGTTGATTTTTCTTTAGGATCGACTGGTTTGATCTCCTCACAACCCATGGGATTCTGAAGAGTCTTCTCCAACACACAGTTGAAAAGCAACAATTCTTCAGTGCTCAGCTTTCTTTATGGTCCAACTCTCATATCCATACATGACTACTGGAGAAACCATAGCTTTGACTATGTAGACTTTTGTTGGCGAAGTAATATCTCTGCTTTTTAATATGCTGTCTAGGTTGGTCACAACTTTTCTTCCAAGGAGCAAGCATCTTTTAATTTCATGGCTATAAGCACCATCTGCCCATTTTGGAGCCAAAGAAAGTAAAGTCTGTCACTGTTTCCACTGTTTCCCCATCTATATGCCATGAATTGATGGAACTGGATACTATGAACTTAGTTTCTTGAACATTGAGTTTTAAGCCAGCTTTTTCACTCTCCTTTTTCACCTTCATCAAGAGGCTTCTGGCAATCTTGATTCCAGCTTGTGCTTCATCCAGCATGCCATTTCGCATGATTAACTATGCATGTAAGTTGAATAAACTGGGTGAGAGTATACAGCCTTGATGGACTCCTTTCCCAATTTTGCACCAGTCTGTTGTTCCACGTTCAGTTCTAACTGTTGTTTCTTGACCTGCATACAGGTTTTTCAGAAGGCAGGTAATGTGATCTGGTATTCCATTCTCTTAAGAGAAATTCTTAAGAATTCTTTAAGAATCTTCCACAGTTTGTTGTGATACACACAGTCAAAGGCTCTAACATAGTCAATGAAGCAGAACTAGATTTTTTTTTTTAATTCTCTTGTTTTTCTGTGATTGAATGGATGTTGGAAATTTGATCTCTGGTTCCTCTGCTTTTTCTAAATCCAGCTTCTACATCTGGAAGTTCTCAGTACATGTACTGTTGAAGCCTAGCTTGGAGGATTTTGAGCATGACCTTGCTAGCATGTGAAAAGGAAGTGAAGTAAAGATTTGCCTTTACTGATGAGGATTTTTATTTTCTAATTGTTTCTTGTTGTTGCCTTTTCTTTTTCATGTTGAAGTTCCTTTAGCATTTGTTTTAAAGTGCATTTGGTAGTGCTGAACTGTTTCAGCTTGTGCTTTTCTATAAAACTTTTTCTCTCTCCACCAAAATGAATGAGAACCTTGCTGTGTAGAGTATTCTAGGTTGTAGGTTTCCCCCTTCCATCATTTTAAATACATTGTTCCAGTTTGCTCTGGTCTGCAGAATTTCTGCTGAAAAGTCAGCTGATAGCCTTATGGGAGCTTTCTTTTATGTTATTTGTTGATTTTTCACTGATGCCTTTAATAGTCTCTCTTTATTGTTAATTTTTTTCCTTTTAATTACAATGTGTTTTGGTGTGTTCCTCTTTAGGTTAATCCTATATGGGACTCTCTATGCTTCCTGGACTTGACTGTTTCCTTTTCCAGATTAGGGATATTTTCAGCTATTATATCTTCAGTATGTTCTCAGACCCTTTTTCTCTTCTGACTTCTGAGACCCCTGTAATGTGAATATTGGTGTGGTCTTGATATTGTTGTAGAGGTCCCTTAAGCTGTCTTCATTTCTGTTCATTCTTTTTTTTCTCCTTTCAGCTTCAGTGATTTACTACTACTCTATCATTTAGGTCATTGATCATTCCTCTTTATCATTTACTTTAGTCTTGATTCCTCATTTCATTTATTGTATTCTTCATCTCTGTTTTGGTTGTTCTTTATATTTTCTAACTCTTTGTTAGAAACTTTTAACTTCTCATGCATGTTTTGAATGTTTGCATGTTTTCTTCTCTTGAGTTCTTTGGTTATCTTATCATTACCCTGAACTCTTTCTCAGGTAGATTGTCTGTCTCCATTTCACTTAGTTTTATCCTGTTCCTTTGTCTGGAACATGTTTCTCTTCTGCCTCATTTTGACTAAGTTGGTTTTGTATTTTTCCATCTTTGGTATGTTAGTTACGTTTCCTGAACTTGGAGAAATGGTTTTATCTAGGAGTCATCCTATGTGTTTTTGCAGGGGACTCCTTTCTTTGTTCACTAGGGCTATGTACTCTAGGGGTTCTACTATCAAGGGCTGCATTGGTCTGTTTGTTGTAACGAACATGCTATTTAGATCGTCTGGTAGGCTCGTTTGACTTCCAGTCTGGCTGGTTGCCAGACTCTGCCTTGTGTGGACACTGCTCGCCACTGTTTGGCAGGGTCTAGTCATGAGACGGCTCACTGCAGAAGCCCGTGGAGCACTGGGGCTAGTGCTGGTTCGCTGGGTGGAGTCAGGGTCCAGAAGACTCTAGAGTTGTTTCCTGCTTACTAATGGGAGAAGCTAGGTATTGGAATTATTGCTGAACTACTGACAGGCAGAGTCTACTGACAAAATTACTAACATTTTGTGGATGAGGCCTTGTGACCTAATGTATGACACCATGCTCAGGTCTAATTCTGACATTCATAGAAACAGATTTCTCTTAAAAGTATAAGGAAGGGGGCAACTCTTAGTGACTTTACCTACATGATCACTATCCTTTAATCTTATTGTTGATAATTCCTTTTCATTAAACTCCCTCTAATTAATATCAAAATTGCATTTGAACCTTTCTCAGTTTGCACTATTGGAGAAGGAAGGGGCAACCCACTCCAGTGTTCTTGTCTGGAGAATCCAGGGATGGAGGAGCCTGGTAGGCTGCCATCTATGGGGTCATATGGAGTCGGACACGACTGAAGTGACTTAGCAGTAGCAGCAGCAACTATTTGCACAGCACTGTTTGTCATCTTGAAATGAGTGAGTTTCTCTTAATTTTTTAATAATATGCTAAGTAATTATTTTCTGCTTAAACGCAGCCTCACTTAACTACTTTAGTTCTTGATTCTCTTACCAGAAATTTAATAAGTTCTGTTATATCTGGCAGGGTCTTCTGAAAAAGAGTCTCAAAAAGTTTACTGTCCACTTATTGACTACCTAAAACTATGATCAGAGAAAAGTAACCAATCTGATCACATAGACCACAGCCTTGTCTAACTCAATGAAACTATGAGCCATGCCATGTAGGTTCATCCAAGACGGATGGGTCATGGTGGAGAGTTCTGACAAAACATGGTCCACTGGAGAAGGGAATGGCAAACCATTTCAGTATTCTTGCCTTGAGAGCCCCGTGAACAGTATGAAAAAGCAAAATTATAGGACACTGAAAGATGAACTCCCAGGTCAGTAGGTGCCTAATACGCTACTGGAGATCAGTGGAGAAATAACTCCAAGAAGACTGAAGAGATGAAGCCAAAGCAAAAACAATACCCAGTTGTGGATGTGACTGGTGATGGAAGTAAGGTCTGATGCTGTAAAGGGCAAGATTGCATAGGAACCTGGAATGTTGGGTTCATGAATCAAGGCAGATTGGAAGTGGTCAAAAGGAGATGGCAAGAGTAAACATCAACATTTTAGGGAATCAGCAAAATAAAATGGACTGGAATGGGTGAATTTAACTCAGATGACCATTATATCTACTAGTGTGGGCACGGATCCCTTAGAAAAAATGGAGTAGCCATCATAGTCAACAAAATAATCCAAAATGCAGTACTTGGATGCTATCTCAAAAACCACAGAATGATCTCTGTTTGTTTCCTAGGCAAACCATTCAATATCACAGTAATCCAAGTCTATGCCCCAACCAGGAATGATGAAGAAGCTAAGTTGAATGGTTCTATGAAGACCTATAAGACCTTCTAGAACTAACACCCAAAAAACATGTCCTTTTCATTTTAAGGGACTGGAATGCAAAAGTAGGAAGTCAAGAAATACCTGGAGTAACAGGCAAATTTAGCCTTGGAGTACAGAATGAAGCAGGGCAAAGGCTAATAGAGTGTTGCCAAGAGAAGGCACTGGTCATAGCAAACATCCTCTTCCACAAGAGAAGACTCTACACGTGGACATCATCAGAAGATAAATACGAAAATCAGATTGATTATATTCTTTGCAGCCAAAGATGGAATAGCTCTATACAGTCAGCAAAAACAAGACCAGGAGCTGACTGTGGCTCACATTGTGAACTCCTTATTGCAAAGTTCAGACTTAAATTGAAGAAGGTAGGGAAAACCACTAGACCATTCAGATATGACCTTAATCAAATCCATAATGATTATACAGTGGAAGTGAGAAATAAATTCAAGGGATTAGATCTGATAGACAGAGTGCCTGAAGAATATGAATGGAGATTCGTGACATTGAACAGGAGGCAGGGATCAAGACCATCCCCAAGAAAAGAAATGCAAAAGGCAAAATGGTTTTTGAGGTGGCCTTACAAATAGCTGTGAAGAGAAGCAACAGGCAAAGGAGAAAAGGAAAGATATACCCATTTGAATGCAGAATTACAACCTTCTTAAGTGAACAATGCAAATAGATAGAGGAAAACAATAGAATGGGAAACACTAGAGATCTCTTCAAGAAAAGTAAAGATCCCAAGGGACCATTTCACGCAAAGATGGGCACAATAAAAGACAGAAGTGCTATGGACACAACAGAAGCAGAAGATATTAAGAAGAAGTAGCAAGAATACACAGAAATATACAGAAAAGATCTTCATGACCCAGATAATCATGATGGTATGATCACTCGCCTAGAGCCAGACATGCTGGAATGCGAAGTTAAGTGGACCTTAGAAAGCATCATTACAAAAAAAAAAACTGGTGGATGTGATGGGATTCCAGTTGAGCTATTTCAAATCCTAAAAGATGATGCTGTGAAAGTGCTACACTCAATATGCCAGCAAATTGGGAAAACTTAGCAGTGGCCACAGGACTGGAAAAGGTTAGTTTTCATTCCAATTCCAACGAAAGGCAATGCCAAAGAATGGTCAAACTACTGCACAATTGCATTCATCTCACACGCTAGCAAAGTAATGCTCAAAATTCTCCAAGCCAGTCTTCAATAGTCTGTGAACTGTGAACTTCCAGATGTTCCAGCTGGATTTAGAAAACCAGAGTAACCAGACATCAAATTGCCAACATCCATTGGGTCATCGAAAAAGCAAGAGAGTTCCAGAAAACATCTACTTTATTGACTATGCCAAAGCCTTTATATGGATCAGAACAAACTGGAAAATTCTTAAAGAGACGGGAATACCAGATCATCTGACCTGCCTCTTGAGAAATCTGTATGCAGGTCAGGAAGCAACAGTCAGGACTGGACATGGAACAACAGACTGGTTTCAAATCAGGAAAGGAGTATGTCAAGGGACCTGTATATTGTCACCCTGCTTATTTAACTTATATGCAGAGTACATCATGGGAAATGCTGGCCTGGATGAAGCACAAGCTGGAATCAAGATTGCCAGGAGAAATTTCAATAATCTCAGATATGCAGATGACACCACCTTTATGGCAGAAAGTAAAGAAGAACTAAAGAGCCTCTTGATGAAAGTGAAAGAGGAGAGTGAAAAAGTTGGCTTAAAACTCAACATTCAGAAAACTAAGATCATGGCATTTGGTCCCATCACTTCATGACAAAGAGATGGGGAAATAGTGGAAACAGGGACAGACTTTATTTTGGGGGGCTCCAAAATCACTGAAGATGGTGACTGCAGCCATGAAATTAAAAGATGCTTTCTTCTTGGAAGAAAAGTGATGACCAACCTAGGCAGAATATTAAAAAGCAGGGACATTACTTTGCCAACAAAGGTCCATCTAGTCAAAGCTGTGATGTTTCTAGTAATGGTGTTTGGATATGAGAGTTGGACTATAAAAAAAGATGAGTGCCAAAGAATTGATACTTTTGCACTGTGATGTTAGAGAAGACTCTTGAGAGTCCCTTGGATAGCAAGGAAATCCAACCAGTCCATCCTAAAGGAGATCAGTCCTGAATATTCATTGGAAGGACTGATATTGAAGTTGAAGCTCCAGTACTTTGGCTACCTGATGCGAAGAACTGACCCATTTGAAAAGACCCTGATGCTGGAAAAGACTGAAGGTGGGAGGAAAAGGGGACACCAGATTGAGATGATTGGATGGCATCACCAACTCAATGGACTTGAGTTTCAGTAAACTCTGGGAGTTGGTGATGGACAGGGAGGCCTGCCGTGCTGCAGTCCACGGGATCACAGAGTCAGACACAACTGAGTGACTGAACTTAACTGACATAAAAGGAAACTGAATGTGTCTGACCTAAGGCAGGAAAGTTTTAATTCAGTGGAAGAAAGAAGAACTTTGTGAAATAGTTATTAACTTTAGCTATGGAAATGAGCTACCAAAGAAGGTTGGAATCTTCTTTCCTAGAGATTAGTGGTCACCTTTGTTTATACTGGCAGTCTGGCCTAGGGGTTTGGGCTTAACTGAATGGGTTCTTCAAGCTGACATAGCTGCTATCATAAACAGAGAATGATCACTTGAATAGTACAGTTCATATTAATTTTTCCTTAAGTTTAGTGCAAGTTTAACAGCAGATATTTGTTCAGTTTATTTTTCAAAGAATAGGAAGTATAGTATTACCTGTAATAAATGGGAAAAGAGTGTTGGATTCTGTAGTCTATAAATTCTTATCATTTTTTGGCATAAGTATATTCACCAGGATGGATTCTAGAAACTACCCCAAATTGGTTTTTAGCTGGTAAAGGAAATAGTTTAGAGAGAAATATAAAATGTTTTTCAACTGCAGCTATTTGAGTATTTTACCATTTCATTTTCTTTCTGGAGTAAGGAAAGACCTTGACAAAATGTGCATTGACCACTTTTCATTTATGCCAGGTTTAGCTCTATGTCTGAAGGGCAAACGCAATAAATTGGTCATACATTATCTCATTTATAGTTTGAGTTTTATGAGCTCCTGTAAAACAATTAGCATATATACATTTTACAATAAATGAGCAAGCAAAGTGGCTGCAAACAATATGGAAATGTCAATAATTAATTTTAGATTTCCAAATGTAGCCAAGACGCTGGAGCTTTCTTTCTCTTCTTTTCAGAAGAGATGGTTTCTTTGTTAGGAATATGCAAGCATGTTAATTCATTACTCTGTGGTTTCTCTTTTTCCAAAGCTTGTCGAAGGCCTAATTTATGTGCAAGACTGAAAGCTGTTTAAACAGATAATATGCCTCCTTCATGAGAAATACCACCCCTTTATGCTCCATTAAATTCAGACGTTGACTCTATAAGCTATGTACCAATTATTTCTTTCCAGAAACAGCAGCATAGTGTTTTTTTTTTTTTTCCACAAAGGACAACAGATTATTGCAGGCTGCTATTAATCTCTGCATAGTCCACAAAATATACAGGACACTAGGGAGAAAGCAATTGACTAGTTATTTTAATATTTGCAAAAGTACTGTATGAAGAGAAAATAGAAAGAAGATGCTTGTCTATTTGCTGCTTGTAAAATATTTCAGTTCTCCTCAAAAAGATAGAGAATGCCCTAAAATTAGTCACCAATGACCTGCTGATGTTGTAGCAGTACCTATGGATGAACACAGATGGGTCTTTATCTGGCAGATCTTTATATTCTCCAACATCCTGTATAGTCCTCCTATATGCTCCATTAGTTGGGATGGTACAGTAGTGAATTACCTATTAACATCCTAAAATGGGTTCCTTTATGACAACAGCATTGTTTGGTGTGTGATAATGGGGCCAGTTTTCATGGTTAAAATGAGAAAAATACACTAGTACCTCAGCATAACCCTTCAAGGGCTAGAATTTAATACAACTGAATCATTTAGGAAGATATGAATTACTCTAAGTGACAGGACCATTTACAAAACTAGTGACATTGATACAACTGCATGTATCAAAGTCCAAGAAATATTTTAATAGAGAAAAGCCAAGTTATTTGTATTAAGATTTTAACTTTTCTCCTTCATACAGTCAAAAATATTGGAGTTCCTCCAATTTAACTTTCATTCAACAAGTGTTCATTGAACACTTATCAGTAGTATCAACAAAACTAAAGTGAGGACAGAAATGCCTCTGTATTCATAGAGCTTGCATTCAAGTATAGTGCTGATGTTTTAGTCTAAAGGGATTTTCTTTTATGTTCCCTGTTGGCATTATTTATTTATTTATTTTGGTTTTCTTCCTTCCATCTATCTTACCATCTTTTTTTTTTTTTTTTTTTTTTTTCAATTAATGATTCCCTTGTTTCTGAATGAGGATTTCACTCTTCTGTGTCCAAATGGAGAAACATTTGGGTGGTATGGTTCACAGAGCAGTGAGCTCCAGACTAGCTTCAGCTAATTAATATATTTCAGTCCCCTAGAAATGTCATGGGTAAATAAACCAATCAGAGTTCATGAGATACTAGCAAGCTAGTGTAAGGCTTTGGGGAGAAAGACTTTCTTTTTTCTCAAGAACTACCTGAAGAAACTTTATACCCCAAGACTTAGTGATATAAAAATGTGAATACTGAACTACAACTAACAGAGGGGAGATGGCCCTGGCCCTTTTGATAACTGATTGTATAACCCAACCTGCATTCAGTGACATCACACTGATAGCTTGAAATGGCCATGGCCCTCTTGGGAGTGTTTATACCATAGATATCACAAATACAAATAAAGGGTTTTCTTTTTTCTCTCTCTTTTCCTTTAATATCTCCCTTTATTCCTTCCTCCTTTCTCTCCCCTTCTTTCCCCTTCTTTGCTCACCCTTCTCTTCACTCCCTCCCTTCCTTTCTTTCTCTTTTTTTCCAGAGGTAGCTTCAGAGGGTCGATAGTGTAGAGACAGGGAGACAGTCTGAGGCCAGTGGAGAGCTGAGAGAAAATGAGTGCTGGTGATATAATTTGAACTATAGATCAAGCTTTACTTGAAACCTACCGTACTTTTGGAGTTTTGAGGTAAAAAGCCACTAGGGAAGCTCATAACATGCCCACAAAATAGCAAAGAAACTTTTTTCTTTTGGACCACGAAACTTTTTTCGTGGTCAGTGCATAGTATATTACTTTCTGAAAGTAGAGCATTCTAAATTAACATTATTCAAAGGATGTTCTTAGATGCTAATTGAGATTTCATAAAAATGGAAAATGCATACTGCGACACTTCAGAGAGGAGTTGAAAAATTTGAATATGTAACTCTACTTCTTAAGATACACCCAGTAAGCTCAGGAGGTTGATAATTTGGAAGAGACAGTTTAAGTGTTGAAGACATGTGTTGTCTGCAGAGGTAAAGGTCAAGTAATTAAACAATATGTGTTAATGACCTAATTAGCACTGATTTCAATGATCATATCTACTCCACTAAAATTTGTAAGTTACATTTGTTAAGTATTACTCAGGTACAATTTTCAAATCCGCATCTGTAACTATGCACTAATTACTGTCTGTCTAGGCAGTGTATTGAAGAGCTGAAACTAAAGGAACAGAAAAATATAAATAGTAGGGTGGTTAAATTAAAATTTCCATTTTAATATGACCAGGAAGCAGTGGAATCACTTGATTCTACCCAGGCTAAAAGAAAATATTTAGTGAGTCTCAATAATGAACAAATAACTTCTATCACATTTTTGCTAACTAATTAAAAGTCAGAAGTAAAGAAACTATACTTAAAGTATGATACAACAGATTATAAATAGGGAAACCCTTGTATACTCCCTCAAGCTAATTTTTGTTCGATTTTTCTGTATATTTGTTGGCAATATTAGCAATGGAGTTAGATCTTAAGTATTTAATAAAGTCCTGATTTGTGTCAAACACTTTCATTTTCATGACAATCTGATAGACAAAAGTCTGATGTTCTGCGTGTATTAAGTAAAGAAAAATGACCTGTCAAAGCTTATGTGTCCTGTGAGGGCAAGAGGTGGGGTCTAATTCTGGCCTCCATACCTAGCTGCATTAGATTACATAAATAAATATCTTGATGCAGATTTAATCTTAACCCAATCAAAAGGATAAATGGATGCAGGAGGAATGAAAAGTGGAGGGGAAAGCACTTTTACTTTCATGTGGATGATGGAGAATATGAAACAAAAGGGTACACCACTGAGATGGGTGAACTAATTCTCACATGTATTTAAGTTGAGTTATAAAGCAACATTTTATGACAGTGCTGATAGGAATTTGGAAGTTTGTTCTTTGGTGTGAACTGGTACTTGGAAAATATGGGTAAGGTAGATGAAAAGCTTGAAGATGTGATACTTACCTGGTCTTTAATTTTGTGGAATAAATAAGAAAGGTTTTGTTAGGAAGAAATAATCAAATGAGTATTTCCATCTCACAGCAACAAACAGAGATGCTGCAAAGATGAGATAAAATGATTTAATAAACTATCACAGAGACTGGCATATGATAGATTAACCTGCACTCTCATTGATGTAGGTGTTTGTAATTATGTGGGCTTCCCTGGTGGCTCAGATGGTAAAGAATCTGCCTCTAATGATGGAGACCGGGCTTAGTCTATGGGTCGGGAAGATCCCCAGGAGAAGAGAATGGCTACCCACTCCAGTATTCTTGCCTGGAGAATTTCATGGACAGAAGAATCTGGTGGGCTACAGTCCATGGGGTCACAGTCAGACATGACTAAGCAACTCACACTTTCACTTTTTCATTATATGATAAAGGTATTCACATGGTGATACAACAAGAGAAAGGACATTGGATGTGAAATGTCACAGAAGACTTTGTAAATAGAAACATAGTCTATATATTGATGCTTGAAAGATGAATATGGATTAGAAAATCAAGAAAAATTGGGAAATAAAAGCCAAGGGTTAGTGCAATGGCTGGAAGTGCACAATGAACATTTGCTAAGTCGCTTCACTCGTGTCCGACTCTGTGCGGCCCTGTAGACGGCAGCCCACCAGGCTCCCCTGTCCCTGGGATTCTCCAGGCAAGAACACTGGAGTGGGTTGCCATTTCCTTCTCCAATGCACAAAAGTGAAAAGTGAAAGTGAATTCGCTCAGTCGTGTCCAACCCTCAGCGACCCCATGGACTGCAGCCTTCCAGACTCCTCCGTCCATGGGATTTTCCAGGCAAGAGTACTGGAGTGGGATGCCATTGCCTTCTCCGAATGAATATTTGGTATGCTACAAAAAATTCCATGTATTTGGGGAAAAATATTAAAGTGTGGATGTGGGAAAGTCAAACTATGGAGCAACTTGTGTGGGACTAGGGTACTGGCAAACCACCTATTTCATCTTTTCTTGAGTCTTGGCTATGTGTTATGTGATACTGGAATGTTCTTCCAATGAATTAATATGTGGGGTGTGTGTGTGTTAGTTGCTCAGTCATCTCCGATTCTTGTAGCTCCTTGGACTGCAGCCCATCAGATTCTGTCCATGGAATTCTCCAGGTAAGAATACTGGAATGGGTTGCCATTCCCTTCTCCAGGGGATCTTTTTGACCCAGGGATTGAACCTAGGTTCCTGCATTGCAGGCAGATTCTTGACCATCTGAGCCACCAGGGAAGCCCAAACACATGTTCTTAATTTCAGCAATCCAGTGATTGTGCTGCTTGTAATAAAAATGAAAACAATCCTAACTATTTATACCTTTGTGTTAATGGAAAGAGTTAAAATTTAGCTTGTAAGTGAGTGCCAATTTTCCAAGCCTCTTATTTTTAAGAAATTGAATGTAAGAAATCTCTGTTTTTTAGAAATGGCACAGCCATTTCCCTCTCTGTTGCTCTTATATTTAAGAGATTCAAAAGGTGAGCCAGAGGAATACCCAGTTCTTCCTGGATAGAAGTCCGGGCATCTTTGACTTTCTTTGCATTTTTTTCATGTTTTAATATATAGATAAAGGGAGTCTGATGTAACTCATAGGTCAAGGGGCATATTTATATGCTCAGGATTGTAAAGAATCTTTCCTTCTGGCTTGTTCTTTCTCTGCATTTAGTCTAGGCAAAAATGCCTGCCTACATGAAACTAGTTTAGATCAGCTAGCGTATATATACTGGAGTAGGAATCCAAGGTCCAGCTATTAATAGCATATTCTTTTTGTTATTTACTGATGGTATGACAGTATGTTTATGCTTTTCCAGTGGTAGCAGGGGTAGCTGCTTGTGGACCAAGCTCTGTTCCAGGGCTTCTGGGTCTCTGCCATCTCCCTTTGTAAAAATATATCAAAAGACACCACCATTTTGACATGATCTCTGATGAACTACCTCAGATGCTTACTGTGAGGATTGAATTGAGCTATCATCTGTGAAATTTCCTATGAAGTCGACTCAGAGATGGTTGGTAATGTCCATTCATTCTGACCTGTCTTACTGAATGGGATAAAGGGAAAGGATATATAGGATCTGAATTGCCTTTCACTTATCACCATTGTAAATGTGGGGACATGTGGGGGAATGAAGCCTTAGATGTACTTTTTCTCCCATCTCCACTGAGTTTTTATGAAAAGCACAAGCGTACCATTAAATAAAATCTGTACATTGCCCAGGAAAGTTATGGTGTTTTCAATATAAGATTATTTATTCATGATGAAAAGATTCCATTCTAAGTTTTTTTTTTTTTCCTCTAATTTTTTTCTTGAGACAGTTTTCCTTCGGCAGAACTTGACATCTTTACTGAAAACGAACAAATTACACCAAGAACATAATTTGTGATCAATGAGATCTTTGGGGGGAGGGTAGACTTCTTTTTATTGAGGGATTTTCTGTGAAGGTGATCACATTGGATGTGAGGAATAGGAAACACTGAACTTGTTCCACATTGTTTGAAAACTTGGAAGCTTCACTTTTTTTTTTTTTTGGTTTGTTTTTCTCTTTGTAAAGAAATGAAGTTATGCTTGAAGTGAACGTTGATAGCTTCACTTGAGACTAATGAAAATGCTGCTGCTGCTGCTGCTGCTGCTAAGTCGCTTCAGTAGTGTCCAACTCTGTGTGACCCCATAGACGGCAGCCCACCAGGCTCCCCAGTCCCTGGGATTCTCCAGGCAAGAACACTGCAGTGGGTTGTCATTTCCTTCTCCAATGCATGAAAGTGAAAAGTGAAAGTGAAGTTGTTCAGTCGTGTCCGACTCTTAGCAACCCCATGGACTGCAGCCCACCAGGCTCCTCCATTACGACTTTTAACATAAGCTCAAGTTTGCAGAACCAGTGATTCTGTTGTGGTCTGTGTTCACCAGACTTCACAGAAGATGAGTAATTCTGTGAATGTGTGTGCTTGATCCTGTTTTTTGTTGTTAAAATTTTTTCTTCTATGAACCACTTGATAGCTCTTTTCTCACATCAGTATATGCTCATAATGTTTTCTCTTTAATTGGATAAAATAATGAACTTATGCTCAAGTGGCATAGGGATAAAAGGACAAGTAAAAATAAACTAAAACGTTGGCCTAAAGCTTCTTTTAGGCAATAACTACTACCTTTACTGAAGATGTATGTGTCTATACTCTGTTACCTCTGAAAAGTCAAACCCAGAGTCAGCTGTATTCTATACATTTGTGCCAGACTTATCCTGCCTACATCTCAAAGTCAGCAGGAAAGAGAGTGAGTCCCTTGTCAATGATTAGATTTCTTCTTCCTATAGTTACTGACCTATTGGAAAGTAGAACATTAACCCCATCTTCCGTAGAAATTTGTTTCTTTTTGTTTATTTATTTATTCCTCTAATATTTATTGTCTATCTACAGCGTGTTGGGCTTCCAGTTGGTGCTAGTGGTAAAGAACCCATCTGCCAATGCAGGAGATGTAAGAGACATGAGTTCGATCCCCGGGTCGGGAAGATGCCATGGCAACCTTCCAGTATTCTTGTCTGGAGAATCCTATGGACAGAGGAGGCTGGTGGCCTACAGTCCTTGGGATTGCAAAAGAGTTAGACATGACTGAAGTGACTTAGCATGCACACACACACACCTACAGCATGTTAGATGGTCTAGGTGCTGGCGTTATTATACTGAAAGGTCTGACAAAGATTCAGCCTTCATTATAACTAGGTGACAGCTATAAAATGAGCAAATACGTGATATTATGTTAGGAAATGGTAGGTGCTGTGAAGGACATGACCAGAATAAAATTAGCTTCTTTGCTATTTTGATAATGGAATTTGATAACTTTATATTGCCAGCATTTTTTACTTCTTTTGAAATTTACCTTTTACTACCTCTTCAGAGGTAGTTCAGTGAGTTCAGAAGTATAGCAGCTAGCCAAAGTCATTGAACTGGAATTCCCTGTTCATCCTCTTTCTATCAGTGGTGCCATCCTTCTTCTGATCTGTTGGATATTTGATTCGGCCTCTTTGGTTTTCTTTGAGTATCTCCTTTATTTCTCTTCTCTCACTTGCTGCAGGTAGGATTTCTTTGGCTCAGTCCACAGAATAGCTGGATACCAATAGTCTCAGACTTTTATTTGTTATATCATGAATCACTTTGAAAGGAAGGGATTTTGGCAGTGGTTTGTTGAAAAATAAACCTTGATTTGTGGAATTTCCTGATTTCCATGTATAAGTCCATCACATCCAATTTCAAGCTACCAAAATGTTATCATGGAACACAGAGGTGGAAAAAAATAACAGATCTTAAGTGTTTATTTCTTAAGTATGCATCTCTACACAAATGTAGCTGTACCTCATTCAAGATATAGAATATGTTCATTTCTTTAGAAAGTGCCTTTGTGTCCTTTCTAATTTGTACCTCACCCGAATGCTGAGACAGCCACTGGTCTGATTCGCATCATCATAGGTTAGTTTTGCCTGTTACTGAACTTTATCTGAACACAATCAGGGGTTACAGACTTTTTTTTTTTTTGTATCTGGTTTCTTTTGCTGAGCATGGTTTTGAAATTCATACATATTGTTGCATATCTCAGTAGTTCATTTTTTTGGTCTGAGTGAAGGCAATGGCACCCCACTCCAGTACTCTTGCCTGGAAAATCCCATGGGTGGAGGAGCCTGGTAGGCTGCAGTCCATGGGGTTGCGAAGAGTCGGACACGACTGAGCGACTTTCCTTTCACTTTTCACTTTCCTGCATTGGAAAAGGAAATGGCAGCCCACTCCAGTGTTCTTGCCTGGAGAATCCCAGGGACGGGGGAGCCTGGTGGGCTGCCGTCTATGGGGTCGCAGAGAGTTGGACACGACTGAAGCGACTTAGCAGCAGCAGCAGTAGTAGTCTAGTGGGCTATAGTCCATGGGGTCGCAAAGAGTCAGACATGACTGAGTGACTAAGCACAGCACAATATTTGTGTGAATATATTATTACATGCTGAGTCTCCATTCTATTGGTAGACTTTTGGATTATTTCTAGATTGTAGCAGTTATGTATTTTTGGATATGTGTTTTTGTGGACACATGTTTTTATTTCTCTTGGATAAATATCAGGAAAGAAAATTGCTGGGTTGTGTGTTAGGTGCATGACAACACCTATAAACTGTTGCCAAAAGTTTTTGTATAATTTTATATCTCATCCTGGATATATGCTATTTCCTCCAGATCTTTAGCAACTCTAGCATTGGTGTTGACAATCTTTGGAATGTTAGCCTTGCTAGTGTGAAGGGGAATCTCATTCTGGTTTTATTTTGCATTTCCCTGGGACTAATATTGCTGAATGTCTTTTCTTATATTTATTGGCATTTCCTATATTTTCTTTTGTGAAGATATATACATCATCTGTTTGCTTCTTCTGTTATTCCTATTTATCTGTTTTCTTACTGAGTTGTCTTTTCATTATTGACTTGTAAGATTTATTTTTATATAATCCAGAAAAACCCTTTGTCAGATGTACACATCTTAAGTATTTCCTCTGGGTCTGTACCCCTTCTCTACTTTCTAAATGATCATATTTTGATAATAAGTTTTTAATATTGATGAAATACAATTAATCATTTTCAGATATATTTTGTCACCTTTTAAGAAATATTTGCCTACTTGATGGTCATTAAACTATTCTAGTTTTCTTCTAAAAAATCAAAATTTAGCTCTGTTTTTTTTTTTCCTGATCTCAAATTTTGGTGTTTGGTAGAGGTCAAAGTACATTTTTCTCCATGTATTTATTTTGATGTTGCAGCATGATTTGTTTAAATGAATCCTTTCTCCAAGAAAATAAAGCCTGTCACTGTTTCCATTGTTTCCCCACCTATTTGTCATGAAGCGATGGAACTGGATGCCATGATCTTCATTTTTTGAATGTTGAGTTTTAAGCCAGCTTTTTCACTCTGCTCTTTCACCTTCATCAACAGGCTCTTTAATTTCTCTTGGCTGATAACACCCTTGCCATAATTGTGGTATCTTCTGCATATCTGAGGTTATTGATATTACTCCTGACAAGTTTGATTCCAGTTTGTGCTTTATCCAGCCTGGCATTTCGCGTGAGGTACTCTGCATATAAGTTAAATAAGCAGGGTGACAATATATAGCTTTGATGTGCTCCTTTCCCAATTTGGAGTCAGTCATTGTTCCTTGTCCGGTTCTAACTGTTGCTTCTTGGCTTGCGTACTGGTTTCTCAGGAGGCAGGTAAGGTGGTCTGGTATTTCCATCTCTAAGAATTTCCAGTTTGTTGTGATCCACACAGTCAAAGACTTTTGAGTAGTCAATGAAGCAGAAGTAGACATTTTTCTGGAATTCTCTTGCTTTTTCTATGATACATCAAATGTTGGCAATTTGATCTCTGGTTCCTCTGCCTTTCCTAAATCCAGCTTGAACATCTGGAAGTTCTAATTTCATGTACTGTTGAAGTTTGGCTTGGAGAATTTTGAACATTACTTTGCTAGCATGTGAAATGAGTACAACTGTGCAGTAGTTTGAACATTGGTTGACATTGCCCTTCCTTGGGATTGGAATGAAAACTGACCTTTTTTAGTCATGTGTCTACTGCTGAATTTTCCATATTTGCTGGCTTATTTGAGTGCAGCACTTTAACAGCCTCATCTAATATGTATTTGGCAGTTATTGAGGATGTTTTCCTGTAAGTGTCTGTTAGTTCAAATTAATTGGCATTATTATTCAAATCTTACACATCCTTTCTGTACTTTTGTCTCATTTTCCTATCAATTACTGAGAAAGAATTGCTAAAAACTCTTATTGTGATTAAAGATTTGTCTATTTCTCCATTTAATTCTGTCAGGTTTTACTTCATTTATTTTGAAACCTTATTTATGCTGCATGCACATTTGTTATTTTCATGTCTTCCAGAAATATTTACCCTTTCGGCATTATAACGTTTCCTTCTCCATCGCTTGAAATGCCTACCTTGTCCACTATTACTATAGTCTGTCCAGATCTTATATTTCATGTCTGCAGGGCATAAGTCTAACATCCCTTTAATTCAAGCTATGGTTGTCTTTATACTTCTCTTGTAGTCAGCATAAAACTAGGTATCACTTTTCAATTTTATAATTTAGCTTTCACTGAGAATTTGGGCAATTTAAAATATGCAATAATTATTGATATTTTTGTGATTATATCAACCGTCAGGCTATTACTTTCTACATATCCTATGTCTCTCCACCCTCTTTCAGATTAATGGAGTACTTTTATATTATTAGTCCTCAGTTTTAATTATTCTGCTCTTTTTAAAATTTACAACTCTGTAGGCGTGTCTGTGTGATTGTTGACTCAGCAGCGTAATATGCAACTTAATTTATCACACTCTACTTACAATTTGCATTGCAATACTTGTAAGATTTAAGAATCATACAACAGTTTAATTTCATTAGCCACTTCTCCTTTTCTGTTATTGTTGTTTTGGTTGCTAAGTCGTGTCCGACTCTTTGAGACTCCATGGACTGTAGCCCACCAGGTCCCTCTGTACATTGAATTCTCCAGGCAAGAATACTGGAGTGGGTTGCCACTTCCTTCTCCAGGGGATTTTCCAGACCCAAGGATCAAACCCATGTCTCTCGCATTGGCAGGCTGATTCTCTACTTCTATGTTATTGTACATGTTATAAATTTCAAAATATGTTGTTGATATTTTAGTTTTAATTAACTAAGAGAATAAATGCCCCTTTACTTTTCTCAGTGGGTTTACATATTTATCTGGATTTTATTTTATTTCAGCCTGAAGAATTAACCACTATTTTTCTTACAATGCAAACCTGCTGGTATTGGCTGTCCCAGACTACAGTTATTAATAAATATATAAGCATAAAATATATTAAAAGAACCAGTTGTGAATAATGAGTTTCCTTTACACCCTTGAACAGATTTATATTAATTGTTCTGGATTTCTTTTCTATGCTTTTTCTTTATTGATAGCTTTCATTTTTGACTTCGGCTTTCTTTTCTCTGCTGCATCATGTATGAGTACTTATTATATAACGGTTGTTGTTAATGGTTTGATGTAGGTAGTCTGAATTATGCTACCTTCGTTTAGAAACTTTTGAATTTGATTCTGAAAAGATATTAACATCTTATGAGGTTCCCCCCTCCCGCCCCCGCTTTTTTTTTTTTTTTAATTCTGGTAGGTTTGGTTTTACTCTATATGAAAATGAGTATATTTTGTTTTTGTCTTTAGTACTAGTGTGTCCCTTACTTTAGGACGTGGTCTGATGTCCTTGAATACACAAAGGCTCATCAATTCCAGGTTCCGATGGCATTGAATGCACAAAGGGCTCACAGGGATCACTTTATTCTTGCAAAACTGGGATTTCAATATCTCCCAGCACTGAGACTTCAAGAATCTTTTTCCAGTTTCTATCACTGAAAGAATGTCCCTTTGATAGTTTTCATAGTGTTTTCACTTACACATTTGCAACCCAAACGTGGACAAATGACATGTCATTAACCCTAAAAGTTTTCCACGCTCCTTATCGCTGCCAACTTTCTCTTCTCTTTCACTTACAAATTCCAGCAAATTCAATAACTTTCTCCTTAGCTTAACAAGACGGAATTCTTCATGGGCTCCACCTCCCTTCTTTTGTAGAGAAGGTACTTCCAGTTAGAAAAATTGGATGAATGTGCACTTTTTTTTTTTCTGTCTCTAAGGTTATCATTCTGTTTGATGTTCAGTGCCTAAAAACAGTTGTGTCTGATGTTGTGTTCTTTTTTACAGTCAGTAGAAGTCCATATCCAATATAAATTATTTCATAATAGCCAGAATTGGGCTCATTATCTTCTTATAGATTCATTTTGACTTACTTTTGGCTTCTAATATGGACTTTTTAGCAAAGAGACATATCTTTTTCCTCTTTAAAAAATGTTTATCACGTATATGGGGCATAATAAATCTCTATTGGTTTTCTATTAAAAAAATAAAACAAAAAACAGGGCTCTCCATTGCCTAAAAGAATACTCTAATTATCTGTGTAACCAAATAGAATCATACATTGTATTATGCTTATTGGGGTATGACCACAGGCCTACTGATACTTGTCCACTGTGTTGGAGAAGACTCTTGAGAGTCCCTTGCACTGAAAGGAGATCCAACCAGTCCATTCTGAAGGAGATCAGCCCTGGGATTTCTTTGGAGGGAATGATGCTGAAGCTGAAACTCCAGTACTTTGACCACCTCATGCGAAGAGTTGACTCATTGGAAAAGACTCTGATGCTGGGAGGGATTGGGGGTAGGAGGAGAAGGGGACGACAGAGGATGAGATGGCTGGATGGCATCACTGACTCGATGGACGTGAGTCTGAGTGAACTCCGGGAGTTGGTGATGGACAGGGAGGCCTGACGTGCTGCGATTCATGGGGTTGCAAAGAGTTGAACATGACTGAGCGACTGAACTGAACTGAACTGAACTACCTAGGCTTAAGGCATAATGATAAGTTAAAAATCTGAATTAGATAATTGAAGAAAAGCCCAGCATATTAGATAAAATCCAGCCTACTTTTATTGTTCTTCATCCAAGAGACTCTGTCTCAGTCCCCTGTGTTTTAGATCCTCAATACAGAATTTTTCAACCATATTAAGAATCTTGGCTACTGTGAAACATTTATTTTTCTCCTTTTACCTTAGTATCTTGATAATTTCTAGCATTATATTCTTTCTTACTTAATTCTTCAATCCACACATTCTGTCCTCAGGGAAGAAACAACTGTTCACTTGTTATATCAGATTTTATTGCAGTGTATGTATTTTCAAGATGAGTGGATCTGAGTATGGATTGAGGAAGAGGAGAAAGATGTTAACATTTGTCATTTGCATTTTGAAAAATGTAGTCCTGGCTGATTCATATTGTTGTATGGCAGAAATCAATGCAACATTGTAAAGCAATTATCCTCCAATTAAAAATTAAAAAAAAATTTTTTAATGTAGTCCTGTAGCAAACTCCAGAGTTATATAGTTATATAGTATTGTCCTTCTTTTTTTTAATTTAAATTTATTTATTTTAATTAGAGGCTAATTACTTTACAATATTGTATTGGTTTTGCCATACATCAACATGAATCTGCCACAGATGTACACGTGTTCCCAATCCTGAACCCCCCTCCCACACCCCTCCCCATACCATCCCTCTGGGTCATCCCAGTGCACCAGCCCCAAGCTTTCTGTATCCTGCATTGAACCTGGACTGGCGATTCGTTTCTTATATGATATTATACATGTTTCAATGCCATTCTCCCAAATCATCCCCTTCTTATGTAAAGACAAGTGTAGTAGAAGAGATAGGCCCTGAACTCATAGTATCTTCCTTCTCAACTCTCTTAACTGGATTTGTTAAACTTCCTTTGAACCTTAGTACTGTTGTTAAAGTTTTAATAGTACTACCAGCCTCGCAGATTATTTTAGAGCATTAAACATTTTAATAAATGCAGAGTTCTAGGCATTCATCTGATGAGTTTTTCCTCCAGGAAATTTTCTTGTAGATTCAGTTTATGAATGGTAGAAATGAATTTTTGAGTCATTGAAGGAGGAAACAGTACAGACTCTATATTGAAAGCAGGAATCCATCTTGGGCTGGACTGTGGACTTTGAGCTAAATGCCCAGTATCTATGGAAACGACATACTAACTGGAAAACCAGCCCCCTGGAAGGAAGAGCCCCAGTGCTCTCCATTGCCTAAAAGAATACCCTAATTATCTGTGTAACTGAATAGAATCATACATTCTATTATGCTAATTGGGGTATGACCACAGGCCTATTGATAATTGTCCACTGTTATCTACCTATGCTTAAGGCACATGAATCATGGGTTAACTTTGATTGTATCTTTCTTTTTCCTTTGTTCATACTAGTTTCAGGGAATTTGGGGAGGTGGGTTTGTGCACCTACACTTAGGGTATGTAAGGTTTTCACAAAAACTGGTCCAGGTCCTTGGCTAAGAGGAGACTCTGCCTTGGGCCCGCTGGTGTAATAAACTGCATTCCACTATCTGCATTGTCCTTCTGAGTGAGTTTGTTTCTCAGAATGCATGGCTACAACATTAATACTTCATCAGTGTCAATTATCTTATAGTCTGTACACTTTTCAGAGCACCATGATATTTTCTAAATGATTTATAAGAATAGGCATAGGATGGGTTTGTTGACTATACATCACTGGGTCATTCAAAACATTCTCTGGTACTTATGCCTGTGAAGTTATGGGTTTTTAGGATTACTGACTGAAGTGTCTACCACTTCCAAACATCATTGTTAGTAGACACTTTACTAACTTTATCAACTTTCTTACTTATTGAATCTAGTGCCATTATAGAAAGAGTATTGCTTAAAGCTGCCCTATATGGTTTCATAGTTTGGTAATATATACCTCTATGTTATAATGTTAATACAGATGAATATTTTATAAAATATTTTATAGACACAGCTTTTCTTTAACATCAATTTAGTTTCAATTTAGTTTCATCTTCATACTGTTCATTAGTCACAAAGTTCCTAACATTGAATTATTATCTATAAACTTTGTGATTATAATGGTGGAATATATAGGAAAAATATGCTTTTAAAATATGCTTTGTCAGTGAATACCCTTTTCTGTAATTTATATGTTAAATCTTTTAATTTTACTTCTATATGTAATAATTTCAAAAATTGGAGAGATCCCAAAAGAATTTCCTCAAAAATTCTTGTGGTTCTCTAGGTTGCTTTTATAAAGAAAGTGAACTATTTTCATGTAATGGTAAGAGAATTATCTTTCCCAAATATAACTGTGATATTACTTGGGAAAAATGCAATTGAAATTCCATTTTTAAAAGAAATACAAATGTTTATTTCAGAACGGAAGTTCTGATAATATGTGTATTCACAACATTTTATTGGATTTATCTTAATAAAATTATCTTAGAAAAAAAAAGAGAATCAGCTTTAAGTTTAGAAGATTCTGCATCTGTGATTTTTTTTTTTTCATCTTATATCCACACACCTAATAAGAGGCAATCAGATTAAATGGAGGGCTCATTACAGGGTCACCATCATCATGTACATACCGCTTTGTGGAACGGATGACAACTGTCTTTTGTGTTCACTACTTCTGACTGCCTTAAGGAAAGCAGACAAGGGTGTATTTGATATTGTTTTAGAGAGTAAAAGTATTTACACTTTGCATACTGTCTAACTTTGCAACTGATTGTTTTCTAGAACTTTAGGCCCTTTTTATTATCTGGTTATTAGAGCCCTATTTGTTGAATAAATAAATGAATACAATTCTTATTCACACATTGCAAAAGTATGATCCATTCTAGTTGTAGTGAGACCATTTGTTTTATCACCTTTGAATTCAAACAGATCTGAATCTTAAAAACTGTCTTTGCCACTTTCAAAATTATATGAGTATAATTCCCAGAATTTATATGAAATATACACAGAAAAAATAGCAACCAAATCTTGTTAGAAATGATACTTAATAGTTTTGTGGTGTCAAAATTCACATTTTTACCCCCTCAAAAATATTGACAAATGAAAGAATCAGTTAACTATTGCATTTAAAACACCATTTATTGCATTTAAAAAAATGGACTCATGTATTTACAAAGAAGATATTTTTGTGAAAGGTTAGAAAATTTCCAGTTTTTCAAAAGTATTATTTTAGGAAATCAACAGATATGAAGAACATTTATAAAAGAGGGGGAAGAAAAATTAGAAATAAATTAGAACACTGTACTTGTGAGTCTGAAAGCTTGTATTCTATACCTGACTATGCCATTAAGTAGCTGTGTTCTTTATGAAAATAACTTTACCTCTTATAATCTCAACTACGTGTGTATATAATATCCATATTCCTTTTAATTCTAAAAACTCCATTACTTAACAGATTCTTTAAGTATTGGTAGCTACTTTCAGTTCAGTGGCTCAGTCGTGTCCAACTCTGTGACCCCATGAACTGCAGCACGCCAGGCCTCCCTGTCCATCACCAACTCCCGGAGTTCACTCAAACTCACGTCCATTGAGTTGGTGATGCCATCCAACCGTCTCAACCTCTGTTGTTCCCTTTTCCTCCTGCCCCTGATCCCTCCCAGCATCAGAGTCTTTTCCAATGAGTCAACTCTTTGCATGAGGTGGCCAAAGTACTGGAGTTTCAGCTTTAGCATCATTCCTTCCAAAGAACACCCAGGGCTGATCTCCTTTAGAATGGACTGGTTGGATCTCCTTGCAGTCCAAGGGACTCTCAAGAGTCTTCTCCAACACCACAGTTCAAAAGCATCAATTCTTCGGCGCTCAGCTTTCTTCACAGTTCAACTCTCACATCCATACATGACCACAGGAAAAACCATAGCCTTGACTAGACGGACCTTTGTTAGCAAAGTAAGTCTCTGCTTTTCAATATGCTATCTAGGTTGGTCATAACTTTCCTTCCAAGGAGTAAGTGTCTTTTAATTTCATGACTGCATTCACCATCTGCAGTGATTTTGGAGCCCCCAAAAATAAAGTCTGACATTGTTTCCACTGTTTCCCCATCTATTTGCCATGAAATGATGGGACCAGATGCCATCATCTTCGTTTTCTGAATGTTGAGCTTTAAGCCAACTTTTTCACTCTCCTCGTTCACTTTCATCAAGAGGCTTTTTAGTTCCTCTTCACTTTCTGCCATAAGGGCGGTGTCATCTGCATATGAGGTTATTGATATTTCTCCCGGCAATCTTGGTTCCAGCTTGTGCTTCTTCCAGCCCAGCATTTCTCATGATGTACTCTGCATAGAAGTTAAATAAGCAGGGTGACAATATACAGCTTTGACGTACTCCTTTTCCTATTTGGAACCAGTCTGTTGTTCCATGTCCAGTTCTAACTGTTGCTTCCTGACCTGCATACAGGTTTCTCAAGAGGCAGGTCAGGTGGTCTGGCATTCCCATCTCTTTCAGCATTTTCCACAGTTTATTGTGATCCACACAGTCAAAGGCTTTGGCATAGTCAATAAAGCAGAAATAGATGTTTTTCTGGAACTCTCTTGCTTTTTCCATGATCCAGCAGATGCTGGCAATTTGATCTCTGGTTCCTCTGCCTTTTCGAAAACCAGCTTGAAAATCTGGACGTTCATGGTTCACATACTGCTGAAGCCTGGCTTGGAGAATTTTGAGCATTACTTTACTAGTGTGTGAAATGAGTGCAATTGTGCAGTAGTTTGAACATTCTTTGGCATTGCCTTTCTTTGGGATTGGAAGGAAATCTGACCTTTTCCAGTCCTATGGCCACTGCTGATTTTTCCAAATGAGCTGGCATATTGAGTGCAGCACTTTCACAGCATCATCTTTCAGGATTTGAAATAGCTCAACTGGAATTGCTCAACTAACCAAATGAAGTTCTAGGTTATAATGAATTAAGTTTTGTCATTGTATGATATTCCTTATAAATTATCCCCATCACTCTTTTTATCCTGTAAACCTTTAATGGTACCCATACATCATTTCTTAAATCTCTAGAAGAGGGAGGTCCATGTGAAAGTTCATCTTTTAGCCTACCAAATTGTTCCTTAAGTAACATGCATAGTTCTTGAGTTTGTTTTCTTGGATATTCATGAAACAGAGCCTAGAATTTAGTCCTTCATGATTTATCATGAGTCTAGGTCCTTCCACTGCTATCTCTTACCTCTAAAGCATCAGTACCTTTTACTATTCACTTGTTGGGATTCATTTATCAAGAGCCTGAGATGTGAACATCTGCCCAGGTTCGAACTGAACAAATCATTCCAAATAACCTTTCTAACCCAAAGTTCAATGGATGAGGCAGACCATGATTTATATTTGAGGGGTTTTGTTTTGTTTTTGCAACAAAAGCCATTCTCTTACTATACTCGCAACAACTGCCTGCATTGCATTAATCAGATGTTAATTAACAAGGAAGAAAGGTGATAATTTACATTTATTTCAAATTGACACATTGTACTTTATTTAGCAAATGAGACCTGTCAGCCACTGCCAGTGACACTCAGGTTGAAGACAGAGTCGAAAATATGTCTTCCACCTGCCTGCGTCTTTGTAGGAGGGAGCTTTCAGTGTGTTTACACAGAGATCATTAGACATATCTCATGCTAAGCTTTCATGAATCTTGAATAAGAAATGCTCAAAGGTCATCAGGTATGAAATATTTTATAATGACACACTGCCAGAAGGTATGAGAAACTGTGATTTATCCTCCAAAGTAAACCCAAAGAGGATAAAGGAAAGAGAAACACAGGCCTCCAAACCATTTCAGATCTGTGAGAATGAAGGCTGGAGAAAGTTTGTTGACCTGGCATACTTCTGCAATTCAGAGTCAGAGTTGGGGGTCAGAAGTAAACAGATGAGAAGTCTAACTGCTCACCACCTTTTGAACAAGAACGGTACGTTGCTATCAAATGTCAGGAAGGAAAGAGAATTGAAGAATCATGAACACTAATCTGCTAATTCTAGGATGAAAATGAGATGAAATAAAAAAATTAGAGGAAGTGATTGATTTCTCCATTATTGCCTCTTCTTGAGTATACATGTAAAAGTTGAATTTGAAATTTATGTTTAAGAAGGTTGAAGTAAGTGAGATATACAGCTTAGCTAAAGTAGATCCATGTTTCCCTCCTGCTCTTTTAAGGTTACTTCCATTGTTTTTAGTTACCATGTATGTTTCAACCTACAGTTTAAAGTAGGCAGTAAGGTAAGTCCTGCAAGTGTTGCTTTTATGCATTTTATGGGCCTGCACTTTGAGGACGGCCCCTCGCCCCCAAGCGTGCTGTGCTCATGCAGGCATGCCCACCTTTGCTCGTGTAGTCTCCTCCATTGTGATGACCACTGCTCTGGTCCCTCCATATGATAAACCCGTTGGCAGCTTTAAAGTGCTGTTCAAATCTTATCTCCTTTCTGAAGCTTTTGTTCCTCCCAGTACTTCTGTGCTCCCAGAGCACTTTAAGTCACACTTATCCCATTGCCTAAAGGCCTCTTTCTCTGCCTACACGTAAATTCTTACTCATTTTTATTTCTCCATTGCTTAGTGGATTGTCCAGAACAAAGAACATCTTTCAGTAGTTACTAGTTAAAGTTGATCAAATTTTGAATGAACCTTCATGGTTTTCTAGTTAATAAATGGTACTTTTTATGGTGACATATTTTGGGGGGAGTGCTTCATTATTTATTTATTTGTTTGTTTGTTTTTTACAATATTGTATTGGTTTTGCCATACATCAACATGAATCTGCCACAGGTGTACACGTGTTCCCAATCCTGAACCCCCCTCCCAACTCCCTCCCCATACCATCCCTCTGGGTCATCCCAGTGCACCAGCCCCAAGCTTCCTGTATCCTGCATCGAACCTGGACTGGCGATTCATTTCTTATATGATATTATACATGTTTCAATGCCATTCTCCCAAATCATCCCCCCCTCCCTTTTCCACAGAGTCCAAAAGACTGTTCTATACATCTGTGTCTCTCTTGCTGTCTTGCATACAGGGTTATTGTTACCATCTTTCTAAATTCCATATATATGCGTTAGTATACTGTATTGGTGTTTTTCTCTCTGGCTTACTTCACTCTGGCTCCAGTTTCATCCACCTCATTAGAACTGATTCAAATGTATTCTTTTTAATGGCTGAGTAATACTCCATTGTGTATATGTACCACCACTTTCTTATCCATTCATCTGCTGATGGACATCTAGGTTGATTCCATGTCCTGGCTATTAGAAACACTGCTGTGATGAACATTGGGGTACATGTGTCTCTTTCAATTCTGGTTTCCTCAGTGTGTATGCCCAGCAGTGGGATTGCTGGCAGTTCTATTTCCAGTTTTTTAAGGAATCTCCACACTGTTCTCCATAGTGGCTGTACTAGTCTGCATTCCCACCAACAGTGTAAGAGGGTTCCCTTTTCTCCACACCCTCTCCAGCATTTATTGCTTGTAGGCTTTTGGATCGCAGCCATTCTGACTGGCGTGAAATGGTACCTCATTGTGGTTTTGATTTGCATTTCTCTGATAATGAGTGATGTTGAGCATCTTTTCATGTGTTTGTTAGCCATCTATATGTCTTCTTTGGAGAAATGTCTATTTAATTCTTTGGCTCATTTTTTGATTGGGTCATTTATTTTTTTGGAATTGAGCTGTAGGAATTGCTTGTATATTTTTGAGATTAGTTGTTTGTCAGTTGCTTCATTTGCTATTATCTTCTCTCATTCTGAAGGCTGTCTTTTCACCTTGCTTATAGTTTCCTTTGTTGTGCAGAAGCATTTAATTTTAATTAGGTCCTATTTGTTTATTTTTGCTTTTATTTCCAATATTCTGGGAGGTGGGTCATAGAGGATCCTGCTGTGATGTATGTCAGAGAGTGTTTTGCCTATGTTCTCCTCTAAGAGTTTTATAGTTTCTGGTCTTTTGTTTAGATCTTTAATCCATTTTGAGTTTATTTTTGTGTATGGTGTTAGAAAGTGTTCTAGTTTCATTCCCTTACAAGTGGTTGACCAGTTTTCCCAGCACCACTTGTTAAAGAGATTGTCTTTAATCCATTGCATATTTTTGCTCCTCTGTCAAAGATAAGGTGTCCATAGGTGCCTGGGTTTATCTCTGGGCTTTCTATTTTGTCCATTGATCTATATTTCTGTCTTTGTGCCAGTACCATAGGGTGACATTTTTATATTTGCTCTTTGTCTTTTTTTTTTTTTTTTTTTAAATTTTATTTTATTTTTTAAACTTTACATAACTGTATTAGATTTGCCAAATATCAAAATGAATCCGCCACAGGTTTACAGTGATATGTATGTTACTATGCAGTATACTGTGTGCCACTATATATAAAATTTATGTGATATATACCATACATGTGCATGAAACTAAAAAAATTAATACATATAAATAGCATATTCAGTTTTTAAAATTTTATCTCACAATTTTAGTTTTGAAATTTGTAGACTCTTTAATTTTCTTTAAGTGTTTTTATCAGTTTGTGTTTTTTATTTCATTTTTGTTGTTGTTGTCTAATTTTTATTTAAAGCTCAATTTTAATTTTTCGGCCATGCCATATGGCATGTGGGATCTTAGGTCTCCTACCAGGGATTGAACTCATACCCCTGCACTGGGAGGCAAGGAGTCTTACGTACTGGACCACCAGGGAAGTCCCTGTCAGTTTGTTTTTGTGAACATAAATCATTAGAAGAGCTTGGGCTTTCTAATCATTTAAATCACGATTTGAATTCTAATTCTTCTCCCTATCATAATATATACATTTAACCATGTTACTTCATTCCTTTTGGTAAAGTTTCTAAAGTTTTTATTTTTTTTCTAGAGATCAGTTCAATTCAGTCACTAAGTCTTGTCTGACTCTTTGTGACCCCATGAACCGCAGCACACCAGGCCTCCCAGTCCATCACCAACTCCCAGAGTTTACCCAAACTCATGTCCATTGAGTCGGTGACATCATCCAACCATCTCATCCTCTGTTGTCCCCTTCTCCTCCTGCCCTCAATCTTTCTCAGCATCAGGGTCTTTTCAAATGAGTCAGCTCTTTGCATCAGGTAGCCAAAGTGCTGGAGTTTCAGCTTCAACATCAGTCCTTCCAATGAACTTTCTAGAGATAAAAAATGTTAATAGCATTTTTATTTTTATTTTTTATTTATTTATTTTTATTTTTTAGGAGTTTGATGAGTTTTTTTTTTCTCTTCAATAACTTTTATTTATTTTTTATACATGATATTACACATGTTTCAATGCCACCAGAAAATTACTAGAACTAATCAATGATTATAGTAAAGTTGCAGGATATAAAATCAACACACAGAAATCCCTTGCATTCCTATACACTAATAATGAGAAAATAGCATTTTTAAAAGATGAAATAAATAAGATGTACAAAGTTCCCAAGAAATCTTAATTATTTGATTAATGTTTATTATCACCTCACCCCCTGTTATACTGATACTATAGAAAATACATAAACTTACAAGGCAAGGGGCTGAAATTTTCATCAATTAAGGACATTGACCAAGTCCCTTAACCATTGTGAAAGTCAGTCCCTCATTTAAAAATAGAATTTTGTTGAAATAGTAGCTACCTTTCTGTGAAAAAGAGACAGGAGCTCTTTGAAGGAGAGAGAAATCTGTTATTTGATATATGCTGTGGTTAAGCTATAAAGCCAAATGTAGATGGAAAAGAGATTATAAGGCATGATAGGATCTATGATGCCAAATCTACATAGTCTCACAACACAACACAGAATTAATTACATGATTTGAAATAGAAATGTTTCCTATTGCTTATGATTTGTACAATAGTAATATTGATTTTTATTGGCTCTGATATACTAAGGAAAGCATATTACTTGTGGATTAGAGTCACAAATTCTGCTTTATAGGTGAGTTAATAAGAATTAGAATAATGGAACCCACTTTTATCATGGACTTAATTATTGTGGAAAATTTGTTCTATGGTGGTTCAGAGGCATGCTGCTGCTAAGTCGCTTCAGTCGTGTCCAACTCTGTGCGACCCCATAGACAGCAGCCCACCAGGCTCCCCTGTCCCTGGTATTCTCCAGGCAAGAACACTGGAGTGGGTTGCCATTTCCTTCTCCAATGCATAAAAGTTAAAAGTGAAAATGAAGTCGCTCAGTCGTGTCCAACTCTTAGCGACCTCATGTACTGCAGCCTACCAGGATCCTTTGTCCATGGGATTTTTCCAGGCAAGAGTACTGGAGTGGGGTGCCATTGCCTTCTCCAGGTTCAGAGGCATAGCTGCAGCTAAAACTAGATTCTCATTTCTATGGTTCTAACTCTTGTGTCTAAGGTAATAATTTTTGGATCTGAGAACCCAGTTCTAAATTCTATTTTTCAATTGCTTGCTGACATAGCTACAGAGACATTTACAGTAGTATTAAAAACATAATATATTAAAATATTTTTAATAAACATTAAAATATCAGTGCCCCACACATTTATTAGCAATTCACCTTGATTTCTCATTCTCTTGGTCACAGAAATTCAAAATTTGTTAAATTTCACTTCATCTAGATCCACAATCTATAGGATCTCCTTCTGGAGTGTTGATTTTGGTCTGTCCTTTGCACTTACCACCTAAACCATTATTGTTGATAATGTTAAAATACAGTTGCTGTCCTAGTCCTTTTCTGAAATCATTTTGTATACATATTTTATCTAGAAAATTACAGGCCATATTTTGGCTACACAGTACCTATACTACTACTACTACTAAGTCGCTTCAGTCGTGTCCGACTCTGTGCGACCCCATAGACGGCAGCCCACCAGGCTCCCCTGTCCCTGGGATTCTCCAGGCAAGAACACTGGAGTGGGTTGCCATTTCCTTCTCCAATGCATGAAAGTGAAAAGGGAAAGTGAAGTCGCTCAGTCATGTCTGACTCTTCGCTACCCCATGGACTGCAGCCTACCAGTACCTATAG
Organism: Bubalus bubalis; assembly: GCF_019923935.1. NCBI lineage: Eukaryota > Metazoa > Chordata > Mammalia > Artiodactyla > Bovidae > Bubalus > Bubalus bubalis. The sequence continues at coordinate 82,194,788 of NC_059159.1, read as the reverse complement.
GATTAACTTTAATTTCCTCAGCCTGGCATATAAGACCCTTCAAAAATGGTTTGTTTCTGTTTCTTAAAATTCAGAGGATACCTCTTGCAGAGTGTAGCTGTAAAGTCAGGACAATATATGAAGTACATCTGATATCACAAATCTAACCATGTATGAAGAATTTGAGAACTAAGATGTTAAGAAGACAGAAGTCTAGGGAAATGAGCATGGAATTTGTCCTAGTAATGTATTCCTATTTTGGCAGGAGGTCATGCTTTTTGAGAGTCTGAAAGCTCTTCTTTCCTTGATAGACAGTAGTTAAATACAGTTAATAGCATTTAGAAAAAAATGAACTTATCAATGAAGAAATATAGATGATACAAGAATAAATGAATTATTCAAAATGAAGTCAAAAGTTCAAAAAGATGAAAAATAAAAAAATAGATATGACAAATAGAGAATATAGTATAAAGTTCTCATATTTATCTATTTGTCTGGATGTGTCTCTGTGTGTGTGTGTTTAATTGGAGTGTCAAAAGAAGAGGAGAAAAGGAAGGATGCCAAACTTATATTTGCAGAAATAATGTTTGAAAGTTTTCAGATTCTCTTGAAACCATTATATTTTATAAACCCAAAGCTTCATGACCCATAGTTCAAATAATGAATCTCAATAGAAATTGAAAGATATGTTGTACTAAAGGATGATAAAAATGCTAGAAATCAAAACTTGTATAATGACAGAAAAGTCATGCTTAGAGGGTCTTCTATAGACTTACATGTATATATTAAGGGAAAAAAGGCTGAAAAATCTGTAACTAGGTATCTTAAGGCATCTAGAAAATGAATAGTAAACTATAGTATATCTAATGAGGTGGATGAAACTGGAGACTATTATACAGAGTGAAGTAAGCCAGAAAGAAAAACACCAATACAGTATACTAATGCATATATATGGAATTTAGAAAGATGGTAACAATACCCTGTATACGAGACAGCAAAAGAGACACTGATGTATAGAACAGTCTTTTGGACTCTGTGGGAGAGGGAGAGGGTGGGATGATTTGGGAGAATGGCATTGAAACATGTATAATATCATATATGAAACGAGTTGCCAGTCCAGGTTCGATGCACAATACTGGATGCTTGGGGCTGGTGCACTGGGACGACCCAGAGGAATGGTATGGGGAGGCAGGAAGGAGGAGGGTTCAGGATGGGGAACACATGTATACCTGTGGCGGATTCATTTTGATATATGGCAAAACCAATACAATATTGTAAGGTTAAAAAATAAAATAAAAATAAAGAAAGTCAAATGGAGGACATGACAAAGAAAAGGTAGAAATTAAAAGAATGATATAATAAGCAGTGGAGAGGGTTAGCAAATTAGAATATTTTAAAAAATACAATAGAATAGTAAACCCTTGGCAAGATAAATTAAGAAAAAGGAGAGAGAGTATACCCAGGAGTGGAATTGTTGGGACATACCGTAGTTCTATTTTTAGGTTTTTGAGGAACTGTCATACTGTGTTCAGTAGTCACTGCACCAACTCATTGCTACCAACTGTGTACAAAAGTTCCCTTTTCTCCACATCCTCGCCAACATTTGTTATTTGAGATCATTTTGATGATAGCCATTCTGACAGGGGTGAGGTGATGTTTCATTGTGGTTTGATTTTCATTTCCCTGATGGTTAGTGATATCGAGGAGCTTCTTTTTATGTGCCTGTTGGGCATCTATATGTCCTTTTTGCAAAAATGTCTGTTCAGGTTTTCTGCCCATTTTAAAATAAGATTGTTGTTGTTTTGGTGTTGAATTGTATGCATTGTTCATATATTTTAGACATTAACCACTGAAGTCCATGGGGTTGCAAATGTCTGGACATGTCTGAGCGACTGAACAACAAAACCTCTATCAGTCTTATCATTTGCAAATATCTTCTCCCATTCAGTAGGTTCTGTTGATTACTTCTTTTGCTGTGCAAAAGCTTTTAAGTTTGATTAGATCCCAGTTTTACTTTTTCTTTTTCCTTTGCTTTAGAGACAGATCCAAAAAAATTCTGTTATGATTTATGTTAAAGTGTTCTGTTTTCCTCTAGGAGTTTTATGGTTTCCTGCCTTACATTTAGGTCTTTAATCCATTTTGAGTTACTTTTTGTCTTTGATATTAGAGAATGTTCTAATTGCCTTCTTTTACATGTAGCGATTCAATGTTCCCAGAACTACTTAAACATGCACCCCATATGACCCCAATGGCATAGTAGCATCATTTACAATTGCCAAGTTATGGAAGCAACCTAACTGTCAGCAGATGAATGGCTAAAGGAGATGTGGTATATATATACTGTGGTATAATGTGGTACAGAATACTACTCAGACCAAAAAAAGAAAAAAGAAAATTTGCCATTTGAAAGAACATGGATGGACTTAGAGGGTATTTTGCTAAGTGAAATAATTTAGAGAAAGGCAAATATTATATGGCACTGATATAAAAATACAACAAACTAGTATATATAGCCAAATAAGAAACAGCCTCAAAGATACAGAGAACAAACTAGTAGCTACCAGTAGGAAGAGGGAAGTAGGAAAGGCAGTATAGGAGGAGGGCATTAAGAGGTACAAACTATTACATATAAAATAAACTTGAAGGATATATGCTGCTGCTGCTGCTGCTAAGTCACTTCAGTCATGTCCGACTCTGTGCGACCGCATAGACAGCAGCCCACTAGGCTTCCCATCCCTGGGATTCTCCAGGCAAGAACACTGGAGTGGGTTGCCATTTCCTTCTCCAATGCATGAAAGTGAAAAGTGAAAGTGAAGTCGCTCAGTTGTGTCTGACTCTAGCGACCCCATGGACTGCAGCCCACCAGGCTCCTCCGTCCATGGGATTTTCCAGGCAAGAGTACTGGAGTGGGGTGTCATTGCCTTCTCCTGAAGGATATATATTGTATAACAAAGGGAATATAGCCAGTTTTTACAATAATTATAAATGGAAAGGGCTTCCCTGGTGTGTCAGCTGGTAAAGAATATGCCTGCAATATGGGAAACCTGGGTTCAATCCCTTGGTTGGGAAGATCCCCTGGAAAAGGGAAGGTCTACTCACTCCAGTATTCTGGCCTGGAGAATTCCATGGACTGTATAGTTCATGGCAATTGCAAAAAGTCAGACACAACTGAGTGACTTTCACTTCACTTCACTTCATAAATGGAGTATAGCCTTTAGAAATTATATACCTGTAGCTTAAATAATACTGTATATCAACTATACTTAAGATTTCCCTGGTGGCTCAGACAGTAAAGCGTTTGCCTACAATGTGGGAGACCTGGGTTCGATCCCCGGATGGGGAAGAGCCTCTGGAGAAGGAAATGGCAACCCACTGCAGTACTCTTGCCTGGAAAATCCCATGGGAGGAGCCTGGTAGGCTACAGTCCATGGGGTCGCAAGAGTTGGACACGACTGAGCGACTTCACTTCACTTCACAAGTATACTTCAATTAAAAAAAAAACCATATGGATGTGGTTAAATTTTTAAAAAGAAAAAAACACAAATAGCCAAAATCTAAGACAGAATTATTACTATATATCTAGAGACTCTAAAAAGGTAACAAGAGAATATCATGAACAACTTTATGATCATTATTGGAAAATGGTGAAGAAATAAGAAAATTCTTAATAAACTAAAACTGCTAAAGCTAACAGAGGTAGAAAATCTGAATAATTACTAATGAAGTAATTATCTTTCTTTATACAATTTAATATACAAACCTTTCAGTCTCAAATGAGTAAATTTTGCTAAAAACTGAAATGACTTCCAACTTGTTTCATGAAATAAGCATAAATTTGACAAATTTGATAGCATTTTAAGTGCAGATCAATCACAAATTTTGAAACAAAAATTCCAAATGAGATTGAAATTCACCACATTAATAGAATAAATGAGAAAAATAAAATGATCTACTCAGTAGACACAGGGAAAGAAAGCTTTGAATAGAATTTAAATTTATTAAAATGAAACTATTAGTTCACTAGGAATAAAAGGAAATGTATTTCCAAAGACCTTAGGCTGATAACAAGATAAAGAGGAAATTTAGAAGCTTTTCTTTTAATTATTTTCCCTTATAGTCAACATTATTTTGGAAGTCACTATAGAATATTAAGATGAAAAAAAGAAATAAAATATAGATATTGAGAAGGAAACTATAAAATTGTGCTTATTTGCATTTAATATAACTGTGTACATAGAAAATCCCAAAGAATCTAAATATAAACAATTAGAATTAACAAATGAGTTTAACAAGTATATTTTCACATAGCAGCAATGAAAATCTGGAAAATGAAATAAAAGGATACATTTTAATAATGTAAATAATGTGAAATGTATTGGAATATGTGTAAGACTTGTATATAGAAAACTGTAAAAACAGTGTTGAGAGAAAGTAAAAAAGGAGTCAACTAAAAAAATGGAGGAAAATCTAGTTCATGAGTTGGAGGATTCAGTATTGAAAAAATCTAAATTATCTCAGTCCAAATCATAACAACTACTTTTGTTGGAGTACAGATTGGTTATAAAATTTATGTAGATATAAAAATTCCCAAAACAACAAAGACATTTGAAGAATAGATAGGAAGGACTTGCTCTATCAGGTATTAAAATACTGCTATTTCTACATTAAGACACTGATACTATGAGAATTGGAAGATAGATCAAAATAAATAAAAGTCCAGAAATAAAGCCAGGTTTTTTTGGACATTTGGTTACAATGTTGGCACTGCAGAACCACAGGGAAAAGTTGATCTTTTTTAACGAATTATGTTTAGGATAATGGAATTTCCATGTGAAAACAGAGAAATCTAATACCAAGCATAAGAAGCCAGGTCGTTTTTAGATTTAAATCTTTTAGAAGATAATATTTGATAATATAGGCTTCCCTGGTGGCTCAGTCGGTAAAGAATCTGCTTGCACTCAGAAGTCTTGGTGTTTGATCCCTGAGTCAGGAAGACCTCCTAGATAAGGGAATGGCTACCCATTCAAGTATTCTTGCCTGGAGAATTCCATGGACAGAGGAGCCTGGCAGGACAGTCCAGGGGACTCAAAGAGTTGGACATGACTGAGTGAATAATACAGGATAGAGATAAAATGGGGTACTCCTTGTGGTGGGGAAGCCAGCACTTTGCACATGCAAGTTATTTACCGGCTCTGCTGAATTCCTGTATAGATTAACCTGTTTTGTCATGTCTTGACCATAGCTTGTTGATGGGGCAAACTTCTACAAAGAACACCTACCAGGTAAGCCACAGGCTGGCAGGGGGATTTTAGAGATTGTTGGTAAATAAAAGAGAACAGTTGACTATATATTTTCTGTCTTTTCACTCAACAAGCACTTTGCTTCTAAATATACTCCATTGATTAACCCAGAAATAACATTTAATCAGGTTCTTTTTAGAAGTTGTTTTCCAGTTCATATTCCATATGTAGTTACCTCAGAATTTCTATAGTGCAAATTGGCCTAATGTTTTAATTCTTTTGGTAAGATTTATACCAACAATTTTCAGTCTTAATCTTAATTACATTTGAATACCAAAATCTATATTTTTCCTCTAACTGTAGCAGAAAGGTTACCTAATTTACACATATAAATGATTACTAACGATTATATGAAATACAGATGGAGATTTTAAATTTTAATTGCTTTTGTGTTTCTTTAAAATATAAACATTATTAATGGAAAATAATAACATGGTCCAAACTTTCAAAGAGTAAAATCCTTGGGAAAAAAAAAAAAAAGAAACCATTTGTCTCTCATAATTGACTCATCCCCATTTCTGCTTCCATATTGATATCTGCAATAAATTCAAAATTAATTATAATGTTTCTTGTATTCAATAATCACATTCAGGAAATTAAGAGTATGATCTTTGCAGTATGCTACCTCTACCTCTCTTACCTCTATCACTCAGTTATTGGTTCAAAAGTTAACTTACAAGTTATTCTCTTATAAATGCACTCTTTCTTATATAGTAAGCAAACATTTAGTATTCCAAAATGTTAGCATTCAGTGAGATGTAAATATTTAATCTTAATTGACTCAAAAGTTTCCAGCCATTCCTTCACTTACTCTTAATGTTTTTTTATGCCAATTATAGGTAGATCTCATCACACTTTAATTCCTGTTCTTAAAGTTCTTATTAGCAAAGTATTGCATAGTATTTGAATATCGCTTATTAACATCTAGGGAAGCCACCAGACTTCCCTGGTGGCTTAGATGGTAAAGCGTCTGCTTGCAATGTGGGAGACCTGGGTTTGATCCCTGGGTTGGGAAGATCCCCTGGAGAAGGAAATGGCAACCCACTCCAGTACTCTTGCCTGGAAAATCCCATGGACAAGAGGAGCCTGGTAGGCTACAGTCCATGGGGTCGCAAAGAGTCGGACACGACTGAGTGGCTTCACTTTCACTTCACTTTCACTTTATTAACATCTAAGATAATATTCTCCATAACATTCCCATTGTGTATTGAATCAGTCCCATTTTTGACAGATTAATTTGTTTTTTATTTTACTGAAATCAGCCATTTTTCCATATTAATTTGGTCTCAGAACAAAATAATTGTCATTCATCTGCCTGTAAAAGCTACTAATACTGAAAGTGATTCAAATCTGCTGAGAAACAACTCACTACTAGGAATTAAACCTGAGAAACAGAAATATAATATTAAAACTGCTGGGGAATAGTTATATCATTGAGCTATAAAATGAAATGTATATGTTTCCAAAATCAAAGCCTCTCTCCTCCAAAATATTGTCCTTTCAATCCCGTTGTGCAACAGGTACGGTGCAGAAAAGCAAGTTGATAGAGAATAGTTTATCTTGTTCTTTTATATACAGAGAGCTTCAGTTTCCTTCTTTTCAAAAGTCATCAGTTTGTGAACATTTTCATCATTCTCTGCCATAGGATTATAAAATCAGTGGAATTTTCAGGGGGTGATCGCCTTAGCCGTCTCTCTGGAGATCTGTTTTCTACACAAAATAACTGAGGTACATCTAGGTGTTGCTTTAAGGTCATCTGTCTAATTACTTCAGAAGTAGGCACAGTGCAAAGGTTTATTCTAGTTTATTTGTGCTATCTATAATCAAATATGTGTTTCTCTTTATTTTTGCTTTTCTCACATGTAGGTAACATGATTTTTCTTTTTTGACGATATAACAGACAGAAGATAACTGCATTATTCATATTCTCTCTCCCGCTACTTCTGCTGGGTGGGCAACCAAGAGTCAGGCTACCCTAGGCTCCAGTTTAATGGACTAGAGATGAGCAGCTGACCCATTGACTCAGTCATAATCTTTATCCTGTGAATTTGAATATGTGAGATGGGGTCTTCCAAAACATACCAATTCACCAGGCCCTCCTCGAGATCAATTAAACAGTATGAGACTCATGCTATTTAACTCCCGAATTGTTTCTAATGGTTAGAACTGGGAACCACTGATTCTGATCATAGATTTTTAAAATATTTTTCATAGACTAATTTCTGGATGCATATATGTGAATTTGTGTATGTGCATTCCAAGTTGCTTCAGTCATGTCCGACTCTTTGTGACCCTATGGACTGTAGCCTGCCAGGCTCCTCTGTCCATGGGATTCTCCAGGCAAAATACTGGAGTAGGTTGCTGTGCCCTCCTCCAGGGGATCTTCCCGACCCAGGGATTGAACCTGTATCTCTTATGTCTCCTGCATTGGCAGGTGGGTTCTTTACCACTAGCATCACCTGGGAATGTGTATATGTATTTGTATTATGTACATGTTTGTGTATGGCTATATTCATACGCTTTATTCCAAAAATGTATCTTTGACCTTTATAATTATGTCATATTTTTCACTAACCTGAGTGTACAATTTTGATTTAGTATTCATGTTCCTCCAGTCTTCACTAATCACCTTGCTGTTTTACTGCATATAATATTTAGTTGTATGTCAACTAAACCATCAGTTTCTCTGTTGTATAAAATATGACTAAAACTTAAAATAGGAAATTAGCCCTTAAAATAATACATAAGTAATTTATCCTGTGTATCACTTTTCTGATAAAACTATATCTATATATAATGATAAATTCTATTTTGATTAATAGGTTAAATTGACCTTTTCTTTTAATTCATTTTTTCTTTATTACATTTTTAAAAATACTACAGAATTTAATTAATGTTTAACAAGGAAAATTGTGTTTGGTAATTGGCTTAATTTTTTAAATAATCAGTTACATATTAAATCCTCATTTTCACAGAACACTGCTCATTACCAAGAATAATAATTCTAGTCAAGAAAATATTCATCACTTTGTTGGAGGTTTTCTTCCTAATGTAATAAGAAAAAGTTAATTTTTATTGAATTACTTCTAGTGAGGGATATCAACTTTAAAAAGACAAGCTTTTTTTTAACTATCTCCAGCTTACAATTTGTTTATTTATGGTTACCCAAATATATATGTGTGTGTGTGTGTATGTGTACATATATAGTTACTCAAGTGTTGTGCATATTTAGACACAGATGGTTATTACCCTTATTACCCATGAATTCTTATTGGTTAATTGCTTGCTGACTGCATTTACTATCTCAAAGTAAAGCATTGTTGTACATTGTGCTTTTTTTTGGGCTTTATTTTTTTAAAAACTGGGGGAAAATTGCTTTTCAAGGTTGTGTTGGTTTCTGCTGTATAATGCAAATCAGTCATAATTATACATATATCACCTCCCTTTTGGAGAAGACAATGGCACCCCACTCCAGTACTCTTGACTGGAAAATCCCATGGACGGAGGAGCCTGGTAGGCTGCAATCCATGGGGTCACTAAGAGTCGGACACGACTGAGCGACTTCACTTTCACTTTTCACTTTTATGCATTGGAGAAGGAAATGGCAACCCACTCCAGTGTTCTTGCCTGGAGAATCCCAGGGATGGGGGAGTCTGGTAGGCTGCCGTCTATGGGGTCACACAGAGTCGGACACGACTGAAGTGACTTAGCAGCAGCAGCAGCAGCAGCACCTCCCTTTTAAGCCTCCCTCCCTTCCTCCTACCCCACTCCTCTAGGTCGTTAAAAAACACCAGTCTGGGCTCCCTGTGTTATATAGCAACTTCTCACCAGCTTTCTATTTTACACATGGTCGTGTGTGTGTGTGTGTTTGTATATCGATGCTACTTTCTCCACTCATCCACTTTCTTCTTCCTCCACTGTGTTCACAAGTCCATTCTCAATATCTGACTCTCTGTTCCTTCCCTGCAAATAGATTCATCAATACCATTTTTCTAGATTCCATATATTTGCATATATTAATATATGATATTTGTTTTGCTCTTTATGACTTGCTTCACTATGTATAACAGGCTCTAGGTTCATCCACCTCACTAGAAGTGACTCAAGTTCATTCTATTTTACGACCGAGTAATATTCAATTGTAAATATGTAACACATCTTCTTTATCCATTCGTCTATAAATGGACATCTGGGTTGTTTCCACGTCCTAGCTACTGTAAATAGTGCTGTTGTGAACATTTGGTTGCATGTATCTTTTTCAATTAAAATTTTTTTAGAGTATAAGCCTAGTAGTGGGATTGTTGGGTCAGATGGTAATTTTTTTCCTAATGTATTTTAAAGGACTCTCCATATTGTTCTCTGTAGTGTAATCAAATTCTATGGTGATGAGGAATACATTCCTTGATGAGTCAAAGTATTAATTTGAATGCCAGTAATTCGTATTTCATGTAGGCATTTGCCTACTCATAACTTTGCTAAAAATCAATGTAAAATTTCATACTTTTTTTTGTTTGTTTTAAAATTTCATACTTTTAGAGGAATATTTATCCAAAGGGTACAGTTTTCTACATATATAATTTCTTACATATATACCAAGTGATTCAATTTAGTCTGTTAAAAGTATTTCAGTCTCATATCAAGTTGACTTAAATAAAGAACCTAAATTTTTAAAAATATAATAAATTCATGTTCTTCAATTACAAGCTGTATTTTCCCCAAGTTTGCATTTATGTGTGAGGCTGCTTATATTTTGATAAAAAAAAATTTGTTGCAAACCTATTACATCTTTTAAAACATGGTTAAAATACTTTGAGAAGTCTAGAAATAGCTAAAATAACATATTCTATAAATAGTGAATATATTTGAAAATTTTGAAAATGTCTTCATTTGGACTTCCCTGTTGCTCAGATGGTAAAGCGTCTGCCTACAATGTGGGGGACCCGGGTTCAATCCCTGGGTTGGGAAGATCTCCTGGAGAAGGAAATGGCAACACACTCCAGTATTCTTGCCTGGAAAATCCCATGGACGGAGGAAGCTGGTAGGCTACAGTCCATGGGGTCACAAAGAGTCAGACACAACTGAGCGACATCACTTTCACTTTCCTTTGGAATATAGAAATAACTGTTGAGATTTCAAATAACTATATAGAAGTAACCAAAGATGTATTCCATTGGCTTTTTTTTCTAATTCAAATAGAGTTCTTAAGGCATGTACATTATGAATCATGAATAAATCTTATCTTTAGTCAACTCTTTTAAATCTTTCTATGAAAAAAAGGGAAAAGAGTAAGTGGAACCATGTTTTAAAGTTTTTCTTGAGTTGTGAAATATAACACATTTATAGAAATGTGATGTCACATTTAATAAGTTGTCACTAAATGAACAATCAGATAAACTCTAGATCAGGAAATAAAACATCTTTAGCATCTAGAAGCCTCCACTGTGCCTCTTCCTATCTCTTTTGCTGACTAGAAGGCACTCTCTATCCTCACTTTTGTGCCAGTAAGTTATTTGCTTTCCCTCCAAGTTTTACCACCAAAGTGTATGTATCTACAAACTCTGTATTTATTATAGTTTTGTCTAGTTTGAAGAATATATAAATGGAAACATATATTTTCTTGGTTTGGTTTCTTCTACACAACAGTATTTTTCATATTAATACATATTATTTTAATTCATTACAATTTATTCATTTTTATTATAATATTCCATTGTATGAGTGTACTATATTAATATTGATAGACATTACGTTGTTTGACTTTTGAAACTAACACAAATAATGCTGCTAAGAACATTTTTATTCTGTTTATTGATATACATATGTATATGTTTTTCTCAGGTACTATATTTGGGGGACTAGAATAGGTAGGTCAAAAAGTGTGGGTTTATCCAACTTAAGCAGTTGATAGTAAACTGTCTTTTTAAACCAATTTAAGAAACCTGATTTTCACAATGATTGTACTAATTCAAACATACCATGCTTTAGCTGAAATAAATAATATGAACCCCTCAGTTCCAAATTCATGTTCCTGCCTAACATGACTAAGACACACATACATTAACTTCATTCACAAAAGGAGGTATATGTGACTGACTCCCAGAATTTACATCCAAATTTGATACCACAGGATGACTTCTCAGTTCAGTTCAGTCACTCAGTCATGTCCAACGACTTTGGGACACCAACTCCTGGAGCTTGCTCAAACTCATGTCCATTGAGTCAGTGATGCATCCAACCATCTTATGTCTGTTGTCCCCATCTCCTCCTTCCTTCAATCTTTCCCAGCATAGGGTCTTTTCCAATGACTCAGTTCTTCTCCTCAGGTGGTCAAAGTATTGGAGCTTCAGCTTCAGCATCAGTTCTTCCAATGAGTATTCAGGATTGATTTCCTTTAGGATGGACAGGTTGGACCTCCTTCCAGTTCAAGGGACTCTCAAGAGTCTTCTCCAACACCACAGTTCAGAAACATCAATTCTTCAGTGCTCAGCTTTCTTTATAGTCCAACTCTCACATCCATATGTGACTACTGCAAAAACCATAGTTTTAACTAGAGGGACTGTTGTTGGCAAAGTGATGTCTCTGCTTGTTTTATTTGTTTTTTATTGAAGGATAATTACTTTACAGAATTTTGCTCTTTTCAGTCAAACCTCAACATGAATCATCTGTAGGTATACATATATCCCCTCCCTTTTGAACCTTCCTCCCATCTCCCTCCCCATCCCACTCCTCTAGGCTGATACAGAGCCCCTTTTTGAGTTTCCTGAGCCATACAGCAAATTCCTATTGGCTATCTATTTTACATATGGTAATGTAAATTTCCATGTTACTCTTTCCCCCCTCTCCTCCCTTCTCCACACCTCCATATGTCTATTCTCTGTGTCTGTTTTTCCATTGGTACTCTGTAAATAAGTTTTTCAGAACCATTTTTCTAGATTCTGTATATATGCATTAGAATACGGTAATTTATCTTTCTCTTTCTGACTCACTTCACTCTGTATAATAGGTTCTAGATTGATCCACCTCATTAGAACTGACTCAAATGCATTCCTTTTATGGCTGAGTAATAATCCATTGTGTACATTGTGTATCACAACTTCTTTATCCATTCATCTGTTGATGGACATCTAGGTTCCTTCCATGTTCTAGCTATTGTAAATAGTGCTGCAATGAACAATGGGATACATGTGTCTTTTTCAGAGTATATGCTTAGGAGTGGGATTGCTGGGTCATATGGTGGTTTTATTCCTAGTGTTTTAAGGAATCTCCATACCATCTTCCATAGTGGCTATGTGAATTTACATTCCCACCAACAGTGCAAGAGTGTTCCCTTTCCTCCACACACTCTCCAGCATTTATTGTTTGGAGACTTTTGATGATGGTTATTCTGACCGGTGTGAGGTGATAACTCATTGTAGTTTTGATTTGTATTTCTCTAATAATGAGTGATGTTGAGCATCTTTTCATGTGTTTGTTAGCCATCTGTATGTCTTCTTTGGAGAAATGTCTGTTTAGGTCTTTTTCCCACTTTTTGATTGGTATTGGTATTCCTGTATTGAGTTGTACCAGCTGCTTGTATATTTTGGAAATTAATCCTATGTCAGTTGTTTCATTTGCTATTATGTTCTCCCATTCTGAAGGTTGTCTTTTCACATTGCTTATAGTTAGTTTCCTTTGCTGTGCAAAAGCTTTTAAGTTTAATCAGGTCCCACTTGTTTACTTTTGTTTTTATTTCCATTGCTCTTGCAGGTGGGTCATAGAGGATCTTGCTTTGATTTATGTCATCAAGTGTTCTGCCTATGTTTTCCTCTAACAGTTTTATAGTTTCTGGTCTTAGATTTAGGTCTTTAACCAATTTTGAGTTTATCTTTGTGTATGGTACTAGGAAGTGTTCTAATTCATTCTTTTACATGTAGCTATCCAGTTTTCCCAGCACCATTCACTGAAGAGACTGTCTTTGCCCCATTGTATATTCTTGCCTCCTTTGTCAAATACAAGGTACCCATAGTTGCATTGGTTTATTTCCGCATTTTCTGTCTTGTTCCATTTGTCTATATTTCTGTTTTTGTGCCAGTAACATACTGTCTTGATGACTGTAGCTTTGTAGTATAATCTGAAGTCAGGAAGGTTGATTCCTCCAGCTTTGTTCTTCTTTCTCAAGACTGCTTTGGCTATTCTGGGTCTTTCATGTTTCCATATGAATTGTGAAATTTTTTGTTCTAGTTCTGTGAAAATTGCCATTGGTAATTTGATAGAGATCGCATTGTATCTGTAGATTGTGCTTGGTAGTATAGTTATTTTCACAATATTGATTCTTCCTACCCAAGAACATGGAATATTTCTCCATCTGTTTATGTCATCTTTGATTTCTTTCATTAGTGTCTTATAATTTTCTGTGTATAGTTCTTTTGTCTCCTTAGTTAGGTTTATTCCCAGATATTTAATTCTTATTGTTGCAATGGTGAATGGGATTGATTCATTAATTTCTCTTTCTGATTTTTCATTGTTAGTGAAATGCAGCTATGAAATACATAGAAGTGCAAGTGATTTCTGTGTATTAATTTTGTATCCTGCACCTTTGCTAAATTCACTGATTAGCCTCAGTAATTTTCTGATTCTATCTTTAGGGTTTTCTATGTACAGTATCATGTCATCTGCAAATAGTGAGAGCTTTATTTCTTCTTTTCCAATCTGGATTCCTTTTATTTCTTCTTTTCTGATTGCTGTAGCTTGGACTTCCAGACCTATGTTGAATAATAATGGCAAAAGTGGACAGTCTTGTCTTGTTCCTGATCTTAGGCGGAATGCTTTCAGTTTTTCACCATTGAGAATTATGTTTGCTGTAGGCTTATTATATATGGCCTTCACTATGTTGAGGTAAGTTCCTTCTGTGCCCCCTTTTTTTAAGAGTTTTAATCATAAATGTGTGCTGACTTTTGTCAAAGGCCTTTTCTGAATCTATTGAGATGATCATCTGGCTTTTATCTTTCAATTTATTAATATGGTGTATCACATCGATTGATTTGCATATATTGAAGAATCCTTGCATCCCACCTTGATCATGTTATATGAGCTTTTTGATGTTTTGCTGAATTCTGTTAGCTAAAATTTTGTTGAGGATATTTGCATCTATGTTTATCAGTGATATTGGCCTGTAGTTTTCTGTATTATGTGTTGTCTTTGTCTGGTTTTGGTATCAGGGAGATGGTGGCCTTGTAGAATGAGTTTAGAAGTGTTCCTTCCTCTCAAATTTTTTGAAAGAGTTTTAGAAGGATAGGCATAGCTCTTCTCTAAATGTTTGATAGAATTCTTCTGTGGAGCCATCTGGTCCTGAGCTTTTTTATGGGCGGGTGGGGATTTTTGATCACAGCTTCAATTTCAGTGCTTGTAATTGGGTTGTTCATAATTTCTATTTTTCCTGATTCAGTCTTAGGAGATTGAACTTTTCTAAGAATCTGTCCATTTCTTCCAGGTTATCCATTTTATTGCCATATAGTTATTCATATTAGTCTCTTATAATCCTTTGTATTTTTGCCTTGTCTGTTGTAACCTCTCCTTTTTCATTTCTAATTTTTTTATTTGATTCTTCTCTCTTTTTTTTCTTAATTAATCTGGCTAAAGGTTTGTCAATTTTGTTTTTCTTCTCCAAGAGCCAGCTTTTAGTTTTATTAATATTTACTATTGGTTCTTTCATTTCTTTTTCATTTATTTCTGCTCAGATCTTTATGATTTCTTTCCTTCTACCAATTTTTTTTTTGTTTGTTTGTTTTGTTCTTCTTTTTCCAGTTGTTTTAGGTGTAGAGTTAGGTTGTCTATTGATGTTTTTCTTGTTTCTTGAGGTAGGATTGTATTGCTATAAACTTCCCTCTTAGGATTGCTTTTGCTGCATCCCATAGGTTTTGAGTTGTCATGTTTTCATTGTCATTTGTTTCTAGAAGTTTTTTGATTTCCCATTTGATTTCTTCAGTAACTTCTTGGTTATTTAGAAACGTGTTGTTTAATCTCCATGTGTTTGTGTTTCTTACAGTTTTTTCTTGTAATTGATATCTAGTCTCATAGCACTGTGATCAGAGAAGATGCTTGATACAGTTTCAGTTTTCTTAAATTTACTGAGGTTTGATTTGTGACCCAAGATGTGGTCTATCTTGGAGAATGTTCTATGTGCACTTGAGAAGGTGTATTTTTCTGCATTTGGATGGAATGTCCTGAAGATATCAATGAGATACATCTCATCTAATGTATCATTTAAGACTTGTGTTTCCTTATTAATTTTTTTGTTTTGAAGATCTGTCCATTGGTGTGTGTGGGGTGTTAAAGTCTTATACTATTATTATTGTGTTACTGACAATTTCTCCTTTTATATCTGTTAGTGTTTGTCTTATATATTGAGCATACATAGATATGTATGTATGTATCCTATGTTGGATGCATAAATATTTAAAATTGTTATGTCTTCCTCTTGGATTGATCCCTTGACCATTATGTAGTGTCCTTCCTTATCTCTTGTAACCTTTAAGATCTATTTTGTCTGAAATGAGGATTGCTACTTCAGATTTCTTTTGCTTCCCATTTGCATGGAATGTATTTTTCCATCCTCTCACTTTTAGCCTATATGTGTCTTGAGGTCTGAAGTGGGTTTCTTGTAGACAGCATATATATGGGTCTTTTTTTGGATCCATTCAGCCAGTCTGTGTCTTTTGTTTGGAGCTTTAATCCATTTACATTTAAAGTAATTATTGATATATATGTTCCTATTGCCATTTTCTTAATTTTTGGGGGTTGATTTTGTAGATCTTTTTTCTTCTCTTGTATTTCTTGACTATGTAAGTCTGTTTAACATTTGTTGTAAAGCTTGTTTGGTGGTACTGAATTTTCTTAACTTTTGTTTGTCTGAAAGCTTTTTATTTCACCATTAATTTTGAATGAAATGCTTGCTGGCTACAGTAATCTTGGTTGAAAATTCTTCCTTCTCAGTACTTTAAATATATCTTGCCATTCCCTTCTGGCTTGCAGAGTTTCTGCTGAACAATCAGCTGTTAAGCACATGGGGTTTCTGGTGTATGTTACTTGTTGTTTCTCCCTTGCTGCTTTTAATATTCTTTCTTTGTGTTTAGTCTTTGTTAGTTTGATTAGTATGTGTCTTGGTGTGTTTCCCCTTGAGTTATCCTGTATGGGATTCTTTGTGCCTCTTGGACTTGATTGACTATTTCCTTTTCCACGTTGGGGAAATTTTCAACTATAATCTCTTTAAAAATTTTCTCATACCCTTTCTTTTTCTCTTCTTCTGGGACCCCTATAATTTGAATGTTGGTATGTTTCATATGGTCCCAGAGGTCTCTGAGACTGTCCTCAGCTCTTTTCATTCTTTCTACTTTATTCTGCTCTTCAGAAGTTATTTCCACCATTTTATCTTCTAGCTCACTGATTCATTCTTCTGCTTCAGATATTCTGCTATTGATTCCATCTAGAGTATTTTTAATTTCAGTAATTGTGTTGTTTATTTCTGTATGTTTATTCTTTAATTCTTCTAGGTCTTTGTTAATTGATTCTTGCATTTTCTTCATTTTGTTTTCAAGGTTTTTGATTATCTTTACTATCCTTATTCTGAATTCTTTTTCAAGTAATTTGCCTATTTCCTCTTCATTTATTTGGACTTCTGTGTTTCTAGTTTTTTCCTTTATTTGTGTAGTATTTCCCTGCCTCTTGGTTATTTTCTTTTTAAGTTACTCTGTTTGAGGTCTCTTTTCCAAGGCTTCAAGGAAAGTTGAATTCTTTCCTTGAAGAAGGTTGAATTCTTTCTTCATTTTTGTTTCTGCCCTCTTAAGGTTGGTCCACTGGTTTGTGTGAGCTTTGTATAGTATGAGATTTGTGTTGAGTTTTTGTTTGTTTTTCCTCTGTTGGGCATGGCTGAGTGAGGTGATAATCCTGTCTGCTGATGATTGGGTTGGTATGTTTGTTTTATTTGTTGTTTAGATGAGGCATCCTGCACAGGGTGCTGCTGGTGGTTGGGTGATGCAGGGTCTTGTATTCAAGTGGTTTCCTTTCTGTGAATTCTCACTATTTGATACTCCCTAGGGTTAGTTCTTTGGTAGTATAGGATCTTGGAATCAGTGCTCCTACTCCAAAGGCTCAGGGCTTGACCTCTCCTTAGGATGCCCTCCAACACTGTGCTGATCTCTGGACCTGCTGTTGGGGTAGGTCAGATTATAATATTGTCCCACTCCTGGGTGTTCTTGCTTCCAACATCCACAGCTATCAGAGCTAGTGCATTTTCTTTTGTGGGAGCTCTCAATGGCCTTTTATATATTTCATAGACACAGAGTCTTCTTAGTTGATTGTGTGGATTTAATCTGAAGCTTGTACAGCTGGTGGGAAGGTTTAGGGTCTTCTTCCTTAGCCACATATGCCCCTGTGTTTCAATTGTGGTTTTATTTCCACCTCTACATGTGGGTCTTCCACTGGGGTTTAGCTCCTGGGGCTGCCCTGAAGGCCTTGGGTTTGCTTCTGTGAGGGCCAGGTGTGGAGGTGGTGCAGCTGCTTGGGTCACAGGGGTTCTGGCAGCACCAGGTACTCAGGGGGGTTGGTGGCTAGGGAAGCAAGAAATATAGTTCTCTAGAAGGATATGGCAACCAGTATTGGCCAATATGCTCAAGTATTCTTGCCTGGAGAGCCCCCTGTCTGACAAAGAAGCCTGGCAGGCCACAGTCTACAGGGTCACAAAGAGTTGGAAAGTATCGAAGTGACTCTGCATGCATAGATGCAAGACATTTTTTTTTTGCCTGTGGCAGCTCTGCTGCAGTGAGAGTTGAGCAAGAAGGTGATGCGGATGCTTGACTTTTGGGGACCCTGGCAGCGCCAAGTCTGTAGGGACATGGACTGCCTCCAGTGCAGGAGTTATGGCCCTCTCAGAGTCTGTTTTTGAGCATCTTATAGCTGGCTGTCAGAAGGCCTCTTTGGCCAGTCTTTCTTTGTAGCTTCACCCGTTCAGGCACTTAGAGGACTCCCTTGCCTGGGGTCCTCTCTGTTGTTCAGCACATCAGGCACGTAGAGAAGCCTCTTTGGCTAGTGTCCTAATCTGTAGTTCAGTGCATCAGTCACTTGTCTCTGCTTTTTAATATGCTGCCTAGGTCTGTCGTAGCTTTTCTTCCAAGGAGCCAACGTCTTTTAATTTCATGGCTGTAGGCATCATCTGCAGTGATTTTGGAGCCCAAGAAAGTAAAGTCTGTCACTGTTTCCATTGCTTCCCATCTATTTGCCATGAAGTGATGGGACTGGATGCCATGATCTTAGCTTTTTGAATGTTGGGCTTTATGCCAGCTTTTTCACTCTCCTCTTTCATTTTCATTAAGAGGCTCTTTAGTTCCTCTTTGCTTTCTGCCATAAGGGTTGCATTATCTGCATATGTGAAGTTATTGACATTTCTCCTGATAGTCTTGATTCCAGCTTGTGCTTCATCCAGCCTGGCATTTCACATATGTACTCTACATATAAGTTAAATAAACAGGCTGACAATATACAGCCATGGTGTACTTTTCTCGGAGTCCATGATTTCCAAGTAATTAGATTATTCCTCCAGTTCTTCTAAAATCTGCTCCAGACAGAAATCCTATCATGTCAAATGTAACTTGTTGATTAGTCATAACTATAGTTATGCAATGTCCTTAAGCAATAAGAGGGGGGAAATAAGTATCTTAATTTGCTTAGCATGTCCTGTAAAGTTCTATCTAAATCATGTAAACTGGGCTTTTTGATTGTCTCTTCATTGCCAGCCAATTGTGGCAGAGATTTGAACTATTTTCATCATCAAAGAATGTGATGCCACAGGTGCTTATTTCAATAAGTATGTGGTCAAAGTAGAATAGGCAATTTGGGAAGTGTAGTAAGATAAGAATACTTATTCTTTTTGGCAGGTTGAGGATATTTTTGAACATAAAGAAAATTTTAAGAAAGCAGGAAATAGAAGCCAGATTGTAGTAAAGAATAAGGGAGTATGGGAGCAGTAAGGAAATGGAGATAGGATATCAATGTCTAGGGAGTTAACTTGGGTCTTTGTTGGTCCACTAACTGCTGAGGCTAGAAATGTCATTCAGAATATTACACTAAAGAAATAAACGGGCATGACAGCTCTCAATTTTTAAGACTAAAGCCAAGGTGGGGCCTGGTCATAGGCAGTGTTGAAAAAGGGCAAGGTTGTTGAGGTGAGGGGGTTGGCATGGTCCTTAAATAGATACCCAGGTTATTTTGTTTTTTGCTTCTAAAATTCTTTGTACTTGTTTTATAATCTTGAGTATTCAATATTAAAAATAATTGGTTTGTCTAATTCTGTCTACACAGAATTAAAGTCATTATCAAAATCTCTTAAATGTATCATAATTTAAAGTATCATAGCCAGAATCTCTTGCTCCAGGAATGGACTTTTTAACTATGGCACAGTTACCTCATCGCCTTTAGGGAAGATACAGACTATAGCTGGGGTCCCCAGCATCCAGGATCTAATGTCTGATGATCTGAGGTGGAGCTGATGTAATAATAGTAATAAAGTACACAATGAATGTAATGTGCCTGAATAATCCAAAACTATCCCCCTACCCCTATCCGTGGAACAATTGTCTTCTGCAAAACAAGTCCCTGGTGGCAAAACGGTTGGGGACTGCTGAAATAGAGGACACAGTTGGATGTACAGTAGATAGTCTTACCTAAACTGAAGTTTCTTGAGGGTAAGAAAGGCAAAATGTCACCTGAAATCCTGAGTTAGATCTTCACAGCATAGTGAATATACTTCTTTGTAATCCTGTGAATTTCAAAGTCAGTAAATCAAATATATGCCCCAAATTGCTTTCAGAAATTTTAATGACTTACCTTCAGAGTGTTTTAACACTTCATTTTCTTCTAACTCCTATTGTGGTTTGACACTGGAAGCCAAAGTGTTAAATGTAGAATTGCTGGGATTCTCATGGACTTTTTCAACTCTGTCTTTAGAAAAATTGATTTTTAATAACTAACCTAATTTTTAATAATTGTTATCAGTAAATTTGAAAGTTTTTCAACCAATTTAAAATAAATCAGTTCCCCAGTCTTTAATTACATTTTAAACCTAAAGAAAAGTTGCATTAATTTATAACTGCCTTTTTTCTTCTAATCCAGAGTCCAGTCAAGGTTTACATATTGCTTCAGATAGTTATGTCTCTTTACTGTCTTTTAATCAAGAAGGTTCTTCTTGCCTTTTTTATGTTTTTCATGATCTTTACTTTTCATGATCTTTACATGATCTTTATTTTGAGGAGTCTGGGCTAATTGACTTGTGAAATATTCTGATTTTGTTTTTTAATCTGTTTTTGTTTTCCAATTAGGCTTTTTCCCTCTGTAAGATTATTGCAAAACTATTGTATAGTTCTGGTTGTTTCTTAGCAGTAGATCATGTTAGACTCAACATGGGTGGTGGTGGTGATGTTAGGCCACTTGCTTGGGGATGGTAACTGCCAAATCTGTTTGTTCATATCATTTTGAAAAATATGAGTAGTCTTCCCAGCTCTTGCCTCCTCTAATAATTGTTCATCAGATGGTTTTATATCGTTTGTCAATCATATTTTAAAGCAGTTATTATACTATGTTTGCAATGTGGTGATTTAAAGATAGTTTCTTTTACATTATCTGGAAATCTCCTATGGGCTCTTCCTATTTTTCTCTCCATTTTTCCCCAAATTTTTTACACAGGACATAGCTAGGGACTGACTAGATAAAAAATGCCATGAAGGCAAAAGATTTCCCTTGCAGTTGGTTTACTTTTCTGCATAATTTCTCTCCACGTCTTCGCATTATGTCTCTGTCATTTTTGATTCAATGTCTTCATCTCTTCTCTTATTCTTTCCTGAATATTATAGTCTTGAAATTTACTATTAGCTACTTTAGAATTTCAAACAGTTATCAAACTCCAAAATTGATATTTTTGGAGGTAGGTTTTTCATGGTAATTATGCACTTGGTTGTAAGAACTTCACAAAATAACATAATTTCTATCATTTAAAACAGTCTGGTATATTGTTGAATTTTAATAAATTGCCATTATTATCATCAGTAAGTTGTAAATACTTCAGAGTCAGGCATCAGATTCCTTCTTGCTTTACATGTTCTACTATACTTGTGTTTTGGGAATTAAATGGTTATTTAGCTAGTGTTATTTATTAGTATCTATAAATTAATTATAATTAAATTTTACCTCCATTCCTTAGCAAAGCATAAAGTGGATAAACTATATAATGTTTCAAAACTTAAATTTATTGAACAGAAGAAAATTACCACGTAAAATAACCTCTTAAATAAAAGTTCTACCTTTATGAGGTCTTTTGGATATTGTTTTCAGTCGTTACTTCTTCTGGCTCTGCTTTATTTAGAATACAGACAACATGGTAGTTTAACTGGTGAGCATCACAATTAATATCTATTGAGGTTTAGCAGTGATAATTCATCACACATGTTTGGAACAGAGGTGGACAAAGGAATCAGAACAATGGAGACAAAAATATGGATGCGATTTATGCTGTTAAATCGGCTTACCCTGTGTTCAAAGGAACTCCCTTTTGCACCCCCACTGAGTGTATACTTTGGGATAATCTAGCTAAGAAAGAATATAAGACTTCCAAACATTTACCCATTCAGGCAAAAGCAGGATTTTTACTCATATTTTTGAGTTTTATAAGCACTGACAGAAAAAACAGATCATAGAATGATTTCTGGAAAGTGGGTTCTAAGGGTAGAGTGGGATCAGGAAGAAAAGGGAGAATGGCAAGCAGAACGGCCCAGAGAGTGAACCCCAAAGAGGATGAATAAAGCCACATGAGCCCTCTGCCTTTTCTGTTCTCAGAGGGGCACATGGGGGAGAGACAGTAGAAGAGGCAGAAGTGTGCCTGGGAGGAGAGAACTTGCAAAACAGAGTTAAGAGACTTAGGGTTATTAGTTCCAAGTGTATTGAAAAAAATCTGGGTGAGATCTGTGGGTGGATGGCCACAGTGAAGAAATGGTTACCTTCTGGATATACTTTGAACTTTAAGTCAGTAGGAATTGCTGATGGATTATGTACAAAATTCCAGTGTTCTTTCCTGGAGAATCCCAGAGATGGGGGAGCCTGATGGGCTGCCATCTATGGGGTCGCACAGAGTTGGACACGACTGAAGTGACTTAGCATAGCATAGCATAGCATATGTACGGAATATGAGAGTGTTTGGGACCACTGTAAAGTTTGGAACCCAACCCTGATTGGAATTTTCTTCAATCTCATAGTGTGCTGAACTTATTTTGTACATATAATTCATTGGTCATCATTTTAAATTAATTTCTAATTTTGACAAAGCCATACAAGTACTTATTTTTTATATTATATGAAAATTATGAAAAACCATGAAATTATATTACATGGTTTTATGTCAAAAATGGTCAGTCATCAGCATTTTATCTTTTTATCTTCTAGAGTTACTCGTTATTCCCCAGAATATATCACTTTTCCATCTCTTTTTTTTTTGGTAGAATTTAATTACATATTTCTAAATAATAGGATTATATTTCAATCACTCTATTTACTAATTTTAGTAACTATTGATTTCCTGTTACCATAGATGAAGATTTAGCTTTCAACCCACACTCACGTCTCTACTTTATCATCTCTTGTCTTTTTGATCTCAATATCTCTAAATTTATTAGTAGATAAACAGAATCTATTCTCATTGTTATAACTATAAATACAGTTCACTTCCAAATGATGTGGTATGCTTTGAAGACCTTTTCTGTCCCATTACTCCCTTCATCTCTTACACACTGTAGTTAGTAATTGGTTCTTTATATTAGTTTTCTATATATAAATGAGTATTTTCCTTTAAGGTCTTCCCTTGGTGGCTCAGTGGTAATGTACCCACCTGCAATACAGGAGCCACAGTAGATGTGGGTTTGATCCCTTGGTTGGGAAGATCCCCTGGAGGAGGACATGGCAACCCACTCCAGCATTCTTGCCAGGAGAATCCCGTGGACAGAGGAGCCTGTTGGGCTACAGTCCATAGGGGCACAAAGAATTGGACACGACTGAAGCGACTTGGCATGTATGCACACATTTTCCTCTAAACGTATCAGTGGGTCACTCTACCAGATTTCCTCTTCCTAGATATATTTTTGCACAAGTGTTTTCAGTAGGCGTTGGTTGGAGTCTAGGTCTGATGTCAAGATGGTATTTATGCATCTCTCTCCTCTCTCCTATCTTGTATTCTTTCCTTTCTGAATTCTGCCTCTTCTGTATGTTTTCCAAAGCACATCTTCTAGCATAGTGTTTCCTCAATCTTTAGTGTGTCTCAGAATCACTTGGAGATATTGTTAAAACATAGATTGCTAGCTTCTGATTCCCTGTTTCCTTAAAATCATAGGTGAAAAATACTTGTTTCTATAAGCTGCTGAATTATGGCAAAGCTTGTAATGGGACATTATTGTGAAAATAGTTGAAACATAAGAGAAAGTTTAGGTTAAAAATTGTTTTTCCTCAGAATGTTCATTTGTTTGAGAGCATACAATTTTCCTGCTTTCCCTGGTGGCTCAGCCAGTAAAGAATACTCTTGCAATGTGGGAGACCTTGGTTCAATCCCTGGGTTGGAAAGATCCCCTGAAGGAGGGCATGTCAACCCACTCCTGTATACTTGCCTGGACAATCCCCATGGACAGAGGAGCCTGGTGGGCAACAGTCCATGGGGTCACAAAGAGTCAGACATGACTGTGTGACTAAGCACAGCACAGCACATGGGACATTTTAGAAACTTCTCTTTAAACTCAAGTCCTTGAAATTTTGCAATGATGTACATTTTTAGGAATCTTTTCTCTTGTATTAAGTTCATGAAAGGACCTTTTTATTCTGGAGATCCAAATTATTTATTTCCAGGAACTTTCTGCATTATTATTTTTTTGTCTTGTGTAATGACCTCATTCTATTTTATTTGTTCTTTTTGGAAATCCTGTCATTTGAATGTTATACTTTTTCAGTTTTTTTTTTTTTTCTCATATATTTTATTTTTAGTTCTGGAACATTTTCTTGACTTTATCTTCTAAACTTGCCACTACTTTTTAATTTAAAGACAGTTTTGTCTTAATTTTTCCAGTATTCCTTCTTATTTGAATGTGTCTTATAAATCACCATGTTTTTATTTTGTGGCTTCATTTTCATCGCTTCTTCTGAGAACAGTGAGGCTCTAGCTATCTATAAACTTTTATTCTTCATGTTATGGATTTTTAAAATTCTGTTTGTTTATTTGGGGATCTTTTCTTTCAAATTGGGCATTTTACTGATGGAAGTTTTGTTTAGATGAAATGGGTCTTTGTGACAGTGGAGCTTTTTGGTAGAATGGCAAGCTGTTGCGTCATCCTTTTTATGGAGGAAACTGAAATTCTCTGTAAGTTTGTTTTTGTTATTTCCCATGTGCCATTAATTTCTTGTCAAATAAATTTTCAGTCTTCCTCCTGGGTGTGTGTTGCTTTGGTGAACCTGATTAGGTATTAGGGAGAGGGAATTAACAACTGGCTGCAAGGATTCTGATAGGTTAGGGAAAAAGAAACTAGCATTCTGCAATTCAAAATGTCGCTATACATTTTATCTCTGTCTTCTGCCCTGCTCCTGAAATCTGCCTTTACTGGACCAATGACCACAAATCTGGAGGCTCTGGCTCATTTCCTCAAAGAGAAGAGGTGGGCACATGGATTTCCTTGCTCCATAGGCACTGATATAATTTTGTCTTGTGCCTTTAAAAAGCCAGTTATCACTTCTCCACTTGCTTCCTGCTGTCCAACAAGTGAACTAGACTGTCTGCTGCTTTCTATTCTCATTTTCTGTCTTCGGGTTTATAATCATTTACCATCACTTTGGTGAAACCTTGGATGAGTGATGAGATAAATTCAGGTAGACATTTAGCCATGTTTTACTAGAAGTATAATTTGTTGATTCTGTTAAGTAGAGTGTAATGTCAAAGAAGGGAGGAGTGTGGCTGTCTTCATCATAGTTCTATACCTATGGTTTAGCACAGTGCCAGGCATATAGTTAGCACTTATTAAATATGTTTTGAAGGTGAAGAGGAACTAAAAAGCCTCTTGATGAAAGTTAAAGAGGACAGTGAAAAAGTTGGCTTAAAACTCAACATTCAGAAAAGAAGGATCATGGCATCTGGTCTCATCACTTCATGGGAAATAGATGGGGAAACAGTGGAAACAGTATCAGACTTTATTTTGGGGGGCTCCAAAATCACTGCAGATGGTGATTGCAGCCATGAAATTAAAAGACACTCCTTGGAAGGAAAGTTATGACCAACCTAGATAGCCTATTCAAAAGTAGAGACATTACTTTGCCAACAAAGGTCCATCTAGTCAAGGCTATGGTTTTTCCAGTGGTCATGTATGGATGTGAGAGTTGGTCTGTGAAAAAAGCTGAGCACCGAAGAATTGATGCTTTTGAGCTGTGGTGTTGGAGAAGACTCTTGAGAGTCCCTTGGACTGCAAGGAGATCCAACCAGTCCATCCTAAAGGAGATCAGTCCTGGGTGCTCATTGGAAGGACTGATGCTGAAGCTGAGACTCCAATACTTTGGCCACCTGATGTGAAGAGTTGACTCATTGGAAAAGAGTCTGATGCTGGGAGGGATTGGGGTCAGGAGGAGAAGGGGATGACAGAGGATGAGATGGCTGGATGGCATCACCGACTCGATGCACATGAGTTTGGGTAAACTCCGGGAGTTGGTGATGGACAGGGAGGCCTGGCATGCTGTGATTCATGGGGTTGCAAAGAGTTGGACACAACTGAGTGACTGAACTGAACTGATGAATGAATGAATCCTTCAAAATGAAATACTCATGAAGTATTTAGATGTCTAACAGCTCTTATGTTTCTAATCTAAAAGATAGAAATCACAGAGGTACAGAGAGAAGCATGGCAGACTCTTCTGTTGATCTGGCAGGGTGCACAGACAAATGGACAGTTGTTACTCACCAACTTCAGTTCCATTAAAGTGAAGTTGCTAAGTCGTGTCCGACTCTGCAAACCCATGGACCATAGCCCGCCAGGCTCCTCCGTCCATGGGATTCTCCAGGCAGGAATACTGGAATGGCTTGCCTTTTCCTTCTCCAGGGGATCTTCCCGACCCAGGGATCGAACCCAGGTCTCCTGCACTGCAGGCAGACGCTTTAACCTCTGAGCCACCAGGGAAGCCATTAACCTCACTCAAAACTGATTTACCAGATTTGGCAGGCTGTTTATGTCAACACATAAGTCTTTCCAAAGAATACTTCTTTATCCACTTCTAGGGTATCTAGATCACATTTCTGTGCCACTGGTAAGTATTTTGAGGTAATTATTTTTCTCTATCCTGAAGATTTGGAAAGTCAACTGTATTTTTATTTCTGTGTCTCTTAAATATGTAGTGGTGAATTAAGAAGTCACACTCTGTATGCGCTGGTAGAAGATAGTTAGCCATCTTTTATTTGAACAAATCTACTGTCAGGTAGGTCTGTATACTTGCATTCTTGAAAAACATAGACAGATGATTATGAAATACTTCATAAAGAATTCAGAAACAGATCTGGATATTCTTTTTGTCTTTCTTGTAGGATTAGAATTTCTCAGCATCCTTAGTCGGGCACTTTTACGAGAACATTGGCATGATGAATGTGCGCTTCTCAGAAAAGTTGTAAGATTACTTTAGTCTCTATTTTTGAAAGAAGAACTTCTGAATTCTAATTTGATTTAGGTCTTTTAACTAATGTCCATATAACCCAGCATGACTTAGAAAATCTGCCCTTATAGGTATGTACTTATTATTATACCCTTGATACATCAAAACAATTATACAAGACAAATATTCTAAGTATTTTCCTGCAGGAAATGTTACCAGTTTGGGAGTAAAAGTAAATAATATGTATAAATATTATACATGTTGCAAGTGAAAATACCTCAGGAGTAGAAAATTTATTGGTATATTTGTAATAAATTGGAACACTGTTATATAAACCTATGTTTTTTTATTGCCTGGAATATCCCATTGATCCTTTTTTTTTTTTTTTACCTTCTTTGAACTCCAGTTTGAAATCAAATTCCTGATAAAGGAAACAGAATAAAGCAGTACTGAAGCCACAGTAATGAAGTTTATCTATTTCATTTCTAAAAATTCAACTTAGGTACACAGATGTAGGTGACATACTCTAGAGATAGCCCATTAGCTTTTGCTATATACCTGGGACCAAAATTAGTATTGCTACCATCCTGTGACTATGACCATTCTTAATGACTCTTGCAATGCTTATGGATAAAACCAATTCTCAATTATCACTCTGGTAATTGAGGCTGCATTTTTAGCATAAGTGAAAACCATAGGAGGCCCAAAACTTCATTGTGGCAGAGAACCCCAAAGCCTCCTCAGTCTGTCCTTTCTCTTATAACTTGACCTTCATTTTATTCCAAGACCTTGCTTTAATTTGAGCAGCAGACTCCATGCCTGGAATAGATTCATGAATATACACTAATTTACCACTATCTTCTTCTTTTTTTTTTTTTTTAAATTTTGAGCTATTACCCCCTTTCTTCATTTTTACTTCCCAGTATACAAGCTTTCTTCACATTCCTTCTATATCTGCTTTTTCTTGTATTATTCCTAATAGAGATCGATTTAGAATGGGAGATATCTGGGCTGTATTTGTGCTTAATCTCTACTCTGTACACAGACTGTCTTGTAAAGGGAGCAGCTTTGTCCTAATAAACAGCGTATCTCCAGAGCCCAGCACAGTATCTAGCACCCAGTAGGCATTTGGTATATATTTGCCGTTGAATGAGTGTAACTGTTTGTGATTTCATGACATATTGAACTTCCAGATAACAAAGGCTGTTTCTTGAGTCCAGTCCCTAAGGGGTGTGTCTGAGAATTGCACCAGGATCTGATGCATGGTGCATCTTGAAAGGAAATAATTTGCTATGATTGTTGTTGCCTTAAAGCCATAACCACAAAAGTGCTTGGTAATGCTTAATTGTCCATGGAGATAAATGTGGTGGGTGTATGAAGAGATGAAAAAGCACAAAATTTAATGGGTTTGATAAATCCCTGAGTTGTAGACTCAAACATGCTAAACCAGACAAAAAGCAGAATTTTGGCCATTTTTTTACATCATAATTAAGAAAAAAATTTCGATGTACCACAAAATTTCACTTTAGAAAATAATATTTTACTTGAAAGTTTATAACAATTTTTATGTAGTTGTCCAACTATTAAAAAAAGATAGAAAAACCCAATTTATGCATAAACGATTTAGAAAATTTTATGCCAATGTATGTCTACTGGCTACAATCTTGGAAATCAATACACAAATAATCACCATTAGCAAATTAGTAATTTAAAACCTTGATTATGATAGATGATTAATAACTTAAAAAGGTAGCCTTACTGATTGAGGGAAAGAAATGTTACATATTACCCTGTCTTTGGTAAATTCAAGCATTTAAACTCTAAGTGACAATAATGTCCTTAATAAAACAAGGAAAGACATCTGTGTTTTCTTTTTAAAGTTTATTGTAATTGACAATATGTGTGCTGACATCATCCTAATTATTTAAATTTGCTAATAATTTTCTTGTACATGATAGCAGCACAGGTTCAGCCTTAAGATGCATATGTTTTGCTAATGTTAAGATTAGCTGATTAATATTGATAGCAGCTAAGGCCAGTGGCTAATGTCTGACATCTGTTTGGGAAATCAGTGTTCCAAGTCAGGAAGCTGGCATTTCTGTCGGGGTTAGAATGAGGGGTTATTGTATAAGGAATTATGATTAGGGTTTTGTGTATGGTTAAGATTAGGATAGGGACATGATCTGTTTCATTTCTGTTCATCTCAGTGTATTTCTGTTGTCAAGCTGCTTGCTCTATTTTGTGTTAACAGAGAGGTCTTCCCCTCTGTTCCCTTGTGGCACGTTCTCTGTGGTACATTATTGCACTTGCTCCTTCTATGTTAATGGACTGATTGATCTCTTTTTCTTCTCCTCTCTTAGTCCTTACCTTGTCCTTAATTGATCTTTTCATTTGGGACAGAAGCATATCTTTTTTTCAAGTTTTTTTCTTTTTTTTTTAATTTTTGGAGGAAAAGGTTAAAATATACAGATTTGTTCCAAAACTGTCTAAAATTTTTATGAATTGAATCCTGAGAATTGAGAAAATTTCATAAAGTTTTTGATGCTATTCAGACATAGAGATTATTTTATTCCCTTTTTCT
This sequence comes from Bubalus bubalis, assembly GCF_019923935.1. Classification (NCBI taxonomy): domain Eukaryota; kingdom Metazoa; phylum Chordata; class Mammalia; order Artiodactyla; family Bovidae; genus Bubalus; species Bubalus bubalis. The sequence goes on along the minus strand of NC_059159.1, from coordinate 82,165,250 downwards.
AGTTGGCTTCAACATTTAACTTGTATGGAAGAAGTAAAAAGTTAAGTTTGCATACAGTTTATATGAAGAGAGGAATGAAAGTTTTGTAACCTACTTACTATTAATATGACAAAAGAGGCCCAAAGATTCAGAAAGTGACTTAACTGGAAAAGCAAAGGATACTGAGACTTTTCAGCATTTCAAATAAAAGCTCAATCAAAATCCTCTATTTCTATTGTGCTTCAACTGAAAAACCAAGTATAAAGTCACCAAAATCTTGAAAATTCAGGAAAAATTTTCAAAAACCTTTGAGGGTCTTAACTATATTCTGTACTTTGTTTCCTTGATGTTTGTAATGAAGTGTCTGAAGCCATTGTGTCCATGGGATCATGACATTTCATGCAGTAAAGAAAATGGAACTTTAACACAGTCTTAGAAAACTGTTTTTAAAAAAGATTTTTTAACAATGTGGTTTTGTGCATTAAGATATTACTTAACACCAAAAGTATTTCTTTAGTGAACATCTATGGGGAAAAGTGAAACTAAATTAGAAGAAAATTGAAATTAATTATGAGGATTCCATATTAAGTGTAGGTTGAGGCTAGGAGAACTGGTATTTTCTGTTCAGATTACTATACATTAACTTTGAGACAAGGGTCTTCTTTTTTTTTTTCAATAAAATATCCCAGTCTGGGATCACCTAGCTTGGGCGAGGTGCTACTTAACCTTTTTGTGCCTAAGAGTCTGCATCTTTAATATCATGTTCAGTGTTTTCATTGGAAGTGTCTTTGCCATAGAAATCTTTGTCACAAACATTTTTACCACATAATTGATCAACCTTAGGGAAATTCTCCGATTTAAAAAAAAAAGAAAATTGGTGGGAAGTAGGTTCACAAGGGAGGGGACATATGTATACCTGTGGCTGATTTATGTGTCTGTAGGACAGAAGTCAACACAACATTGTAAAGCAATTATCCTCCAATTAAAAATAAATTTTTTAAAAAGTGAAAGAGACACATTAGAAAGGTATAATTAAACATAGAAACTAAATAACTAAAAGCTATATTATGAAACACAAAATATTTGAATACTTTTAAAATGTTACAGATTCATGGGAGTACTGTGCAAGTAACTGATTTTATTTCATGAGTTGTACCTAAGTACTTTTCTTCCAAGTCTTTCATTCATAGCATCTTATATCTTTGTGTTTTTATTTTTGCTTGTTGATTCTTTTTCTCATTCAGCATTGCACTTTTTCTATCTTGCTAAAATTACTTCCTTTGTTAAGAGAGGTATCAGTTTCCAAATACTGAGGTGCATGTTGTAACTGAGCTTTGTATTGCATCATGAAAGCCTCTACATTGTTGCCATATTGTCACATGTTCATTAACAGATATTTCAAAGTTCTATAGGAAATGTGAGCTCTACTGTGTGCCTTCAAGACCATGGAGACCTCTTCCTCCTCCAGTGTGGTGTGTTTCAGAATGAGGAACTAACTCTTGGGGCAAATCATCGTTATCTGTCAGATCAATAAAGCTATCTATAATATTGCTACTGGAGAAAATGCTAACTCATTTCAACCAGTTGAAATCAGACTGCCAATCAGTTATTTTACATTTCATAGCAAAATTGCCTTACAGTCAATTAGTCATATGACAAAAATATTTGTGGCAAAAACCTTGTGACAAAGATGTCTACAGTAAAGATGCTTATGGCAAAAATACCTAGAATGCTTTATAATGGGCGTAGTAATAGGAATATTGTGATAATTAGGGAAGCAATTCATGTAACACATTGAGACATACCTGATAGTAAGTGCACAGTAAATATTGTTTAATGTTAATAGAATTATTAATATTTTCTAACATGACACACATCTAGCATCAGGCCTTTTCTTAGCATATGCTCAATGAATTAGCAAATGACTACACTGTCCATAGCAATATAAAAGGATAAGATTCAAGGAAATTTTAGAAATTTAGAATTGGAAGTTAATTAGTATACTCTCACCTAATCAGGCAGTTCTTTACTTGTACAGATAGATTTATATTGTCTTATTGCAATATATTTTCCTTAAAATAAAAAATGTGACTAGGTTTAGCTTTTGCTCTTTGGTATTAAGCTCTGATGCTTCACAGAACTGGTCTACAGTTTCTGTTGTACAGTAACACTAAACATTAGCTTTCGGGTATATTAAGAGTCTTAAATAGACTACTTTCTGGGTAAAACATTCATTTGTTCTCAATTGACTTGATTTTCTCAAGAACTCATTATTCAGCCATTTCAATTTGATGTATCCCTGTATGTATTTTGGGCAGGACAAAATAGAGATTCCAGAAAGGTTTGAGTTGTGCCCAATAGAATTATTAATGACTGCTCTTACATTATTATCTTACATTATTGGAGTAGGAAATGGCAACCCACTCCAATATTCTTTCCTGGAGAATTCCATGGACAGAGGACCCAGGTAGACTCCAGTCCTTGGGATCACAAAGAGTTGGACATGACTGAGTGACTAACACACACACACATACACACACACACACACACACACACACACACACACACACACATTATTATCACCTCAGCTAACAAGGATTTATCATTTGTTATATGCTATAGTAAGGCTGTCAATGATTCTCTTTTTGTCAAGAACACTCAGAAGACAGATTTCATTACCATCATCTACTTAGAAACTGGGGTGCAGCCAGTCATATAACCAGTGTTAAGGTTTGAATATAGTCACCAAGGGCTTCCCTTGTGGCTCAGCTGGTGAAGAATCTGCCTGCAATGCAGGAGACCTGGCTTTGATCCCTGGGTTGGGAAGATCCCCAGGAGAAGGTAAAGGCTACCCACTTCAGTATTCCAGCCTGGAGAATTCCATGGACTGTATAGTCCATGGAGTCACAAAGAGTCGGTTACGATTGAGTGATTTTTACTTCTGTATTACTATAGTCACTGAGAGAGAGATCTCAAACCTTGGTCTTCTCTGTCAGAAAAAAATTGAGCTTTCACCTCTCTACTTTGTTGCTCTATTTTCTGCCTTTTTTTTTTTTTTTTTTTTTTGTACACCATGCTAAAAATCTTTGTATTCCTGAAAGATATGGTTAAAACCTTAGGGATTTACTGACAGTTGAAAAGAAATCCCCTAAGTATTAGAATTTCAGTAGTTGATTAGACTCCTATATACTAGAGAGGCTATCAATCCAGAGTTGGGGCTTTAAATATATTATTTCATTTAAGTCTTAATTACGATGAGAGTGTTATTATAGCCATGTAAATTAATACATATCATGTACTTCTCTGGTTCACACATGAATTGCTAGTGCAAGGATATTGAATTTGCATTCTGTTAAAGGTTTTTTCCACCTTTATGAGTATGTCCCATTTAAGATTGCATTAGTATTTTTGACATGGCATGCTATTATCTCATGTTAAGCTTTGCTGACTAAAACACATCTTTTTCCAGATGATCTATTCAGTGGACATGCTAAGATCTGATACCTTGGTGACTAAGAACCCAAAGGCTAGATTCTTAAGGGAAGAATTTATCAGATCATTGCTCTAATGTGAATCTTCCCCCTAGGAAAGAATCATGCTCAGTCTATACTAATTCACTTCTGGGACCCTAAAGTTACTTGCTTGGCTCTGTTGTCAATTAAAAGTAGCCTGAAATAGCAACAGGATATAAGCTTGAAAGTGAAGAAAAGGAAAGGATTTTCAGTGGTTTGATATTTTGATTGATAGCTGCAGGATTCTTGTCAATAAAAATCACTGTTTAGACAGTACTAATGTAGTTACTGACTCAAGAAATTTATTCATGCATGCAATATTTTATTTTGATATCTTTTAAAAGAATAATGGTAAGGAACAGATACACTCTTTTTTTTTTTTTTGAAAGACAGACAATAACAATATAAAGAAGGTTGGTCATATGCAGTTCAATTAAATATATCTAGGGTGCAGGTTAAGAGAATGGGAAATTTTACATCTCTCATATTCATTGGAAGATGGTTATTCTAGATCTTTGAATTAATTTAGTAATATAACCATAAAATTACATGCTTTAAATTTAAAAAATGAAATACATGATGGGAATTACAGCAGAAAATGGATATTTTTTTTAAGTGAGGACAAAGCAAAGCATATCTCAAAGGAACCAATAAATTAGAGAAGATAATCAATAGGCTCAAACAGAAAAGTATGCTTAGGACACAAAGTGAGCAGTTTCTAAGGATGCTGGTGCAAGAGAATTACCTCTTTCAATAAAATGAATCAATTGTAACTGCATTTCAAAATAATCTTATACTAGTTGATTTTTTTGATACATGAAATTAATTCTTCTGCAAGTTTTTAACATAACAATATTAAAACAATAACAATATGTTACAGGCATAGAACACTTTCCTAATTTAGTATTTGAAACCTTGTGTGAAGAAAATGCTTTCCTTTATATATATATGTATTCTTAAATTAGCCATAACTTATGATACTCTATTGAGGAAGGTTTTATTTTCCCTTGCCAAGTTATAGTAAATTGAATTTAGTTGAATTTGATACAGCTAGATGCATAAGATGAAGTAGGTAATTTAACTGTCAAGCAAACTGTAGGTAGTTAGGCTACATAACATTTTTGTTCTTTAACCAGGAAGGTATCAGTCAAATAACATTAATTTCTTTCAAAGTACTTCCTTAGCTCAGCTCTTCAAAAGAATTTCAATGCTGTTGTTAAAAGTATTTTGAATTATTGGTCATAAAGGAGTTTTAAAACATTCCTGTGAAGTGCATTAGAGCTTCTCCCTGTAGCATCGGGAGTATCCATTCCTGTTCGAACAAGACTGGCTGTAGCTGTTGCCTGCTTCAGAGATTCAAGTCGAGTGGAAATCAGAGAAAAGAACAGGCAGCACAGATGGTTAAAAGTAAGTTAGTGTTTCTGAAATTAGTTTAAATTGTTTTAATAGATATTTGTGTTTTAACAGCATTCTTTAATTATTCACATTTTGAAATTATATCTATGAAAATAGATGCCAAATTGAGAAAATATTTGTGTATTTATAAGAGTATTAATTTTCAGAACTGGATTCTTAAGACTGATATGAATCACCCCAAATGCCAAAATCTAAAAGAAACCTTCCAGTCAATTTTCATTACCTTTGTTTTCTGATTTTATATATACAAACTGAATCTTCACTAAGCTGTACAGAGGATTGCTATATTTCTAGGAGAATGTTCTAATTATTCATTTTCATTTGTGTAGTGTATTATGTTGCCTAAAAAGCTATCAGTGTAGCAGAATACAACGACAGAGGAACAGTCCCAGTAACAGAATTCTGTTGCATCAGGATTCATTATATATTTTTCTTTTTCATTTCAAGGTGGGCAGATTTAGGAGATCTGACCTATCCTTTTTTCTTTAACTATTTTTAAATTCTAGTCGTTTGCAGAGAGAATTTGCAGGTGTTTCTCAGAGAACTTTTTCCCCTCTAGCTGGATGTAGAAAGGACAATGCAATTAATAACAGATGGCACGGGATGACCACGTCCTTGAGAGAACGCCTTATTGGCACCTCCTGCTAATTGTATCACATATAACACAACTAAAAGCATAATAAATCTGAACTGGGGGACGTTTTATGCAAGAGCTCTTCTCCTTTTCCAGACGGTAAATTGCTCAGCTCTTGAAATATCTATAACCTTGTGACACCCAACTTGCATTAGCTTAATTGCCTTTTTTTCCCCCTCTCCCTCCCCCTTCAATCCTCCTTTCCTTTCTCTCTTCTCCTCTCACTCTCTCATACTGTCTCATTTTGTCTTCCCTCTTGGGTGCAAAGGAACAATTGTTTTTCTCCTTACTTTACTGTTTTGTCTAAAATGGCTGTATTTCCTGGCTTATTTGGAATTTGGTCAGAGTTTGATGTGCTGGCTGTAATGGGAAATTATTGTTTTAGAGGGCTTTAAAGCACTTTGCTTAACATTAACGTTGGGAAAGAAAATGTATGTCTAACTGCTGATGCAATTTAATAAACCTTCAGAAGAGAGTTTTAATTAAAAGGAAAAATATGTAAGCTTCAGATGGGACACACACACAGAGTCATGGAGCTTTCTTCTTTTTTGCACAATTGCAACAACTCAGAATATCCTGTAGTAGTAAAAAGGATTGGGTTTTTACTCACTTTATAACTTGGTTTGATGTTATTAACAATTTGTAAAGTGAAAGTTTTATGCTATGCGAGGATGTGAACTCCTAGCATTTTTTCTCTTGCCCTAAGAAAATGCTTTAGGGAGTAGCTTGAACTTCATATTCATTTCCTACACATCAATTCTAGTTTTGGAGGTTTGCTTAGAGCCAAACAGAACAAACTAAACAATAAGCAAGTTACATTGTGTTTGGAAAAGGTTAAAACAAATATATCAAAATCATGGAATAGGTGTTTAAGTTATATCTTAGCTGGCTAGCTTTGTGTATTTTGTGTGTCTTTTTGTATTTTGTATTCTTTTCCTTAGCTATATATAGATGTTTATTCCTCTGGAGTGATTTATCCTCACTGGTGAGAGAGTAACTTTAATATTTGTGTCAGTTATATGAACCAATCCTAAAATAATAAGACAAATAGTAGTCCACACAAGAGATGATATAATGCAAGGGAAAACAACCATGTTCTGAGACCTTTTTGATATCAATATTATCTCTGGTTCCATTACTGAGTACTTACACTTTTAAGAAACAATTGTTAAACCAGTTCTAGACCCGGGAGACACTTGGAATTGGATATAAAGGAGAATAGAAGATTCTCATGATTTTGACCATTCTCATTTGGTCCCTGGCGAGATACAAAACATTCTGGTGAGCGATCTGGTAGGCACATAATCCCCAAGAGTAGGTTTGAAAGTGAAAGTCGCTCAGTCATGTCTGACTCTTTGCGACCCCATGGACTATACACCCCATAGAATTCCTCAGGCCAGAATACTGAAGTGGGGAGCCTTTACCTTCTTCAGGAGATCTTCCCAACGCAGGGATCAAACCCAGGTCTCCCGCATTACAGGCTGATTCTTTACCAGCTGAGCCATGAGGGAAGCCCAGAGTTAGGTTTGCAACAGAGTAAATAATGTCAGCATTATGCTGATGCTGGTCCTTCAATGATGATGGTCAACACACCTTGGTATGTGGTCTGCGTGTGGCTAATGAATGATCTTGGGTGTTTCACCACTTTTCTGAGCATCATTGTGTTTTCCCTTTTAAACTGAGAGATCAGAACTAGAATCAGTGATACTCAAACTGTGTTCCCTTGAAGATTAGGGGTTCTGCAGAACCCCTACTATGGATAGGGTAAGGATGAAGGAAGGAGAATATAGAACAGGGGGACACTATTCTCAGAGCAATTTTGATATTGTTTTTGTATTTGTGTTTCATCGAGGATTTCCTTTGAGCAGTTCTTTTGAATACATGTCCACATGGATAAAATTATTCAGAACAATAAGACTAAATACTTGCTAAGGTTTCTTTCAGTGAGAAATCTATATGTGTGTATGTGTATATATATATAAAAGCATGCCCCTAATTTCACATGAGCTAGTTCTGAATATATGAAACATGGCATTTAGAAACAATTACTCTGCCTTTTTTCCACTTGTTCTGCCATTGATTTGAATAATAGACAGTATAGGAATGAGCATCAGCAAATTCCTTTGCATTAAAGGGGTGTGTGTGTGTGTGTGTGTGTGTGTGTAGTTTTAAAGTGTATGCCACTTTGTGCCTCTACATTTTGAAAAAGTAGAATCCTTTATATAGCAGGCAGAATCTCTAAAGCTCAGGTGAGTAATGGGTCTTATGTTTTTCTTTGATTTCATGTTTGCCATCTTCATCCCTGTATATTTATAGTTTGAAATCTTCAGGTCAATGCAGATGGATAGTTGCTCAGTGGAAATGTGAAGATAGTTTTATCACACTTAGAAAAAAAGAATAAACTCATAGTATTAATGATAATGACATTTGGTCCTTGTCTCATTTGTGTCCCTGTTGATATCAGGTAGTCTCTAGAAGCAGATCTTTATTTCTGGTTCAGTAGGCAAATAAAACTGTTTCCTTTATACAGTGGAAATAGAGGCTAATGTGATAGGAAGGATGCTCATTACCGTATATCTCTGAACAGTAACTCATCCCATTCCTTTCTCACTTTTGCTCTAAGGACTAGAGCAATTATACAATGAAAGCTTTTGAAAAATACAAAGTCTTGAATGAATACTGTAGTCTCCTTGTAAGTGATAAATTGTCTTAGTTTTCTTTGCAGTCTGATCACTTAATATGTTTCATAACTCATAGCTGATGCCCAGTAAATGTTTGAATACATAAATTAATGAAAGAATAATATATATAATTGTGTGTTTGGACTGACACATAAGATAAGGTGAATGGTACATAGAGGTGATATTCTATACTTTGAATTCTTTATAACAAACATAATAAAAAACAATGAACAAATGTACATGTACTGCTTCTTCTGTGCTGTGCTGTGCTTAGTCATCCAGTCACGTCTGACTCTTTGCAACCCCATGGACTGTAGCCCACCAGGCCTCTTTGTCCATGGGGATTCTCCAGGCAAGAATACTGGAGTGGATTGACATGCCTTCCTTCAGGGGATCTTCCCAACCCAAGGATCGAACCCAGGTCTCCCATATTGCAGGCAGATTCTTTACCATCTGAGCCACTAGTGAAGCCCAAGAATACTGGAGTGGGTAGCATTTCCCTTCTCCAGGGGAACTTTCTGACACAGGAATCGAATCAGGTCTCCTGCATCATAGGCAGATTCTTTACCAGCTGAGCTACCAGGTAAGCCCATATACTGCTTACCTATATATTATTGTATGTAATTCCAACAACTAAAAAAAAAAAAAGCTGACTCTTAAAAAGCTTGCTTTTTTCTGTATGTTAGTATCAATCAAATACTTCAAATACTTTTATTTATTGGGACTAGTGAAGAGTCATAGGAAAGAGGAGTCAGAAATCGAATATGCTTTTCCCTAGTTACAATAACCTTTCTCCTCTGAAACTCATTATAGGTTTTGACACTCATTTTTGAACCTAAATTTATGTGTGGTCTACACACACCAGGTGATATCTCACTTATATTATTGTAAATTATTTACATCACCAATTCTGGGTCATGAGGCAGAGGTGATGGAATATTTTTACATAAAACTGTTGGGATCATGTTTTATTTTAAGCCTCTTACACTGATCATTTTATTTGCAGAGTAAGTATGTCCTACATTAGCTTCTGAGAGTTTGGATATTAGTGCAGTAAAGGGATCAGTTAAATAGACACCACTGGTATTGTTTAGTCACTGAGTCATGTCCAACCTTTGCGACCTTATGGACTGTAGCCTGCCAGACTCCTCTGTCCATGGGATTTCCCAAGCAAAAATACTGGCGTGGATTGCCATTTTCTTTTCCAGGGGATCTTCCAGACCCACTGTATCCCTCCAGATTAATGTTATATCTCATATCTTTGGGTAATTGGTGATGTATTTGGATATAATCAGGATAAAGTGTTACGTATTATATATGACTTTGTATAAGTCATTTGGAATTGCTTATATGCTTTTGTGCATTTTCCCCAAAAATAAAGTGAGAGTATCAGGTACATTTAGAGTTGGAGATAATCATAATGTTTGGTACTAGGGGATTGACAAACATCAAGTATTAAAAAGTAGCAGTGGAAAAATACTGGCTTTGCAATCTATTTGACCTGGATTCAAGTCTTGTCTTTTCCAGTTGTCATATGATATTGGAATGCTGTCTCATACACTTGATTGCTTATCTATAAAATGGCATAAAACTCCACATTAGATTGCATAAAGGATTAGAGATAATAAGAACTATTATTATTCCCTATTGTGTTTATTCAAGATTCTGCCTCCCTTATTACTGTTAGAATATTTCTTGTAATTAATATAAATGAAAATACTGGCCTAGATGCTGCTGCTGCTGCTGCTGCTAAGTCACTTCAGTCATGTCTGACTCTGTGCGACCCCATAGACGGTGGCCCACCAGGCTCCCCCGTCCTTGGGATTCTCCAGGCAAGAACACTGGAGTGGGTTGCCATTTCCTTCTCCAATGCATGAAAGTGAAAGTGAAGTCGCTCAGTCGTGCCCGACTCTTAACGACCCCATGGACTGCAGCCTTCCAGACTCCTCCGTCCATGGGATTTTCCAGGCAAGAGTACTGGAGTGGGGTGCCATTGCCTTCTCCGACTGGCCTAGATAGTGGTTCTCAAATGAGAATGGGGTGAGGTTTGCTATGCCCACCACCCCTCAGAGACATTTGTCAATATCTGGAGACATTTGTGGTTGTCACAAGTTGAGTGACGGTGCTATTGGAATTTACTATGTAGAGTCCAGCTGTTGTTCAGTCGCTCAGTCATGTCTGACTCTTTGTGACCCCATGGACTGCAGCAAGCCAGGCTTCCCTGTCCTTCACTATTTCCTGGAGTTTGCTCAAACTCATGTCCATTGAGTCAGTGATGCCATTCAACCATCTCATCCTCTGTCACCCCTTTCTCAGAGATATTGCTGAACATCTTACAGTACAAAACAACAGTCTTCCATAACAAGGAAGTATTTGCGCAAATTTTCAATAATGCTTAGATTGAGAAACCTTGGCTTAGATGATTTAAGTCAAACCACTCTCTGGAAGATATGCAAGTTGTAATTTAAGTTAACTGCTTCAGACTCCAAGAATTTAAGCTATGATATAACTATACCAAATGGCCTCAGTTTCCTTTCCATTTTGTTTACCTTGGTCTTATACTGAAAGAAATTACCTCTGCCCTTAATGTAACATAGCAGAAATATCTCAAGATTTTCCAGGTTTTAAGACAGATAAGCGTCTGTGGATGATAATTGCCTCCTGATCAAATTGGCCAAGTAGTTAAGAACTGAAGCTCCCATTGACCTGAATTAGTTATTCTGTGGTGTGTGTGTCGCACCACCTTTTGACTTAGCTATTTTCAGGAAATGAGAGGGATTATGGAGAATCAATGCTGCAGTGGATGACTAAAAGCATAATTACTTTAGCTTAGCACAACTTTCTTTGCTAGCATTAGTTCTGAGTTTATATTATTCATTATATAATCTCATGTATTTTATTCATATCAGTTCAATTTGGGATGTAGTCAAGGGCATTATAAATGATTGATTAGGTTGGGACACAGACGAGACAAGGACCTAATGCCATCTAAATTGATGGTGGGTTTTTTTTTTTCCTTCCTTTTAAGGAAGATAAAAAGTATCTTCATGTTGTCACTGAATGTGCACATAGTTCAGCAATGCCCCAGAGATGACAGATATTAAATATAAGAGGACAGAGATAATAGACATGAAAATCAAAGAAAAACAGAGAATTCTTTGAAAATCATGTATTTACTTACCTTTATTCAAATTCAACACTTTCCAAGATATTCATATTTATAACAACATGGCTTTTTAAACTCACAAGAAAAAAAAATAACATTTGGCAGTTAAAATGTGTCTGTTGTGGGTGTGAATGGGACATGTGGAAGGTCCTGTTTCTCTGTGAGCATATGCTCTTTTATTCGCTTTATCCCTAAAGTGGACCCAGACAGACATTTCTTACTTTGTGTGCCTTTCTTATTTTCCTCTAGGCATTAGTGTTAGAAACAGAGAGTGGCACAAACTTTCTTTAAGCAGCGTTGTCTACTCGCCTGAGTCCTCAGTGCCTTTACACAGTGCAATCTCCCTCCCTCACAATCGCATCTCATTATCTCTCGGGCCCTTGGATGCTGTGGGCGGAATAGAAAAGCACCACCAAAAGACACAGCAGTTGCATCAAATAGGTAAACTCTGAAGGAGGCATGAGGGATAAGCAATGTTATATTGACAAGCTGCACTAGAGGGCAAGAGAGAGAAGAATTCTAGCTTCAGCTACAGTTCTATAGCAAATACAGAAGGTAAGCTTGTATATTCACCCTTGGGAGGTTCGTAAATGAAATTTATTTAAAAGCATCTTTCCTGTATAAAGCACTTATGGGAATAAAAATGACTCTACAAAATAGGTTTAAAAAAATCTTCTAATTTCTATCCAAGAAGAAAAGTCATTGGTTTGTATGAAGAAAACTTGAAACACAGAGAAACACAAAGACACACACATTCAAACTGAAAAAAAAATCTTTTAATTCTCTTTTTTGAAACAAATGCACAAGGAAAATATTATAAAACTTTAATAAGGAAAGGAATCTTGAAAAGATCTGTGAGCTAGAAAATTCCTTGACCTTTTCCCTTCTGCAATCAGTCGGTTGTGTGTCTCTTCCTTCTGCTGATGAGAATTTTTTTTTTTTTTTTTTGAGTTGGGAAATCAATGTGGTGACTGTGCCTTTGAAAAAAGTGCTGTTTTGTGCTGGTAAACCGTATCTTTTACTATAACAAATATGAATTCAAATGGACAGCGAGGAAGCATCCCAGTGGAAGTTGCAACACTTGGTTATTTACCTGTTATCAATCTACTGAACCAGCAAGGGGGAAGAGGTGAACCATCACCTGCCGGATCCTTAATTTCTACCCCATGTGGGCTAGAAACTGACAGAGAAGCCTCTCCCTTAAAGTAGCATGAGCCAAAAGCCAGTCTCTGTTCTTCTCTGTGTTTCTTTTTAACAAAGGCTTTCTGTGAAATAATCTTGTTTTTATGACTGGATTTGTGGACTGAGTTTTGAACAGTTTCTAATGGGTTAACTAAATTGGAATGCATTATAAATTCTAAAATCCAAACATATTGGAGACCTCGAATTAACCTGTAGATGTAAAACCTATTACAACTGATTAATTTCAATATAAAATTGTATAAATAAAGAATATTGACATTTAGGAGCTATCAAGAGCTTATCAGAGGGTTTTTATCAAAGGATCACTATTGCTAAGAAATTATTCCTAAGATATTTCTAAGGAAATATTCTTTAGCAATGTATATAATTATTATTTCTGAGGAATGCTCCAGAAAAAATAAACTTTTTAGTAGCATGTAAAATAAAAAACTATTACAATAAAGTGGACTATTAAATATTTGGAAATTCTAGAATTTCTACTTCTACAGTTGGAAATTTAGAGGAGACACAGTTTTCTAAAATATATTCTCAATGTATTATTGCATTTTATTTATTTATTTTTTGTGTGTGTGGAGGAGAACTGATTTAGATACTACATTAAATTTTTTTTTTCTGAGCATTTTTTCCCAGGTGATACATATGAGTAAATACCATCAGTCATATTGCTTAAAATAGGAAAAAATAGCAATAAAAAATTTGAGACTTCAAATTACAGTTTTCAAACCAATTTGACATGGAGAGTAGAAGCATATTGAACACTCTTCTAAATACTGCTAATCTAGGCCTGATGATTCTATAATACAAAACAGAGTCAACTTCTTGAAAATTTGAATAAATAAAACTCACCAAAATAAGGGTGGAATCAAGATCCACAAGCTGGAATCAAGGTTGCTGGAAGAAATATTATTAACCTCAGATATGCAGATGACACCACCCTTATGGCAGAAAGTGAAGAAGAACTAAAGAGCCTCTTGATGAAAGTGAAAGAGGAGAGTGAAAAAGTTGGCTTAAAGCTCAACATTCAGAAAAGGAAGATCATGGCATCCAGTCCCATCACTTCATGGGAAATGGGGAAACAGTGGAAACAGTGTCAGACTTTATTTTGGGGGGCCCCAAAATCACTTCAGATGGTGATTGCAGCCATGAAATTAAAAGATGCTTACTCCTTGGAAGAAAAGTTATGACCAACCTAGACAGCATATTAAGAAGCAGAGACACTACTTTGCCAACAAAGGTCCATCTAGTCAAGGCTATGGTTTTTCCAGTGGTCATGTATGGATGTGAGAGTTGGACTATGAAGAAAGCTGAGTGCTAAAGAATTGATGCTTTTGAACTGTGGTGTTGGAGAAGACTCTTGAGAGTCCCTTGGAGTGCAAGGAGATCCAACCAGTCCATTCTAAAGGAGATCAGTCCTGGGTGTTCATTGGAAGAATTGATGCTGAAGCTGAAACTCCAATACTTAGGCCACCTGGTGCGAAGAGCCGACTCATTTGAAAAGACCCTGATGCTGGGAAAGATTGAAGGCAGGAGGAGAAGGGGTAGACAGAGGATGAGATGGTTGGATGGCATCACCGTCTCAATGGATAGGAGCTTGAGTATACTCCAGGAGTGGGCGATGGACAAGGAGGCCTGGCGTGCTGCAGTCCATGGGGTCACAAAGAGTCGGACATGACTGAGCAACTGAACTGAAAATAAGGGAGGAGACATCAGTTGCCCAAGAAACTGGAAAATCCAAATTGTCACTACTTGAAAAGAGGCCCTTTTTTCTTATGTATATGTCATCCTGCAGTAATTAAGGAAGACCTGAGAAAAATCCTGAGGGGGATCGTGGTGCTTTTCTCAATGATGCAAGCTCCATTGACTGACACCTATAATTAGTTTGTGGGTCTGTTTGTTTCTCCCTTTGGTGGCTGAATCCCCTCCATTCTTGAGAAGTAGCAAAAGAAAGGCTGAGAACACACAGCTTCATATCAGGGTTTGGGAGAGGGAATGCAAAGTGTTGGAATACCTGGCAGGTTTGTGATTTCCTAAGAATGGGCTCAGCCCTTATGACAAATGGCTTCCAGCCTTTGAAGACTGGAAGACAGATAATCAAATTCAGTAAACATCAAATAAAGTTGCTTTGGGAAGTTGGTTAGAAATATTCAGTAGACTAGATGTTTTGTAGTGGCTTCCCTGGTTAAAGCATCTGGCTGCAAAGCAGGAGACCTGGTTTTGATCCCTGGGTCAGGAAAATCCCCTGGAGAAGCAAATGGCAACCCACTCCAGTATTCTTGCCTATAGAACCCCATGATATTTTGTTTTAAACTGGACAACTTTTAGAACTTTAAAATATTATCAGTGTTGTGTGCTTCCAAAAAATCAAAGCTTACACACACACACTTTTTTTTTATGTAAAATTTCCTTTGTGTTGTTTCAAAGCAGACTCTATTAAGTCAACTCATGATTACTTACCTCTCTCAAATATTTTCCACCTGGAATTTGACAAAGAAAGAGAAGCATAATCTTGAACACTTCTTAAAAAGGTTGAGTATGAAGTTTTCAGCTTAAAAAAACACAAATGTATGTCTTAAGTAATCGCTTCAGCTGATCAAGGCACTGACTTTTCCATAAAGAAATGTGAGTCGTCTTAAGGTTGTTCCTTAACTGTGAAAGAGGAATGCACAAGAAGGAAAAGGTGAAAGAAAAAAAAATTCACAAATTATTTATATTAGTATTTACAGGATTAAAAGACTGTGTGAAAAGTGAAAGTGAAAGTGAAGTCGCTCAGTCGTGTCCAACTCTTTGCAACCCCATGGACTGTAGCCGACCAAGCTCCTCCGTCCATGGGATTTTCCAGGCAATAGTACTGGAGTGGGTTGCCATTTCCTTCTCCAAAAGACTGTGTAACCCTGCTAATTAGTAGGACCTGTGCCCCCTGTGCCTGCAGATGTCCCTAGTAGGTAACTGGTCTGTTGCCAGTAGGCTCACTGGAGAGTACCAGGCACTCTTCTCGTCTTCTTCAACCTGTGAAGTGATATAGTACACCTCCCTCAGGCCTGAATACAGAGTTAGATTCCACATATACAAGAAATGCAGGAGTCAGTCATATTTCTGGCCAAAAAAAGTCAAATACTGAATTTAACCAACTGAGTAAAAACAAATCTTTGTTAAATCTATCCAACGGGCAGAGGGTCAGATTCTTTTTTCTGTATCTTGATTGCAGCAAGTGTCTTGGATGTGGGATGCTGGGATGACAGAATTGAAATGCAGTAGTTCAAAACTAAGATTTTGAGTACTAAAATGGATTTGGGGAGTGCATGAGAAATCAATGAAGTACTAAGAGTATTATTTTCATGTTTTACTTGAAATATTGTACAATTTATATATATTTATTTGTATAGTATCTGGGAGACTCTCATCTACCAAGCAATGTGACAGGAACTACATCACTCATTTGACTCTCACATATACACAAAACATGAAATTGACCATCTACAATTTATAACTGAGAAGGTGAAGCTGAAAAGGCTGATTAATTTGGTTCAGCTTTCATAGCTAGTATGTAGTATAGTCAGAAGTTACACCAGTTCTCTTTGGAGTTAAAACCTGTGTTCTTCCCACCAAACCAATATGAACTTCATTGTTTCATGTTTTCAAAGCCGACTGTTCTCTGCTGCTTTGTTCTTAATTATTTAATATGCTTGAATGTTTGGTTTTTCACTAATGTTAACTGGGTAAATATTAATTACCTGAAACTAGACTTCTACTTTGATCAGAAAAAAACCGTAACAGTCTAGTGGATGCTTTTTGATACTGTTGGTTTTAAGAATGTCCTTTGTAAAATTAGACAAATAAAATGTTTCATTTGTAATAAATATTATGGCATAAATGTAATACTTTCAAAGAGAAGTTCTTTTTCTTCAAGTTTAGACTTGTAGAGTTAAAAGCTATACACATCCCATGAATATGATCACTATCCTATAAAGAGCGTAATAATTAAAAAGGAGTGTGTTGGTTATTACTTTTATGAAAAAATTGAGAATGACTTTAAAAAATATCCAACAGTAAGCAAGAGACTCACTTGATTTTGAATGGTGTGAAATTTAGAAAACTGAATTCATTGTAAAGACTGATGCTGAAGCTCAGTACTTTGGCCACCTGATGCAAAGAGCCAACTCATTGGAAAAGCCCCTGATGCTGGGAAAGATTGAGGGCAGGATGAGAAGGGGATGACAGAGGATGAGATGGTTGGATGGCATCACTGACTCAATGGACATGAGTCTGAGCAAACTCGGAGATAATGACAGACAGGGAAGCCTGGCATGCTGCAGTTCATAGGATCGCAGAGTCAGACACGACTTAGTGACTGAACAACAATGAGATATGTATTGTCTGAGAGTCTGTTATTCTGTGCCCTCTGCTCTTTAATTAAATGGTCAGGTAGAAATAACAGAAGATTCAGAGAAAGAAAATTTTTTGAACATCTGTTATATGCCAATGACTATGCTGGGGGTGTTTCTCTTTCATTGCCATGTTAAACTCAGGTAAAATTGGTAAGCTCAGGTGGGTAATAGGAATGAGTGAGTGAGTAAAGTGAGTGAAAGTTGCTCAATCATGTCTGACTCTTTGCAACTCCATTGACTGTAGCCTTCCAGGTTTCAGGTCTCCACGGAATTCTTCAGGCCAGGATACTGGAGTGGGTTATCATTTCCATCTCCAAGGAATCTTTCTAATATAGGGATTGAACCCAGGTCTCCCGCATTGCAGGCAGATTCTTTACTGTCTGAGCCACCAGGGAAGCCTCAAATTAGTATTACTTCTCCTTCAGTTCAGTTCAGTCACTCAGTCGTGTCCAACTCTGCGACCCCATGAATCGCAGCACGCCAGATCTCCCTGTCCATCACCAACTCCCAGAGTTCACTCAGACTCACGTCCATCGAGTCAGTGATGCCATCCAGCCATCTCATCCTCATTGATGCTTTTGAACTGTGGTGTTGGAGAAGACTGTTGAGAGTCCCTTGGACTGTAAGGAGATCCAACCCATCCATCCTATAGGACTGAAGCTGAAACTCCAATACTTTTTTCACCTGATGCAAAGAACTGACTCAATGGAAAAGACCCTGATGCTGGGAAAGATTGAAGGCAGGAGGAGAAGGGGATGACAGAGGATAAGATGGTTGGATGGCATCACTGACTCAATGGATATGAGTTTGAATAAGCTTTGGAAGTTGATGATGAACAGGGAAGCCTGGCATGCTGCAGTCCATGGGGTCACAAAGAGTTGGACATGACTGAGCAACTGAACTGATTAATTAGCAATATTGAACCTCTTTTTCATGTGCTTGTTGACTATCTGTGTGTCTTCTTTGAAAAAAATGTATTTCAGTCTGCACATTTTTTTTAATTTTTATTTATTTATTTTTTAAGGGGGGGCATTAAGCTGTATGAGTTGTTTGTATATTTTGGAAAGGGTCTCTCCAAATTTATTTGACTGCAAAACTTCCCTTTCATATGATACCTATTAGTAACATCTAGAATAGAATTCACATTGGAAAACACTGTGCTAAATACATATCCAAAGCCACAATAGAGAGGTACTTACCCAGTTGGAAAGGATTTTTAGAAGAAAAATAGATTAAGAGGAATTTGAAATAATTTAGGTAAGAGATAGTTAGGGCCTGCCCTAAGGCCAAAGAATGGGATAGACTCTGGGGATAATAGCTGATGCCCAGGATAGAATGGATCTGCTGATATAGTGACCAGTAGATAAAAAGGAAGAGTCACACTACCAGGTCTGACTAGAGTGATTGGTTAAACAGTGATATCATTACTTGACAAAGAAACATCAGAAAGAGGAATTACTAGGGTAAATGCAAGAAGTTAACTTTTGGACAGTTGGCTGGAAATACTTGGAATTCATCCAGGTTGATTTTTTTCCACTGGAAGCTGCAAATAGGTTTGGAACATTAAAAAAAAAAAAGTCTCAGGAAAGATAAAGATGTTAAAGTCATCAGGCTGTATGAAGCTTCTGGGAGATGGATGAGACTGTGAATGATTTCATCTTTAACTGGTAGGGATCCAATTACTTCATTAAATACATTATGTGAAGCAAGATGCTAAAAATGAAAGTACAGTTTGAACCATAAATTCTGTTTTTTGAAAGATATAGAAAAATGAAAGAATATAAAATTACTGGCATATTAAGTATTTTAGCTATTACATGTGGCAAAGGATACACAATGCTGAAACTGCAGTTTTTTTCAGAGAAACAGGCAAAATTTAAGAATATTAGTGTCTGAAGATGTTTAAACTTCTCTATGGGGTTATGCCAACAAATATTGCATTAAGCTTATATAAATACATTAATCAAGAAAAGGGTATTGAATAATGATTCATCTAGAACTTAAATAATTCTGTGATGTATTTGAAGCAGACTGACAACATTATAGGAAATAGTAAATGTATTTCCTGTTAAGCGTTGGCTTGGTTCCTTTACAGTAATTCCCTGTTCCTGCTCAGCTGTTCACTTGCGTCTGAAACTTGTATATTTATATTCAATTCAATTATCAGTGATGCCCACTGGTAAACGGCATGTTTAAGAAGAGTTTGTGTGCTTTCAGGTTAAGTGAACCTTGAGCTGCTATCACTTCCCATTTCAAGAGAGTAATAATAAGAGTACTGGCTATTGTATGCTAAGTGCCTACTTAGTGTTGTACTTCAGTAAGAGCTTTGCACATATTCTGCAAAGCAACTTTGTAAGGTGAGTTCGATTATTGTCCTTTAAAAACCTAGCAACTGAAGCTCTGAGAGTTATATTCAGTTAGAAAATCAGTAAGTGATAGAGCTCAATTTTGATTATTGGGTTGAATGATTCCACAGTCTGCAGTCTTTCCATTGCCTGGCACTTCTTAAACATGGAAAGCATGTTTTAAAAAAAAAAAAAAAAAAAAGCAAGGGGGAGAGTGGAATGATCCATTTCCATAGCAGTTAATACTCTCCCATAGAGTTACATTTTTTTTTAATTTTATTTTTAAACTTTACATAATTGTATTAGTTTTGCCAAACATCAAAATGAATCCACCACAGGTATACATGTGTTCTGCAAAGAATCATACTATATATTTCCCTAATTTTTAAATAGCAGTTAATGGAAACTAATACACATGAGCAAGATTTCCAATTTTTTAACTTTTCTTAATTCTCAGAAAACCAGTTAAGCAATGGTGAGCAATGATTTTAAATATTGCAAAAGATAAGGAATGAATTGATTAAATAATATACATGTGTAAGGACTGTCAGATATTGTCTCAACTTTGAAAATGATTTGATCTATATAAAGAAACACTAGTTGGCACTGTCTTTTCCAGAAATGCCCTATTAAAGCATTTTTTTTTTTAAGGAAAGAAAGTAGAGAATACATTTTAATATTTCACAAAAACTGCTCTGCTTTGCCTTTTAGAAGTAATTGGAGGAAGATAATCAGTCAGCAAACCATTTATTCAAAATCTATTAAACAAATTAACTCACCATTGATTAGTTTCTCATAGAGTGTGATGAGCTGGTGAACTAAACTGAGGATTCTGACATCAGAGAAATACAGAACTCTTCTTTACCCAAGAAAATTCTTGATTTGTTTCATTTACTGTATTCAGTGAAATTGATTGTGCCTTCCATATCTGTTATGTATAGAATTATACTTTTGGGGATTTGTGTTTGAAATTATTGACTATTGTCTTACAGCCCTGTTATTAATAAACATTAGGGGGAGGCTTCCCTTGTAGCTTAGTTGGTAAAGAATCTGCCTAAAATGTAGGAGACCTGGGTTCGATTCCTGGGTTGGGAAGATGCCCTGGAGAAGGAAAGGGCAGCCCACTCCAGTACTCTTGCCTGGAGAGTCGCGTGGACGGAGGAGCCGGGGTTGCAAGTGTCAGGCATGACTTGGTGACTAAACCACCACAACCACTTCAAAATTTTCCATTGTCAATATCTTAACGGTCACTAACATCGACTTTATTCTTCACTAACATCTCTTTTTCTTATTAAAATGAATTCTTCCAGATAAGTAAGGTATGTAGATTTGAAAACAAATTTAGCCAAAGGAAGACGATATCTGGAAATGTTTATATAGAATTGCCTTAACTGGTAACAACATGCATTAAGAAATGTGTTACATAAAAGCAACTTTCCTTATCTCGAGGTGAAATATCTATAGTCATGCCAAATTTTTTCGATAAGTTTTGACATTTTAAAATGAAAGCTATTTTAACAAAACCACATTTCAAGAAAAGGACTTAAACATTTTAAATGCTACCTAATGTGGTGAATGTTTTTTGCTTGTTTGTTTTTCTTACAGATAGGGATTTTGTCAAGGGACATTTTTTGTATATTACAAGAAAAATTTATACTGAGAATAATAATATGAATTAAATGCCTGCATATTGGAAGTGGAAAATGATGAAACAAATAGCATGCAAATATATCCTTTAACAGTATAAATCAGTCATCTATAATATGTTATCATAGCAAATGTTTTTCCATTCACTGTATTTGATCAAACCAAAGAGATTACTATTTAAAATCTTCTTTACAAACAAATCTGAAATGCATGTATCTTTAGAGTGAATTATTTTCAGAAATGTTTTACTGACCATGATTGCCTTTTAACTAAAAACTCATCGTAAAGGGAAGTGATAACAGAGCTTAGTATTCTACAATGCTTTTTTGCGTCCAAATAGCTCACTTGATTAATTCTAATTAATCTTTAAAACACCCTTTGAGGGGGCAAATTTGCTAGAACTGTTCCCCCATACTGATATAATTAATATGATCATATACATATATATTGAAAACACAGTTGTATCTTATTTTTTTAATTTGTAGCTTCAAATAATGCAAATTGCCTAACTTTGGTGAAAAAATAATGTACAATGAGAAAATATTTAAAATCATATCTGTTGACATTTTAGAAGGAAATCAGACTTGAACTTTGATTTTCCCATTTGTGTATGGAAAATATGTGAAACAGTAGAGTATTATGCTGGAGAACATGGCACAGACCCGAGGGACCCTGAATTGTAGCCTTAGTTTTTTCATTAAATACATGTCTGACCTTGAAGCTTAACTTTTCTCAGTTATAAGGTAGCAATAATGTTGCATGCCTGGCCTTTATCACAGGGATGTTTGAAGGTTGTGACAAACACACAACATATGTAACAATATATGTGAAGCTATTGCTTTAAAGCATTTTTCAAGTATCAGTTATATAATTATGAAGCTAAAGAAAATGCATAAAAGCATATCCTTCTGATAGAAATAGTTTAGTGGACTTGCCCTTTAATCAGCTTATTTAACATTAAATGTATTAAAATGTATTTATTGAATGTCTTTTACTACAGAGAGCACACATGACTGACACATGAAGGACATGTATAGAGAAGGCTGCGGACATATGGTGAATCTATATAAGAAGCAGATATTAATGATGAGTCCACTGAGCCGGGTATATTCTGGCAATGAATATCTTAATTAGTACATTAAAAGGAGGACCCCTGGGACTGGTAGTCCTTCTGAACGGATGATCTAATTTATAACAATGGAGATATATAAGTCTAGTCCTCTTCCTCATGTTTAATTATAACATCTAAAAGATTATCAGAACAAAGCACAGCAGTGACCACAGTCATGCAGTGACCTATGTGGCAATCACCTCCAGAACTCTGTCCACTGACCTGAGCCTCATACCTCTTCATCTGAAATGCACAGTCTGAGATACGTTGCCTGATAGTCCAAAAAGCTTTTGTACTTTTCAGAGTGGAACAACTCAGCTTAGGCATGGCCATCCTCATTTATCTTTCTTGATTTCTCCTCCTAATTTGTAGATTACTTCTTCTGAGGCTCATTTGCCTGGTTGCTCCATATCTGCCAGACCCCTAAAACTGGGCCTTTTCTCTTTGTGTCAATTACCAGGTCATTTCATTCATCCCAATGGCTGTAATGACATCAACCCTCAACTGTCAATTTCACATCTCTTGCCTACTCTTCTGCCTTGACCTCTAGAATTGTATCTTCAGTACCTACTCATCATCTCAGCTTGCATATGATATATCTCAAGTATATCTCAAACTTAAGAAGTCCAAACCACACTGCTGACTCTATCCTATCTTGGATCCATTCTATCTTCAATCTGTTTAGTCAGTAAATGGCAATTCCACTTTTCCAATTATTGAAACAGAAGCCTCAGGGTCACCCTATATTATTTTCAATCTCATATACTCTACCTATCCTATCTGCTCTACTTTCAAATTACATCCACAACTCAACCCCCTCTCATTACATCAATTTTAATATATCATTCAGTTGTGGTTCTCAAACTTCACTATGAATCAAAATTACCTTAAAGTCTTCAAGTATAGATTTTAGGGCTCCTCTTCTGGAGCTTATGATTCAGTTAGCAGGGTCACAGAAATTGTACTTCCCATAAGTCCCCAGGTGGTATAACTGCTGATTGTTTGAGGACTATTCCTTGAGAGCCTGTGATATAGAACTTAAGGTATCCTCCGCTGACCAACAATATCAATATGACTGGAGAGCCTGTCAGAAATGCAGAATTTCAGGCTGCACTTAGACCCACAGAATCAGAATCAGAATGCTCGTATTACCATGATACCAGGGTGATTCTTCTATATACGACAGTCATGAAAACACTGAAGAAAAATATTCTTTTTACATTTCAAGTCACATATTATTCCTTTACTCAAAAATGGATTTCTATCTCAATAGACATACAACTGTAAATACTAACCAGGTTTAGAAAGTTCTGCATCATCTCCCCTCCTGTGAAAGCCTCTTTCTCTCTTACCATGCATCTCTTTCACTGTCTTCCTGCTGCAGTGGTCTCCTTGCTCTTCCATGAACCTCAGCTATGGTCTGACTCAGTGCCTTGATACTTAACCTTCTCCCAGCCTGGATGCTCTTTCCTCAGTAACCACGTGGCTTATTCCCTCACTTCCTTTGGCACTCTGCTTGAAGGCCTCTTTATCAGCGAGGACCCTTTTACCAAATATCTGATGACAATAGATCTCCTCTCTAACCTAACACTCCATTTATTTCTTAACCTGCTTTAGTTTTCTACATAGCTCTTATCATGGTCTGATGTACTATATATTTATCTGTTTACTAGTAAGTTTATTTCTGGAACATAAGTTATTTTGCTATAGGTATTTTGACTCTTGATCACTTTTGTATGTCCAGTGCCTATACCAGTACTAGATACATTCGAAATGGCATAAAATTTGTTGAATGGATAAACAAGATTTCAAAATCTTTTCCCAGGACTGAATTTTGATAGGGAAAATATGAGATCATGCTAGTATTGAAAAGAGAGAAGAAAAATAAATAATAAGGTTAGGTTTAGGATTTTATAAACAAAGAGAGGATGACTGGAAGAGATATTTTTTCCCATAATTTTTCTTAGGTTTTTATTGATGAGAATATTGGTTTGCAATTTTTGTATAGTTCTTAAATATAAGCCATATTTTCTCTAGTTTCATACATCAGCATAGGATGACGAACATAGTGATGGAAATTTACTAACACACTGATTGTGTGCTGAAGTAAATTCGTATCAGTGGGCCCATTTGTGACTGCTTTGGCTAAACAATTTTAAGTTATTAGTGATAATGTACAGCAGTGTGTACTGTTGGGAGGGGGCCACCAGTGAGAAGATGTGGAGATATGTGTGATGTTTGTTTTTATTTCATGCCTTTGTTAATGATCTAGAAGGAGGAGTGAGATGTTCATTACTTAAATTCACTGGTTTACTAAATTGGGAAGTGCCAGTGACACTAAAGAAGAAAAAAAAAAAGGATTTAGAGGTGTCAGAATAGAGGGACTGTTAAGAGTTTCATCTGTAAGACAAATTCAGATTTAAATATGTGGGGCATATTTAAATGGAGAGTAATATCTTGTGGCTGAATTCTGACTCATCACAAGTGGCTCAACCACTGCCATTATGCACAATAACCGATCACAGAGATCCTATATGTAGCAAAAGACAATTCTTATTTCTAAACTATAATTATATTTGTATTTAAATATGTGTCAGGATATTACATGGGAGTGGCCCATATGAGGAAGCCAGTCAGTCCTAAAGGAAATTAACCCTGAATATTCATTGGAAGGACTGATGCAGAAGCTGAAGCTCCAATACTTCGGCCACCTGATGCGAAGAGCTTACTCATTGGAAAATGCCCTTATGCTGGGAAAGACTGAGGGTAAGAGGAGAAGAGGTGGCAGAGGATGAGATGATTGGATGGCATCCTTGATTCAATGGACATGAGTTTGAGCAAACTCTGGGAGACATTGAAGGACAGGGAAGCTAGGCATGCTGCAGTCCTTGTGGTTGCAAAGAGTAAGACATTACTGAGTGACTAAACAACAACAAAAAATATGAGGGAACAAGCAGTGTTCTGAAAAACAATTCTTCCTAAGTGAAGGGACTCAGGGCATTGTAGACAATGGGTCAGAATTGGAGGAGGTGACTTCTGAGCTCAGAACTTCATTCAGATTGTATTTTGGCCTCGTCTCCATTAGATTGAACCATACATAATTGGTCATAAATGATCAGGAATTTATTATTTCATTTATTTCAACTAATGAGCTGTTTGGTATAAGAATCTTGACGTCATTTAAGATACTAGCTAACCTGCTTCTTGGGGTGTAAGAGTTGTAGTCACAAGAGATCCTGCTAGTCAGTGTAGACTGGTGTTCCTGAGCACTTGTTTAGGAACGACTGGTGGTGGTGGATGCAACGCTTTCTTCTGCTGAGTGCTGGCAATGGACATGGAGCTTCTAGTGAAAGCTGCTGGAGGAAGAGAGAAGCAAAACGAATCTCAGAAAGTGCCCTGGAAGACTAATCCAGGAATGAAATGTAAGGGTTCTTTGAAATATTCAATGGTTCCTGCAGAGCAGATACTTGAGGTCAGAAACATTACTTTACGAGTCTTATTTTCAAGTTTAGAGTTTGCCTTAGACTGTTGTGACACAGGAAATATGGTTATACTTGGTACAGTAGGGACATAAGCAGGGCAAAATTAGGATCTGAAGGAGTTCAGGAATTCTGTGTTTTGGTTCAAGACTGTAATTGCTCTTTTACTGGATCTATGCCAACAGATTGTATTCTCAGCTGTTGATAGGAGCTGGTTTGGAAAGTTCAGAATGATGGTGGGACCATGGTGTCATTGTTGTTTACCACGTGTCAATGTGGGAACATTTAGGAAAACACATTATTAACACGTCCTCAAACTAGAGCACTCAGAAAACCAAGAATTTTCAATTTGGAGGGCCAGTAAAACTTGAAGACTCTCGCATTCTGTAGCCTTAGGTAGAATAAAGCAAAAGAGAGATGCACAGATACCAGCACACCAGCCTTCCATGTAGACTGTCTCTACTGCAAACTGTGTGTGAATGATATTAATCAACACACTAAATCACTCCGATTCTTAGCTGCCTGAGGTATAAAATAATAGAATTGCACCAGATGCTCTGGAATGCTCTTTTCCTAGAGTACATTTTATTATACTACTATATTGATACTTTTAGTGGAATATTAGATGGTGTTTACATATTTCACTTCAGCAGACAGCAGTTTTGTAACTGAAAGAATAAAAGTATCAACAAATACAAATTAACATTAACAATTCCCTGGTGGCTCAGACAAGAGTCTGCCTGCAATCAGGAGACCTGGCTTAGAACCCTGGTTGGGAAGATCCCCTGGAGGAGGGCATGGCACCCTACTCCAGTATTCTTGCCTGGAGAAAACTTCTGGACAGAGGAACTTGGCAGGCTACAGTCTATGGAGTTGCAAAGAGTCAGACATGACTGCATGACTAAGCACAGCACCATTTAATGATAATGTATGGTCATTGTGGGTCAGACATTATGCTAAGGATTTTTCATGAATTATCTGATTTAAATACCAAAAAAAAAGTTTTATTTAGTATCCATAATAGAGTTTAGAATGACAGAGCCAGGAGGGCTGAAATTGGACAGTTTTTGAAGTTATCATTTCTATCACCACCGTCAGTTGTACACAGTGGATTTTTCTGCTATAGAGGAAAGTTTTTCTACCTTTATTTTTTAATTAATAGAAGATGCAATGAATAAAATGGAAATTAAAAAGACATATAAGTACAGTACACAAATATAGTCAGTGTGATTGTTTTTAGCAGAAGCATAATTTTGGAAATAATGCAGGAGTCTTGTCTCATGCAACCAAGAAAGTACCATCCACATAATTCTCTTTTTCTGTAAAACTGAAAAGGAAAGAGAGCATAGGTGAATTTTGTCAAGATCCCCATTGCCACTCTATTTCAAGACATTTCTCGAAAGGTGGTTCCCGTGCCATCTTCCTGGCTTAGCATCATGTTTAAATTTATGTTGAACACCTAAGAGAAGCATGCTAGAGTAAAGCATTTTTTCCAGTCTTTATAAAAAACAACAACAAAGCATAGTGTAGAGGCCATCGATTTTTACCCACATGTTCTCTCTCTAGTATTTCAGAAACTTTATTCAAAGTAGTTGGTAGCTCTAGAGTCCTTGTCACAGCTTCCAGGTTTTTCTAACCTGGAGTAAATAGTCAACCATCCTTGATAAATGCTTCATAGCAGGCCAAAAAGAGCTCTTAGACACGTGGAGAGGGGCATAAATGTGCTGTATTGAGCAGCTGAGGACGTCTCTTGACGGATTTTGTTTTAGGTAAAAATGTAAGACATTTTCTTCTACAGATTTCTTAAAACATATATTGTAAGGGAAAGAAAATCCATATGGTATTGATTTATTCAAATGTTTTAAAAATTAGATATTGGGAAAGCCTTTTATATTTGTATTATTCTTAGAGAACAATTTATTTCACCAAGAATCAAGAGATGGGGGGAAAAAAAAACTTGAAAATTCATGTTTAGTTCCAAATTTAAAGTCAGATTTGACATGGTTTTTAAAACATGACCAAACAAAAATAAGTCTGTGGTTTCAAAGAACAAAGTAAGCTTTAGGGGGAGGCAGGCAAGCTGTTTCTCTGGAAGAGTCCTTATTCCCTTAGTCAAAACAGAGCAGCAAACAAATAAACAGAACCCTCAAGTCGTAGCACCAAATGGTAGCTTGGTATATAATTCTACAGAATTTATAGCTTTAGCAATACAGGACTAGGTACCAATTCATGGTTTCTTTTTCCTTTTTGCTACGAAACCAAGGAACTCTGTTAAAAAGAGTAATGAATTGTGTAGGCTGTAATTGCTATTCTGTCGGTAAATGTTACTGGCTTATAGCGCTTCAGAGTGAGCTGGAAATAGGTTGTACTGTGTAGTCTGCTAATCCATACTTATTAGTAAACAGATGGGAAAATGAGAAATCACTATCTTCCGGAATTGTTTTTAAAGATCATCTTTACTCTGAATATACCAGCTAAATGTTTATCTTTTTTTATCCACTTTGAAGTAATTTTTAAATGACAAAAAATATACTTACATCCCATAGTGTGAGTTACAGGGTGATGTTATATGAGGAATAATGCAGAAGTGAAGTGAAGTGAAGTGAAGTCGCTCAGTCGTGTCCAACTCTTTGCGACTCCATGGACTGTAGCCTACCAGGCTTCTCCATCCATGGGATTTTCCAGGCAAGCGTACTGGAGTGGGTTGCCATTTCCTTCTCCAGGGGATCTTGCTGACCCAGGAATTGAACCGGGGCCTCTTGCATTGCAGGCAGATGCTTTACTCTCTTAGCCACCAGGGAGCTTTTTATTTTTTCTTTCTTCCTCTATTTTCTATGTATCTCTATGCACATCCACTTAGTTAGATATGTTTTTTACATTATATTCATTTTGAGATTTGTTTCATCCTAGTTAGATGTGGCCCTGAGACCATAGAAATGCTGATTTCTCTTCCTTGACTCTTTTCCACAAAACTACTTTCTACTCAAAACCTGATTATTTTATTTCAAGCTGTTCTGTCTCTCTCTCTACACACACACACACACACACACAATTTAACAACATAGGTTATTTTATGTAGGCTGAGATGAATACTATGACATCAACAAAAGTCTGTTGTTAGACTAGCAATACATTTTTTTCTATATTTATTTAAATTTATTGTGATATGCTTTACTATGATGTGTTCATTTCTGCCTTACAACAAAGTGAATCAGCCATATGTATGTAAATAATCCCTCCCTCTGGAGCCTCCCTCCCACCCAGTCTAGGTCATCATAGAGCACCAAGCTGAGCTTCCTCTGCTATACAGTAGGTCCCCACTATCTATCTATTTTATATATCATTTACAATCTCCCAAATTCATCCCACCTCTCACTGCTGACCCTGCCTCGCTCTCGCTATCTCAACACATTTGTTCTCTATATCTGTGTCCCTATTCCTGTCCTGCCAGTAGGTTCATCTGTACTATTTTTCTAGATTCCATATATATGCATTAATATACAATATTTGTTTTTCTCTTTCTGACTTACTTCACTCTTAATGACAGACTCTGGGTCTAACCACGTCTCTACAAGTGACCCAATTTCTTTCCTTTTTATGGCTGGGTAATATTTCCTTATATATATGTACTACAGCTTCTTATCCATTCATCTGTTGATGGATATTTAGATTGTTTCATGTCCTGGATATTGTAAATGGTCCTACAATGAACATTGGGGTGCAT
This sequence comes from Bubalus bubalis, assembly GCF_019923935.1. Classification (NCBI taxonomy): domain Eukaryota; kingdom Metazoa; phylum Chordata; class Mammalia; order Artiodactyla; family Bovidae; genus Bubalus; species Bubalus bubalis. The sequence continues at coordinate 82,135,968 of NC_059159.1, read as the reverse complement.
ATATCTTTTTGAATTATGTTTACCTCAGGATATATGCCCAGTACTGGCATTGCTGGGTCATATGGTAGTTCTGTTTTTAGTTTAGTTTTTTTTTTTTTTTTAAGGAGTCTTCATGCTATTCTCTATAATAGCTGTATCAATTTACATTCCCACCAACAGTACAAGAGGGTACCCTTTTCACCGCACCGTCTCCATCATTTATTGTTTGTAGATTTCTTGATGATGGCCATTCTGACTGGTGCGAAACGAAACCTCATTGTAGTTTTGATCTGCATTTCTCTAGTAAATAATGATGTTGAGCATCTTTTTGTGTGTCTATTGGCTATCTGTATATCTTCTTTGGAGAAAAATGTATTTAGATCTTCTGCCCTCTTTTTATTTATTTTTTTTTAATTTTATTTTATTTTTAAACTTTACAAAATTGTATTAGTTATGCCAAATAACCTAATGAATCTGCCACAGGTATACATGTGTTCCCCATCCTGAACCCTCCTCCCTCCCCATACCATCCCTCTGGGTCGTCCCAGTGCACTAGCCCCAAGCATCCAGTATCTTGCATCGAACCTGGACTAGCAACTCATTTCATACATGATATTTTACATCTTCTGCCCTCTTTTTATTGGGTTGTTTGCTTATTTGTTTGTTTTTGATATTGAGCTGCATGAACTTTTTGTATATTTTGGAGATTAATCCCTGTCAGTTGCTTCATTAGCAAATATTTTCTCCCATTCTGAGGGTTGTGTTTTCATTTTGTTTATGGTTTTCTTTGCTGTGTGAAACTTTTAAGCTTAATTATATCCCATTTGTTTGTTTTTATATTCATTACTCTAGGAGGTCAAAAAGGATCTTGCTGCAATTTATGTCCAAGAGTGTTCTGCCTATGTTTCCCTCAAAGAATTTTATTGTGTCCAGTCTTATATTTAGGTCTTTAATCTATTTGAGTTTAATTTTATATATGATGTTAGGAAAATTTCTAATTTCACTCTTTTACATGTAGCTGTTCCATTTCCCCAGCACCACTCATTGAAGAGACTGTCTTTTCTCCATTGTATATTCTTGCCTCCTCTGTTATAGATTAGGTGACCAAAGGTGCATGAGCTTATCTCTGAGCTTTCTACCCTTTTCCACTGATCTATATTTCTGTTTTTGTGCCAGTACCATACTGTCTTGATTACTGTAGACTTGTAGTTTATTCTGATGTCAGGGAGCCTGATTCCTCCAGCTCTGTTTTTCTTTCTCAAGATTGCTTTGGTTATTCAGAGTCTTTGTGTTTCCACAAATTGTAAAAAACTTTTGTTCTAAATCTGCTAAGAATGCTATTGGTAGTTTGATAGGAACTGCACTGAATCTGTAGATTGCTTTGGGTTGTATAGTCATTTTCAGAATATTGATTCTTCCAATCCAAGAATGAGGTGTATATCTCCATCTGTATTGTTATTTCTTTCATCAAGTTCTTACAGTTTCCTGAGTACAGGTCTTTTACTTCCTTAGGTAGGTTCATTCCTAGATATTTTATACTTTTTATTGTTGTGGCGAATGGGATTTTTTCCTTGATTTCTCTTTCTGATCTTTCATTGTTAGTGTATTGGAATGCAGGAGATTTCTGTGCATTAAATTTTGTATCCTGCAACTTTATCAAATTCATTGATGAGCTCAAATAGTTTTCTGGTGACAGCTTTAGGATTTTCTGTGTATAGTATCATGTAATCTGCAAACAATGACAATTTTACTTTTTTTCCAATTTGGATATCTTTTATTTCTCCTCAGATTGCTGTTATTGGTGCCATAATTAATTATGTTAAGATAATATAGATCTCTATTAATAACTTTGAATACTTTTCTATTTTTCCCAAATAATTGATTAAATACAAATCACCCTCTTTTTCATTTCCAGCATAAAAATCTTTGAGAATGGATCAGGTGTGTATTATTAAAATACATATTCATGGTGTCAAGTATTATGGAAAGAAATTAGGTATCCTTAGTGTCTCAACTAATAAACTAAGAAAGCATAAATGGAACAATTTTAAGAAGTATTTTTATTTTTATAAATATTAATTTGCATTCATTTCCTTTATATTTGTCTGAACATATGTAAGTAGGTATAAACAATGGAGTTAAGGAAAGGGGTAAAAGTAGGAATATAATTAACATTTATCAAGTCTCAGGCATGTGTTTGTGCTTTACATACACTAATTTAATTTTCACGAACATGTTAGGGATTAATATCCCCATGCTACTTTTGAAGAAGAGTTTTTATAAAGAAACTTACCCATTATTTTAAAAGGTCATTAAATCTTGAATACGATCCTAGATCTTTGCTCAAAGTTCATTCCATTATTTTCTTTGCTAAAAAAAAAAGGAAAAAACAGAAAGTCAGAAAGTGGCGGGTTATGTACACACACACACACACACACATTTTCTTTCAGTAAATTACCTGTACTCTTCAGAAGAAAGTATAATTGCCCATGTATGTCTGAAGGCATATCCAAGTATTATAAAATCTAGAAAAAATATACATAACCTTATATGATGTAATCATCTCCTATCAGGAATCATTCCTTATATATTCTCAAACAAATCCAACTATCAATTTCCTACTGAAATGTACTTATCTCTTAAAAATTCCATAGGAGTTATAAACTTCTTATTTTCATATTCTAAATAAAAAGCATGTAAATTCTGTCTTTTCATCTGGTGAACCCCAATGTAATATATTACGAGGAGGAAATATATGTAAATTAATACATATGTCATAACTTTTTTATTATTTGGCTTTAACTTTTATCTCTCCTGGAACAGGTTTTAGAAGGGAGTAGGTATGGGCAAAGAAAAAAAAACCAAAAAACAAACAACACAAATTTGATAACAAATTTGTAAAGCAAGTACAAAAAAGTAGTTTTAATTCTCACATAAGTTTCAAATCCAAGTTTAGCTCCAAAATTAGTCTGAGATTTCCTGGCTAAAATACCAGTTTGTGACTAATTTTTAAGTTTGGGTTGTTTGTTTTCTTATTGAGTTTTGAAACATGTTTAGATACTCTGGATATAAACCTTTTATCCATTTCATCAGATATAGGATCTATATGTATTTTCACTGTGTTTCTTATTCTTTTAGTAATACCTTTGAAAGAGCAGAAATTAGTAAATTTTCTGAGATCTAGTGTATGCTTTTTGAAGGGAGCATGGTTTAGGAGTCATGGTTAAGAAATCTTTGACTAACTCAAGGTGACAAAGACTTTCTCCTATATTCTAGATATTTTTTTTAGAAATTTAGGATTTGTACTTTGGACTGTATCCACTTTGAGGTGTGTGTGTGTGTGTGTGTGTGTGTGTGTGTATAATTTTGTGAATTATCTATCAAAGCAGTTATTTTGTAAGATAGGTATCCAGTTGTTGCTGTGGCGTCTGTTGAAAAGATAAACATTTCAACACTTTGCACTTTACCCATTGGAAAAAAAGATCAATTGACCATTTGAATATATTTCTAGTCTCTGTTTGTTATGTATTTCATTGATCTGTTTGCCTGTCTTGATGCCAGCTGCATTATTTGACCATTGTAGCTTTAAATTAAATATTGAAATTGGTCAGTTTATGTCTTCTGCCTTAGTTGTTTTCAAAGTTGATTTTGCTGTTCTAGATCCTTTGCATTTGCATATAAATTTTATACAGTAAGCTTGCCAGTTTCTATAAAAAAAATCACTGGTGCTTTGATTGAGATTGTATTGAAGCTATAAATCAGTTTGGGAAGAATTGACATCTATATAGTCTAAGTCTTCCAATCCATAAATACATGATATTACTGTATTTATTTAGATGCTTTAAAATCTTTTGAAGCATTATTTTATAATTTTAAGATTAGGCAGATTTATTTATTCATATTTTATATTTGTATACTAGTGTAACTTATATTCTTCAATTATTAATTTTTTCTATTACCAGTAACAAATCTAATTGACTTTGTAACATTTAATGATTAATTCTAGTGGCTTTTTTGCAGATCCCAATGAATTTTCTATATAGACAGTCATATTGTCTGTGAATAATGACAGCTTTAATTTTCTTTTACTACTTGAATGCTTTTTATTTCTTTTTCTTCCCTTACTATACTGACTAGGTGGTTCAGTATGATGTTGAGGGAGGGAAGACAGACATCCTTTTTTATTCCTGATCTTAAAGGGAAAGCAATTCAGTTTTCTCCATTAATTGCAATGTTAGGTCTCTATTTTTTAGGTCTGTGCCATTTAGCACAGGTTTTTCCTACACATTTCTTGATTTTTTTTTTTTTTTTTTTTTTGCCATCAGTGAATGTTGGATAATTAACAAAATTTTTCTGTTTTACTTTAACAGGATAATTACAATTTATATATTGCTGGTTTCTGCTTGCTAAATTTTATTCAGAATATTTGCATCTTTGTTTATAGATATTGATCAGTAATTTTCCTGTAATATCTTTGTTTGCTTTTGTTATCAGGATGCTTTATCTCATAGAATGAGTTAGAAATTACTTCATTCTCTTAATTTTTCAGAAAGAATTTTTATGGAATTGATGTTATTATTATTATTTTTATGTGATATTTGCTAAAATTCATTGATAAAGTCACATAGGTCTTAAATATTCTTTGTGAAGATTTTAAGTACAAAATCAAAATTTTAAAATAGACATGGACTGTTCAGTTAATATAGTTCTTCTTTAGTGAGCTTTGGTAATTTTAGTATTTAAATGCATTTGTTCATTTCACCTATGATGTCAACAATATTGGCATGAAGTTTTTCCTAATATTCTCTTATTATCCTTTTAATGGCTATAGAATAGCCAATGCTATCACCTCTTTCATTACTGGTATTGATACTTGTAATTTATGACTTTTTAAATTTTCTGATCATTCTAGCTAGTAGTTTATTGATGTTTGTATATTCTCACATAACTGACTTTTGACTTAATATCTTTGTTATTTTTCCTTTGTCTATTTTATTTGTTTTACATTCCGATCTTTATCACTTCTTTCTTCTGGTTACTTTGGATTTAATTTGCTATTATTTTTATAGTCTACCCACATCTCTGTCATGTATGGATGTGAGAGTTGGACTATAAAGAAAGCTGAGCTCTGAAGAATTGATGCTTTTGAACTTTGGTGTTGGATAAGACTCTTGAGAGTCCCTTGGACTGCAAGGAGATCTAACCAGTCCATCCTAAGGGAAATCAGTCCTGAATATTCATTGGAAAGACTGATACTGAAGCTGAAACTCCAATCCTTTGGCTACCTGACTTGAAGAACTTACTCATTCGGAAAGCCCCTGATGCTGGGAAAGATTGAAGTCAGGAGGAGAAGGGGATGACAGAGGATGAGATGGTTGGATGGCATCACCGACTCAATGGACATGAGTTTGAGTAAACTTTGGGAGTTGGTGATGGACAGGGAGGCCTGGGTTGCTGCAGTCCATGGGGTTGCAAAGAGTTGGACACAACTGAGCGACTGAACTGAACTGTAAACACTCATTGCTATTAAATATTACCATTTGTTATTATCTTCTTGACTATAGCAACCCTAGTGGTGTAAAGAGGTTGATATCTTATGTGTTTTCATTTTGCATTTCAGTAATGGCAATAGATATACTTTTATAGGGGCCTTCCCTTGTAGCTCAGTTGGTAAAGAATCTGCCTGCAGTGCAGGAGACCTGGGTTCAATCCCTGGGTTGGGAAGATCCCCTGGAGAAGGCAATGGCAACCCACTCCAGTATCCTTGCCTGGAAAATCTCATGGACAGAGGAGCCTGGTGGGCTGCAGTCCATGGGGTCGCAAAGAGTTGGGCGCAACTGAGTGACTAACACTTACTTACTTAATTCCTTCTCAGAATATCTGTAATCAGTGTATCTATAAACATTCAAATACTTCAAATGGCAGTAGGTACATTATTCTTTCCTAACTAACTCAGTACTTCTAGGCATCCTAATAAGAAAATTACCATCAATAATAGCCAGCAATTTGTAAGCACTTAACGGGGCCAAGGCTTTTTATATATCTTATTCAATTCTCATACTTGTCTCATAGATGAAGTAAATTGTTGTTGTGAGCTTCATTCAATGCCATTTTTTTTTTTCCTAAGTAACATTTGGCAATTGAAACACATATCTACTCCTGCTTAGAGACCATATCCATCCCAGTCCCTACTTTCCCTACTGTGCTAAGAATTTTTGTTACATTTTAAAGTATTGTTTAAGAAAACAAAGGAGAATATGAGAAAGAGGACTGTGTGGCTGGAAAGCTTAAAATATTTAATATATGACCATTTATGAAAAAAGTTTACTGACCTCTAACTCATAATGACTTGTATTCAAAACCATCTTCACCTATTCTGGAACATGGGTTTTAAAGCTGAGTGTAAGACTGTACACACATAAGGCTTCTATTTTATCTGATGTAGTGAAAGGGGGCAGGAGAAAACAAAGCAAATGCACAAGCCAGTGTTTTTTAAAAAACGAAATCCTGTTCGTTATTTTGTGCTTAATATAAAATCTCTGACGTGTGGGAGATGGAAGGAAGTTAGAATATGATTCCTTGAACATGTATGAGGAAAAACTAACTATAGTTGAAAAGTCCTAAGTAGAATGTGTGGGCTTCCCAGATGGCTCAGTGGTAAAGAATCTGCCTGCAATGCAGGAAATGCAGGAGATGAGCGTTTGATCCCTGGGTTGGGAAGACACCCTGGAGGAGGACATGGCAACCCACCCCAGTATTCTTGCCTGGAGAATCCCATGAAGAGAGTACATTGGGTTGTAAAGGGTTAGACAAAATTGAAGCAACTGAGCACATGTGCATGCGCACACGTCAACTATGTACCATAGGAAATATTTTGGGGGATGGTGCATTCCTTTACTCCTTGATGATGTCTAAGGAGGCTTCATTACTGTATATTGGATGGTACTCACCAAGAATGATAAAAGAAAATCACTAGATTGTACTAGATATAGGAAGACAGACTGGCCTAGGGTAAGAATTTATATTAGAAAACAAATCACCAATCTGGGGCAATGGGTTATTTGAGTAGAAAAGAGTAGAGTTGGATGAACTGTACAAAAGTAGCACCCATTCTGACATTGTAGTCCAAGTATGAACCCTCACTATTGACATAATACCTTTATGTATCAAGCTATTTAATTAGCTTTTGCTTGACTCATTTTATGTTATCTATATCCTCCAAAGAGCTGAAATCATTAGGGTCTTGATGTAACAGTAAACTTTCTCCTTTGGTGATCAGCATTGGATGGTGCTTTGTACTCCCCACTTAGCTACCCTTTCTGTCTATCTTTCTACCCTTATTAGAGAATCAAGTAACAGTTCTACTATCAAGTCCTAAATAATAAGTAAAAATACAGGTTTATATACATGGTATCTCTTAATTTCTCTCTCCTGTTATTCAGTGCCTTTTTTTTTTTTTTTTCTAATTAATGTTTTCCAATTGGAACTCACATCAAAAAATACAAGTTTTGAATTCTCAGCACAAAATTACTTTTTTTTTTTTTTGGTAAAATAATTATTTTAAAATACTTCCACATGAAACTGAAATCACTGCTCATCTTTAAACAAGGCTTTGGTTGATTCTAAATTTGTCTTGAGGCTTGAAATTTTATCATTAGTAACTAGAATTTTTTTTTAAATGTTAAACGAAATTAAATACTTTTTTCCCATCAGAATGAAACACCCTCAAATGTAAACAATTAAATAATCCAGACTGTCACTGATCAGGTTGAAATATGAGTGCTTGCTTGAGAATCACAATCTTCTATATTGTCTGTCATTGATGACTATACTAACACAATTACAATATTTTATATTTCACAGTGGCAGTGTAATAGGTCCCAAAGGACACATGAACCTTTTATTCGCATCCTTTTGTGCACTGGTAGGTCATATGGGCTCCTTTCTAAAATATCCTCTAATTCAATTTTCCTTTGAATAATTATTTACTAGATCAAATCTTTTCTTTCCCCTAGAAATTCTTTGACGTTTACTGAGGACTGGAATTATAACTGAACACTACACCAATAAAAATGATAAGATTTGTTCTAAGACTTTAGAAATTTGTTTGAAAATAGTAGTGTATTAGTAAATATTCAAAAGTTCTTTTCTTACACAGAATTACTTTTAGCTAAATGAATAATGTCGGAGAAGGCAATGGCACCCCACTCCAGTACTCTTGCCTGGAAAATCCCATGGATGGAGGAGCCTGGTAGGCTGCAGTCCATGGGGTCGCAAAGAGTCAGACATGACTGAGCGACTTCACTTTCACTTTTCACTTTCACACATTGGAGAAGGAAATGGCAACCCACTCCAGTGTTCTTGCCTGGAGAATCCCAGGGACGGGGGAGCCTGGTGGGCTGCCGTCTATGGGGTCGCACAGAGTCGGACACGACTGAAGCGACTTAGCAGCAGCAGTAGCAGCAGTAAATGAATAATGTAATGTTTTGTAAGCATTATTTGTACTATTTTAAGAGTAAATTATTTTTGTTAACCCTCAATACAATTTCTTACTTACTTTAATTTTTCTCCCTGACTAGCAAATATATAACAACTTGTTTAACTGTTTCATTGCCGTAGACATTCACTGTAATTCCTGGATTGAGAGTAACATAATATTGTGTATAGTGAATAGTCAAAATTCTGTTTGTTTGTTTTTTTAAGTGGGGGCAAAATTGTATCAGGTATGTTGAATAATTGAATCAGGAATGTTGTAATAATCATATTTTAAATCAGCCATTTCATCTATGTATATTAAAATTATAAACACCCTTTGGTCATGTTGAATCTATATTAATACTAAAAAAAATATCTCTTTGGCTATCCTATGCTTTCTTCATTCTGTTAATAAAGGCCTTTTATAATTTGTTACTTCTTTACTTCTCTAAATTACCATTTTTTCCTTTAAAATTTTTTACTCCTTTATAAATGATCTCTATATATATTCAGAAAATGACTGCCATAATATACCACTTCCTAACATATTTATATATTTATTTTTTATTGAAATGACTTCCCAACTTTTCATCCATGACAGCCTCATGTTTTGTCTAAAGCCCATATTGTATGCCTTATGAAATCAGCACTGTATTTTTTTTCTTAAACTAGCATGACACACATATTCTTAAAAATCATTTGTGTACTTTTACTATTAATATTATATGCACTCTCATTGTATTTGTCTCGAGGTTCCAACTAGATTAAGAGACTTCAAGGGCAAGAGAAAGGATTTGTATCTGTTTAAATTTCTATTCTCTATCACAAAGAAGATGTGGATATATATTGCTGCATTTTTAAATGAATCATTTACCTTTAGTTATAATTAATATTTGTGTAAGGATTAAACTGTAGGAAGTTGAACATAGGAAAAAACTGAAAAGATAGCATCCCAAAAGAGAATAGAAGGTAAACTGGTGGGAACAGTGTGGGCCCTAAAGCGGGATAGCTGCCTCACTTCACCTCTGGTTTGATTAAAGAGATGTCTGTTGCTAACCCATGTCCTCCGAACATGAATGTTCTCAATAGTCTCTCTTTTTATCTAGAGCTTCTGCATACATATTAAATCACTTCAATCATGTCCAACTCTGTGTACAACCCCATGGACTGCAGCCTGCCAGGCTCCCGTGTTCATGAGATTCTTCAGGTACGAATACTGGAGTGGGTTGCCGTGCCCTCCTCCAGGGAATCTTCCCAACCCAGGGAATGAACCCATGTCTCTTCTGTCTACTGAACTGGCAGGTGGTTTTCTGCCACTAGTACCACCTGGGAAGCCCAGGTAAGCTTCTACCCTTGGCCACGTCTTGCAGCCTATTCCAAAGTAGATGGGAGTGATCTTGTCTAAAATAAGTCAAATCATTTTGCACCTGTCTTAAAAATTACCACATTTTCCCATTTTACTCAGAATGAAAGCAAAAGTCCTTAGTATGAGTTATGTATGAGTCAGGATACTTTATATGCTGTGACAAACAACTCAGGATCCTAATGATTTAAACAACCACAGTTCATTTTGGCCTTCTTCTGTTCATTGTGGAGGCTGTGAGTTCTACCCTTCATGGGTATCCAAGGACAAACACCAGTGGAGCAGACCTCAAATATGCTTATTACCATGGTGAGGCAACTGTATGCTCTTGTCTATAAGAACTGCATCTCACATTTTCATCACAACTCTTTGTCCAGTACTCTTTTAATGGTTACACTGAAATGTTGTTTAGCTGTCAAGTCATGTCTGATTCTTTTGCAACCCCATGGGCTGTAGCCCACCAGGCTCCTCTGTCCATGGGATTTCATGAGGAGCAGGACATGGAAATCTACCTAAAAGACTATTGGAAGGGGGGTAGAATCACAATCCATAAGGCCTTATCCAGTCAACTTACCTCCCATATCCACATTACCTCTCTGACCTCATCGCCTATTACTTTCCCCTGGCTTGATTTAAATTCTGCCACAATAGCTTCCTTGCAGCTACCTGAGCACCCCAAGTATGTTCTTACCCCATCCTAAAATGCCTTTCCGCTAGCTATCTCCGTGGTTATCTTCCTCACCACTTTCCTCCAGTCTGCTCAAATATAACTATCTCAATGAGAACTACCCCTGTTATCCTATGTAACACAAATGCTTCTCCAACACATTACATGCTTTTTTTTTTCTCCTTAGTCCTTATTATTATATTATATAGTATATTGTTGCTATCTCCTTTAAAAGTAAATTTAATGAAAACTAGGGATTTTGTTTTCCTGTATATCTGCTTGCAGTGTAGTTTAAATCATTAGGATCCTGAGTTGTTTGTCACAGCGTATAAAGTATCCTGACTCATACATAACTCATACTAAGGACTTTTGTTTTCCTGTATATCTGCTTGCTAGCTGTAGTAAGTGTTTAATAAATATTCGTTGCATAAATTTTAAAATTTATAAAAAGTTAAGCTTATAATTGCAATTATAACTAAAATAACATATTCAGACTTGCAATTTATAGTTATTTGTTGATAGCTACTATATAATGAAATATCTATTTTCTGCAAAGATTTTATTAGTTTTTTTCTGATGTAGTAACCCATTTTGTTTCATGATAGGTTTCTACTTTCATAACCCTAGAAAGTAGATGCAGTCATCCTCATTTTACAAGTGTGTTAACAAGCACTAAGAATTAGTGTGCTTATGGTCACATAGGAATAGAAATTTGCTTTAAAATACCAAAATGGTAAAATTTTTATTTGTTCATTTTCACTAAAGAATTCTCAGCAAGTTCCTATGATGTAATTATAAGAATGGCGTGATTTGTACTGGTGATCAAACAAAGTAAGGGAACTCAGTTAGCACTGATGATGTTCAAGTCATAAAAGTACTGCAAACAAATTCACATTCCCCTTGCAACATCTTTGCATAGGATAACAGTTAACTGTTGCAGGAACCTTTAAAAAATGCTGATGGCCCATTTCTATCCCCAGAAATTCTGATTCAAACTGCTTCAAGTAACTCTAATATGCAGTCGATGTTGAGAATCACAAAGTTAGAGGGTTAACTTAATCGCTTTCTGGCAGTGGTGATTTGAGGATTTGTAGATAGTATAATATTTGTCAGAAATAAGGACTGTTTACTGCCACGTTCAGATTAGGTTAGATACAATCACCCATTTGCTTCCTTGACCAAGGAAAACAATGATGCAAGCAATAGTTTATTAAAATATTACACACACTTTCACATATACATCTTTCTCATCAATCTTCTGTGAATGTTTATTTTCCTTTATGTTTTCTGATTTTGGTAAAAATAAACTGACAAAGTTGTTGGAGAACAGAGAAAAATTATATCAACTACTCTCCAATTTCCTCTTTGTGTTGGCAGATCATTTTGGTTGGCAGAAGCCCAAAAGTTTTGAAAAGTCATTGTTTTTTTCTGGGATTTTTCACTTATTTCTTCACATATCCAGTTCTGGTCCTGTATACTAAAGATGTCTAATTCTAGTCTGGGGAATTGTTCTACACATATTTTTTGTTATTGAATTGGTGGAATTCTGAGCGTAGAGGTACAGGTGTTTCTCTCCTGGTGGCATCTCCACAAAGTTGAGTTGCTTTAACTTTATTCAGACATTAAAATATTCATGATCCTGGTGGTGAAGAATGGCCCGTTTTTTTAGTCCAGCTCATGAATTAATTCAATAGCTAGGCTTAGTAACCTGGAAGGTGTTGGCTTCTATTTCAGATAAATTATTGTGAGGAAAGAATACAAAAGATTTATTACAAATCATATGAATGATACAGCACCTTTATGGCATGCAGCTTGTACAGTTAAAAAACAGCAGTTCTCTACCTCTGTTAATGCAATGTATATGCTGCTCAGTGTTTCTAAGGTTGCAAAATGCTTGCAGAACTGTCTCGGAAGAGATTTACACTTAGGATTCAGTTTTAGAATATATGGGCGGAGGGTAATTTTCATTTGCTATTATTTATGAAGTAGCCTTGGCTTATCATTCAAACTCTCTGTGTCTGCCTCAGACTCCTCACACTTTGTGTCTCAAATGCACACCTTCAAAGCATTATACATCACACACACCATGCTTTCTTAAAACAAATCAGAACTCTTGCTGAAGGACTTGGTTTATTTGAACTCCGTTATCTTTCTGGGATTACCATTTCTTTCTCCTAATGCTGTTTTAAAACATACAGCACAGCCTAATTTAGAAGTACTGGCTATTTTGATTCCCATTGATCTGTTAATTTTGCTTTCTTTCTTTAGGTAGTGTAATTCTTTTGAATCAAAGAGCTCTCTAAACCTTTTAAGGCCACAGGGTTGTACAGGAAGCTAGAATTCTCACTGTGTGTAAACAGAGGGCTTGCTTTCTGGTCCTGTAAACTTCCTCAGTTACTTTCCTTAACCTAGCAAAATGTGGGTTTTAACATTCCACTGCAGCTTCTGTTGTTTCTTTGTGAAAAGGTTTCATTAGATCTTGTGCTGTATTCTTTATCATATACATGAACTTCAGTAATGGGTCTCTTTAAAGATTGACACAGAACTCCTGGAGCATCTGTGATTCTTCTAGGCCATTAAAAAATGTGCATAACTGTGAAGATTTATTGGGACTCCATATCTCTAGTCCATACTCCAGCTATACATTAACATTTTCAAGGCCCAGCATGGAAGAAAAGAGAGTTAAAAGCATCTCTCTAAGCCCTTTAGTTCTTTTACATTTAGATTTATCCAAGTACCCTGAGAAATACTGGGTATGGAATTGGAAGACAGTTTAATTACTGACTCTGTTACCCATATAAATGGACAGTGTTGAGAAACTCTAAAAATCTTCAATTTAAAAAACAAAGCAAAGCATTCTACTTATCTTTGAAAATGGTTTGAGTTAAATGGGCTTCTGGAAATGGCTGTTGAAAATCTGAAATTAGAGTGTAAATGTGTGCTGAATGTCCTGCTTTTGCCCCTCCCGAGGCATAATCTGCCTTTCTCCACCCTGCTTTGTGCCAGAGGAGCTGAGTCACAGGCACTGCTTCAACAAGGCTCTTTTGCCCTGTGATCCCCAGCCCGCTGGTGGAAGCACCAGTCACAGGTAAGAGAGAGGGAAGGTGGAAATGTCAAGGGGTCTCTCTCCCAGGCTTCCTCCTTGCCTGTCTGCAGTTTGCCAACAACTCTATTTTCCGCTCTTTTTCTCTACAAATATCTACAACTCCTTTGAATGTTCCTTTGCCTATAGCTGTTGGTCATAATGGGTATATTCCCTCCCTGGACCCTTTAGGCCCAAGAGAGTTGGTTTCTTCTTGCGGATCATGGCCCAAGGGTACTTCATGGTACTCTGCTTTGACCACCCCCCCACTCCCCCACCACTTCTTCTAAATAATCCCTTTAGCACATTATTTATTTTGAATGTGTCACACGAGTGTATGCTCCTCAGTTCTTTGTCTCATCACAACAAGGGTTTGGAATGACAGACATTAAAGCCCCCTCGGCATGTCACAGCTCTTGGGTCTTGGATAGACCGTGTTATAGCTCTCAGGTCTCGAAAGGACCATGTTATAGCTTTTAGACAAATCAGTGTTACAGCTCAGTGTTACAGCTCTATTTTATTTAGAAGATAGCAGGAAAATCCATCTTCGAGGTGTGAGGGCACGTCGATACAAAGACAAGAGGAGAAGAGCGACCCAGCACGCAGGAGAGGGAGAGAGAGCTCGCTTTGGCTCCTCTATTTATATGTTTGTCTCTCCCTGGGCCTGTCCTATGTAAATTGGGCCAGCCAGGAGTGTTGTTTGTTTTACCTGAGGTCCTCACTCGGTTCTCAGACCTTCTTTTGTTCTATTTTCGTGGGCTTTTCCCTTCCTTCTCTTTTAGCCACCACCATTTTGGACTCCTTTTCGCTATTCTATACCTAACAAATGTGTCATGTTTCTTACTGGGACTTTAACTTAGTTAAATAATTACATTTATTGTGGCTTGAACTTAGACAAATAATTATTTATTATGGCTGATTTATTAAGAGATACTCTATATCCCAATATAAATCCACATCTAGAAATTTATATTTTCCTAAATTTGCTAAATACATATGCATGCACCTGGCCTATATACTTCCCTGCTGGCTCAGACAGTAAAGCGTCTGTCCACAATGCAGGAGACCCGGGTTCAAGCCCTGGGTTGGGAAGATCCCTGGAGAAGGAAATGGCAATCTACTCCAGTACTACTGCCTGGAAAATCCCATGGACAGAGGAGACTGGTAGGCTACAGTCTATGGGGTCGCAAAGAGTCGGACACGACTGAGCGACTTCACTTTCACTTTCACTTTATGCATGCACACACACACTTTTCTAAATATATGGTTTTCCCCCTTTTCCAGAATGGAATTGAGAGCTAGATTAAATTTTAAGGCTATTTTGTGAGTTTATACTCAGTTTTACTTAAAATTGTGATCTTATTTCTACTAGTTTTGACTTTTAAATTTTAACTACTGTTAGCTTTACTTTAGTATTATCAATTTATGTGTATTTAATCAAGGATATTTTTGATCTACAGTTTTAATAATTAGTGTATATACACATATATAGTTTAAAATGTAAATTAATTAACCTAAAACAATAAAATGACTCATTATTTCACCAGTAAAACAGGTTTATCTGGGAGCAGCCAAGAATTGCAACACAATTCTTTGTGTGATTATGGTGGATGACATGCAAGTGTGGGTAAAACAAAGGAGAGAAAACTCTTGAGAGGAGAAAGGGAAGTTGGGAGAGACTGTTATAAACAAAAGTCCCATGGGAGGAAACTAGGAGTTCAAAGTACAGTGGCTTTTCACTGGCTGAGTTGTGATAGTCTTTAGTTGGCTGAGCTGTTACAGAGCAAGGAGAAAATCTTTCTCTTAATGGTATTAGCAACCCACTCCAGTACTCTTGGGGAGAAGGCAATGGCAACCCACTCCAGCACTCTTGCCTGGCAAATCCCATGGACAGAGGAGCCTGGTGGGCTACAGTCCATGGGATCTCGAGGAGTCAGACACAATTAAGCGACTTCACTTTCACTTTTCACTTTCATGCATTGGAGAAGGAAATGGCAACCCCCTCCAGTGTTCTTGCCTAGAGAATCCCAGGGACGGGGGAGCCTGGTGGGCTGCCGTCTGTGGGGTCGCACAGAGTCGGACACGACTGAAGTGACACAGCAGCAGCAGCAGCAGCAGCAGTGTCCCTTCCTGCTGGAGTAGCAAAGTCCATCTCTTCCTCTTCCTCTTTGGATCTGTATTGACCTCAAGTGTTATATGCATGAGAGCTCCCCCTCTGGCCTCCTGACTATTTTAGTGAAGTTTTTTTCTTTATTAACTTTCACAAACTCAGTTCAGTCTCTCAGTCGTGTCTGACTCTGTGACCCCATGGACTTCAGCATGCTAGGCTTCCCTGTCCATTACCAACTCCTGAAGTTTACTCAAACTCATGTCCACTGAGTAGGTGATGCCATCCAATGATCTCATCCTCTGTCATCCCCTTCTCCTCCTGCCTTCAATCTTTCCCGGCATAAGGGTCTTTTCAAATGGATTCTTCACATCAGGAGGCCAAAGTATTGGAGTTTCAAGTTTAGCTCTATTCAGGACTGATTTCCTTTAGTACTGACAGATTGGATCTCCTTGCTGTCCAAGGGACTCTCAAGAGTCTTCTCCAACACCACAGTTCAAAAGCATCAATTCTTTGAGTCTCAACTTGCTTTATAGTCCAACTTTCACATCCATACATGACTACTGGAAAAACCATAGCTTTGACTAAATGGATCTTTGTTGGTAAAGTAATGTCTCTCCTTTTTAATATGCTGTAGAGTTTGGTCATAACTTTTCTTCCAAGGAGCAAGCATCTTTTAATTCCATGGCTGCAGTCACCATCTGCAGTGATTTTGGAGCCCCCAAAAAAGTATCTCACCATTTTCATTGTTTCCCCATCTATTTGCCATGAAATGATAGAACCAGATGCCATGATCTTAGTTTTCTGAATGTGAGTTTTAAGCCAACTTTTTCACCCTCCTCTTTCACTTTCATTAAAAGGCTCTTTAGTTCATCTTCACTTTCTGCCATAAGGTTGGTGTCATCTGCATATCTGAGGTTATTGATATTTCTCCCAGCAATCTTGATTCCAGCTTGTGTTTCATCCAGCCCAGCATTTCACATGATTCCCTCTGCATATAAGTAAAATAAGCAGGGTTACAGTATACAGCCTTGACGTACTCCTTTCGTGATTTGGAGCCAGTCTATGTTTCACAAGCTAGATCTGATACATTCATAATCCAAAAGGTTCCTTGCAAGAGAAACTTCATTGTTAATCAAGAAATTCTTTTCCCACTGCAATGTGAGAAATTGTAGGATATTTTAGCTTCTAGGGCTATCTTGAGTTCCATGATTAATTTTTCACTTCATCAGTCACATGTCTATCTCCTTAGCTCCATTCTGAGGTTGGATAAAGAGTGACTTCCTTGCTGTTTTACTCAGTGAAAAATTGCCCTGTAGTTTATTGTTCTCCCCTTGGTAAACATTAGAAAACAGCAGTCATCTCAATAATTCTTCTCTCTGGCTAGTCTTTGACCCAAATACAAAGGGAACATGGTAATAAGACATGTGTATATATATCCCTCTTTGATCTTTTTTTTCTCCCCATTTTTTTTCATTGAAGATGTTATCACAGTTTTATATGGCATTCTTATCATGTTACATGTATTGGATTGGCAAAAATATTCATTCACGTTTTCCTGTAAAATATTATGGCATAGCCCAAATGAACCTTTTGGCTAACCCAATATTTAAGACAAAGATAGTCTTCTCTGAGAAGACTCATCTTTACTTTTAAACCTATCATCTCTGAAGTGAAGGTTTTAATTTGTCATGATCTGTTTCCTACTCTTGGTGTGGGATATATTTTTATTAGGATGAATTGAATTAAATTGTTAACCTGGAAAATAAAGGAAGGCTGTTTATATATATATATGTGTGTGTGTGTGTGTGTGTGTGTGTGTATAAGCTCTTTATAGACTTTAAATTTATGACATTTATAATTACTGCCAGTAAGATCAATGTTATCTGAAGTTCATTGAATTTCTGACTAGGTATTTTCTTTTTGAGCACTTACTCAATAAAAGCCTTTGTTGGCCTGATAGACTTGCATTTGGTGTGATATTTTGAAAAGTAATCTAGCATAAAAAAGAACTCGATCTTCCCAGAATTGTGTTTATGTATTAGTTTCAACACTTGTTGAATTAGATTGGACAAATATTATTGACTTTAAATTTGTATCTAAAAAGGAGAGGCTAATAGTACTTGCCATTGCAAGCTCTGATTAGTCAGTCAACAAATGTTGATTTAATTTTCCAGTTTCTATTCTTCTGTCTTACTTTATTATTTCTTACTCTTGAAAGTTGGGAGAAAGTAGCACTTACTAGCAATGGAGGTAAAAGGCAACTTTTTTCTTTCTTTCTTTTTTTTTTTTTCATTTAAAAAAATGGTAAAATGCACATATAAAATTTACCATCTTAATCAATCTTAAGTGTACAGTTTAGTAGTGTTAGATAATTTACACTGCTGCACAGCCAGTATCCAGAGCTCTTTTCATCTTGCAAAACTGAATAAATGATAGCCAATTCACCCTTTCCCTCCAGATAGCCTTTTATAGTGTTTCTTTTAATGATCCCAGCAAATTTAGTAAAGACTGAAGATTTATTCCAAATTATTGTTTCATTGATATGACTTATAATCACATTAACTATACAGTCTCCATTTTTCTGAATGTTTTTATTTTAAGAAATTTTGTTCTTTTATGTAAAGATTCCTTAAGTGAATAATTTGATGATATTTGATTTTATTCATTAAATATAGAGAAGCTAACAAATCAGATGAGGAATTATTAGCCCTACCAGTTTCCTCAACCTTTGATTTTAGAAATGTGAATTTAGATTTGAGTGTGTCTATAAGTTGTGGACACTAAGTCTATAATCTACACTAAGATCAATGGATTAGGGTCTTTCCTTCCCGGTAAGGTCATAATTGATGACTGGTGACTAGGGGAGTGCTGAATTTTTCACTTTTTTTTAATCAACTGTCTCTGTTCTGACTCTGCTGCTGCTAAGTCGCTTCAGTCTGTCCAAGTCTTTGCGATCCCATAGACGGCAGCCCACCAGGCTTCCCCGTCCCTGGGATTCTCCAGGCAAGAACACTGGAGTGGGTTGCCATTTCCTTCTCCAATGTATGAAAGTGAAAAGGGAAAGTGAAGTCGCTCAGTCGTGTCCGACTCGTAGCGACCCCATGGACTGCAGCCTACCAGGCTCCTCCGTCCATGGGATTTTCTAGGCAAAAGTACTTTGGATAACAGCATTTTTACTTACATTTTAAGCTATACTAAAGGTAGTTTAATACTAATTTCTAAAATTTTAAATGCTTGTTGTTATTATTAGCCACTAAGTCATGTCTGAATTGTTCTAATTTGAATGCTTAATTAGGCTTCCCTGGTGGCTCAGATGGTAAAGCGTCTGCCCGCAATGCGGGAGACCCTGGTTCGATTCCTGGGTCAGGAAGATCCCCTCGAGAAAGAAATGGCAATCCACTCCAGCATTCTTACCTGGAAAATCTCTTGAACGGAGGAGCCTGATAGGCTATAGTCCATGGGGTCGCAAAGAGTCGGACACGACTGAGCGACTTCACTTCACTTTCAATATATATATGGCCTTTGGGCTGAAAAAATAAGTAAATAACTCGGGAGTTTGGAAGCAATTATTCTTAAATATTATTTATGTGTACTTTTAAACTCAGAAATATTTATAGATTATTTTGATAAGAAAGCATACACTTTGCTATCTAATAGTCTGCAATATAGTTTTAAGTATTAAGCATGCTGATACACATAAATCATTTAAAACAGTGTTTGACACATAGAAAGTGGTTAAATCTTAGCCATTATTATCATTATTGATGTTGTTATTGTTATTATTTGGGGAATTCAGCCAAATGGACAGCAAGTATATTAACCAAATTTATAGCACTAAGTGAATCTGAGAGATACCCTTCACCCATGGTACCTGCTCTATGAAATATTTGCCTCAAACCTGTCTTACAGAGAGTAATGCTAGGGCAATCTAGGTTATTTAATTCTACACATGCAAAGTACTTTGACATCTAAGACATTTTCTGTACATAGTCCTGGATTTCTGGGACTTCTTTCAAAAAGCAGCAATGAACCTGTAAGTTTTTCAGATTTGAAATATCTTTTTTACTTTGTTATACCTCCTAAAATGAATTATTATTATATATTAATATGTGCAGCTGAAAGAGTATACCTCCAATTTGCTTTCAAGAGACTTAGTACTCAACTTAGAAGTACTAGCTAATGTTTGTTTAAGTAAATAAAGGAGGAAATGTTGTATTCCTTACTACTGTAAAAGTGCATTTGAGTATAAGAGGAAAGTGCAGAGTATATTTAAAAATTCCTCTACTCGTATGACTTGCTATAACAGAATATCACAGACTGAGTGGCTTAAACAGTACACATATGGTTGTCAAAGTTCTCTTGACCGAGAAGTTCAAAACCAAGTCTTTAGCAGATCCAGTCTGGGGAACTCTTCCTGGTTTGCACTTGGCTTAAAAATTTTAATGTAAAAGTAAAGAATCTAAAATTTTAAAGGTTAATAGTGAAGATTTATTCTTTTTATCTGATGTTAGAAGTATTTTTTTACAAAAATTCTTTTAAAATAATACAAGACCACCAAATACAAACCCATATGGGAAACAGTTGATAAGTTTGGTGACCTTAAAATTAAGGATGTCTCTGCATACAGGAAAACCAGAAAAAAAGAATTAAAAAATAAGTTAGAATCTAAAAAAAAGTTACAGCAACTTATAGTTTTAATACCCAGTATATGTGAAGGATTTGCTCAAAACTATAAGCAAAAGGTAACCTTCATACCAAAATAGTGGCAAAGTCATGAGAGGGAAGTTCACAAAAGAGATAGATATTGAATATCTTATGAGGAAGTGTCCAACCTTATTAATCTTCAAGAAAATATAAATAAAAACCATATTGGAGAATACTTAATTGGCAAGAGTTAGAAGATAGAATGACACTAGGTTTGCCAAGGATGAAAAACAAAGAGAACTCTTTTTTTTTTTTTTTTTTTTTTTTTATTTTTTTTTTAAATTTTATTTTATTTTTAAACTTTACATAACTGTATTAGTTTTGCCAAATATCAAAATGAATCCGCCACAGGTATACATGTGTTATGTGATGCAGTGTAATGGGGTTCAAATTTTGATTTTAAAAATCTCTATAAAAAACTTTTACTATGTAATACATTTGAACATGTACATACTCGGGATCCCTGTGTTCAAAGGTATCCTCATTTGTAATAACATTGAAACAATGCAACAAGCTTTCAAAAATCAATTAAACAGATAAATTATGGTATATCATACAATAAGACTATATTTGTTATTTAGTTGCTAAGTCATGTCTTATTCTTTTGTGACCCCATGACTGTAGCCCACTTGGCTCCTCTGTCCATGGGGTTTTCCAGGCAAGAATACTGGAGTGGGTTGCCATTTCTTTCTCCAGGGTCTTCCTGACCCAGGGATTGAACCTGTGTCTCCTGCATTGGCGGGCAGATTCTTTACAACTCAACAACCGGGGAAGCCCCAGTACGACTATATACAATAAACATAATTAGATCCCAAACCATAAAGTTGAATGAAAATAGCAAAGTAAGTATATATGTATATGATTTGATTTCATTGGCTAATATGTTGGTTATGTGTGTATTTACAGTTGATAGAAAATCAAACACATGATTAAATCAGAACTCAGGACAGTGGTTATTTTCTCTTGGTGGCATAAAGGAGAAATATTGCCAGGATGGGAAATCTGGGCATCTTTTAAGATACAGATATAAATTCTCTTAAGTTGTTTGGAGGGTTCATGGGCGCTTTGTTTTATTATTATTTCTTAAACTTTTCATGAACATTATTATATCTTTAATACTTTTGCAACATTTTATTTAAAAAGTATAAAAGAAAAGCATAGAAAAGAAATAAAGAATATATATGTACCAATATAAGCTTCATTGAACTAAAGAAATTAATTTTAAATTGCTTCCAACATTTAACTAATTCTCTTTTCAGGGAGATGAGAATAGAGATAGTTAGATGATTGCATGTAGGCTTTCTCCCTTACCTTCCAAAATCCTGCTCATCCTGATGGATTACCTACAGCACCTTCCTTCTTGTGGAAACTGGAATAATCAGTTTATTTCCTTTGAATAGCAGTTCATCATTTTCATTGATTTTCTTTCTGAGACTGAAATATTCTTTATTTCCTTATGTCACTACTCTTTTTTCTTCAAGCTATCCATTTCTTCTAAGGTCTTATAACCTCTGGGGACTCACATTCTCCCTCTGCTTGTCTGACTAAGGGTGAATTTCCTTCTGAAACTGCTGAGGCATTTTTTTCATCACCCTTACTATGTGTGTGTATTCTATACTGTCAATATCTGCCATAATTTGATGTAGTTGAAACTTCCTTTTTTTTCTTGTTCCCATCTGTCATGGCAAGCAACATATACAAAGGATATATGCATTAAGCAATTTTCTTGCTGGACTGCTGTGGGCTTCCCACAGCATAAAAGTCCCAGACTGGGACTTTTATAGTATGCACTTATGTTGTTAGTGCCAGGAAGATTTAGGAGAGCATTATTCTGAGGAACACCAAGCCCTATATTGCACTTCTATATCTGAAGAAATAATTGGACAGTGACATGGAAATGTTACTGGCTTTCGAAAAGACTATCCTGTTTCCCACCAACCAGATTAAACAATGCTAACGATGCCTGTAATCCACATAATTAGTATATATTACAACTTTCCTATGTGCCGCTTCTGTGCTATGCCAATTATCTCAATTTATCAATGTAGAAGCTTTGATCTGATAATGATAGGCAAAAGTCCAAATTCAAGTTAAAGGGGAAAAAAAGATTAAAGGGCTTTTCCCTTAATGAGAACAAGAGAAAGATTATGAAAAGAGAAATGTGCCCATTTTGGTATTTATTGTTACCTGTAACCTATACAACTCAATTGGGGAAAAAAATTATGGATGAAGACAGTGTAAACAACATCTTAATTTATTGTTCTCTCTAAAGATAATGCATTTATACTTGCTTTGATTTTTTCTTCTACTCCATCAAGGCTAGGAAGTTATCTCACATAAAAAATATAAGGATAAACATAATTTGTCACTTAGATCAGTTCACTTAGAACCAAATTCTGACCCAGATTTGTCATCATTTTTAAATAAGATAACTTTATTATTAATTTTTATTTAAAAAGTCATGAAATGCAGAAAATGTAGAAGAGAACACATAAGCATGGTAAGACTATAAATGATACTGTAATATGTATTTATTTTTTGTGTTATAGATACATTTGGGTTCATAGTATATCCAAATATGTATAACCAATTACTTAATATATTTATACTATTTGAATTAACATTTAAATATATATACATGTACACCATGTGACAGTGTAATTCTTACTATTTAAGAATATTGATATAATAAAACTTTATTTTTTTATATAGAATTATAATCTATTGTTATGAACAGTGCTGACATGAAAAATTATATGCATAATATCTGTACTCTTACTCATAATTTTCTGAACATATTCCTAAAAGAAGAATTCCTAGAATCAATGTGTATACACTTGGAATAGATATATTTTTCTAACTGGGCCTTTAGAAATTTAGTATCAATTTAAGCTCACCTTAACGTGATGGCTGTTTTCACATCCTTTACAATACTAGCTCACATTAACCTTTTAACCTTGACACTCGGATAGAAACAAACAATAGTGCTTTTGCATTTTCATGAAGTCATTGTAATAATACCCAAGTTTAGCATCTGTCTTAAGTTGGGAAACGGACTCTGAGATGACTTGCATGCAGAAAGTTTATTGGGGAATGCCTATAGAAGCAACTGTAAGGGAGTGGGTAGAGCTGGACAGAAGGAGTAGAACTTCAAAGCTGTTGTAGGTGAGGTTACGAGATGACTGGACATGAGTTTGAGCAAGCTCCGGGAAATGGCGAAGGACAGGGAAGCCTACGGTGCTGCAGTCCATGGTGTCACAGAGTCAGGCACAAGTAAGCGACTGAACTGAGCTATGAGATGATTCCCCAGGTTTAGGTATTGGATGGCCTCTCTGAGTTTTCTTGAATTAAAATATGCAGTCACACACTCAAAACATCTATGTATTCCCCTTTAGCCATAAAATATAACTGGTATATTTAGCCAAGTAAATGGTTATGGGTCCTTTTGGGAAAGGAATAGGGCAGTCCCTATCATGTACACCTTCTGAAGTTTTGCAAGGCTGTTCCTTCCTTGGACTGTCTTCTCCTCAGTCAATAGTTTCTAGCTAGGAGCTGGAAAAGAGTCAAGGACTGTGTTTATATTGAGACTGGTGCCTTACTTTCTTGACTGTCTGTCCTTGATTTCTTTTGATTGTATAGAATGAACAGTACCCTGTTGGCTGTCCATCTCTCTTGTCCCTAAGGATGTTGATTTCTTATAATTATCCCCATAGATAGGTCAGATTCCCATGGATATCATTCAAAACTTGCAGCTGCTTTGTAATATTTGAGTCTACCTTGCTTCTAAGAGCTTATGACACTGTCTGACCTATATTTTCTGGATTCTACTGTCCCCCTCTGTCAATGAGCCAAAATTTTCACATTCAAGTTTATTTTATTCTTTTATGAATTTTGTTCAACCAAATCCTTTAACCTCTCTTACATGACATATTTCTCTTCAGCAAAATATGAATAAAATGAATTGCTTTTTTTCCAATCTCATACTCTTATTTCCAGGGTAAAATGAAAAAACTAAAATGTGTGACTATATTTATAAAACTGTAGTTCTAAACAAATGTAACATAGTATTTTTGTTTTCTCATTACAAAAGCATGCAATCTTTATGTCATAATAGTAGCATCTTAAGGTCTTAAAGTGTTGGAAAACCATTATATCATCTATCATAACTAGATTTTTGCAAGAGTTAATAGTTATAAACCTGGATCCATTAAGGAAAAAAAAAAAAAGATTTTTCCTTTTAGCCACAGGTAAAGAATATAATTCTATTAACACTGTGGGTCTGGATACCTAACCTATGAGGAGGAATCAAGGAACAAGATAGGACCCAAAGTTGCAGATGGAAAAGACAGTTTGAAAGAGCGTTTCTGGGACTTGAGCAATGGCTACTCTGCTTAAGGTTCCATGCTAAGAGAGGAGCATACTCCATGTCTAGGTCTAGAGTAGAGTGTACTTTTGTATTTTTTGAATCAGGTCTAAATGAAAAGCACTTCTCTCTTCCTTTGCCTTAACTATTGCAGATATTCTCCTGTAGGGTAGGACCTAATCTGTCAATTAAGTTGCTGCCCTTCAACTTTTGATTATTTTTAATTGGTGGTTTAATCATCATAGGAACCAATGATTAATATCCCATATACCATAAGAAGAGTTTTACTGAAGCAAAGTTACATTTTCCAAAGCAAAATCTTCAACCTCATCATGATAAATCTTTAAAAAGACAGAGAGTTTAATAATGAGAATACTTTTTGGGGATTCCTATTAGTATTATTCTTTCCATAAAGCAAGGTATTTTTGTTTTTGCATTTTAAATTATTAAATATTTCAATCTTTAAGCAAAATTTCAGAGAATTATATAATGGATAATTAAATATACCAACATACATAAACACATCACTGAGATTTAAAAGATTTTAAATTTTTACCCTATTTCCTACTGTAGTATTTAATTTTTTGGTCTTGTTATATCTTTAATTTTAGTAAATGTTAATTAATTGATAATATGCAATTTATATAGTTCAAAATTTTAATATTTTCTGATATAGGCTTGACTTCTAACTATAAGGAATATTTTGACCATCTCAATTTATTGACACATATGAATAAATCTTTATAGTGTCTATGTCTAGGAGTCTTTCTGTATGAAATGTGAACTTCTTTTATCTCCTCAAAGCTATAATTATAGCTTGAGTTGAGACTTCATCTTTATGGAATTAAAAATTGAATTATATTGCAGCCTTCTAAAATGTGAAATGTGTATCTGGAAAGCTGACAACAAATCTTTATTATAGTTTTTAAAAAATAAGTGATTTATCTCATATTATGTTCTTGATCCTAATCTGTTAATGATTTATTTGAGAGTTATTGAGAATCTGGCGGGAAATATCAAAATAAATGAATGGAAAAGCTGTATTAACCAACCCATTAAGACAATTAAAATAAGAGCATATGGATGAATTTTTCTTTTTTCAGTTTGCATACTTATCAACATTAGAAGAGCTATTGGATAAAACTGAATATTAAATCTGGAGGTGTGAACCATCTGACAACTTGAAAATAAAAGTGTGAAATTTGGGATCAAGCTATTGAAAATTGGAAACACACACAAATATGAATTTTTATTAAGATAATAATATGCAAGAAATTATGATTTCGGGAAGCAAAGAACTAAGAGCTATACTTTAATAATGAGAAGTTATCTGAGTGTCTTTAATATGCTTACTGCATAGTCAGTCAAATGTGCCGTTTCTATAGGTAGCTAGGTTTATTTTCCCCACTGTTTTATATTGAAAATCTACAGTAAAGCCAACTTTTTCCTATTTCAATCTCTTTTAAAAATAACGATTTAAATATAAAATAGTGGCAACATATTATGTACTTATGTATACATGTAATATACTGAATGACAGAGTATAACAGTTGGTGGGGGAATGGAAATATATTACTGTAAGTTCCTCATAATATATGTGAAGTGGTATAATATTGCTTAAAGATAATGATAAGTAAAAATGTACCCCAACAATTAAAAACAGAACAGATAGAGGGAGTTCCCTAGAGGTCTAGTGATTAGGATTCAGTGCTTTCATGGCTGTGACTGGGTTCAGTCCCTGGTCAAGGAACATTCTGGTGGTGAGGCCAAAATTAAAAAAAAAAAAAAAAAGAAAGAGCAAAAGCAGTAAAAAGCAAAGAGTTATATCTAATTAGCTAACAAAGAAGATATGATGGAATCATAAAAATATTCAGAGGGAACAAAGAAATAAATGCGACAAATATACAACAGTAAGATAATAGACATAAACCAAAGCATATCAATCATATGAAATGTAAAAGTAAATTAAAGTGAAAGCCAGATTTTGTGAGTAGATAAAAAGTGGGACAACTATATGGTGTCTATAACAAATACTCTTTAAATGAAGACTCAAATGGATTAAAAAGTAAAGTAATGGAAAAGGATACACAATGTTAATAGTCATTAAAGAAACTGGAACACTATAAAAGGTACATTTAAAAAAATTTTATTAATGATATTTGCTGTATAATATTGTGCTGGTTTCTGCCATATATCAACATGAATCAGCCACTGGTATACATATGTCCCCTCCTTCTTGAACCTCCCTCCACCTCCTTCCCCATCCCCAACAAATCTAGGTTGTCAGAGAGCACTGAGTTGAGTTCCCTGTGTTACACAGCAAATTCCCACTCTCTATTTTACATATAGTAATGTATATTTCCATGCTATTCTTTCAATTCGTCCCACCCTCTTCCTTCCAAACTGTGTCCACAAATCTGTTCTCTACATCTGCGTCTCCACTGCTGCCCTGCAAATAGGTTCATCAATACCATCTTCCTAGATTCCATACACATGCGTTAATATATAATATTTGTCTTTCCCTTTCTGACTTATTGCTTCCCTGGGGGCTCAGACAGTAAAGGGTCTGCCTACAATACAGGAGACCCAGGTTCAATCCCTGGGTCAGGAAGATCTCCTGGAGAAGGAAATGGCAACCCACTTCAGTATTCTTGCCTGGAAAATCCCATGGATGGAGGAACCTGGTAGGCTACAGTCCATGGGGTCACAAAGAGTCAGACACGACTGAGCGACTTCACTTTCTTTCTGACTTACTTCTCTCTGTACAATAGGCTCTAGGTTCATCCACCTCATTAGCACTGTCTCAAATGCATTCTTTTTTTTTTTTTTCTTTTTTTAATTTTATTTTGTTTTTAAACTTTACATAATTGTATTAGTTTTGCCAAATATCAAAATGAATCCGCCACAGGTATAAATGTTTTCCCCATCCTGAACCCTCCTCCCTCCTCCCTCCCCATTCCATCCCTCTGGGTTGTCCCAGTGCACCAGCCCCAAGCATCCAGTATCGTGCATCGAACCTGGACTGGCAACTCGTTTCATACATGATATTTTACATGTTTCAATGCCATTCTCCCAAATCTTCCCACCCTCTCCCTCTCTCACAGAGTCCATAAGACTGTTCTATACATCAGTGTCTCTTTTGCTGTCTCGTACACAGGGTTATTGTTACCATCTTTCTAAATTCCAAATGTGTTCTTTTTTTAAAGCTGAGGAACACTGCATTGTGTATGTGTACCACAATTTCTGTGTCCTTTCATCTGTCAGTGGACATTTAGGCTGCTTCCGTGTCCTAGCGATTGTGAAAAAGGGCTACAACAAACATTGGAACATTGAGGGTACATGTGTCTCTTTCAGTTATGGTTTTATCAGGGAGTATGCCCAGTAGTGGGATTGCTGGGTCTTATGGTAATTCTGTTCCTAGTTTTTTAAGGGATTGCCATACTGTTCTCCATAGTGCTTGTATCAATTTACATTCCCACCAATAGTGCAAGAGGATTCCCTTTTCTCCACATCCTCTCCAGCATTTATTGTTGATAGATTTTTTTAATGATGGCCATTCTGACCAGTGTGAGGTGATATCTCATTTTAGTTTTGATTTGTATTTTTCTAATAATGAGCAATATTGATCATGTTTTCATGTATTTTTTGGCCATCTCTGTGCGTTCTTTGGAGAAATGTCTGTTTAGGTCTTCTATTAATTCATATGTAGCTCCAGAACCATGAATAAATAGAAATCCAGAAAGAAGCAAGTAAATGGATACAGAACAATACCAGAAAATAATATATCATAATGTAGTCTTAAGGAAGGTGTACTCTGCAGTATTCTCCAATTTAAACTATAGCAAACTACTACCCTAACATGATATTTTAGTCCAGTTATCTTTTGCTTTGAGGACATGGAACAAATCAGGTGGAGCAGCATTCTATAGATGCCTGAGTATTGCTTTCTGCAGTAATAGAAATTTTAGGATATGGGTGGAGTTTTGTGGAGTTAAGTGCAGGATCCACAGTGACACCGGTACCCAGGTATTCTTAAAGAAATTTGTTTTATATTTCTAGTATCTAGGTTATGCTAATGGTTCTTTCATTGACTCATTAATTTTTAGAACACTGTTTCCAACCATTTGGAAGATTTTCCTGTGACCTTTATCCAACTGACTTGGTTAATTCCACTGTGACCAAAGAACATACTTGATGTGACTTGAATCCTTTTGAATTTAGAGATTCTTGTTTTATAGTCCATAGTATGTTTTGCCTTGGTAGATATTTCATGTACTCTTGAAAAGAATGTGTATCCTGTTACATTTGACTGAAGTGTTCTATAAATGTCGAATTAGGTTAAGTTACTTGCTAGTGTTTTTCATTCTTACTGATGTGTTCTAGATTCTTACTGATTTTGTATGTTTTCTCTATTACTAAGAGCAATTTTCAACTAAAACTGTGAATTTGTCTACTTTCCCTCAAAATTTTTAAAGTTTTTGACTCTTGTACTTGAAGTTCTGCTATTTGGTTCAAAAAGTTTCTAATTATGTCTAATTGATGAAATAACTTTACTGTCACTATTTAATAGCCTTATTTATTCTCAGTATATTCTTTGTTTCAAGCATTTTTCACCAAATGTGTTTTCATATTCATGGTATTAGCACAGTGTTTCAAATTTATAGATAAAGTAGATACCATTGAGTTATTTTTACTTGGAAAATAAAATAGAAATAATAAAATAATTGCTATAAAAGGTATGAGCTCAAATATACATTAATTTGTAGGTAATAATTTGTGAAAGAAATTATCCATAAAATAAGGAGTAATTTCTCTTCAACTAAATTAGACCAAAGACAAAAGTCTTTTAACTGTGATGTGGCAGAAATAAAAATCATGCTAAAAAATTTTCTTACCCCACACTTGATTAAACAGGAAAAAAAGACATCAAAATTAATGAATATTTTATTGGTTTTACACTTGTTTTTTTAAAGTACAGATTTAGACTAATATGAGTGATGAAAAACGTTTTCAATTTTAAGCACTGATTTTAAAACATTATTAAGGAAAAGTCCATGAAAATGGAGGTAACAAAGTTGATGAAGAAAAAAGTATGTAAGACAGAACTTTGCCCAAAACGTCATGAGTTTTATGTGTAATATAGAGCAATACATTTTTACCAAGAAATATAATGGTTTCAATTATAGTGATAGCAATTGCATCCTACAGACAAGTGGAAAATAATATTCAGTAATTCCTAGATCTTCCTAAAGATGACATTTCTTGATGAAACTTATATAGAATTTGACCTTACAACCACTGTTGGATACTCTACAGGAATTCTAAATGGATACTGGCAAAGCAATTAGATGTATATTAGGTTTTATGAAATATAATAGAAGAATTAAGGTGAACCACAGCAAATTCTCAGAAGAAGCCAATCATGTTTTTGACAGAAAAGCAGCATTTTTAAGTGGCACTATTCATTCTTATTTGGCATTAATGTTGCTTATAATTAATGTTATGAGTAAAATCTCATAACAGTTAAAAAATTGGTTTACTGTTCTATTTTTGAAGTATTAAATGATTGCATGCATATACATTTTAGAGATTTGTTAAATTTAAACCTAATTGTATATGAATATAAAATATGACATTTCATTCATATAAGAAAATCATAACAAGGAAGCAAAAGTGTATAATTGAGAAGAACATTTACTGCAGCCATGAAATTAAAAGACGCTTACTCCTTGGAAGGAAAGTTATGACCAACCTAGATAAGATCAGATCAGATCAGTTGCTCAGTTGTGTCCGACTCTTTGCGACCCCATGAATCACAGCACGCCAGGCCTCCCTGTCCATCACCAACTCCCGGAGTTCACTCAGACTCACGTCCATCGAGTCAGTGATGCCATCCAGCCATCTCATCCTCTGTCGTCCCCTTCTCCTCCTGCCCCCAATCCCTCCCAGCATCAGAGTCTTTTCCAATGAGGCAACTCTTCGCATGAGGTGGCCAACGTACTGGAGTTTCAGCTTTAGCATCATTCCTTCCAAAGAAATCCCAGGGCTGATCTCCTTCAGAATGGACTGGTTGGATCTCCTTGCAGTCCAAGGGACTCTCAAGAGTCTTCTTCAACACCACAGTTCAAAAGCATCAATTTTTCGGCGTTCAGCCTTCTTCACAATCCAACTCTCACATCCATACATGACCACAAGAGAAACCATAGCCTTGACTAGACGAGCCTTTGTTGGCAAAGTAATGTCTCTGCTTTTCAATATACTATCTAGGTTGGTCATAACTTTCCTTCCAAGGAGTAAGTGTCTTTTAATTTCATGGCTGCAGTCACCATCTGCAGTGATTTTGGAGCCCAGAAAAATAAAGTCTGACACTGTTTCCACTGTTTCCCCATCTATTTCCCATGAAGTGATGGGACTGGATGCCATTATCTTCGTTTTGTGAATGTTGAGCTTTAAGCCAACTTTTTCACTCTCCTCGTTCACTTTCATCAAGAGGCTTTTTAGTTCCTCTTCACTTTCTGCCATAAGGGTGGTGTCATCTGCATATCTGAGGTTATTGATATTTCTCCTGGCAATCTTGATTCCAGCTTGTGTTTCTTCCAGTCCAGCGTTTCTCATGATGTACTCTGCATAGAAGTTAAATAAACAGAGTGACAATATACAGCCTTGACGAACTCCTTTTCCTATTTGGAACCAGTCTGTTGTTCCATGTCCAGTTCTAACTGTTGTTTCCTGACCTGCATACAGATTTCTCAAGAGCCAGATCAGGTGGTCTGGTATTCCCATCTCTTTCAGAATTTCCCACAGTTGATTGTGATCCACACAGTCAAAGGCTTTGGCATAGTCAATAAAGCAGAAATAGATGTTTTTCTGGAATTCTGTTGCTTTTTCTATAATCCAGCGGATGTTGGCAATTTGATCTCTGGTTCCTCTGCCTTTTCTAAAACCAGCTTGAACATCAGGAAGTTCACGGTTCACATATTGCTGAAGCCTGGCTTGGAGAATTTTGAGCATTACTTTACTAGCGTGTGAGATGAGTGCACTAGCATATTGAAAAGCAGAGACATTACTTTGCCAACAAAGGCTCGTCTAGTCAAGGCTATGGTTTTTCCTGTGGTCATGTATGGATGTGAGAGTTGGACTGTGAAGAAGGCTGGGCGCTGAAGAATTGATGCTTTTGAACTGTGGTGTTGGAGAAGACTCTTGAGAGTCCCTTGGACTGAAAGGAGAGCCAACCAGTCCATTCTAGAGGAGATCAGTCCTGGGTGTTCTTTGGAAGGACTGATGCTGAAGCTGAAACTCCAGTACTTTGGCCACCTCATGCGAAGAGTTGACTCATTGGAAAAGACTCTGATGCTGGGAGGGATTGGGGGCAGGAGGAGAAGGGGACGACAGAGGATGAGATGGCTGGATGGCATCACTGACTCGATGGACGTGAGTCTGAGTGAACTCCGGGAGTTGGTGATGGACAGGGAGGCCTGGAGTGCTGTGATTCATGGGGTCGCAAAGAGTCGGACATGACTGAGTGACTGATCTGATCTGATAATGTTAATATAATCCTGTTTTTTTTTCACTATAGATTGCAAATATAGTTTAAATTGAATAGACCTTAAACAAACTGAGCAATATCATGCTATTTTTCAGTTTTCTTTATATAATCTTTTAGCATTGAAAAATTGGAGAGACAATTAAAATTAAATACTGTTTGCACATGGCAAAACTTTCTTCAAGTGTGAGTAAACCATAATATAATTGATAGTGATTTTATGCTGATAACATTAAAATATTTTATGGAAATAATTTATCATATAATTTTATATAATGCTTGAACATTATATGTAAAATTTTTGACTTTAATCTTAAATTGTTTTAAATTTTTAATGTGTCGAGCAGCTACTGAGTCTGATGGGTAAATTTTCTTTAAATTGAAATTAACTAAGAGATAGATTAATATTGATAACTGCTCATTTTATCTAATTAGGTAAAGAATTTGTCAAACTATATGAAAATCTTTATTATAATATTAGTCACTTTGCTAAAATGCACATTTTTGTATAGTATACATATGACTTACATAAGTACAAATAATTCCCTTTTTGCTGTTCTTAGGCTATTGATTTGTGTCATCAATTTTTATCTTTGAAATTATTTTCCGAGTTAAAATTTCAGAAAAAAATGCACTTGAACACCAGATATGATATGCTTTAAGCTGCTTAATGGAACTTAGCACTAAAGTTCTTAGATCAAAGCAGGTCTTAAATGAAGGTAGGTTTTGGAGTTGATAGAAATTAGAAATTATCTACTCTTCCATTTAAAATATAAATTTAAGTGAAAGGATTCTGTTTCCCATATAACGAAAGACCTCAGCCTTTTCCAGATAAATCCTGTACCCAAGGAATATTGCCATTTTCTGCTTTGTTAGTTATCCCTCCTCCATTTTTTTATACTTATCTTTCTACCACCTTGCACTCATCTCACTTTGTTTTACCATATTCAGCTAATTACTTAGTTTCATAATTCTGCTAACTTGCATTAAGATGTTCCTTTAAAATTGTACATTTGCTTGAATATACATTTACTCTTGTATTTAAGATTTCAAGGTAATAACTTTTATGGAAACCCAACTGGGCTATCCAGCCCACTCTGTGTGATATTTGCATTTTATTTTAGAGATATGCATAATACTCCCTTCAGAAGGTGGAATCTATACTCCCACATGAGCAGAGAGTACTCAATTTTTAATAACTTCGTTAGAATTTTGCTTTTTACTGCAATACTTTCAAAGATTACAGTATACTTTAGGAATAAGAAAATATGAGTGCTTTTACCAATAAGTGTTAAACTATCGTTACATTCCTTTGTCAGTCTTCCATACTTTAATTTCTGTATTTAAACAAAGGTAAACTTCTGAAGGGGGAAGGCAATGG
The DNA here is from genome assembly GCF_019923935.1 of Bubalus bubalis. Taxonomy (NCBI): domain Eukaryota; kingdom Metazoa; phylum Chordata; class Mammalia; order Artiodactyla; family Bovidae; genus Bubalus; species Bubalus bubalis. The sequence goes on along the minus strand of NC_059159.1, from coordinate 82,102,301 downwards.
CACCCCACTCTAGTACTCTTGCCTGGAAAATCCCATGGACGGAGGAGCCTGGTGGGCTGCAGTCCATGGGGTTGCCAAGAGTTGGACATGACTGAGCGACTTCACTTTCACTTTTCACTTTCATGCATTGGAGAAGGAAATGGCAACCCACTCCAGTGTTCTTGCCTGGAGAATCCTAGGGACGGGGGAGCCTGGTGGGCTGCCGTCTATGGGGTCGCACATAGTCGGTAACGACTGAAGCAACTTGGCAGCAGCAGCAAGCTTCTGAAGGGCTCAGTTGAAAAGACTCTTCCTGACAGTGTAGGAGATGCAAGTGATGCTGTTTGAGTCCTGGGTTGGGAAAATCCCCTGAAGGAGGGAATGGCAACCCAATCCAGTATTCTTGCCTGGAGAATCCTATGGACAGAGGAGCTTAATGGGCTATAGTCTCTAGGATCACAGAGAGTTAGACATGACTAAAGCAACTTAGCACACACTCACACAAATTTCTAAAACTACATGGAAGGCAAGATATCTAAACCTGGGTTTTCTCATTTATGTTATAAATGGGAATAATAACACCTACATTGCTGTTTCTGTGGTGAGGATTAAATGGAATCCCAGCTCCTGTCATGTATTAGAGTTCCTGACTTAGAACAAGTATTCAATACATTTTAGTTGTTATTATCAGACTGACTCTAAGCACAGACAATGATCTATATTGTCTGTTAAACTGGCTATTTGGAGATTGATCACCAATTTATGTCAAATCCCCTTGCAAATAAATAGGTCATTACAGTGAATCGTGCCAAAAAGCAGTTGGTTGAGTGTGAAACTTAGCAAATAATACCATGGATAAATTGTTTGGCTCTTTAAATGAATTAAAAGTAGACTCTAGCCATTTTAGTTACTTTAGTCTCTACAACCCACATGCGATTGCTTCCTTGGTGACTCAGATGGTAGAAATCTGCCTGCAGTGTGAGAGACCAAGGTTCAATCTCTGGATTGGGAAGACCCCCTGGAGAAGGGAATGGCTACCTTCTCTAGTATTCTTACCTGGAGAATTCCATGAACAGAGAAGCCTGGTGGCCTATAGTCCATGGGGTTAGAAAGATCCAGGCATGACTGAGTGACTAACACTTTCACTTTTGTTCATCCACGTGCATTTATAAAGTGAATAACACAGAAAACAAACATCTGACTTTAAAAATACTATGGCTCTATTATTGCTCATTGTTTACAAATTTTTAATTTATCACTTTCATGCTTTTTTAAAATTTTTATGTCAATCTCATTTTTACTTATTTTTCTGGTGGGTATTTTTCATTTGTCCCATTTTTGAGCCAAATCTTTCAAGGCTGCATCATGTGAAATTCTTAATTATTTCTTGGGTAACATTTTATTATTCCACTTACACAAGCATATTAGAATTTCATAAAAGTCTACACATATGGTGTTTATGGAAAGATTTTATTGGGATCTTGGGATTTCATGAAAATTGTTTTTTAATTTATTTTGAAAATTAACAAATATACACAAAATAAAGGGAATAAAATAATAAACTTTTGTATTCAACACACAGCTATAACAGGCAATTGTCATTTTATTGTTTTTTTTCAAGGAATACATTTTAAAAATTATATATCTTATAAATATAAATTTATATTTATACTATAGTATCAGGTGAGATACTAAGAAAATTCTCATTAGTGTATCATTGTCATTTCTATTAAGAGTTATCTAAAAATTAATTGCATAGTGTTGTGATGAGCTGACCATTGAAGCAAAATAACACAAACTAATGTTTATCCTATGGCCTTGTCTAACTGTGAATTATATAGTGCTACTGATACACAAGGAGATCCAACCAGTTCATTCTGGAAGAGATCAGCCCTGGGATTTCTTTGGAAGGAATGATGCTGAAGCTGAAACTCCAGTACTTTGGCCACCTCATGCGAAGGGTTGACTCATTGGAAAAGACTCTGATGCTGGGAGGGATTGGGGGCAGGAGGAGAAGGGGACGACAGAGGATGAGATGGCTGGATGGCATCACGGACTCAATGGACGTGTGTCTGGGTGAAATCCGGGAGTTGGTGATGGACAGGGAGGTCTGGCATGCTGTGATTCATGGGGTCGCAAAGAGTCGAACATGACTGAGCAACTGAACTGAACTGAACTAGACTCATACACAATAACATAATTCTCATTCTCTTTCAATTTTCATATCTGATCAGATATCAATAGAAGTATCTCTCAGATGTGGTTTCTCATATCCATTTGAGCGTAGTCTTATAATAAATAGGTATGGATTAAGGTATGGGTTAAATTTGGCATAGTTCTTCCTGGTGGCTTTCCAACAGCTGATTTGATTTGATTATTACAAACAAATAGTTAATGTTCATGTATGTTAATCAACTTAGATAACTGGCACTGACCCTTGCTAATATTGGACTTCCCAGGTGGCACTAGTGGTAAAGAACATGCCTGCCAGTGCAGGAGATATAAGATATGAGGATTCAAGCCCTGAGTCAGGAATATAACCTGAAGGAGGGCATGGCAACCCACTCCAGTATTCTTGCTTGAAGAATCCCATGGACAGAGGAACCTTGTGGGTTATAATGCATAGGGTTGCAAAGAGTTGGATAAGACTGAAGTGACTTAGCACACACGCACTTGCTAATTTTGGTCCATCATAACAGTAAATAGCAGTCCAATTTCCACAGGAAACCATGCCTTTTCCCTTCTAGCTTATGTCTGGAACTAAAAGTTTTTAAACTTGGGTCCATATAATTTCTGGTAGTAGTCTTGATGTCTAATGACAATAACACATAAATTCATTTGATTTTCTAAGAAAAGAATCCATATGAAAAGTCAGAGCAATTATCACTCCATAAACAACTTCAAAGTAAATTAAACTACAGGAAACTAGGGGAAGTGAAACTGTTTAAAACCATATATATGTGAAGTTTTTCCCCCAAGATTGGAAATAAGTCAAAAGTATTCTTCTCACTACTCCTTCACTAGAAGTTTTAGTCAGTGCAATGAGGAAAGGAAAAAGCAATTTAAAAGGAATACATATTGTTTGTTCTCAGACACAAAATATCTGTAGAAAATCGCAAGGAAGCTAAAGCCAAATATGTACTTTACAAGAGTACAAAAGGATGGCATATTCACAAAAGAAAAAATATAATGTCATAAGCTATCAGAAAATGGACATTAAAACCACAGTAAGATACTACTGCACACCTTCTAAAAGGGATAAAATAAAAAATATTGAGCATGCTAAGGACTGATTAGAGTATGGAGTATAGGCAATTCTTTTGTTTATGAGAAAGCAGAATGCTTCTGTTACACAATGAAAGTGGAAGTCTCTCAGTCGTGTCTGACTCTTTGCGACCCTATGGCCTATACAGTCCAGAAATTCTCCAGGCCAGAATGTTAGAGTGGATAGCTTTTCCCTTTCCAAGGAATCTTCCCAACCCAGGGATCAAACCCAGGTCTCCCACATTGCAGGCAGATTCTTTATCAGCTGAGCCACAGTGGAAGCCCAAGAATACTGGAGTGGGTGGCCTATCCCTTCTCTAGCAAATTTTCCCAACACAAGAATCAAACCAGAGTCTCCTGCATTGCAGGCGGATTCTTTCCCAACTGAGCTATGATACAGTGAGTGAGTGAGTGAGTGAAGTCGCTCAGTCGTGTCCGACTCTTTGCGACCCGTGGACTGTAGCCCACCAAGCTCCTCCGTCCATGGGATTCTCTATGCAAGAATACTGGAGTGGGTTGCCATTCCCTTCTCCATGATATCTTTATGATACAGTAGTTTCTCACAACCAATCAAGGATCCAATAATCTTAATCCTGTGTGTTTATCCAAGAGACATGAAAACTGATTACACTAAAACTTATACATTGATGGTGGTGGCAGATCTATACAAAAGTGCCCAGTAGGAACTTAATTCGCCTTCAGTTCACTGTCAATAGATGAGTGGATAAACTGTGGTACACCCATACAGTAAAAGGAACAAACTATTGATAAACACATTACCATTTAGATGGATCTCAAAGTCTTTCTTTAGAGTGATAACCACCAGTCTCAAAAGTTTATATACTTCATGGTTCCATGCTCAGTTCAGTTCAGTCACTCAGTCGTGTCTGACTCTTTGCAACCCAATGAACCGCAGCACACCAAGCCTCCCTGTCCATCACCAACTCCTGGAGTTTACTCAAACTCATGTCCATTGAGTCAGTGATGTCATCCAACCATCTCATCTTCTGTCGTCCCCTTCTCCCACCTTCATTATTTACTGTTGATGAAAATTGATATTTGAAATAAGTGAAGAGACTATGTAGCTATTATAGAAATTTAACTTGGAACTAATTTTAATGCATTATTTTTATAAATGTTCAGAACCTTAAATAAAAGGGCATGTTTGTATTCCTGGAAAGACTTTTCAAAAATAAACTCCTAGTGAAAATTTTATATAGATAGATATAAAAAAGGATCTTATTTGTGATTAGGTGTAAGGTATCTTTATTGCCAGTATTCCTACTAATTTAATTTATATTTTAAAAAGTAAAATTACTTTGTTTTCTTTTTTAAAGAGTAACATTTATATTTTTCTTTTGCAAAAGTAACACATAGTGCTGTAGGCAGTTTGTGAAACAAAAAATAAATATCATAAAGCAGTTAAAAATTGCTCATTCAGTTACCTACAGAAGACATCAGTTCAAATTTAGGTGATATTCTTAGAGTTTTTTAGAAACAAAATAATTTCTTAATTGATAATATGCCTGTGTGCTTAGAAATATTCATTAGCCAAAGAGTGGTTTCATCAGTTATTTAGAAACTCAGTTCAAAACTATTTGATTTAGTTTAGTCAGAATGACTGAGATGATATTAGTGAAAACTTAGAGAAAGCTGGGGCCTTGTCTTTTAAAACTTGTTTGTTAGGATTGATTACTCCCTTTAAGAGGACATATTTTTTGTGTCATGTATATTCATATATATGTGTACATAATTTACTTAGATGATATAATTTTCTGTTGGATGAGATGGTTTTGTTGTTTAGTCATTAAGTTGTGCCTGACTCTTTGCAACCTCATATACTGTAGCCCACCAGGCTCCTCTGTCCATGGGATTTCCTAAGCAAGAATATTGGAGTGGGTTGCTATTTTCTTCTCCAGGGAATCTTCCCTACTCAGGGATTGAACCCATGTCTCCTGCATATCCTGCATTTCAGGTGGATTTTTTACCTCTGAGCCACTAGGGAAGCCCATTATGTGAGATGTGTTTCTATTAATTAATTGTTTAATGCTAGTAATGACTAGATTCCATGAAAATTCACATGGTTGGACTGTTTCTTTTGTGATAGAACTTAAATGCTTTGTATCCTAGCTAGTCAGCTTTTGTGGTTTGCCAGTAATCTTGGAAGTTAAAAAGGTAGATCCAAAACAAACCATTTGGTTGACTAGTTGTATTAATGAGAGACTGATAGTTCATTTAATGTAATTGTGTATATTTGTGAATGTAGAACTATTAAATCAAAGGGAGTTCAACTTGCTGGAAGGAACGCGTTTTGAATAATGCAATTTGTTGTTGACCTTTTTGGGTATTCTTATTCAGTAGATATTTTTAATATTGGCTTTATAAATCTAGTCTTTTAGGAATTTCATTTGACTATGTGGAGTGAGAATTGAGGATTGTAACTTCTGAAGAGAAAGTGTATTTTGGAAAGTTATTTTTATTTTGTTTTCTTATAAATAACCTAAAATTTTTAGTTTACCACTTCCACCACAATAGGTTGTAAGAACTATAAGAAACAGGAAGATTTGGAGAATGGAGGAAGTTCAATGGAGTCTTGGGGTTAAACTTAATGAATATTAATGTTAATGCATCTGGGATAGTGAAGAAAGCACTGGATGTAGCACGTCATAGAAAATGAACAGAGGAGAGAAAATAGGTAGTAAATTGCAGCATAAGAGACATACAGGAAGGAAAGAAAATCAAATAAGACTATTCAAAGCTGATTTCCTTGGCAAGTTTCTTATTTAAAGGGTGAAGATGAGTTATGTTTTCTACTGTCCTGCTGCTGCTGCTACTAAGTCACTTCAGTCGTGTCTGACTCTGTGCGACCCCATAGACAGCAGCCCACCAGGCTCCCCCGTCCCTGGGATTCTCCAGGCAAGAACACTGGAGTGGGTTGCCATTTCCTTCTCCAATGCATGAAAGTGAAAGTGAAGTCACTACATCCATATCATACTAAAACCTAGAGGACTCTTAAATTCTAGGCTCTATATACTATTAAGTATTATTCAAAATCTGCTATGTTAAGTTTTGAAAACAATTAATAGGCTCTAAAAATTAGTGGATCTCTGCATTGGCTTCCCATTATCACATGGGGAGATTTTGGAATTCCAACGTGCAAGCCAAACCCCAGTCTTTTAAGAACGCTTCCATGTAGAGTCAGTCTTTGGTATTTTTTAAAGTTCTCCACATGAGTCCAGTATATGATCACATTTGCAATAAGGTCACTAAAGCAGTAATTCTCAAAGTGTGGTACTCAGACTTCCTACATTAGAATCACCTCAGTTCAGTTCAGTCCAGTTCAGTCGCTCAATCATGTGTACCTCTTTGCAACCCCATGAATTGCAGCACACCAGTCCTCCCCGTCCATCACCAACTCCTGGATTTCACCCAAACTCATGTCCATCGAGTCAGTGATGCCATCCAGCCATCTCATCCTCTGTCATCCCCTTCTCCTCCTGCCCCCAATCCCTCACAGCATCAGAGTCTTTTCCATTGAGTCAACTCTTCGCATGAAGTGGCCAAAGTATTGGAGTTTCAGCTTCAGCATCAGTCCTTACAAAGAACACCCAGGACTGATCTCCTTTAGAATGGACTTGTTGGATCTCCTTGCAGTCCAAGGGACTCTCAAGAGTCTTCTCCAACACCACAGTTCAAAAGCATCAATTCTTCAGTGCTCAGCTTTCTTCACAGTCCAACTCTCACATCTATACATGACCACTGGAAAAACCATAGCCTTGATTAAATGGACCTTTGTTGGCAAAGTAATGTCTCTGCTTTTCAATATGCTCTGTAGCAGGGTGACAATATACAGCCTTGACGTACATCTTTTCCTATTTAGAACCAGTCTGTTGTTCCATGTCCAGTTCTAACTGTTGCTTCCTGACCTGCATAAAGGTTTCTCAAGAGGCAGGTCGGGTGGTCTGGTATTCCCATATCTTTCAGAATTTTCCACAGTTTATTGTGATCCACAGAGTCAAAGGCTTTGGCATAGTCAATAAAGCAGAAATAGATGTTTTTCAGGAACTTTCTTGCTTTTTCGATGATCCAGCAGATGTTGGATATTTGATCTCTGGTTCCTCTGCCTTTTCTAAAACCAGCTTGAACATCTGGAAGTTCACGGTTCACGTATTGCTGAAGCCTGGCTTGGAGAATTTTGAGCATTACTTTACTAGCGTGTGAGATGAGTTCAATTGTGCAGTAGTTTGTGCATTCTTTGGCATTGCCTTTCTTTGGGATTGGAAGGAAATCTGACCTTTTCCAGTCCTGTGGCCACTGCTGAGTTTTCCAAATTTTCTGGCATATTGAGTGCAGCACTTTCACAGCATCATCTTTCAGGATTTGAAATAGCTCAACTGGAATTCCATCACCTCCACTAGCTTTGTTCGTAGTGATCCTTTCTAAGAATCACCTCAGATGTTAATAAATAAATTTATGGACTGAGTCTCAAATCTTAAATGTTTTGAATCAAAATATTTGGTGGTGATGAGATGGAATCAGCATTTTTAACAAGCAGACATTTCTAGTTATAAGATAAATATATATATATATGTATACACACATATATGTAGACAAATAAAATGATAAGATGAATTGAGTAAATTCAATAAGTTGAATCATCTTCTTAAAGAAATTGATCTTTTATTCTTGAGGAAAATATACAATTATCTTAATAAGTAAGAAATGTTTAATTAAGACACCCTTTCACAAGTGTAACTAATATATATTTACATCATTTTGTTTTCACTACGTTCTGTAAGGTAGAGCCATAGAAGTTTGTGAAAATAACTTCCCAGGTGGCACTAGTGGTAAAGAACCCACCTGCCAATGCAGGAGAAAGAAGAGACTCAGGTTTGATCTCTGAGTTGGGAAGGATCCCCTGGAGAAGGAAAGGGCAACCCACTCCAGTATTCTTTCCTGGAGAATCCCATGGACAGAGGAGTCTGGCCAGCTATGGTCCATGGGGTCACAAAGAGTCGGACACAACTGAAGCGACTTAGCACACAGCACACTGTAAGGTAGGTCCAAGCACCAATTAAGTTCAGAGAAATAGCTATCATGTTCAATACTACAGACCTAGATTGTAGTAATAGGATCAAGATCTGAATTTCTGTCCTTAAATCTGAATCCTGTGATTTATTCCATCAGGTGATTCTCCTAAGCTTCCCTCTCTCTGGTCACCATGTCTAAGCATCTTCTTTACTTCTTCCCTATAATCTGCTTTTACTTGTCTTAGTGCAAATCATTTGCCCTGTCAGAACTCCAGTGTCTTCTTTTCAGTCTTCCGACATGCTATCTGTAATCAATATCATTGTCCATTTTATTGTTTCTGGTAACCAACCACCTGAGTTCAGAGTAGATGTTAAAGAGAAACAGAGCTATGAAAGATCTCAAATATCCTGTTTTGCCAACCATGTATTTCCCAGCTGCTGAATTTACAGAAATTTGATTTCTGTGACTTTAATCATCATTTAAGTTACAATCACGGTTAAAACTTAAGCTTTATCATTATTGAAAATTCAGTGATCATTGTTTTCTTTCCCCACAATACATGATAAAGTCTTTGAATGAAAAACTATAATCAATCTTTTATATTATTTTTTATAATAGCTAGAATAATGTGTGTTTTATAGGACATGAAAATAATTATTGGGAGATGCCTAGGTTTTTACAAAATGTCCATCCCTAAAAGATTTCTTATTCCATTCCTTCTGATCTTAAGCAATATTTCTGTTGTGGTTTCTTGTTACTCAGCAGTCACATCCCATTCTCTTTAATTCTTGATTCTGGTTCTGGCTTCAGTTAATTTCCTAACCTGCCTAGACTTCCTGGTTTAGCTATTCAACATTTTTAACCAGGACTACCTTGTCTACTCCTTGACTTGCCATCATTCTTTCAACAACCATAACCATAAGAATCATAAGGAAAGTAGCTTAATTAGAACTTAATTGAAACAATTCAATTATAACAAACTGGAATGATTTTAAAAGACCCTTTGAAAAGATTTTTGAACATCTGATGTGAAAATATAAGGCTTGATTTGATAGGCTTTGGATGTGTATGTTTGGGAAATTGATACATATTAGTAAAAGATATTGTGATTTTTTAGTTTATTGGGAATTTGTAAAAATCCTATAATGTTACGTCTTTGTATTTAGCAGCAATTTTACTCTATGGAGAAACAGCCTATATATGCTAGAGGAAGCATAAAGTTGGTCATATTGACAAGTGTTTTAGCCAATCTGCCTCAATATCTGGAGGATAATAAACATGATTCTGGTGTATAGTTCCTTCCTAGACTATGTTTTTCAAATTTAAGATGAGAGATCAACACAGGGAAAGTGTGTAACCCATGTCCACTGGAATTGTCTCCATGAAAATAAAAGGATACAGAGAACAGGAGTTAGCATTTAAAGCACTCGACAATCAACACATGCAGTTTTTCATGCATTATCGAAATGATTAGACTTTGAATAGCAGTTCTTCAGGTTTCCAGTCTCTAATTTCCTTCCTTCACTGCTCAGGAGGCTTAGTGATGCTGGGATATTAGCTAGTTTTAGATTTGGAAATAGAAATAAAGACAAGCACTTATGGCCCTCGGGCTGCTGCCTATGCAGCATTTAAGGCCCAGGCTCACTGGCTTGCTCTGCATTTTTGCTCTGTTCTCTACACATCCTCAGGCCCAGTCACTTAAAGTAAATAGGCCACAGCATCTAAGAGAATGCTTATAGCTCTTATATCCCTCTACACTACCCAACACTGGGAAAATCAAAATTTGGCCCCCAAAATAGAGACTACGATCCCTACCATTAAAATGAAATTGGATTAGCCACTTCTCTATGGGCCAGCATCTTCCATATGTCCAGTTTTGTATTCATATTTCTATCTGGGATGTTTGGAGGGAGAAAGATGCCACTTTTCCAAGGCTTCGGGGTGGCATGCTGCTGGTTTTGCTGTTTCTCTCTCCTAGTACACTAGTGTTACTCATAGCACTACTAATTTTATGCCCATGCTCCTGTCTGATGTTACAGTAATGAGTTTTCTACTCTTCAGGGGTCACGAGATCACTGACTTCACTGGGGGCCACAGTTCTTTTTGCTCCCAAAGAAAAGGAGACTGTTTCCCTGAGCGCTTCCTGCCATTCTACATAGTCTTACTACTGATGACATACTTTCAAACCACTTTCTCATAACCTGCCTAAATTATTTGCTTTGTAGTGGTTCCTTTTTTGAGAAAATTCCTCCTGATTTTTCACAGCTTAGGATATGGGGAAGTTAGTGGAAACTTGTCTTATAACCAGAATTCTTTTTGATAACCATCCTAACCTCGATATATGATTACCCTGCTTTGGTTCTTCTTTATCTCAGGGGAGGTTTTCTGTTTTCTTAGTGACACCTTTCCCTATAATTGACTAATCGTTTTGGAATAGTATTTTACTCACCAGTTTAAATGAAGAGCATTGTTCTCAGTTTCCAGGAAATGTAAAACCTCTACATTTTATTTCTTAAGGGATCAAGATGTCCAGATACAAAGAGGATTTCTTAGACTTCCCTTTTTCATTCCCCAAATGTTCATTTGGCTTGTCCTGTACTCCAGCCACTATAGCAGTTAATGGCATTGAAAAGCAAAACAGACACACCCAAAACCAACCACTGTCTGTGCTTTTATTCTAGATGAATATGGAAGATTTTTCCATATTTTTCAGTCAGTTATTTAAACCATGCCCTGTTAATCTTAAATAAAGGGAAAAGGGAAACAAAGTTGGAGACAGTAACCCAGAGGCACATGCTGGTAACAAATAGGTATATGATCTGTGGAAGGTAACTCTAATGCTTTTGTGTGAGAGAGAAATTTTGGTTCTGATATAAAGTTCATTTTTTTTTTAACTGAAAAATTTTAATGTTTCACCAAAATTCATGAGAAATAATACTTGAGGCTGTCAGGACAAGTTGTAGAGGGCTTAGAAATGGACAAAGGAGATTATAGGACATTCTGATTCTTTGAATGACTTTCTGTTGTCCACTTCATTTTAAACTATTTAAGAGTAGAGGGTAAATTGTAGAAAACTGAGGGCAATGCAAATGATTCTTGACCATAGCAAGGAAAATGAATTTTGTCCGGTACAGAATATTTATCTCTGTAAGTCAAATTCTCATTTAAACTAGTTTCAACAGCCTGTTAGTTTTCTTAGTTCACTGAAGAAAATCTTTGACTAGTTTCTTTTTATAATTGTACAAGAGTCATGATTTCACTTTTTCATAGTTTGCTAGACTTATAAATGAAGTTTCATTCCTATGTGTATAGGCCCTTTAGACTGCTTTGAAACCACTGTACTTCATAAAAAAAAAAAAAAAGATGATGACTACTTGCACAGTGATGAACAACTGTATGAAAACTAAAGAAAAAACAAATCATTGAAAAAAATTGAATGTAGATAATTTGTTCTTGAAATATAGAGTGTTAACTCTTTATAAAACTTCTTATAAACACCACAGGTAAATTGTGTGTATTTTTCAAACCATTGGTTTTAGTTATGACTCTCATAGTCTACGTAACTCATCACTTTTCAAAAAAGTATTTGGGAACTTTAATAGATACTTTGATTTAATGAAATGTGACCAGTAAAAAAGTGTTTTATAGTATAATCAACTTACGTGATGGTTATTTTTATTGTTATTTTTTAATTACTAAGAAGCATGTTTTCATTGTAGCATAGGAAATACTGAAATATTTAAAGAAGAGAATAAGTTTCTCAACCAGATATAAACAAAGTAATTATTTTAAATATTTTGTTTTCTGTACTGCTCTCATAAGATACATATGTTTGTATCTGACATTTTATTTAAAATTTTGCTGTATATATTTCTCTGTATACAGTTAAAACTTTGAAAAATATAATTTTTAATGATAACATGATACTCTATGAACATGTTAAAATTTAATCATTCCTCCCTTGTGAAATATTTTGAGTATTTCCATAAGTATTGTTATGATAAAAGTCTGTGATGAACATCTTACTGTAAGATCACTGATGATTTTTCAGGATATTTCTTGGACATTGTAGAATTGCCATCTCAAAGAATTTTTGCATCTTATAGGCTCTTCATATGTACTTTCAAATTATTTTGAGAAGGAGTACACCAGTTTACAGTCCTAGCAGAGACTGCCTGTCTTATAAACATAAGCTGGATTTTTAAAGATAATTAGTGTTTTCTATATACACAGAAACCCACATGCATGCATACACATTAGCAGTTATCTTGGTAATCAACTGGTTACTATTTAGAATAAAATTCTAATTAATGTTCTTATACTGCATTGATTTATATTTCCTGACATTGTGCTGTTTTTAAAAAACATTTAGGCATGAAAGAAATTGGCAAATCTAAGCTAGTATAAAACAAAATTTGCAAAATGCACATAGCTGAGCCTAACTTAAATTTTTAGTTATTATCTTTTTAACTCATCTTAGGTAAACATTTCTAAGTTCTGGGTAAGCCTTGTCTTTCCTGTAAATGTCACTTAATACATAAAATATTTTTAGTCTTGGCCAGATATAAGATGAAATATGCTACATATAATTCTTAAAGTGCTGGCTGTTTCATATCTACATGCCTAAATCATTTTATTATCCGCTTAATAGCAGAACAAATTAGTCATCCTCTCTGATTCTGGTGCACATTATGCTGAGACATGCCCACCTTAATATGCTTTCTGATAAAGTAAATGCTCACCCTGTCAGAGCACAAATCTTATTTGGGCTCCAGAAAAGTCAAGGGAGAGAGAGCTGAGTCTGCAGTAGGATTGCTTACTCGAGGAGAACTGAGATTTATTAACCAACTTCATTAAATATATGGAAGACCCCAGATCTCAAGGTTAGCAAATTAGAATTCAAACATGAAACCTCTGTATGAAATGAAACAGGTAGGAAAAACAAGAAAGATAGATCTTGGCATTTTACAAAGCAGAGGAGGTAAGCTTGTATTAAAGTAACTGTCTAGCTAGCTAAATGAAAAGGTATGCTTTTCAGTTATTTGCTTGGTTCAGTTATTTGCTTGGTTCAGGTATCTGTGACTATAAGATAAATAACAACACTAATTAAATATCAGAGAGATATATGGTTGTCAATAAATATGAAATGAAGTCTCAGCCCAACTTGCATATTGGTTTATTTATAAATAAATATAATTATTTAGAATTAGTATTTTAAAGTAAAATTTAACATCCCTGATTTTTGTAGGTGAAGCATGTATCTACACAAAGCTAAATAAATTTCAATTTGGAATAAAATTATGCATGCTACATTTCAATGTAATGGAAATGAACAGACATTTATAGAAATTGTTTTTGATATTTTGGAAAGAGTTTCAGTCAAGAAGTTGATAGTAATGATGTAGGTAGCTGCAATGATCTGTTTTATGTTTTGTTTTATTTATTGATTTATTTTTGCTGTTTTCCAAGTCTACTGTCTTATATTATTTATACACATAAGTCAAGTTTTTCATAGTTTTGGAGAAAACAGGTTGTATTCTGTCATCTAAAAACACTATTATTTTCTGCCCCCTCTTCTGTCATTTAATACTATAATTTGGGTATATAAGAATAATTATGTTCGCAGCTTATAGTATTCATTTACTTTTGACCTAGAGAAAATGACTGAAATGGAGATAGAGAACAAGACAACTGGAATCAGTAGAGAGAATATCAGCATTGTAGGTTTTCATATTGATACATGGAGTTTCTGAAGCTAAGGGAAGTGAGGCAATATTTCTAAAGGAACTGAGATATCAGAAAATCCTTGAATTCTGAATCTATTTTCTTTCATTATTATTATTATTATTATTATTTTATTTTATTTTTTTTTTATCAAGAAAGCATGTGGGAAAACAGTTCAGTTCAATCACTCAGTTGTTTCTGACTCTGTGACCCCATAGAGTGCAGCATGCCAGGCTTCCCTGTCCATCACCAACTCTTGGAGTTTACTCAAACTCATGTCCTTTGAGTCCGTGAAGCCATCCAACCATCTCATCCTCTGTCATCTTCTTCTCCTACTGCCTTCAATCTTTCCCAGCATCAGGGTCTTTCCCAAAGAGTCAGTTCTTCGCATCAGGTGGCCAAGGTATTGGAGTTTCAACTTCAACATAAGTCCTTCCAATGAATATTCAGCACTGATTTCCTTTAGGATGGACTGGTTTGATCTCCTTGAAGTCCAAGGGACTCTCAACAGTCTTCCCAAACACCGCAGTCCAAAAGCATCAATTATTCAGCTCTCAGCTTTCTTTATAGTCCAACTCTCACATCCATACATGACAACTAGAAAAACCACAGCTTTGATGAGATGGACCTTTGTTGGTAAAGTAATGTCTCTGCTTTTTAATATGCTGTCTAGATTGGTCATAACTTTTATTCCAAGGAGCAAGCGTCTTTTAATTTCATGGCTGCAGTCACCATCTGCAGTGATTTTGGATCCCCAAAAGATAAAGTCTGTCACTGTTTCCACTGTTTCCCACCTAATTGCCATGAAGTGATTGGACCAGATGCTATGATCTTACTTTTCTGAATGTTGAGTTTTAAGCCAATGTTTTCACTCTCCTCTTTCACTTTCATCAAGAGGCTCTTTAGTTCTTTTTTGCTTTCTGCCATAAGTGTGATGTCATCTGCATATCTGAGGTTATGTATATATCTCCCAGCAATCTTGATTCCAGCTTGTGCTTCATTCAGTCCAGCATTTCTCATGATGTTCTCTGCATGTAAGTTAAATAAGCAGGATGACAATATACAGTCTTCTCTGTAAGCCAGAGAGTTATAGTTTTTTTAATTGATTACTACAATAAATGAAAAGAATCTCTCAAGGTTGTAAAGATCTTACTAGACCCACTGCTGCAATTTACATTTTAAGATGACAGGATTGTACCTAGCAATAGAATGATCTTACAGGACCTACTCCCATAATAAAAATTTAAGATAACAGGATTAGTGAAAAGGTTCTCAAGAAGGAGAAACATGTCCTCAAGCAGAATACATTCAGTACAGTTCAGTACCATAGCTTAGTCATGTCCAACTCTTTAGGACCCCATGAATCACAGCAGGCCAGGCCTCCCTGTCCATCACCAACTCTCGGAGTTCACTCAGGCTCACGTCCATTGAGTCAGTGATGCCATCCAGCCATCTCATCCTCTGTCGTCCCCTTATCCTCCTGCCCCCAATCCCTCCCAGCATCAGAGTCTTTTCCAATGAGTCAACTCTTTGCATGAGGTGGCCAAAGTACTGGAGTTTCAGCTTTAGCATCAGTCCTTCCAAAGAAATCCCAGGGCTGATCTCCTTCAGAATGGACTGGTTGGATCTCCTTGTAGTCCAAGGGACTCTCAAGAGTCTTCTCCAACACCACAGTTCAAAAGCATCAATTCTTTGGCGCTCGGCTTTCTTCACAGTCCAACTCTCACATCCATACATGACCATAGGAAAAACCATAGCCTTGACTAGATGGACCGTTGTTAGCAAAGTAAGTCTCTGCTTTTCAATATGCTATCTAGGTTGGTCATAACTTTCCTTCTAAGGAGTAAGTGTCTTTTAATTTCATGGCTGCAATCACCATCTGCAGTGATTTTGGAGCCCCCCCACAAAAAATAAAATCTGACACTGTTTCCACTGTTTTCCCATCTATTTCCCATGAAGTGATGGGACCAGATGCCATGATCTTCGTTTTCTCAATGTTGAGCTTTAAGCCAACTTTTTCATTCTCCACTTTCACTTTCATCAAGAGGCTTTTTAGTTCCTCTGCACTTTCTGCCATAAGGGTGGTGTCATCTGCATATCTGAGGTGATTGATATTTCTCCCGGCAATCTTGCTTCCAGCTTGTGTTTCTTCCAGCCCAGAGTTTCTCATGATGTACTCTGCATAGAAGTTAAATAAGCAGGGTGACAATATACAGCCTTGACGTCCTCCTTTTCCTATCTGAACCAGTCTGTTGTTCCATGTCCAGTTCTAACTGTTGCTTCCTGACCTGTGTATAGGTTTCTCAAGAGGCAGGTCAGGTGGTCTGGTATTCCATCTCTTTCAGAATTTTCCACAGTTTATTGTGATCCCACACAGTCAAAGGCTTTGGCATAGTCAATAAAGCAGAAATAGATGTTTTTCTGGAACTCTCTTGCTTTTTCCATGATCCAGCGGATGTTGGCAATTTGATCT
Source organism: Bubalus bubalis (assembly GCF_019923935.1). NCBI lineage: Eukaryota > Metazoa > Chordata > Mammalia > Artiodactyla > Bovidae > Bubalus > Bubalus bubalis. The sequence continues at coordinate 82,085,830 of NC_059159.1, read as the reverse complement.
CTGCTTCCTCTGCCCTTCCCAAAACCAGCTTGAACATCTGGAAGCTCACGGTTCACGTATTGCTGAAGCCTGGCTTGGAGAATTTTGAGCATTATTTTGCTAGCATGTGAGATGAGTGCAATTGTGAGGTAGTTTGAGCATTCTTTGGCATTGCCTTTCTTTGGGATTGGAATGAAAACTGACATTTTCCAGTCCTGTGGCCACTGCTGAGTTTTCCAAATTTGCTGGCATATTGAGTGCAGCACTTTCACAGCATCATCTTTCAGAATTTGAAATAGCTCAACTGGAATTCCATCATCTCTACTAGCTTTGTTTGTAGTGATGCTTTCTAAGGCCCACTTGACTTCATATTCCAGGATGTCTGGCTCTAGGTGAGTAATCATACCCTCGTGATTATCTTGGTCGTGAAGATCTTTTTTGTACAGTTCTTCTGTGTATTCTTGCCACCTCTTCTTAATAGCTTCTGCTTCTGTTAGGTCCATACCATTTCTGTCCTTTATCGACCCCGTCTTTGCAGAATACATTGTTGTTATATAATTCTTACTAAGACAAAGGATTCTTCTCTGTTCTTCCTGGTGGCTCAGAGGGTAAGGAGTCTGCCTGTAATGCTGGAGACCCAGGTTTGATCCCTGGGTGTGGAAGATCCCCTGGAGAAGGAAATGGCAACCCACTCCAGTGTTCTTCCCTGGAAAATCCCATGGCTGGAGGAACCTGGCAGGCTACAGTCCATGCAGTCACAAAGAGTCTGACATGACTGACTTCACTCACTCACTCAATCCTAAGGAATATGGAAAAGAAAATGTCCTTTCCTCCTTCTTGAAAATTCCAGATTCTTAATATTTAATATTTTCCATATTAAGAACCAGTTGTTCTTACTTCTGACTTCTGTTGTGGAATTGGGTTAAATTGAATGGAGTTCACACAGAATAATTGGTGTTCATTGGCCCTAAATTCTATGCTTCCCTTAGAAATGGATATGTCAAAAGTCTCCAAATAGTTTCTAATACTGACCCTGTTATTTAGCAGTATTCATAAGTACCTCTTAGACTTAGATTGTTCATCATAAAAATGGAGATAATAGTTCATATTTCTTAGGGTTGTTACAGTACTAATGTCTGACACATAATCATTTGTTTCATAAATGCTTACAGCTGTTGTTTCATTATTCTTGTTACCAACATGATAGCTAAGATATGTGTCCTTGAGTGACTACATTCTTGCTTACCTGTCATACCTATAGGAAAATGATACAGGCTGAAATAAAAATGGGTAAATAAAGGAGCTATAAATGGGCTTTATGCTCAAATAATCCATACCCTCTTTATCATAAACTTAATCAAATTTAAGAGGCTCCTGAAAATAGGGGGCAAAGTCTAGATGTACTGGAACAGATTATATTGTGTTACAGAAGCCTCTCCCTTCACCTGTGGGAGAATCAAAATCTGTAGCACAAGCCATAGATTCTTAACTCAGTTAAGAATGTCACATATCTCTTTTTAGGTAGGGTTTGAAATTATAATGTCATTGAATACTAGTACTAAAAAGGGCCTTAGCAATCACCTCTCTGATGTCTTAATTTTATAGATGAAAGAACTGAGACCAGGATCATAGGATGATTTGTTCAGAGTCAATCAAATGGTCAGTGGCAGAGATAAAAAAGAATTCTGGTAGTCTCATAGCCAGTGTAGATATGAAAGTTTTATATCAGCAGACCTTACAAACAGTTTCAGTAAGAAGCAGCTGGAGGCACAAATGCATTTTACTATATTCTGCAAGAAAAATGACCCTGAATATAGTTTTATTCCAAGAGAACAATATTCCACCAAAATTAGGTTCAAAAACTGTCAACAATAAAATAATTCTATCAGCTATTTAAAGTACAATTATTGCTGTGAAGTACTTGGTAGTCTAAAGATGTTTTTATATCACACCAAAACATCTGGACACTTCAATCAGCCAGACATATTTACATTTTATAGACAGAACCCAAGAGATAGAGCAAATTTAGAATTTTTGTTTTTTTAGCCACAGGATTAAGTGTGGCATAAATGTGTGAAACAAGCCTACTTGTAACATAGAGAGTACTCGGTTAAAAATGGATTTGCTTATCACTACTCTGATCTATTATTTATCTAGTATTTGTTTTAAGTTTTAATTCCTAGACAGAAAACGTATTTCCATCTTCTGGAAGTCCTATATTGGGAGGGATAAGAGGGGGATGAGATAGAGAAATGTAATCTTTATATTTTGTCAGTAAAGATATATTACTCAAATTTTCCAGGAGAGCATAACTTCCTATTTTTCTACTAATATTGTGCTAGGTTTTAGGATGTAGTTCTAGAAAAGTAGCCTGCTTCTAAAGAAACAGTCATCTTTCAAGAAATGAAACCGGAAATCCTTTAGTTTTTGTCTTCCAGTACAATTCTCATACATTCTTTAAAATGTAAAGGTTATCTCCTCTAATAGTTATCTTTATTAATTTCACCATTCAGTAACTATTTAATTTATTCAATAAATATTAATTATGTTTGAACTATTTACCAGATGGTGTATTAATCGTTGGATATATAACAGTGAACAAGTTAGAAGGCCCTTAGCTTCAGAGATCCTGGCAATCAACGTGAGATACAGGGAGGTAATGACACATGGTGTGGTAAAGACCAAGAGAGAAGAGCATATGGGATGCTGGGGAACAAGAGAAGTGGCATCTCACAGAACTTTTGGTGTCTTGGTTAAAGTCAGGTAAAGCGAGAAGGAGGGGAAAGAGAAGAGAAAAAGGAAAGAGAGAGGAGGGAGGGAGGAAGGATGGAAGCTGGAAAAACATTTTGAGAGCCCAAAGGCAATGTTGAGGTGCCAAATGGAAATGGCTTTCAAAAGCCATCTTTAAATAAAACTTGGCTTCTGAAAGAGATGGGAATACCAGACCACCTGACCTGCCTCTTGAGAAACCTATATGCAGGTCAGGAAGCAACAGTTAGAACTGGACATGGAACAACAGACTGGTTCCAAATAGGAAAAGGAGTACGTCAAGGCTGTATATTGTCACCCTGCTTATTTAACTTATGTAACTTATATGCAGAGTACATTACAGAAACTAAGGGCTGGAAGAAGCACAAGCTGGAATCAAGATTGGAGGGAGAAATATCAATCACCTCAGATATGCAGATGACACCACCCTTATGGCAGAAAGTGAAGAAGAACTAAAAGCCTCTTGATGAAAGTGAAAGAGGAGAGTGAAACATTGGCTTAAAGCTCAACATTCAGAAAATGAAGATCATGGCATCTGGTCCCATCACTTCATGAGAAATAGATGGGGAAACAATGGAACAGTGACAGACTTTATTTTGGGGGGCTCCAAAATCACTGCAGATGGTGACTGCACCCGTGAAATTAAAAGACACTTGCTTCTTGGGAGGAAAGGTATGACCAACCTAGATAGAATATTAAAAAGCGGAGACATTACTTTGCCAACAAGGTTCCATCTAGTCAAAGCTGTGGTTTTTCCTGTGGTCATGTATGGATGTGAGAGTTGGATTATAAAGAAAGCTGAGCACGGAATAATTGATTCTTTTTAACTGTGGTGTTTGAGAAGACTCTTGAGAGTCCCTTGGACTGCAAGGAGATCCAACCAGTCCATCCTAAAGGAAATCAGTACTGAATATTCATTGGAAGGACTGATGCTGAAGCTGAAACTCCAATACTTTGGCCACCTGATGCAAAGAACGGACTCGTTGGAAAAGCCCCTGATACTGGGAAAGATTGATGGTGGAGGAGAAGAGGACTGCAGAGAATGAGATGGTTAGACGGCATCACCAACTCAATGGACATGAGTTTGAGTTAACTGTGGGAGTTCGTGATGGACAGGGAGGCCTGGTGAGCTGCAGTCCATGGGTTCCAAAGAGTCGGACATGACTGAGCGACTGAACTCAACTGAACTGATCTCCTATTCGAAAACCCCAGATTTCTTATCTACCTGCCTAGAATTTACTCTCTCAATATAAGGAAATATACAGCAGAAATAAAAGCTGAAAAGTGAGTATAGTATGTGTGGCCGAAAAGTTACATCTTTTCCCAATGACACTGGAAAGGAATTGAAAGGTTTTAGGCAGTAGAATGGCCATCTCATTTCACAATAGACTGGATATTCATACTAACTCATTTCCCTAGTGTCATATCCTTCCTTTCATAACTAATTGTTTTTTTAAAATTTATGTCTCAATTATCTAAGAATAATTTGGGATACCATAGGCTAAGAAGTATGCCTTATATTAATATTTCTTATATTTATGCTATGTAGTATTTTTAATATCATGGAATGTATTTGTATAATATTCAATATTTAAAGTTCACCACACATTATATCCTTTACATGCTTTTAAATAAATTATAAAATTATAAAAATCATCTTTAAAATGTGTGAGGGGTCCATGGTTATTTTGAAAATTATTTTAGCATTACTCAAGCAAAATATGCAAAAACCACTGTTTTTCAATTGAAATTCTGAAATAGGTAAAAACAACAACAACAGAAGTTCAGATAGAAATTGAAACTCAAGGAGGGATGAACAATGGGTAGAATGAAAGAGCTAAGTAAAAATTATTTTCAGAGAAGTAGGCATCGAGAGAGAGGCAAGATATGAATGGCTAGCGAGTTACCAAGCTCATATGCAAATAATTCTAGACTGTGGTCTCATAATATAAAAATACCCCTTTACCACTCAGAGTGTGCACTGTGGTATAGCATCCAGGTGTCTCTTTGGGGATAGAGGCATTCATTTCTTCACAGGCTATTAAAGGAAACTGGCTTTGTTTGAAAGTAGTTGTCCTCCCTGAGGTCATACCTTCTGTCTTCCCTGGGTTGACTTGCATCTAAGGAGTCATTAAAGCAATGATACAAATGCATGGACTCCCCTTTTCTTAACTTGCACAAGTCCAGAGGTTCTGTCCAGCTGCCAAACTACCTCTAAGATTGCTAAGTCGCTTCAATCATGTCCGACTCTGTGTGACCCCATAGACGGCAGCCCACCAGGCTCCCCCGTCCCTGGATTCTCCAGGCAAGAACACTGGAGTGGGTTGCCATTTCCTTCTCCAGTGCATGAAAGTGAAAAGTGAAAGTGAAGTCGCTCAGTCATGTCGGACTCTTAGCGACCCCATGGACTGCAGCCTACCAGGCTCCTCCATTCATGGGATTTTCCAGGCAAGAGTACTGGAGTGGGGTCCCATCACCTTCTCTGACCTCTAGGATTAGTTGACCTAATTGACCTGGAATTAGGAATTAGCAATGACCTGGAAAATTCTCTCTTTGCCCAATTCTGCCTATTTAACTCTTTTGAAGATATTATTAAGGGCCGTCCCTGATAAAATTTGTGCAGACAGAGGAAACAGAGATCAAATTGCCAACATCTGCTGGATCATCAAAAAAAACAAGAGACTTCCAGAAAAACATCTATTTCTGCTTTATTGACTATGCCAAAGCCTTTGACTGTGTGGATCACAATAAACTGTGGAAAATTCTGAAAGAGATAGGAATACCAGACCACCTGACCTGCCTCTTGAGAAACCTATATGCAGGTCAGGAAGCAACAATTAGAACTGGACATGGAACAACAGACTGGTTCCAAATAGGAAAAGGAGTATGTCAAGGCTGTATATGTATGTCACCCTGCTTATTTAACTTCTAAGCAGAGTACATCATGAGAAACTCTGGGCTGGAAGAAGCACAAGCTGGAATCAAGATTGGTGGGAAAAATATCAATCACCTCAGATATGCAGATGACACCACCCTTATGGCAGAAAGTGAAGAGGAGCTAAAAAGCCTCTTGATGAAAGTGAAAGAGGAGAGTCAAAAAGTTGGCTTAAAGCTCAACATTGAGAAAACGAAGATCATGGCATCTGGTCCCATCACTTCATGGGAAATAGATGGGGAAACAGTGGAAACAGTGTCAGACTTTATTTTGAGGGGGCTCCAAAATCACTGCAGATGGTGACTGCAGCCATGAAATTAAAAGATGCTTACTCCTTGGAAGGAAAGTTATGACCAACCTAGATAGCATATTAAAAAGCAGAGATATTATTTGTCAACAAAGGTCCATCTAGTCAAGGTTATGGCTTTTCCAGTGGTCATGTATGGATGTGAGAGTTGGACTGTGAAGAAAGCTGAGTGCCGAAGAATTGATGCTTTGAACTGTGGTGCTGGAGAAGACTCTTGCGGGTCTCTTGGACTACAAAGAGATCCAACTAGTCCATCCTAAAGGAGACCAGTCCTGGGTGTTCATTGGAAGGACTGATGCTGAAGCTGAAACTCCAATACTTTGGCCACCTCATGTGAAGGGTTGACGCATTGGAAAAGACTCTGATGCTGGGAGGGAATGGGGGCAGGAGGAGGAGAAGGGGATGACAGAGGATGAGATGGCTGGATGGCATCACCGACTCAATGCACATGAGTTTGGGTGAACTCTGGGAGTTGGTGATGTACAGGGAGGCCTGGCATGCTGTGATTCATGGGGTTGCAAAGAGTCGGACACGACTGAGTGACTGAACTAAACTGAACTGATCTGAGTCTGTTTCCTTGGAAGATGTTTATGTGTGTGCTGTCTCTCAGTCGTGTCCAGGTCTTTGAGATCCATGGACTATAGCCCACCAGGCTCCTCTGTCCATGGAATTTTCCAGGCATAAATACTGGAGAGGTTGCCATTTCCTACTCCCAGTGATCTTCCCAACCCAGGTTTTAAATCCTAGTCTCTTGCATCTCCTGCATTGGCAGGCAGATTCGTTACTGCTGAGTCACCTGGGAAGCCCTGTTTTCTGGGACCCCAGCCTAAAGCATTTTGTTGGAAACTTACTAGCTTTATCAAAATTTGGTCATAGAGGTAGCTACATCTAATTTTCAATGATCCTAAATTAATATTAAATACTAATTGATAAATAAGTATTTAATTACAGAAAATCCTGTATTTAAACATGATAATTGCCTGTGATTTCATGTTTGAGAGAAAGCGTTACCATCTTCGTGGAAACCACTTGGCTGACTCGGTGGTAAAGAATCTGCCTATCAATGCAGGAAACACAAGTTCCATTCAACGTGGGCTACAGGCCACAGGGTTGCAAAAGAGTTAGACATGACCTGGCAAGTAAAAAGCAACAACAACAACAACAAAGTGTTACACTATGGAAAAAAATGATAAAAATAGAATTACTGCTAGCCTTAAAATGCTGTAACAGTTTCAAATGTTTATTAGAGGGTGGCTTTGAAGACATTTTTGAATCTTAAAAAAAGAGATACTTGTTGGAATGTGAAATTCAAAGCAAAAGTTTTCTCAAGCATCTCTTCTTTCTTGATATACCATAGAAATTTCTAGTCTACATGAATTTGCTTAGTATTTTACTAGAGACTAGAGACTTAAAAATTGACACCAAGTACTTTAAAAATGCAATAGAAAAAGTAGAGTAAAATCAATAATAGTGTGAGGAATGACTTGAACAGCTTGTATTTTCACAGTGGTCATCAAAAAGTAATTTTATATCCAATAATTTGTATCGATTGTTTGCAAAACTGTAATGCATTATGCCATAAGCCTGGTTGTGCAGTTATAAATATATGTATCATTTTGTTGGTCTTGATTTTCTTTTCTTTTTTTTTTTTATCTTAGTGAGTTTCGTTTTCTCTAAAATGAATCCTATTTCGTAGTATTCATATGTGGAGGCAAGATTCAGAACCATGACTATTAATTCAAAATAGCTTCAGCCACACAATAGACACTGTCCTCTTTGGGTAGTGAAAAACAAAAAACAAGGGCAAAATAAGTTAAACTGTATATTATTCAAGAGAAAGTACTTTTGGAATCATCTACAGTGTGATCATAAGCTAAGGTGACTTCTCCAGGGGTCCATGGGAAAGATTTAATTAAAAGCCGGATTTTGCCACTTATGACAAAAAGATGCATGTGCTAGGGCATATTCAGCATAAAACCTCTCAATATATCTAGAATTTTATCCTGGATACTGAAGATATTACCTCACCAAACTTGTATTGCCCTCGGCTTCTATATTATGAGCCTACCTGAAGGGAGGCCTCCTTTTCTCTTATTCTTTTAGTCAGAACACTTTGGAATGAAAATGCCACAGTGAAAAGAGTTAGTTAATATACTTATTAAGGTACCTAAGCAAGACGTACCTGATGTGATTAAAAGCACTTTTTTTCCCCTTTATAATTCTCACATGGACTTGAATTGGGATAAGTGCTGATTCTATGAGGGCTGTTTCTTAACTGCCTCAGTGGATATTTATATTAATTTGGAAGAGATGTTGAAAAGGCCTGAATTCTCTGAAGAAGGAAAGAAGGAGCATGAGAGGGAGGGGACGGCTAAGAAAAGCAGCAGAGAAGGAGCAAGAGGAAATAAGAGAGGGAAGGAGAGAAGAAAAGCAGAGGCGGAGAAGGAGAAATTGCATCAAATGAAGATGGGAGACTATAAGTCTATTATGATGTTTGATTAATTTACTATAGGGTAAGTGAGAAAAAAAATTCCCCTCTATCCTTCTGTTGAGTCCATTTCTCAGTACTGGTAAGAGATGAAAGTAGATTCTATCTGGAGAACAAGAAAAGAAATTGAGCTCTGATTTACAGAAGGAGGGATACTTTTGAAGTAATAGAAGTTAACTCTACAATCTCTCAAGCTTAATCGGATGTGGCTTTTAATCATAGCTCTAGCATTTTCTGTTTATGAGAACTTGAGCATCTTACTTAATGTCTTTGAACTTAATTTCCCTCATCTAAAAATAAAGAAAATTAGTACATGTTTGAAGTATTGAAGGTTGAAGGTTGCTGTTAAGTTTTAATTAATACATTTATTCATTTACTCAACAAATATGTGTCAGGAATTGTCCTATGTCCCAGTTACATAGAAACGCACAATATGGAAGTTCTCTGACCTTAAAAAGGAAGTTAATAAGTAACAAATACACAAATAAGATATCTTTCAGAATGAAATAATGAAGATATGATGAGTGATAGATCAAAGATGATACTGTAATTTTTCATTGCTTTAGATAAGTATGTTTAGATGGATTCATCCTCAAATGAACCTTTTCTACAACATTTCAGTTGGAAAGTGACTAGTAGAAGTCAGCCACTGAAAGCCTGGAGAAAAGCATCTGAGGCAGAATGAACAGCAAATGCACAGGCCCTAGAGTGCAAAGCTGGATATAGAGGAAAAATGGCCAGATGTGGTTTGGGGTGAAGCTTTTAGTCATCACATAGTAACTATTGAAATGTCATGTTTCTCATTGAAATTCTGTTTCTATTATAACTGTAGTGGATAATTGAATTAATGTGAGCAGGATATTACTGTATTTAGTAGTGAGTTGTTTAATGAATAAATTGCTAAACTAGCAGTCTATGGGCTTCCCTGGTGGCTCAGAGGTTAAAGCGTCTGCCTGCAATGAGGGAGACCTGGGTTCGATCACTGGGTCAGGAAGATGCCCTGGAGAAGGAAACGGCAACCCACTCCAGTATGCTTGCCTGGGGAATCCCATGGACGGAGGAGCCTGGTGGGCTACAGTCCACGGAGTCGCAAAGAGTTGGAGACGACTGAGCGAGCGACTTCATTCAGTTTTAATTCACAGACTTAACTATCTTTGGAAACACAACCTGTTTTGTGAGTGAACATTATTGATAAATTTAACTTCAGTTTCTTGGTCAGATGAATAAATTGAGAGAGGATGGTAATTAAATGGATCTTCTGACTCACGGAAGTTTACAACTTTGAACATGGAGCCCTATTAGTAAATCGCCCTAATAGAACCTATTACTTCTATTAGATAAAGTTATTACCGATCAGTTTTAAGGATTTCAAGGAATCAGTTACAATTCATAAGACTTCTTTCTTCCTCCCACCCCTCCAAGCATAGTTTTCCCAGAAATGGATTGAATATATTGATTCATTCCTTCTCCTAGGCATGTGCCATGCTTGTTTTATACTCAAGTTCTCATTTAAAGCAGTAATGCACCTTTTATTATATGTAATTTTGAGATGCTTCTGATTGAAAGTCAAATCTATTCTATAAAATGATTTTAAAAATCCTAAATAAATGGCAAATGGCTTTAACATCACAGTTTCTGAAATTCTAAGATGCTGCACACTTAAGTGCATTGTTCCTGTAAGTCTCCCAGTGAGCTTTTCCATTGTGGTAATTCTGAGATCCTGCTTTCAGGAAAGGTCCAGGACCCAGTTTTAACTTTGGAAATGCCATTTGTTTCCTTCAGAAGTCTGCAGCAGATGTGTGATGTCTCAGTGAAGAAGCACAGTAGCCTCACGTCCATTCAAGTCATCATTAAACAGGAGACAGAGCAGGGCTGTATCATTCGGCAACCTCATACCGCTATTATGTTTGCTCACGCAACAAATCTATTAGTGATCAAACTTCATGTCTAAGTGTAAAGCACAAAGCATAACAGGAACAGAGAAGAACAGCCACTTCTTAAATACACATTGGCACCTTGCTTCTAACTTAACTTTTATTTGTACTTAAATTTGTACTCTCTCTTTTTTTTTTTTTTCCTCCCTTGCTTCCACTTAGATTTAGCCATAAATCATTTTCAGCTCTTACAAAATTCATTATTTGGGCTAAGATAAAAATTTAATTTATGCTTTTATTGTGCACTGATGCTTTGAATGATCTTAGTCTATCAGTGTTAGACATTTCTAAGTATCATAAGGCCTCAAACTTCCCTGGAATTTTATTATCTTCTCTGAGAAAGATTGTAAGCATTATGTATTAAGCCTTTTTTTTTTTAAATACTACTTGTGCCTATTTCAATCAATCGACTAATAGTAATCAAATATTGTTTTAACAGAGCGAGTATCATCGGAACCAGGTTAAATATCAAACAAATAAAGGCCAACTTAACCAAAGAGAAGAATTTCCTTTAGAGTCATTGATACTCCATCACTTTAAAAAGAACACATATTACAGGTATCATCCTTAATAATTAATAAAAGATGGAAGTTATGTTGTTCAGAACCAGCTTCATGGGTATGCAACTTGTGAAGTCACACAGAGTCCTGCACTTAGAGGGGTTCCATGCTTGGTTAATATTTGGCTATTGCCACCTTGAAATTTGTAATTTTTGAATATGAGGCTTCATGTTTTCATTTTACACTGGAGCTTTCAAATTATGTAGCCAACCTGGTTATATTTTATGATGTGTTTATAACTGTGTTTGACTTTGTCTTCCAAGTAACCAGTATGTCCCAGCATACATAGCTACTGGTGTGTGGGGTGGCTTTTTTGGTTTTGTTTCTTTTTTTTTTTTTTTTCAGTATAGTTGATAAGGTATTCTTTCATATTCCCCATGTTTGTATTCAAATATCTAGAGTAGGAACTGAATTGATATTTGGATTGGAAGTCAGTCACAAAATTTTAATTGGTCAGTGCTTCCCTGGTAGTTCAGCTGGTAAAGAATTCACCTGCAAAGCAGGAAACCCTGGTTCTATTCCTGAGTCGAAGGAATTCCTGGATCTTCCTGGATCCAGGAAGATCCGCTGGAGAAAAGGATCGGCTACCCACTCCAGTATTCTTGGGCTTCCCTGGTGGCTGGTAAAGAATCCACCTGTAATGTGGGATACCTGGGTTCAATCCCTGGATTGGGAAGATCCCCTGGAGAAGGGAATGGCTACCCACTCCAGTATTTTAGCCTGGAGAATTCCATGGACTATATAGTCCTTGGGGTCACACAGAGTCAGACATGACTGAGCAACTTTCACTTTCACTTCATGGAAAATAATTATTAAAATATCCAGGAAATGCAGATAAAGACTAGACAAGAAAATGACCTTAAAATGCAATATGAGATTTTGCTTGGACATGTGGCTGATGTCAATACACTGATTTGAAAGAGAATATAATATTTATTTCTCTCGCTCTCTTTTTTTAAATTTGTGAACTGAGACAATGGCTTCCCTAGTAGGCTTGCAGCATCCTGCTCTTATCAAGGTAAAGGGCGGTTGCTGGACCTTCAAGCTCCCATTACAACTTTTCACGTTTCTTTATACTGTTCTCTATATCTCTAAATCAGTTCAACGCATACTTTGGCATTCTGCCACACTCAGCATCCACTGAAAAATCAGAATGAAAGGAATTAAAGAGTTAGATGTGATTAAAATTTAACATCTACTGCTTAACTCTCATTAGTCCTGTCCTGAATTCATTAAGGCATCAGCACATGGGCAAGTATGTGTTTATGTAATGGTTAAGATATTCTCCTGTTTGAAGATTCAAGAATAGATCAAGAAAAGCCCCCAAGGCCCCTTCTAGGCCTACTGTAATATTTGATATTGAATTCATGAAATAGTTCCCTTCAGGGTAAAAATCACCTCCTAGCAGAGAAAGAAGATGAAAATTTTTTTTTAAGATGTATAATATGCCACAACATCAGGTGGCAGCATGCATTAAAATATATGGAATTTTTAGATCTGGCAGCAGGGTACTCTGCTGCTACTGCTGCTGCTAAGTCGCTTCAGTCGTGTCCAACTCTGTGCGACCCCATAGACGGCAGCCCACCAGGCTCCACCGTCCCTGAGATTCTCCAGGCAAGAACACCGGAGTGGGTTGCCATTTCCTTCTCCGATGCATGAAAGTGAAAGTGAAGTCACTTAGTCATCTCCGACTCTTTGCGACCCATGGACTGCAGCCTACCAGGCTCCTACATCCATGGGATTTTCCAGGCAAGAGTACTGGAGTGGGGTGCCATTGCTCTGCTGTTCTTTAAAAGTCATAGTAGCATCTAGGAAAGAAGACTGCAAAGATAACACAACTTTTAGATATTAGGGCCTTAATGAATAAGAATCTTCATATGCATTGGATAAAAATTAGACAGTGTTAAAAGTATCTTTACCTTTAGCTTGTATGCACATTTCAAGGCAGAAGATTGTTTACATCTCATTTTATTATTAGCACTATAAGCATTTGGGAGATATGTTTCTGGGAATACTCCTTAAAAATGACATCCTTTTGAGTAATTGAGGACATTATGCACATAGTGTTTATGACAAGAATTAATAGTAAAATCTTAAATAATAAACTGGTATCGATGCACAGGACAACGTGCAAAGAATCTTTGCCGTTAGTCGTTTGAAAAACTTTCATGTAAAATTATGGGTTGGCCAAGAGAGATCACTTTCATATGAGCTGTTACATTTTTCTATGGTTATAAGATCTGTAGAAAGGCTTAATTGTTCATGATCCATCTTCAGGGTTCACAGTTTCATTGGTTTACTTATTCATTCATTTGTTCATTTATCCAACAAGTTTTACTTGACTGCTGTTAAGCACTTTCTTTAGTTCTAGAGTCTCAGTGACAAGAGACTGAGGCAGGAGAAGGTGGGGGAGCCATTTTCTAACTTTCCTTCCACTCACTATCTAGTGAGCTAAGCAGAGAATTAAAAAGAATGACAGAAGTAAGCTTTGCTTTGAAACTGTGGTGAATATCATCACAAAGAATTACATGGAGCTAGGAGTTGCATGCTAGTTAGTTAAGAAGAATGATGAAAGCTTCCCTGGAGCTTCTCAAGATTAGACTTGAGATCTGAGGTGAGAGGCAGAGTTAATGATGTGAGCAAGTTCGAGTCAGGACCTGAATAGGAAAGAGCATAATCTTGATGGATAATAATGATGTAATAAAAGACAAAATTAGCAAAGTATTTTTTGAACAACAGGATCCTTGTTCTTGACTCCAGAGATAATTATGGAACCATTTCATTGTTACTGTAAGTTAAAAAGCAGTTCTTCTCACGTTTGTTTCCTTTTATCTAAATATTTATTTTTAGCATTTTAAACAGTTGGTACTCACTGAAACTTGAGAGTCCCTTGGACTGCAAGGAGATCCAAACAGTCCATTCTGAAGGAGATCAGCCCTGGGATTTCTTTGGAAGGAATGATGCTAAAGCTGAAACTCCAGTACTTTGGCCACCTCATGTGAAGAGTTGACTCATTGGAAAAGACTCTGATGCGGGGAGGGATTAGGGGCAGGAGGAGAAGGGGATGACAGAGGATGAGATGGCTGGATGGCATCACTGACTTGATGGACATGAGTCTGGGTGAACTCCAGGAGTTGGTGATGGACAGGGAGGCCTGGTGTGCTGCGATTCATGGGGTCACAAAGAGTCGGACACGACTGAGCGACTGAACTGAACTCACTGAAACACCACTTATTTTAACACTGGACAGGGATGAACTAATGCTAACTATTTTGAATTGATGATAATATCATAAATCAGATGACATGTTGCATGATGCTTGTGTTTCATGCAAAGGAAAAAAGAAATAGAAGCTGATTCCCCAACCTTCCTGTTTGTAGAAATACTGACAGAGCTGACTCATACCTGACATGGTAGACAATGCTTTGAATACATAATTAGAGATACATTAACTGAACTCTTCTTAAAAAATGAAATTTCTAAGTGGTTGAAGGCATTGTATATGTAGTATTTATCATATGAATCAATAAATGCTTTCATAGTAAATCCCCACTCTCTAATAGCATCACATGGAGAGAGAGAGCTTGTTGCTCATGCCATTTTGTTGGAGGCTGACCTAATGACAGCTAGTCACAGCTCTGTCCTTTTAAAAGTTAACAGATTTTGCATTGCATTTTAAAATAAGTTTTAGCAACAGCAGATTTCCAGTTTCAGTATTTAAATTCAGAATTGAATGGTTATCATAGTATTTAAGTAACTCCAGTGAAAAATAAATACACAAGAAACTTTTCTTCATGAAACTGAAGACCACACATCAAGTTTTATGTATTAAAAAAAAAAACTTATAAAACAAACTCTGAGAGATTCTGATTATGTGGGGAGATAATGATGGTGCAATAATGCATTTCCCAGAATGACAGCAAGTGATATCTGTAAATGGCCTTCGGTAGAAGAAAGAAAACGTACTGCTCCAATCAATACACAGAGAGTCCGTAATGTAAAGATTAGGATCAGAATATTTAAAAATTTAATACTTTGCCACTCTGTATAGCACTTTGGAAGTCAATATCTTTGGAAACCTGGTCCATTTCCCTTCTTTGAAAGCATTATATATTTAAGGTTTTTAAATTATTTATCTAGTCCATGTGATTAAAAATGAAAAAAGTTAGTCATCCATTATCTTCTGCAGCTGCTGTCTGGATATTATTTCCCCCTCCCCACCCTCCTTAAATCCTTGATTTTTTTTTTTTTCTATCCTGTTAAGAAACTTAATAGATACATTAAGAGAGCAAAAGAAAACCTCAATCACTCACTAACATCAGAGAATGTTGCCGCTTAAACAGTGTCCAAAGGTGGCTGTGTAGGAACAATATACTCAAATATTTTTACTCAGGTATATTACTTTCAGATCTCATAATAAGAAATATAATGTAGTTAAATCACAAAAAAGCCTATATGTCTGTTTTTTTCCCTGGCCAATTGTAGTTGGGGGCTTTATTTATTTATTATTTATTTAAAAAGCATTACTCTCAAAGTCACTTCAAAGTTTACATTTGAGAATGAGACCATTTTAAATTCTTTTAACCTTCCTCTCCAAAATTCGTTGTCAAAAAAGGGAGACATAGATCTGATAGAGTGCCTGATGAACTATTGATGGAAGTTCATACATTGTACAGGAGACAGGAATCAAGAACATTCCCAAGAAAAAGAAATGCAAAAAAGCAAAATGGCTGTCTGAAGAGGCCTTACAAATCGCTGTGAAAAGAAGGGAAGCGAAAAGCAAAGGAGAAAAGGACAGGTATACCCAATTGAATGCAGAATTCCAAAGAACAGCAAGGAGAGAAAAGAAAACCTTCCTCAGTGATTAATGCAAAGAAATAGAGGAAAACAATAGAATAGCAAAGACTAGAGATCTCTTCAAAAAAATTAGAGATAACAAGGGAACATTTCATGCAAAGATGGGCTCAATAAAGGACAGAAATGGTATGGACCTAACAGAAGCAGAAGATATTAAGAAGAGGTGGCAAGAATACACAGAAGAAATGTGCAAAAAAGATCTTCACAACCCAGATAATCATGATGGTGTGATCACTTACACTCACCTAGAGCCAGACATCCTGGAATGTGAAGTCAAGTGGGCCTTAGGAAGTATCACTATGAAGAAAGCTAGTGGAGGTGATGGAATTCCAGTAGAGCTATTTCAAGTCCTAAGAGATGATGCTGTAAAAGAGCTGCAGCCAATATGTCAGCAAATTTGGAAAACTCAGCAGTGCCTGGACTGGAAAAGGTCAGTTTTCCTTCCAGTCCCAAAGAAAGGCAATGCCAAAGAATGCTCAAACTACCTCACAATTGCACTCATCTCACAAGCTAAGAAAGTAATGCTCAAAATTCTCCAAGCCAGGCTTCAGCAATATGTGAACTGTGAACTTCCGATGGTTTTAGAAAAGGCAGAGGAACCAGAGATCAAATTGCCAACATCCACTGGATCATGGAAAAAGCAAGAGAGTTCCAGAAAAACATCTATTTCTGCTTTATTGACTATGCCAAAGCCTTTGACTGTGTGGATCACAATAAACTGTGGAAAATTCTGAAAGAGATGGGGATGCCAGACCACCTGACCTGCCTCTTGAGAAACCTATATGCAGGTCAGGAAGCAACAGTTAGAACTGGACATGAAACAACAGACTGGTTCCAAATAGGAAAAGGAGTTCGTCAAGGCTGTATATTGTCACCCTGCTTATTTAACTTATATGCAAAATGCATCATGAAAAATGCTGAACTGGAAGAAGTACAAGCTGGAATCAAGATTGCCAGGAGAAATGTCAATCACCTCAGATATGCAGATGACACCACCCTTATGGCAGAAAGTGAAGAAGAACTATAAAGCCTCTTGATGAAACTGAAACAGAAGAGTGAAAAAGTTGACTTAAAACTCAATATTCAGAAAACAAAGATCATCACATCCTCTCCCATCACTTCATGGCAAATAGATGGGGAAACAGTGGAAACAATGGCTGACTTTATTTTTTGGGCTCCAAAATCACTGCAGATGGTAACTGCAGCCATGAAATTAAAAGAAACTTACTCCTTGGAAGGAAAGTTATGACCAACCTAGACAGAACATTAAAAAGCAGAGACATTACTTTGTCAATAAAGGTCCATATAGTCAAGGCTATGGTGTTTCCGGTAGTCATGTATGGATGTGAGAGTTGGACTATAAAGAAACCAGAGGGCAGAATTGATGCTTTTGAACTGTGGTGTTTGAGAAGTCTCTTGAGAGTCACTTGGACAGGAAGGAGATCCAACCAGTCCATCGTAAAGGAGATCAGTCCTGAGTGTTCATTGGAAGGATTGATGTTGAAGCTGAAACTCCAATACTTTAGCCACCTGATGCAAAAAGCTGACTCATTTGAAAAGACTCTGATGCTGGGAAAGATTGAGGACAGGAGGAGAAGGGGATGACAGAGGATGAGATGGTTGGATGGTATCACCAACTCAATGGACATGAGTTTGGGTAGGCCCGGGAGTTGGTGATGGACAGGGAGGCCTGACGTGCTGTGGTTCATGGGATCACAAAGAGTCAGACATGACTGAGGGACTGAACTGAACTGAACTCCAAAATTTGTTGTCAAGAAAGGAAGGTTCATATTTAAGTGAAGCATGGAATTTTTTTTAAAAAAATCATCAAATTGACTGTTATTTCCTACCCATTTTATTTTATGGTTATCAATTTTCTTTTTTTTTAAGTTTTTATTTTCTTATGTATTTTCTTTAGATTTAACTGATACCAGAATTGTTGGTTTTTCAAATGTGCTATTTATTTTGGATTACAAAATAGATAACTTTTATTATTTCTTTTGATTGTTTCTACTATTAGGAGTGAAATAAATGTTACACTATTTTAACATCTATTTTTCCGACCTTACCTCAATAACCATTTTATCCCCGTTTTCACATAGAAATATTTAAAATATCCTATGAGTGAACTGTAAAATATGATGTGTTGAAATATGAAACCTAGCAATATTCAAAGATGTAAAAGGAGAAGCATTTTATATTCCTCTATTTGATACTAAAAGACCTCAGATAGAAATCCCTTAGATCATTCAAAGAAATTCTCCTTTCATTCTATAGAGATTCCATTATGCCCCTTGGCTCTCAGAAACATTGACTATTAGAAATTCAATGCATTGGTGACAATACATAACAGTCCTTTTTCCTTTAAGGGCCAAATGATGTCAAGATTAACATGTTTTCTTCTACTTTATCTTAAACTAAATAAGCAAGAGATTGTAAGGAAGATTCAAAGGAAGACTCTTGGTGTTTCCATTGGTTATGAACAGATACGGAGGAATGACAGTGAGTTATGTTTTTTACTTCCTTGGAGCATTGTACTCAAAACTGTGTATTTTGTGGCCTGACATCAATAGGAAGAATCTTCAGAAGATTTTACTCTTTCTTTTATCCTAGATTTCCTTCAGTTAGAAATGAACAATTGATCTCCTTCTATTGTTCTTGAGATCAGATTTTGACTGAGATTAGAAGGATAAATGGGATGCTTCCAACATTGCTATTTTATGATTGATAAACGGGTGGAATATGTGGTGAGAAGAGAAATTTATATTTTGCAGTATTTGGTACTTCTCACACCTTTCTGTAATGGATTCTTTTCACTAGTCTGTCTACTATGATAGCCATTTATGTTCAGAGTGGTATTTCTGAATATCAAGAATTAGAAATAAATCACTGAAGGTAAAGAATCCACCTGCCAATGCAGGATACGAAGTAGACATGGGTTTAATACCTGGGTTGAGAAGATCCCCTGGAGGAGGAAATGGCAACCCATTCCAATATTCTTGCCTGGAAAATACCATGGACAGAGGAGCCTGGCAGGCTACAGTCCATAGTGTTGCAAAGAGTTGGACACGACTGAGCAACTGAGTATGCATGCATGCAACTGAACTGATAGAGGCATGAGAGGATGACATATATTCTCTCTATATGGTGAATGTAAGCACAACTGTAGGCTAAATTTTTAAAATAATAATTAGAAGGATTTAGATACAAGCTTCTAATTTATTAGGAATAGAAATATCCTTAGTGAACCTGAATGCTTCACATCTGGTCTTGTTCAATTTTACTTCTTTTTTGCTTGGTTATATTTTTCTCTATCTGTTCTAATGTGTGTCACCCTAATCTTGTATAATCTGAATTGTGTTGTAGTTTATAGTCTCCTTTGTGGATTATAATTATTCTTTGTCAAATACCATTACTCAGGGCAGACTTAGCATCCAGCATTTGTATCTATCTTAGCTTCAGCAAACCCAGTTATTCCCCTGGATCCACCAGCCTCAGCAGACAATAAGATCACAACATTAATATTTGAAGTTTGATGGCTTCTTTTCTTCAAGGCACTGCAGATTATCTACACCTTTTAAAATCTTCCTAAGTCATTAGAAGTAATAAGTCATTTATCAAATTACTTTAGTATGTGTGTGACACTGTGCTAAGTGCTTTATGTACATTTTCAAATTTAATATTCATCTCAGATAGATAATATCATTATTCTCTCTTTGAAATAATGATTTCCCTAAGAAAGCACAAGCACAGAGAATTTAAGTAACTAGTTAAATTTTATAAAAAATCTGGTAAATGAGATGATAGAATTTGAACCCAATGCTCTGTAATCCAGGAACCCATGCTTTTAATTTCTCAATATGCTATTTTTGGAACTTCCGTGGGGGTCCAGTGGTTAAGACTCTGTGCTTCCAGGAAACATGGGTTCGATTTCTGGCTGGGAAACTAAGGTCCCATATGTGATGTGGTACAGTTTAAAAAAAAAAAATCACGATTTTCTGGAAATGTTTCACATTTACTTACAAGTAGTCCTCTCATGTTCCTCTTCCACATTCACTTTTATGTCTGTTTTTGAAGCAACACTTGAAGGTACACAGTAAGCCACCTTGCTGCTCTTTATTAGTTTCCTCCATGAGAAGCTTGCCTTGCTCACCGCATTGGTGCCATGGAGCTCTAAGATTTTTGTATTGCCCTAAGAAACTAGATTTCCTTATTTCCTCTTTGTTTAATTCTGTAGATTTTTAACTTGCTGTCAAATTTGAGTATTTTCTATTTGCCTGCCAGTTTATTCTGTGTTTCTGTGATCAGCCTTTTGTTCCTTTAGTCATCACGGGAGGGCTATTTTATTAGTCAAAGACTTTTGTTAGAGTGCTAAAGTATAATTTTCAAAAAGTTAAAAACATGAGCCTCATAACAATATAAGATGAATATGTCAAAGTTTTTATTAATGTTAATGAAAGAACTGGTTTGATATTAAACCTGGTTTGAAAGGAATATGAGGAATTGGGGTTTTTCTAGTTTGTTAGTTAAAAAATGCAGAAATAAATTTGCTAGTGAATATATGACTGGTTAATGGTTAATGTGTGCTAAATAAGAGGTAGTAATCCTTGCATTACTATCCCTTATGACCAGAAATCATTTGAACTGCTGTTGTTGAAGAATCACTTGCAACAAATACACTTAGACAAGGACTATTTGCAATGCTTTTAGACATAAATTGTATGCATGGCTATCAGTTTTCTAAAAATTAATCTCTAATATTATAGAATTATAAAAACAGTAACGAATTGTACATTTGCTGTCAAAATGATACACACACTAGAAAACCAGATAATCTTCAAGAAAGGTTGGTTACATCCCACACTATATTGAAAATATCACCAGTGATGTCTGTGTCTGTTTTGGATAAAACTTTTGGATCAATTTTCATGGCAAGTTTAATTGGCAGAGTGAAATGTGGCTGAAAACAGATCCCGTATTGTGTAGAAACATGAATGTCATATCAAATTCTTTGTAAATTTAAGTCTAGTAAGTACTCTCCTGTTAACCCAGGTCAGGCTTTTTTTTTGTTTTGTTTTGCCATTTCTGGTTCGCTGGCCTATAGTCTACAATGGTGCTCTTGTATAATATGTAAACTAAGCATTAACTAAGATAAGAACATTTTCCCACCACTCACAGTGGGGAAAAGAGCACGGGACCTTCCTCTGACCAAACTTCATAAGCAAATGACTAAGGTGAAAAAAACCTAGGTTGAATTCTGAGTTTTTTATTTTAGAATTCTTTTTTTTTTTTTTTTTTTTGGCTTTCCAGAAAGTGTTGACTGATAATTTTCAAACCTTTATATGTGATGTTAGTGTAAGTTTCAAAGAATTTTATAAAACAACCTTGATTTAAAAACTGAAGATTGAATGGAACTAAAAGTAAGTTCTTAACATAAAATTTCTATGATTTGCATAATCTGAAGAAAGTTACCATACAACTATATATACTATGGTGATCTTCCCTGTAGCTGAAACAGTAAAGAATCTACCTGCAATGCAGGAAACCCAGTTCAATACCTGGGTCGGGAAGATCCTCTGGAGAAGAGAATGGCAATCCACTCCAGTATTCTTGCCCAGGGAAATCCCATGGAAAGAGGAGCTGGTGGACTACAGTCCCAGGGATTTACAGAGTCGAACATAACTGAGCAACTCCCACTATATATTCTATAAACACACACACACGCACACAAGCATGTATATATGTATATAATATAAAAAAATTACCTGAGATATGCAGATGACACCACCCCTATGGCAGAAAGCAAAGAAGAATGAAAGACTCCCTTGATGAAAGTGAAAGAGGAGAGTGAAAAAGTTGGCTTAAAACTTCACATTCAGAAAACTAAGATAATGGCATCCAACCCCATTAGTTCTAGGCAAATAGATGTAGGGAAACAATGGAAACAGTGAGAGACTTTATTTTTTCGGGGGCTCCAAAGTCACTGTAGATGGTGACTGCAGCCATGAAATTAAAACACATTTGCTCCTTGGAAGAAAGCTATGACCAACCTAGTCAGCATATTAAAAAGCAGAGACATTACTTTACCAAAAAGATCTGTCTAGTTTAAGCTATGGTTTTTCCAGTAGTCATGTATGGATGTGAGAGTTGAACTATAAAGAAAGCTGAGTGCCAAATAATTGATGCTTTTTAACTGTGGTGTTTGAGAAGACTCTTAAGAGTCCCTTGGACTGCAAAGAGATCCACCCAGTCCATCCTAAAGGAATTCATTGGAAGGACTGATGCAGAAGCTGAAACTCCAATACTTTGGCCATCTGATGTGAAGAACCGACTCATTGGAAAAGACCCTGATGTTGGGAAAGATTGAAGAAAGGAGGAGAAGGGGATGACAGAGGATGAGATGGTTGGATGGCAACACAGACGCTACGGACATGAGTTTGAGTAAGCTCTGGGAGTTAGTGATGGACAGGGAAGGCTGGTGTGCTATGGACTATGAAGTAACAAAGAATCAGACACAACTGAGCAACTGAACTGAAATGAACTAAATATAAAAATGTTTTTTAACTAGCTTCACCACGCTTCCCTGGTTGGTCAGACAATAAAGCGTCTTCCTGCAATGCAGGAGACCTGGGTTCAATCACTGAGTCGGGAAGATCCCCTGGATAAGGAAATGGCAACCCACTCCAGTATTCTTGCCTGGAAAATCCCATGGACAGAGGAGCCTGGCAGGCTACAGTCCATGGGGTCTCAAAGAGTCAAACATAACTAAGCTCCTTCACTTTCTTTTCTTTTCTTTACAGAACAAAAAAGAGACAACTATGGGGGAAAATGAAGCTCAAATGATCTTCATTATCAAACCAATTGAAAAAACTGTAGTCAGGATAAAGGATAACAAGTAGAGATTCTGAAACTAGATGAAAAAATCCTTTGATTAAAATGCATGTTGAACCAAAGAAAAGGTCCTATTTTATTTAATTCAAACTGTCTAGCCAAGACTTAATATGCATTTTTTCTAAGTAGAAATATTTGATGACTTTTAATGCTAATAAATGCCAACAATTATTAGAAGATACCATTCTTTATTTTCAATGAAAACCACCTCACCTATATTGTTTTTTAAAGAAGTTATATTTAAATGTTTTGTCAAATGATTGTCTAGCATTGTATTTGCTTTTGCTCTCACCTGCCACCCTGCCCTTCCATTAACAGCTACCATATATGAATATAATACCCTTAAGATTCTATTGAATTTTACTAAAAGTTCTGAGCTACAAGAAAGCAAATTTAATACTGAGAAAAAAAACAGTAAAACACTATGAACTTGATTAATAGATGTTTATGTAACCAAAATACTTATCACATGTAGGTTACAAAGTTTTCCAACTTCTTCATTGATATAATACCATGGACATCCCTGTTGGCTCAGTGGGAAAGAATCCACCTGCCAATGTAGGAAACACTGATTCTATCCCTGGTTTGGGAAGATCCTCTGGAGAAGGAAATGGTAACCCACTCCAGTACTGTTGCCTGGAAAATCCCATGGACAGAGGATTCTGGTGGGCCAAGTCCATGGGGTCTCAAAGTGCTGGACACAAGTTAGTGACTAAAACAACAAACCCAACATCAATGTTAGAAATAATAATCAAGATTTCTGCCTTCATTGCTATTAACAAATTTCTTCCTGGTACCCCCTTGAGAAAACTTACATACACTGTTCTCTGCTATGCATATAAAGTATCATGGATTTTATTTGAACTGCTTATTTAGATTTTTTTCCTTCAGATCATCTTCTGGGACATGAAAGAAGGAACCAGAAAACTTGGGCAGTATCAACTTTAAATGAGCCACACAATTTATTTTCTGTTAGTGGCATGCATATTACGGGGTCATTATACTTGACACACGACATTTTTTTTTTTTTTCTTACAAACGTCTGTCTCAAGGGACCCTATCATCCTAATAGGTTCTGATGAACACTTTTGTCAATAAAAAAAAAGGTGTGTATGACAGGATTTTAGTATTTCCAGGTAGCTGAGAAAAATGAGTAAGATAGGAACAGCTTTTCCTTTCCAATCAGTGGTTGAGAGGATAATAGAAAGTGGAATGTCGGTTTTATCAAAATATAATCCAGCTCTGGACTAGACCTTGGCAGTGGGTGGGGGGGTCAGAAAGAGGACAGTACAGGGAGGTGAGTTTTGCTATCAAGCATTCTAATGTAATAAGCCCTACATTTCTGTAAAACCACTGTCTTAGATTCATAAGGAGGAATAGTCCCCATGATGAAAAATGATATATTTGAGAGATATTCTGTTTTTAATCAATTTATCATATTTCCACATTTTTTGCATGTGGAACATTGATTTTGATTTCTGTGGCTTGCATTCTAGAGTTCGTCAAACAGATGGAACAGTGGAGAATTCTAAACAAATGGTTTAAATATTTTGATGTCTTTAACATCGTTGTGATAGAAGTTTCTGGACAAAAAACGTAAAGGATATGATTTTCTCACAAATAAACCCATCAGGTGTCCCCTCCCCACTGTTCCCTCTGCACATTTGGCATCTTCCTGATGACTTCAAGATATAGAAACATTTTATGAAATATTTGAGATGAAACATTTATTGGAAACTTTGGCAAATGACTATGAACAGACATAATGTATTAATAGTAAAAGCTAATAAAACAATATTCAGCCGAAGGTTTGACGCATACCCAGTAGTTTCTTCCCCTACAGTTCAAGTATGAAGAGTGTAGCACACTGGAGGCAGTTACATTTTCAGAATGAAAGGCATTATAATTCCTGATCCTTTGGCTCCTTCACTTAAAGTCTTGCTCAATTGTAAAATGTAACCTGAGATTTAATAACTAGTGTTATCCTGAGAGGATGCTTAGGGATACATTTAGATTAAAAAATATATATTCACATCTTCTGCATAACTGGCAGATTTTTCTTTCTTGCTCAGGAGAGGACTGACAGCTTACTCACCTTTCTGTATTCCATGGGCAATTGCAGCATATATCTTTCAGTCATGATATAAAATAGTTCTCCAGACCAACAGTTTTTTTTTTACAAGCTATTACTGAGTTATCTGGGTGTCAGGGATTTGATAAATGCATGTGTAAAAAACCTGAAAATGGGTGTATGGGACCTCTTTGA
The DNA here is from genome assembly GCF_019923935.1 of Bubalus bubalis. Lineage (NCBI taxonomy): Eukaryota > Metazoa > Chordata > Mammalia > Artiodactyla > Bovidae > Bubalus > Bubalus bubalis. The sequence goes on along the minus strand of NC_059159.1, from coordinate 82,060,844 downwards.
AATGATCACATCTTCTTCCTCAAAATCTTTTGGATCTGCAGCAATCCATATTGTTTCTGCCCCATCTTGGTTGGCGGTTCCTTTTCAATCTCATTTATAGTCTTCTGGTTCTGCTTGTGCTTTACTAATTTAAAATAAAAAAGATCATTTATTTTTGAATAGATAATATTTTCATATACTATAAAAAAATAAGGATCCAAAGAATAAATGGGTGAAATAAATAATTGCGTGAGATAAGTCTCCATTCTTTGTCTACTAGTAATCTAATTTCTTGGCAATTCATTGCAGAGAAGCTCTTTACATTTGAAAGAATCTGTGTTTCAGTTTTTCTACTAACAGCATATTCTACATATTATTCACTTTGATTTTTTCCACTTAAAATATATATTTTAGATACCAGTCCTATAAAACTATCTCATCCTTTGTGGTGACCTCATAGCATCATTTAATATATGTCATATAGATTCATATGATTATGAATTATGATTATGAATCCTTATGATTATACAGTGGAAGTGAGAAATAGATTTAAGGGATGGATCTGATAGAGTACCTGATGAACTATTGTCGGAGGTTCATGACATTGTACAGGAGGCAGGGATCAAGACCATCCCCAAGAAAAAGAAATGCAAAAAAGCAAATGGCTGTCTGAGGAGGCCTTACAAATAGCTGTGAAAAGAAGAGAAGTGAAAAGCAAAGGAGAAAAGGAAAGATAAACCCATTCGAATGCAGAGTTCCAAAGAATAGAAAGGAGAGATAAGAACGCCTCCCTCAGCAATCAATGCAAAGATATAAAGGAAAACAATAGAATAGCAATGACTAGAGATCTCTTCAAAAAAGTCAGAGAAAACAAGGGAACATTTCAAGCAAAGATGGGCTCAATAAAGGACAGAAATGGTATGGACCAAGCCAAAGCAGAAGATATTAAGAAGAGGTGGCAAGAATACAACAGAAGAACTATACAAAAAATATTTTCATGACCCAGATAATCACGATGGTGTGATCACTCACCTAGAGCCAGACATCCTGGAATGTGAAGCCAAGTGGGCCTTAGGAAGTATCACTATGAAGAAAGCTAGTGGAGGTGATGGAATTCCAGTTGAACTATTTCAAATCCTGAAAGATGATGCTGTGAAAGTGCTGCACTCAATATGTCAGCAAATTTGGAAAACTGAGCAGTGGCCACAGGACTGGAAAAGGTCAGTTTTCATGCCAATCCCAAAGAAAGGCAATGCCGAAGAATGGTCAAACTACTGCACAGTTGCACGCATTTCACAGGCTAATAAAGTAATGCTCAAAATTCTCCAAGCCAGGCTTCAGCAATATGTGAATCGTGAACTTCCAGGTGTTCAAGTTGGTTTTAGAAAAGGCAGAGGAACCAGAGATCAAATTGTGAACATCTGCTGGATCATCGAAAAAGCAAGAGAGTTCCAGAAAAACATCTATTTCTGCTTTATTGACTATGCCAAAGCCTTTGACTCTGTGGATCACAATAAACTGTGGCAAACTCGAAAGAGATGGGAACGCCAGACCACCTGACCTGCCAATTGAGAAACCTGTATGCAGGTCAGGAAGCAACAGTTAGAACTTGACATGGAACAATAGACTGGTTTCAAATAGGAAAAGGAGTACATCAAGGCTGTATATTGTCACCCTGCTTATTTAACTTATATGCAGAGTACATCATGGGAAATGCTGGGCTGGAGGAAGCACAAGCTGGAATCAAGATTGCCGGGAGAAATATCAATAATCTCAGATATGCAGATGACACCACCCTTATGGCAGAAAATGAAGAAGAACTAAAGAGCCTCTTGATGAAAGTGAAAGAGGAGAGTGAAAAAGTTGGCTTAAAACTCAACATTCAGAAAACTAAGATCATGGCATCCGGTCTCATCACTTCATGGCAAATAGATGGGGAAACAGTGGCTGACTTTATTTTGAGGGGCTCCAAAATCACTACAGATGATGATTGCAGCCATGAAATTAAAAGAAGCTTACTCCTTGGAAGGAAAGTTATGACCAACCTAGACAGCATATTAAAAAGCAGAGACATTACTTTGCCAACAAAGGTCTGTCTAGTCGAGGCTATGGTTTTTCCTGTATTCATGTATGGATGTGAGAGTTGGACTATAAAGAAAGCTTTGCGCTGAAGAATTGATGCTTTTGAACTGTGGTGTTGGAGAAGACTCTTGAGAGTCCCTTGGACTGCAAGGAGATCCAGCCAGTCCATCCTAAAGGAGATCAGTCCTGGGTGTTCATTGGAAGGACTGATGTTGAAGCTGAAACTCCAATATTTTGGCCACCTGATGTGAAGAGCTGACTCATTTGAAAAGACCCTTATATTGGGAAATATTGAAGGCAGGAGGAGAAGGGGACGACATGGATGGTTATGGAAGAGGATGAGATGGTTAGGTTTTATCAGCGACTCAATGGACATGAGTTTGGGTAGACTCTGGCAGTTGGTGATGGACAGGGAGGCCTGGCGTGCTGTGGTTCATGGTGTCGCAGAGTCAGACACGACCGAATGACTGAACTGATAGATTCATATTTAACCTGTTTCTTTTTTTTTTTTAAATAAAAGTCCTGCATTAAATATCTTTCTGCAGGCTTTATTATGTTCTTGTATAATTAAGTTCACATAATAAATTTTAGGAACAGAACTTCTGAACCAAAGTATATGCACATTTTTAATTTAAATAGATAAATTTCCAAATTGCCCCTTAGAGGCTAGAGTAACAGAAACTCCCACAATCAATAAATGAGAAGTTTTCTGGTATTAATCGATAGTTTTTTTATAATATTGATTAGCTTTTTCTATAGCTACAACTTTCTCCTTCGCCTCCCTTCTACCACCATACTATATTTTGGTGGTAAAATTTCCCTTCACTTACATACTGCCACCACAATATATCTATTGGCTCTTGAGTCACATTTGTATCTTCCAATATACTTATGTTTTATTACTTGATTAACTTTAAATTTTAAGTCTATCACTTATACTGAAAATACAAATAAATTTGCACAAATAAAGTATCCCTTCTCTTTGACTTCTGACTTCATTCTATTATTCCAACATTGTCAGAATTCAAAATATTTCTGTTCAGTAGCCTAAAGCCTTAGCCAATTTTTTGCTTAAGTCACTTTCACTAAACAACAACAACAAAAAAGAATTTATTGGCTTTTGGCTTCAAATCTAGGTGCTTCTGGATCCAAACATTACTATCAGTCATCAACTTTCCCCTTCTCAGGGGTTAATGTTCCTTGTGGTAATTTCATTTTCTGATTGTGTCTCAGCTTATTGTGGCAGAATTTCCAGGCTGATGGTGTAGGAGTTTAGCAGTTGTATGGATTCATATTTCAATCTTGTTGGATCCATTGGATTAGGGTCCTATTAATAAACCACGTATTGTATTAAATGCCTTCATTTGCTGCATCTGGGTCATATGTATTACCTTATGCAAGGGGATAGTATCAGCCACACAGAATCCACATGGACTAAGAGTAGGGGAGGAATGGTATTTTTAATGCCAAGTTATAATTGTTGTTTTGTTCAGTTGCCCAGCCATGTCCATCTCTTTGTGACCCTGTGGAATGACCCCATGCATGCCAGGCCTCCCTGTCCCTCACCATCTCCTAAAGTTTGCCCAAGTTCATGTCCATCGCATCAGTGATACCATCCAGCCATCTCATTCTCTGACACCCTCTTCTCCATCTGCCCTCAGTCTTTCCCAGAATCAGGGACTTTTCCAATGAGTCAGCTGTTTGCATTAGGTGACCAAAATACTGGAGCTTCAGCTTCAGCATCAGTCCTTCCAATGTGTATTCAGGGTTCATTTCCCTTAAAATTAACTAGTTTGATCTCCTTGCTGCCCAAGGAATTCTCAGGAGTCTTGTCTAGCACCACAATTTGAAGGCATCATTTCTTTGGTGTTCTGCCTTCTGTATGATCCAGCTCTCATAAGCATACATGATGACTGGGAAGACCATAGCCTTAGCTATAGAGACCTTTTTTGGGAGAGTAATGTCTCTGCTTTTCAACACACTGACTAGGTTTGTCATAGCTTTCCTGCCAAGAAGCAATCATCTTCTGATTTCATGGCTGCAGTCACCATCCATAGTGATTTGAGAGCCCAAGAAGAGGAAATCTGTCACTACTTCCACACCCACACTTTCCCCTTCTTTTTGCCATGAAGTAATGGGCAAGATGCCATGATCTTAGTTTTTTTTTTTTTATTATTTAGTTTTAAGCCAGCTGTTTAAATCTCCTCCTTCACCCTCGTCAAGAGGTTCTGTAGTTCCTCTTCACTTTTTTCCATTACAGTGGTATCAACCTCATATCTGAGATTGTTTAGGTTTTCCCCACCTATCTTGATTCCAGCTTGTAACTCATCCACCTTGGCATTTCTCATGATGTGCTCAGTGTATAGGTTAAATAAACAAAGTGACAGCAGACAGCCCAGTCAAAATCCTTTCTCAATCCTGAACCAATCAATTTTTTCATACAGGGTTCTAACTGTTGCTTCTTGACCCTCATTCAGGTTTATTAGGAGACGGGTAAGATGGTCTGGTATTCCCATCTCCTTAAGAGCTTTCCACAGTTTGTTATGATTCACACAGTCAAAGGCTTTAGCATAGTTGATGAAACAGAGGTAGATGCTTTTTCTGGAATTCCCTTGATTTCTCTATGATCTAGTGAATGTTGGCGATTTGATCTCTGGTTCCTCTGCCTTATCTAAACCCAGGTTGGACATCTGGGAATTCTTGGTTTGCATAATGCTGAAGCCTAGCATGCAAGATTTTAAGCATGACTACTAGCATGTGAGATGAGTGCAATTGTCTGATGATCAACACATTATTTAGTACTACCCTTCTTGGGAATTGGGATGAGGATTGATTTTTTCCAGTCCTGTGGCCACTGCTGGGTCTTCCAGATTTGGTGACATATTGAGTGCAACACTTTGATAGCATCAACTTAGGGTTTTGGACAGCTCTGCTGGAATTCTATCACATCCACCAGCTTTTTTTGTCAGCAGTGCTTCCTGAGGTCCACTAGACTTCACATTCCAGAATGTCTGGCTCTGGGTGACTGCCCACACCATCATAGTTATCCAGTTCATTAAAATATTTTTGTACAGTTCTTCCTTGTATTCTTTCCATCCACTGGAGGAGGGAATGGCAAACTACCCCAGTACACTTGCCATGAGAACTTCATGAGCTGTATAAAATACAAAATTATAATTATTGCCTGATAAAGGATAGGATGGTTGGTAGGTATCCGCAAATGTCTAGAACACTGTTTTTCTCAGATTTCAATTTTTCTTTAGCTCCCAGATGTCTGTTCATTTTGCTTGAAATCTATATCCTAATACATAAGTTCCTTTACTTGCTGACCATAATCAAGTCTAATCATGCATCCTTTCCTGATCTCCTCTCCTTTTACACATAAAACTTGTGTTCCAGGTATACTAACTGCATAGTATTCCCCAACAGATTGTTTCTCACATTCCTCCATGTCTGATTTTTAATATGAAACATTTTGGAGCATTTAAAATATATGCAAAAGACATAATAACAGCTGTATACCCACTACTGAGACTAAACAGTTAGTAACATTTTACCATATTTGTTTTCAGATCTCTGTTTTGTTGCAGATGTAAAATATTACAAATCGAGCTGAATGCTGTACATGTCAATTGCATTTGTGTTTTAGACTCTGTTTACATATTTAAGTAGTTATGAACAATATTAACTGTACTTTATGGAGAACCCCAAATGGCAATATATACTTAAGGAGGCAGCTCAGTTTTCCCAAAAGGGAATTGTGACTGTGAAAATTCATCACTCATATCTCTGTCACAGAGAACATAGTTGACTGATGTCCACAGCTGCTGCCCACTTGATCTGCCTCCAAGTTGAGGCCTTTCTTTTGCAATACTGTCTCAGCCAATGACTGAACCCCTAGAGTCCCCACTGAGGTACCGATGCAGTTGTTTCGTGTACCATGTGGAATCCCTTTAATGGACCACTTTAGTTCAAGGACTCCTCACTGGTCTAGGCAGCACTTTCTTAGATCTACAATATGATCAGAAACCCTTCCTCACCACTCCCTCTTTCCCCCTCTCCTCCCACTACATGTGGTCTGAAGGCTCCTCTATTTATTCCTCCTTTCTCCACTCTAGCCTCTAACATGCTTTCCCCATTAAATCACCTTTGGGTCTAATCTTGCCTTGATCTTTACTTCTCTGAGGAACTGAACACAGCGATATTTGAATACCAACCTGGATGGCATAAATGTGACTGCCTTACTCTAGAGAAGTAACACTTGTCTGGCAGTTCTGTAGACATTCCCTTTATTCCCCTCATTTCATTTCACATCTACTCTTACCATCATTCTCAGTATTGTGTCTAAAGGTGGACTTCTGTTATTCTACTCTCCAGAAAGTAAAACCACCTGTTTTTCACAGAAGTGGCCTCCCTGTATAAGTCAAGAAGAGGACCAGGAGTCTAAGAATGTCTAATTCACAGATTCTCCTGATTTGTTGACACCCTCCCCCATACCAGCTTAAGTATTGAGATTCGGCTTGATTCTTATTGCTCATCTTCATCCCCATTCTACCATGTGAACCTGACTCCTAAACATACTTGGAAACAGAGTGTGCACACTTGCATTCACAGGGTCAGTGAGGCTTTAGCTTATTCATTCCACTAAATTTATTGCCACCAATCTACCTAGTTTCTCTCTATGAAAATTTTATTTCATTTTCCTTTCAATCATCTCTGCAATGTTTTATTCAACAAACATTTACTGATCATCCACTATGAACTAAGATTTGAGCTTAGTGCTGAGGATACATAAGCAAAGACAAAAGCAATCTGTCTTCCCTATGGAGTTTATAATCTAAATGGGTAGACAGATGGTTATTGAATAAATGTAAAATCACAATGGCTGATGTGTTTTACAAGTTGTGGATGTAGAGATCAATGGTGTTATGAGACTGTGTAACATGAAATCTGACTTACGAGGTCAGGAAAACAGTGAATGCATTTTCATTTGAAAGAAAACTAAGAATTAAGAATATATTGCAATAGGAGAAATCACATGCCAAAGTCCTTTAGCAGTTATCTGCTGATTGCAACTCCAGGGAGGTGGAAGGTAAAGAGGAGACGAGGAGTGAGAAGGAGAGATAAGGTTGAAAATGGGACACCTACCATACTCTCAGAAAAGATGAAGTATTTATGTGATGACTGGTGTTGAAGATAGTGAAGTTGAAGCTATCCAGACCATCCTTATAGCCTTCAGTGAGGAAAGGTTTCATAGGAAAGACCATTGTGGCTTACAAGTATCCATTTCAGTTCTATACGTCCTTAAACCACATCTGGAATTCTTGCTAATTTTGAATATAGACACTTTTTTTTTAGAGTCAGCCGAATATGTTCTATTCTAAATGTTTTAGAGTCATTTAAAATTTATATATAAGTTGTTTGGCATAATATAAAACCTGGGACTTAAAGAAATGCTTGCCATCTTTGAATAACTGAAAGATTATGGATAGACTAGTCTGTTGGCTACAGGACTCAGAAGCAGAGTTAGAGTAGAAGCTTCATGGAGTACTGTTATTGTTTAGTCAGTAAGTCCTGTTCGACTCTTTTGTGACCCCATGGACTGTAACCCACCAGGCTCCTCTGTCCATGGGATTTTCCAGGCAAGAATACTGGAGTGGGTTGCCATTTCCTTCTTATGGAGTACAGTTTAGTCCTAATAGAAAAACAAAATAGAAAAGACAAATAAGAGCAAAAAAACAAAAAAACATTTTGCCATTGACTTAAAGACTTAAAATGGAATTGATTGATTCAGAATGAATTTCCCATCAATGAAGGGAAATACTACGGTAAACAGTCATTTCCGGGGATATCTTATTTGCATTTTTATATGTGGTCATGAAGAGGGAAATGTTAATACAACAGATGATAGTTGAATCAGATAACCTTGAAGGATACCTGCTTTTTGGATTCCATGAATCTAACTTCTGTTGCTACCCTAGTTCAGTTCTTGGCCACTTAAACATCACCACTTTTTTTTTTTTTTTTTTTTGTCTGCAGGAAGCCTAGGCAGTTCTTTCGCCTGAGGCTTAAGATCTGAATGAGCTGGATGTTGCTCTTTTACTTTTTTCAAAATGGAAAATATGTTTTTGGTTTGTAAATGCACTCAGAGGCACAGGAATGGGCACTGAAATTATTATTTTTTAAATGAAATAAAAATAGAGCTGACAGCTAAAGAACTTTCACAGCAGTTATTATGATGTGTTATTATTAGCAGCAGCATGTGGTGACATTTTAGGCTCTAAATTCGCAGAAATACTTCCTGGATCATAGATATTCCAGATGCTAAGGGGAAGGAAACAGAAATGCTGGTGTCTGGCTTCACATGAGAGAATTTAAAAACCAAATGAAATAAGAAGGTGGATAATTTTGTACTAGATAGTAGAGACTGATTTATCTCTATCCCTAGGCATTGAAGGGTTAATTCTCAGACTTTGCTACAAATGTAAATACCTGCCACCAAGAACAAAATATTCTGAGGAATATATTTGACTCTTTAAGCATATGAAATCTGTCATATTATTAGTGACTTAACAGCAGACTATATCGTGTTTCATGGATTTAGTCAGCATGAGCCCTCTAAAACACAGCTGAACCGAGTGAAAATCTAACATGATGTGGCCTCATTTCCAACCAGAAAAGGCTTCTGTATGCATATAAGCTTTCAGATTTTCCTGAAGAGGTTTCCTGCTTTTAGTAGTAAATTTCTTATAGCAGAAATTGGATGTTGACATTCTATACGTGGAATTAAGACAGCGGAGTGTATTCATTAAAAGTGTGGCTTTGGAATCAGTGAGCTGCTTCCATGGCTCTGCTCATCACTAGATATGTACTCCTGGGAAGTTGATTCCTCTCTTCAAACCTTTCTTTCCTCATCTGTAATATGTAATAATAGTGGTCCCTACCTCATGGGATGTATTTAGTTTTATTCAGTTCAGTTCAGTTGCTCAGTCATGTCCGACTCTTTGCGACCCCATGAATCACAGCACGCCAGGCCTCCCTGTCCATCACCAACTCCCAAAGTTCACCCAGACTCACGTCCATTGAGTTAGTGATGCCATCCAGCCATCTCATCCTCTGTCGTCCCCTTCTCCTCCTGCCCCCAATCCCTCCCAGCATCGAGTCTTTTCCAATGAGTTAACTCTTTTCATGAGGTGGCCAAAGTACTGAAGTTTCATCTTTAGCATCATTCCTTCCAAAGAAATCCCAGGGCTGATCTCCTTCAGAATGGACTGGTTGGATCTCCTTGCAAATCAAGTCTTTCAGTGTATGTATGGCAATGTCACACAATTGGCAAGTCATGAAACCAAGACTCATACCATACCAGGCCCTTAAATCACAGGGAACAATGCGTAGTCTGAGTCTGATTGCGTACCTCCTGGATTTGAACTCTGGCTCCACCAGTAACTTATTTTGCTACTAAGGCATGTTTGTATTCTTAGTATAGAAGCCGACTCAGAGTCTTCAATGTGCTATTTGTTTTTATTTTACAAATGTTAACCTAGCAGTGCTATTCAGGATGGATTATGAAACCCTTTAAAGAAGTTGAATAAAAGGAAATTTGTTGTATCAGATGGGAATTTGTTTGGCTCTTACAGAAATTCTCACAAACAGTGACTTAAACAGTTAGGGTGTTTACTTTTTGTCACAAAATGAATATTTGCATATAGTGGTCAAGGGGTCATGCTGTAGCTCCATCATGTCATTAGGGGCTTGAGATCTATCCTGTCTGCTTGCCCATCCTCAGCCTGGGGTTGTGCCCCTCTGTGGTGACAAGTCTGTTGTTCCACCTTCCTATTCAGGTACCAGGCAGGAGGTGGAAGGGCAAAGAAAAAAAAGGCACATGCTGTTTCTGACATCCACGTAAATCCTGAAAAGCAACTTATTTTTACCTCTCATTGGTCAAAACCCTTTAGATTATCCTCTATCAGGAGTCTGGGAAACAAAGTTTTAGTGAATACAGTGTTACCACTATTAAATGAAATTTTTTGTTGTTAATATGGATAATATAGAAGAGACAAATGGACATTGGGACAATGTAATCTCAGACAAAGTATAGAAAAATGGATTTGATGCTAAACTGCCTACTCGCACTCTCATTGTTAGGTTTAATTCTTCAAATCCTTTAGTAGCCATAAATCGTCCTATTTGCAGATGATGGTAAAGGTTAGTATGTCCCAATGCTGTGAATAGATACGGTCTGTATTTGTCTGGTTCCGAGTTCTATGAAGGGCCTCCCAGATGGCGCTAGTGTTAAAGAACCTGCCTGCCAATGCAGGAGACATAAGAGATATGGGTTCACTCCTTGGGTTGAGAAGATCCCCTGGAGGAGGGTGTGGAAACCCACTCCAGTGTTCATGGAGAATCCCACGGACAGAGGAGCCTGGCAGGCTACAGTCATAGGGTCACAAAGAATCATATGCAACTGAAGCGGCTTAGTACGCACACACAAGTTCTTTGCACGCTGTGATCTTTGCACTGTACCACCACAGTCTTTCCATTGGGATGCTGTCTCTGATCTGGTAGCAGATCATTGGATTCCTGGCTTTAATCCTTATCATTTATATCTTCTCAGAAATGGCAGGTATATGGTTAACTGTGCTGCTGCTGCTGAACTGAAATATAAGTATGTGTACATTGTAAAAGGTGGTTATATCGTGGGGCAGGGTTGTCCTGTGAACAGAGCAATTAACTCAGATGTAGGAAAGCTAGGGTCTTATGCTTTGTTTCATCTCTGCTGACAATGGTAGTTAACTTTTCAGGTCCTGAACTATTCCCATTTGTGAGACAGAAAAGGTGATCTGACCCTCATATCTGACCCTGTTCTTGTAAAGATAAAATTAGACAGTAGATGTGAAAGTACTTTTCGGAAGTTTAAGTGCTTGCTATACAAATACAGGGAATTATTATTATTGATCTAGTAGCCCAGAGTGGCAGTCTGCCTGATCCTCTATCAGAGGCTTAATTGAACAGTTTCAGTGTAGACATCTAAGCTGACAGCATTTGAAGACTGATTCTCCTCTCTGACAAAGCCCAAGAACTAGACAAAGGCATTCTCTTCTCTCTGGTGCTTGCCTGTGAGGGTGTTTTCGGCACCTTCTAGAAAATAAATGTAAACCTCAGTCTTTAAAATGAGATATCCACTCCTCACAGACCCATTGAAGATTATTTGTGTGAAGAGTGTGTGAGACACAATTTTCTCTTTATATTTCTTCTAAATAAAATAAAATATGATTTAATTTACTGTGGCAACAATAATTTATTAAGTGGTTACTACATCTCAGATATTGTACTTGTGCCTGGGGACACAGCAGGAAACAAGAAAAATATGGTTCCTACCTTCATGGATTTTCTAATCTATCATGGAAGAATAATATTAGACAGTTAATTAAACATTTCATGTTTCATTAGGCACCTCAGTATGTCACAAATCAGTACAAAATGATGTAACGAGGTATAAGAAAGAAGCACAATGGAAACTTTCTTTGTACATTGAATACTTACACACACACACACACACACACACACATGCCTTTTCACACTCATGAGAAATGTGCCCTAAGAATTCTTAATTTTATAAATCCATAAAGTCAATTTTAAAATGTGATTTTTACCCCAAATTCAGAAAAGTATGCATAAAAAATTCAACTGACCAATAAGAACCTTACTGATTTTAGAAAAGCAATACTGAAAAAATTCATAAAACTGTAATGATAAAGTCTTTGTTAGGTTACATCATTATATTTTTATTAACATTGATAAAGACTTTGGAATACCTGAAGACAGAAAGGAATTACATGAATATGATGCATGCCTAAGTGTGTAGCTATGTATCATGCTGGTAATAAATAGACAAAGGGAATATAAAGTTAGGTCATCACAGAGAAGCAGGGACCTTTGACCTTTCTCTTGAGGTTATCTTCCTTTAAGCTGAACACTTGCTTTGGCTAGTTACTCTATACTTGTACAAAATATTTCAGATCTGAAGGCAAAGCTTCCAAATCAGTGTCATCAAATGAAGATGCCTCTTTTATTTGACAAAAACTATCACTAACAATTCTTAAATGAATTTTTTATCCAATTAATAATAGTTTGTTATTGTTGTTCAGTCGCTCAGTAGTGTCCAACTCTTTGTGACCCCATGGAGCAGTACATCAGGGTTCATGTCCTTCACCATCTCCTGGAACATGCTCAAACTTATGTCCATTGAATGATACCATCCAACCATCTCATCCTCTGTTGTCCCCTTCTCCTCCAGCCTTCTATCTTTCCCAGCATCAGGGTCTTTTCCATGAGTCAGTTCTTTGCAACAGGTGGTCAAAGTATTGGAGCTTCAGCTTCAGCATGAGTACTTCCAAAGAATATTCAGGATTGATTTCTTTAGGATTGACTGGTTTGATCTCCTTGCAGTCTTGAGAGTCTTCTCCAACACCACATTTCAAAGGCATCAATTCTTTGTCACTCAGCCTTCTCACATCCATACATGTCGACTGGAAAAAACCATAGCTTTCACTATGCAGACCTTTGTTGACAATGTAATGTTTCTGCTTTTTAATAGGCTGTTTAGGTTGGTCAAAGCTTTCCTTACAAGGAGGAAGTTTATTTTAATTTCATGACTGCAGTCACTGTCTGCAGTGATTTTGGAGCCCCCACAAATAAAATATGTGACTGATTCCATTGTTTCCCCATCTATTAGCCATGAAGTGAGGGGACTGGATGCCCTGATCTTCAATTTTTGAATGTTGAGTTTTAAGCCAGCTTTTTCATTCTCCTCTTTCACCTTTATCAAGAGGCTCTTCAGTTCCTCTTTGCTTTCTGCCTTAATGATGGAGTCATATGCATATCTGAGGTTATTAATATTTCTTCTGGCAATCTTGATTCCAGCTTTTGCTTCATCCAGTCCAGTATTTCGCATATTGTACTCTGCATTCATTTCAGTTCAGTCGCTCAGTTGTGTCTGACTGTTTACAACCCCATGGACTACAGCACGCCAGGCTTCCTGTCTATCACCAACTACTGGAGCTTACTTAAACAAATGTCCATCGAGTCAGTGATGCCATCCAAAAATCCCATCTTTGTCATCCCCTTCTCCTCCCGCTTTCAATCTTTCCCAGCATCAGGAGCTTTTCTAATGAGTCTGTTCTTTACATCAGGTGGCCAAATACTGGAGTTTCAGATTCTGCATCAGTCCTTCCAATGCATATTCAGGACTGATTTTCTTTAGGATGGACTGGTTGGATCTCTTTCCAGTCCAAGGGACTCTCAAGAGTCTTCTCCAACACCACAGTTCAAAAGCATCATTTCTTCAGCACTCAGCTTTCTTTATAGTCCAGCTGTCACATCCATATATGACTATTGGAAAAACGATACTTTTGACAAGATGGACCTTTGCTGGAAAAGTAATATCTCTTCTTTTAATATGCTGTCTAGGCTGGTCATAACTTTTCTTCCAAGGAGTAAACATCTTTTAATTTCATGGCTGCAGTCACCATCTGCAGTGATTTTGAAGCCCAAGAAAATAAAGTCTGCCCTGTTTCCATTGTTTCCCCATCTATTTGCCATGAAATGGTGGGACCAGGTGCCATAATCTTAGTTTTTTGAATGTTGAGGTATAAGCCAACTTTTTCACTCTCCTCTTTCATTTTCATCAACATACTTTTTAGTTCTTCTTTGCTTTCTGCTATAAGGGTGGTTTTCTCTGTATATCTAATGTTATTGATATTTCTCTTGGCAATCTTATTCCAGCCCAACATTTTTCAAGAAGTACTCTGCATATAAGTTAAATAAGCAGGTGACAATATACAGCCTTGATGTACTCCTTTCCTATCTTGGAACCAGTGTGTTGTTCTATGTCTAGTTCTAACTGTTGCTTTTTAACCTGCATACAGATATCTCAGGAGGCAGGTCAGGTGGTCTTGTATTCCCATCACTTTAAGAATTTTCCACAGTTTGTTGTGATCCATACAGTTAAAGGCTTTGGCATAGTCAATAAAGCAGTTCAGTTCAGTTCAGTTGCTCAGTCATGTCCCACTCTTTGCGACCCCATGAACCGCAGCAGCCAGGCATCCCTGCCATCACCAACTGCTGGAGTCTACTCAAACCCATGACCACTGAGTCTGTGATGCCATCCAAACATCTCATCCTCTATTGTCCCCTTCTCCTCCTGCTTTCAGTCTTTCCCAGCATCAGGGTCTTTTCAAATGAGTCAGCTCTTCACATCAGGTGGCCAAAATATTGGAGTTTCAGCTTCAGCATCAGTCCTTCCAATGAACACCCAGGACTGATCTCCTTTAGGATGAACTGGTTGGATCTCCTTGCAGTCCAAGGGACTCTCAAGAGTCTTCTTCAACACCACAGTTCAAAAGCAACAATTCTTCAGTGTTCAGCTTTCTTTATAGTCCGATTCCCACATCCATACATGACTACTGGAGAAACCATAGCCTTGACCAGACAGATCTTTGTTGGCAAAGTAATGTCTCTGCTTTTTAATATTCTGTCTAGGTTGGTCATAACTTTCCTTCCAAGGAGTAAGTGTCTTTTAATTTCATGGCTGCAATCACCATCTGCAGTGATTTTGGAGCCCCCAAAAATAAAGTCTGACACTGTTTCCACTGTTTTCCCATCTATTTCCCATGAAGTGATGGGACCAGATGCCATGATCTTCGTTTTCTGAATGTTGAGTTTTAAGCCAACTTTTTCACTCTCCACTTTCACTTTCATCAACAGGCTTTTGAGTTCCTCTTCACTTTCTGCCATAAGGGTGGTGTCATCTGCAAATCTGAGGTTATTGATATTTCTCCCGGCAATCTTGATTCCAGCTTGTGCTTCTTCCAGCCCAGCATTCCTCATGATGTACTCTGCATATAAGTTCAATAAGCAGGGTGACAATATACAGCTTTGATGTACTCCTTTTCCTATTTGGAACCAGTCTGTTTTTCCATGGCCAGTTCTAACTGTTGCTTCCTGACCTGCATATAGGTTTCTCAAGAGGCAGGTCAGGTGGTCTAGCGTTCCCATCTCTTTCAGAGTTTGCCACAGTTTATTGTGATCCACAGAGTCAAAGGCTTTGGTATAGTCAATAAAGCAGAACTAGATGTTTTTCTGGAACTCTCTTGCTTTTTCCATGATCCAGCAGATGTTGGCAATTTGATCTCTGGTTCCTCTGCCTTTTCTAAAACCTGCTTGAACATCTGGAAGTTCACAGTTCATGTTTTGCTGATGACTGGCTTGGAGAATTTTGAGCATTACTTTCCTAGCGTATGAGATGAGTACAATTGTGTGGTAGTTTGAGCATTCTTTGGTATTGCCTTTCTTTGGGATTGGCATGAAAACTGACTTTTTCAAGTCCTGTGGCCACTGCTCAGTTTTCCAAATTTGCTGACATATTGAGTGCAGATCTTTTACAGCATCATCTTTCAGGATTTTAATAGCTCAACTGGAATTCCATCACCTCTGCTAGCTTTGTTCATAGTGATACTTCCTAAGGCCCACTTGACTTCACATTCCAGGATGTCTGGGTCTAGGTGAGTGTGAGTGATCACACCATTGTGATTATCTGGCTTGTGAAGATCTTTTTTGTACAGTTCTTCTGTGTATTCTTTCCACCTCTTCTTAATGTCTTCTGCTTCAGTTTGGTCCATACCACTTCTGTCCTTTATTGAGCCCATCTTTGCATGAAATATTCCCTTGGTATGTCTAATTTTCTTGAAGAGATCTCTAGTCTTTCCCATTCTATTGTTTTCCTTATTTCTTTGCATTGATCACTGAGGAAGGCTTTCTTATCTCTCCTTGCTATTCTTTGGAACTCTGCATTCAAATGGGTATATCTTTCTTTTTCTCCTTTGTTTATCACCTCTCTTCTTTTCACAGCTATTTGCAAGACCTCCTCAGGCAGCCATTTTACTGTTTTGCATTTCTTTTTCTTGGGGATGGTCTTAATCCCTGTCTCCTGTACCATGTCATGAACCTGTGTCCATAGTTTATCAGGCACTCTATCTATCAGATCCAGTCCCTTAAATCTATTTCTCACTTCCACTGTATAGTCATAAGGAATTTGATTTAGGTCATACCTGAATGGTCTAGTGGTTTTCCCTACTTTCTTCAATTTAAGTCTGAATTTGGCAATATGGAGTTCATGATCTGAGCCACAGTCAGCTCCTGGTCTTGTTTTTGCTGACTGTATAGAGCTTCTCCATCTTTCACTGAAAGGAATATAACCAATCTGATTTTGGTGTTGACTATCTAGTGATGTCCATGTGTACAGTCTTTTCTTGTGTTGTTGGAAGGGGTGTTTGCTATGATCAGTGCATTCTCTTGGCAGAACTCTATTAACCTTTGCCCTGCTTCACTTTATACTCCAAGGCCAAATTTTTCTCTTACTCCAGGTATTTTTTTGACTTCCTACTTTTTTGTTCCCATCCCCTATAATGAAAAGGACATCTTTTGGGGGTGTTAGTTCTAGAAGGTCTTTTAGGTCTTCATAGAACTGTTCGGCTTCTTCAGCATTCCTGGTTGGGGCATAGACTTGGATTACTGTGATATTGAAGCATGTGCCTTGGAAATGAACAGAGATCATTTTGTCGTTTTTGAGATTGCATCCAAGTACTGCCTTTCGGACTCTCTTGTTGACTATGATGGCTACTCCATTTCTTCTAAGGGATTCTTGCACACAGTAGTAGATATAATGGTCATCTGAGTTAAATTCACCCATTCCAGTCCATTTTAGTTCACTGATTCCTAGAATGCAGTGTTCACTCTTGCCTTCTCCTGTTGGATCACTTCCAATTTACCTTAATTCTTGGACCTAACATTCCAGGTTCCTATGCAATATTGCTCTTTACAGCATCAGACCTTGCTTCTATCACCAGTCACATCTACAACTTGGTGTGTTTTTTGCTTTGGCTCCATCCCTTCATTCTTTCTTGAGTTATTTCTCCACTGATCTCCAGGAGCATATTGTGCACCTACTGACCTGGGGAGTTCATCTTTCAGTATCCTATCTTTTTGTCTTTTCATACTTTTCATGGGGTTTTCAAGGCAAGAATACTGAAGTGGTTTGCAATTCCCTTCTTCAGTGGACCACAATCTGTCAGACCTCTCCAGCATGACCTGCCTGTCTTGGGTGGCCCCATATGGCATGGCTTCATTTCACTGAGTTAGACAAGGCTGTGGTCCGTGTGATCTGATTGGCTCATTGCCTGTAATTGCCCTGTCTCTGCACCTAGCATCTTACTTGGGTTTCTCTTACCTTGGACGTGGGGTATCTCTTCAGGGCTGCTCCAGCAAAGCGCAGCTGCTGCTCCTTACCTTGGATGAGGGGTAGCTCCTCTCAACTGCAGCCCCTGACCTTGGACGAGGGGTAGCTCCTGCACCCTCGCAGCTGCAGCTCTAAATCCATCTTGAGCATCTGCCACTTCTAATCCTCCACTTCTAAATCCATCTTAAACATCTGGAAGTTCTTGGTTCATGTACTGTTGAAGCCTAGCTTGGAGAATTTTGATCATGACCTGGCTAACATGTGAAAAGAGTGCAAATTTGTGGTAGTTTGAACAAATTTTGGCATTGCCCTTCTTTGGTATTGGAATGAATAATGACCTTCTCCAGTTGTGACAACTGGTCAGTTTAACGTCTCTTCTAAATGTTAATCCATATATATATTATGTATCTCTCTTTTTTAGCCCAGGCCTAATAGTAAATTTTACCTATTATTCTACCTTGATATTTTAAAATATAGAAGTTTTATTTCAAGAGATCAACTATAGTATATTATATATGAAAACATGGGTATAATTATATAGAAAAGACCTTAGAATGATTCGCAGCCTACCCTTAGATATCTTGAGTGTGGCCTCCGTCCACTGACCCCATCCATGCCAAGAGTGGGGGCTTCTGACTTAAGTTTGAGGACTAATTCTACAGACAGCATTGAGGCCTTCATGTTGACTCCTGATATGGGTCATGTTTATATGATAATGTGATGAAAACTCTTATATGATTTATGTATATGATGTTCTAATTGAAAACTTTATTGCATGTAATAAATTTTTGATTGTTTATCAAGATGAACATTTCATGAAATGGTATGAGAAAGGGTTCATCAAGTTATATCCCATAGGCCAAGCTGGCTCATTGCTTATTTGTGCAAATAAAGTTTTATGGGAACACAGTCATGTTCATTTGTTTATGGCTGCTTTCCTACTGTGAGGGCAGTTTTAATTGTAACAAAGACTATCTGTCCCACAAAGTTGAAAATATTTACAATAGATCCCTTTACAGAGAAAAGTTTATTTACTCCTGATGTAAGATATGTACCATCTCTTATTTTTCTGGGCCCAGTAAAATAAATGAATTGCATTGTTGACTTTGATCTCTAATAGATACTGCTTGGGACCTTGGAGTTGTACAGTCCCATGTTTGAATTCCGGCCCCCCTGTTTACAATTTGTAGGATATTTATTCTATTGTTCACCAGTTGAAAGCTTTTATTTCCTCTCATAGTAAGTGAGCTCATAATACCTATCTCACAAGGATGTGGTGAGGACTATATAAAAACATGTTCAAGCACAGTGCTTGGCATATGCAAGAGCATAATTTTTACAATATTTTACAGTGTAAAGAAAATTAATACCATCAGGGTATTAAGAACTTGAGAATGAAAACAGAGCTTAAAATTAAGGTCAGAATTAGGTGAGTGTTTAGGTGGGTCACCAAAACTTTGGGTCGCTGGAGAGAATACAGAACTGCTGGGCCATCGATACTATCATCTAGTCTCAGCATCTCTGAAAGTGATTCACCTTCCTTCAGATTGGAACTAGTGAAATTTTATAATTCATAATTTCTTGATAAAATAGAGGAATAGATTTTCTTCTCTTTAAAAGACTGAATGGTAAATAGTGTCTGGAGTAGTGGGGATATGAGGAGTCTTCCCTCTCTTCTTAGGGTACATAATCAACCTGATTATGTTTATTCTGTTAGCAACAAGTGTAGGAACATTCAAAACTGGCTTAGCTGTGGTCTCAGCATTGATTTCAAAACATGGATATAAGAGCAGTAAAGTGCAGTTTTCCTCTGACACATAGATACTCCTTCCCTCAACTGTTGCCTTTATATGCCCATATTCCATGGTGGATTTGGTCACTTTTATATACAACAATTCATATTTTTCTCATATAAAAGAAGACTTAAGGTTTCTCTGAAATCTTCCTTCGTTTAAGTAATCTGGGAGAGATTTCTTTACAGTGCCTCAGATCTTCTAGAATAAGCAATAATGGTATCAATTCATTCTTTCTTTGCTGGTTATAATATATGAAATATTAAAGATTATTTATACAGTCCTACTGTCTAACTCTAATGCGTAAAATGTATTTTGATGATGATAAATTCCATGGCTTGCTCTTTAGACATCACAGTCAATAGCATAACAATCTTTATGAATCATGTCAAAGTTTTGTTGGCTGATCCTGTAATAGGGGGACATTTGTTTCACAATAATATTGCTGAAATATATTAGCAATAATTTGTTACCACATGGTAAATGCATTAATTTGTATCACATCTTATAAATGTGTATGAAAGGAGATTAAGATGAATATGGATGCTGGCATTAACATTTGGTGATTTTTTTTGTTTGTTTACAAGACACTTTTGTGTCTATTTTCACCATCTCTTAATTTTCTGGACTCAAGGACACCTAGAACATTCCCATAAGTTCACCATGATCCTGAGTATCAGACGCTTAGTGCTGATAAACAGGGTCACTGTTGCTTTGCCACTTATTACTGGGGAGTATGATGAATATGCAGGGCCATTTGCACTGAGCTTTGAATCTGCTTGGTCTATTCATGATGTAAAGAAGCATCTGCTTCCCTAAGTCACTCAAACAAATTCCAAAAATGAAAGGTGAAAATATCCAAAAGTTGTTGGATTTTATTTTTCTAAAATTTACTAGTGCTCCACATCAAGGAGATTTACGAGCAATTGCTTGTGAGGGAAATGATAGATGAAAACTGAAAGCAATGACAAAACATCACTTATGTAAAGAAAATAACTTGTTTTTCCTCTTCCTAAGAGAGGCAAAAAAGTTATTGTACCAGGTTTCTGAGTAGATATTGAACAAGTTCTTAAGGAAAATTTCTGCAACCTTGACATAGGCCATAATGTCTTTTAATTATGGTGATTAAAACAAACAGTACCCCAGACTGTTTTCTTCACATACAGATTTTTTAACCTTTTCATTGAAAAAAATACCCAACTCTCTTATTTCACCCCTGGCCTCACCTCTCCTTCTCCTCCTTTTCCCAAAACAACTAGATTTCTTTATATGCGGTATGAAGACACCTATTTGAAAGGGTTAGAACAGTGATTTTTAGAAACTTAGTATGTGTATATGTGTGTGTATACTGCAAAGACTATCACAAGAGGAATTAAACTTGGACAATATAGCCTTTAATGAATAGAACTGAGTTTAAACTATTGAGGGACAAATTTTGACTTCGTATATGATTGATATTTCTATGTCAGAAATATCTAATATTGGAATGGATTGTCTTAGTGAAATACTGAACTTTCAGTAATTGGAGATATTAAAGCATAAATGCATAACCACTTAGAAGGCATTTTTTGAGACTTAAGAATAGATCTGAGTATCTTTTGAGATACCTTTCAGCTTTGATTTTTATGATATCTACAATGTATATCCACAATGCACATGCACTTAAACAGAGGTGTACTTGTGTGGTAGGCAGGACTATGGATATTCATGATTACCCAATTTTGTGGAATGTTCTAATGTTGGACTTTTAGTGATTACCTTGTTAGAACCAAATGATGGGGCTTACTTTGCAGTAGTTTCTAATGAAAAAATAATCATTATTCTTAACTGTCTTGAAAAGAAGTTAATTTCAGGCAGGAAGAAACAGGGAGAAGTGACTACAGGAACAAATATCTCCATCCTTCTAAACAAGAAGGAGCATTGAGCCTAGAATCTGAAGCATGAAAATCTGAAAATGAAAGTCTGAACTTTTTAAAAGGATCTGAGATTTTCCTTGAAAGGATGAACATTTATGTACACAGATTATATTTAGAAGCACAAATGACAAGTGCTTATTAAGCAATATTATCTGGTACTCTAATGATTGTCTCCTCCCTTAGGAAATCTCATCTTACATTATGTGAGGAAATAAATTGACCTGAAAATGAAGATTCCAAAAACAAAATAATCACCAACATGTATATTTTGGTCTTTGGTGTCTACTTTCATTCCCAAAGGACCCCTTTGCAGTATCTGATATTCCTAAAATTTAATACTTTTATGCTTGATTTAGGATGAATCTGCTATTATGACCTTGTTTTGAATGGCCTGGTGATTTTGACTGGCCTGTTCTTTGGCTCAGCAGTCAATGGGGTAGAATGTATATTTAAGTCTATTAAACGAGGGCACAAACCATCACTTGGAAGAGCTTAATGTTTGCACTAATGAGTTTATCTGCCCTGTCAAACCAGTGGAAGAGATTTTATAAAATACTTCTCTTTTGGAGATAGGACCTTAAAAAATTGATTGCCTCTTTGTTGAAGATATTTCCCCACTGGTCTAATAGAGTCAATGTTAAACATAATGCTAGAAAGGAATGTGAATTTACCCCTCTCTTTTGAAAAAATACATGGATTATTTCACTTGTTTATTATTTCCATGTGACCTCAACTGGAAAACTTCAGCTAAATTTAAAGTAGTATTAGACAATAAAATATCAGTGGATAGGTGTTCTAGACTGTGGTAGATGGGCATGTGGGCAATGGGCATGTGGTAGATGGTAGATGGAAGATGCAAAAAGACCTCTTCAAAAATTGACCTAACGTAATTCTCTTGAGAGGACTAGAACATTATGGAAAATGTACTAGAGATTTGATGATTTTTTTAAACAAAAATTTGTCTGCATCAGGTGGCATGGAGGATCTTAGTTCTCTGACAATAGATTGATCCCAGCCCCCCTATATTGGAAGTGTGGAGTCTTAACCACTGGAGTGCCAGGGAATTCTCTGGTAGTAGGTAGGAATGGAATGAAAGGAACAAAATATTTTGCTACTCTTATTATGACTTTAATTTTAGCTCCATAGAGGTGAGGCTACCTAATGCACAAGATTCATAAACTACCAACTCAGTCTTTACATTTGATTCAAAGACTAAAATAGCACTTTATTCTTAGAAATAAATAAATATACAAAGTAATAGTAAACATTAAATATATTCCACAGAAAAAAAGACATTTTAAATCGCTGATCTAGTTCTAGTTCTGGGAATGTATATCACTAAAATAAAACTTAAAATATGAGAGAATAGCTAAAAGAATGAAATGAACTCCATTTGGAATGAAATAAAAACCATTTAATTGAATGTCTCTTTTGAAAACATCCACAGAGGAATAAGCTGAAATAAAGCCAGAAATACCAGGAGAACGATAAGAGAATGCAAAACAACTAAACAGAGATTTGGCAGGATAGAAAATGAAGAAGTCATAACTACACACAGTGGACTTCATCATTCATTGGCCCTCAGATTGCTTTTGACACTCCTGTAGAATAGCAAATATAAAGCCAGGCAGATGGGGCACTTTCAGTGGATACTGATAGAAAAATTCTATAATGGGAAATTCTTTCAAATGGCTGAAAGAAAATGGTATAATAATTTGATCAACTGAAGAAGCAGTACAGAGATATTTAGCAATAGATATTGTAACAGGAAAAGACTCCTAAACAAACACATGCCCATTGCTTTCACTGGTCCAGGATATTCTGGATTAAGTTGGAAGAGTTTACTAGTGACCCTCATACTTTCTGAAAGTGCATGTACTATTTTGAAGGTAATAAAATATTATCTCAGAATCAGTAAATATCACTTTCTAATAAAATATATTATGATAAACACTAAGATATAATTAAAAAGGCCAAGTCCCAATATCATAACACTAATTTTGAATGACAGCTTTGGAAAAAATGCAGCTTTTTGCTCAAACTGTCTTATCAAATATTTGCCCAACAGAAATATCCCATACAAAAAATAAAATTTGCCTTGCAGTATTTTATGTTTCATCTCACATGAATGATAAAGTAATTGGCTGGCTTTATAGAAGAAAATATAGGAAAATTATTTTTCTGATCTATTTCTGTATTTATTGAAGTGGTATCCATGTCCTGGACTTTCTCTATTAGTTCTGACACTTTGGTTCAGAAGTAAAATACTTTATGCTATTCACTAAAAGGAGTCATGCTCATTGTTTTGACTAGGCTTATGTGTAATTTTATATTGAAGAACTATCATAAGATTACCATAAAATTAATCACAATTTCAAGAATATTCAAGATTACTGAGCAAAATAAAAGAATTGTGAGTCCAATTATTAGTCCATTGTCAGACCTGAATGGAGGTTAAGAAGACTAGACACTCTGAGCTTGAGTTGGGAAGAGGGAAATCTCATGTTGACACTTGGAGATCAACAATAAGTTTGATCAGAAAAAAAGATACTAAGTCAAATTAACTGTTTATAAATTAGTTATTAATGTTAGAGGATAATTTCTGTGGAGGTTTAGTAATTTTTTTCTTCTGCTGCCTAGAAGACTCAGCTAATGCATGATTGAATCTCTTAATATTTATTTTAACTACTTAACTATGGTACTGTTAAAGTTTGGAAGAGTGTTTAAGGTGGAATGTATATAATGATGGATCTTAGGATACATTCCCTAAAATGATTTGGAAGAAGTCTTGGTATTGTTCATCTGGATTAATGAGATTGATGATTTGGTTTGAAGGTTATGACTTTTTGTGTTAGCAAATTCTAAGTTTTGAATTTTACTCATGACTTTATTCCATGCCCAGCAGAAACATTACAAGATGGCGTGTAAAGAGGAGAGACAATTAGATTTCAGTTTCTCACTCGTAGCTCTTTTGATCTCTTTTATGAGTTTGATCTCAACTTTAGTATATCTTGTTGGCTTCCCATTTTCTTTTTCTTCAAGTAATTCTACTTTGCCTTTTCTCCATACTCTATATTCCGGTTCGTCTCCAGCTTATTGATGTACTCTTAGGTTTGCTCAACTCTGTAACAATGAGCTATTAATTCAAATTTCTTATTTCACTTTTAGATTAAATCGAAGGAGGCCAGGTATTTCTGGAAATAAGTATTACCTCCCTGGCACCTTGGGAAGTCAGATGTTGATAAATTTCTACAGTTCTTTAGAAAGAATTTCACTCTTGTGTCAGAGATGAATTTTCTATACAATCCATTAAATATACAATGGAGAAAAACCTGGTTACGGGTCAGAAAATGGTGGAGATGGAGAAGCAAAAGATGACAGTGAATACGGTGACTTGGTAGATCATGGAGAAGTTACAAATTGAAAGAGAGCTTTTGTGGGCGGGAAGTTAGATTTGTACATATAGTTATCAAAACACTTTTGATTCAGTGAGTACTAGTTAGAGCTAGTTGGCATCTCTTAGGTAATGTAACCACACCAAAAAAGCAGTCTTGATAGAAGAGAGTTTCTAATAAAGGACCTCCAGTATCTTTTACTTGAAGGTAAAAGTTTTCATTATAAAACTGTTTGAAAGAAAAGTAATTCACATTTCTTTTAGGGGGGACTGTGGACCGTTATTACCACAGTCTTATCCAAAATTTATTTTTTACAATGAATTTTCACCATGAACTTTTAAGACAGGGAATTAAAATAAATGGCCTTCATAGGAAGTCATTTAGGTCTCTCTATTGTGGATCTAACATAAATGCTTTCAAGTAACTCTCTGCTTGTGTGTATGTATGTGTACTTGTGTATGTGTGTGTGTATGTCTGTATGTACAGCAAAAATGTTATGGACTCTAAGAGAGTTATTACCCAAAAACTGTATTTGGGAATCTCTATGAATTTATTTTAAAATATTCAGCTATACCATGGTCTAGCATTCTTCAATAAATAAGCATGGAGGGAAAAAAAAATCTCTTCAAATAGCACCTCTCATAAAGGCTATGAAATATTTGACATGACAACTGTTTGAATTTCCATGCTGTGTTCATAGTCTACTCATTATTCTGTGGTGCTTTTTCTGCTAATCACTTATTATTGTGCAAGGTGAGCACAGTTAACCTCTTTAAAGAACTCTGATCCAATATTGAATCACTTTCATAAAGATTCTTGGAGCACAGGATCAGTTTGGCTCAATATCACAAAACCCTGGCATGGTTATTATCAAAATAGTCACTATTTTTAATCAAATAAATTGATTAAGATCCAGTTAGATATGCAAAAAGGAAGTTAGGATCTGGGAAATCCTTGCAGATGAATTAGATTTTGCTTGAAAGGGAGCTTAGGGCTCAGTTTCTTGGTGAAAAGAAGGGAACTGGAAAGGGCTTTGGGTAGCCCCAAAGTTTGCAAACAGTTTAAGACTGGGCTCAAGCATAAAGGGACAAAGTAGAAATCCAGTTACCAGAAATGAAGTGAAAAGGTAGAGCCTTAGTTGCAGCATCACAGAAGAAAATGTTCTGCCTTTAGATCTGAAGCACCCGTTTCCCGTGGGAGTATCAGAAAATGATGTAGATGCCAAATCTCATATGCACTGAATTGGAGGTTCTTGAATTCCTCCTGACTGACAGCAAATGGGTTCCATGTTGTAGAATACTTAGTCTAAAAGTCAAACTCTGGAATTCTAACTCAAGGAAAGGAAGGAATGGGGGCCAAAATTCCTGGCATATTTTGAGAATTGTGACGGATAGCTGACCCACTAGACAAGATTTAAACTTGAATTTATTTAGTTTTGGCCTCTCTGGGTCTTCATTACTGCATGGACCTTTTCCTAGTTGGGGTGAGTAGGGGCTGCTGCTAGTTGCTGTGTGTGGGCTTCTCACTATGCTGGCTTCTCTTGTTGCAGAGCACAAGCTCTAGGGTGTGTGGGCTTCAGTCGTTGAGACCCATGGGCTTAGTAATTGCAGCTCGTGGACTCTAACCAACAGGCTAGAGTTGTGTATCCTGCTGCCTATTCTCTTTGCAACTAACAGGCTCAATAGTTGTGGTACATGGGCTTAGTTGCTCCTCAATGTGGAATCTTCCCAGATCAGGGATGGAACCCATGACTCCTGCATTGGCAGGTGGATTCTTTACCACTGGGCCACCAGGGAAGCCCTGGAGAAGATTTCTTAACTTTTAAAGTCAAAGTTGTATAATTCATTTCCATGCTGTTTTGATGCCTAATAAATTCTATTACTGTATGCCAAACCTGGCTAATTAATGACAGAAAATACTTATCTTATACTTTCCATTTCCTAATAGTTTTCTGTATAATTATCCAAGGCTAGGTTAGATTTTTGAATATGAACCACATTTAAAAAGAAAAAGCAGGGGTGAAAATAGGTACTCTAGAATTATTAGACAGCATTTTAAAAGTCAGTCTTTTTCATATATAGTTTTCAATACTGATAAAAAAATACATAGTTAAACCAATGTATGAATTGACTGTTGATATTTCTTGAGAGACCAAAAATATTGGAAATATTCTATTGGAATTTACTGGAACTTATTTCTATTGGAAATAATTTTCAATTCTTCCTGACTGTTCAATTTGAAGGAAAAATACATGAAGTATATTAAATTTATTTCAAATTTAGTCAGATTGTTTCAACATCAACTCCTTAAATTTAGAAGTTCATTTCTATACTGAAAGTTTTTACTACAATCACATCCTGCTGGTTTGTTTCGTAGGTCATTATTTAACATTATAGAACATTTCTCAGATGTCCTCTTTAACAAAACCATGAAAAAACACCCATGAATTAGTCACCTTTAGCCTCATAACAAGTGGCTTATGTAAAGACATCCTGCTTTGACGTACACCCTCATCTCGGTATAGTAGATACAACATTGTTTAGTACAGGGAAACAGGACAGACTAAGACCAACTCTGATTGAGAGAGTAGAAAACATGATACACATTTTTGTCTTTTTAAAAATAGTGTCTAGTTTTAATTATGTCTGGCTTCCCTGGTGTCTCAGATGGCAAAGAATCTGCTTGCAATGCGGGAGACCCAGGTTCAGTCCCTGAGTGGAGAAGATCCCTTGGAAAATGAAATAGCTACCCACTCCAATATTCTTGCCAGGGAAATCCCATGGACAGAGGAGCCTGCTGTCTACAGTCCATGGGGTTGCAAAAGGAATAGGCAGCAGGATACACATTTTTGTCTTTTTAAAAGTAGTGTCTAATTTTATTTATATCTTACTGCAACTACCTCCTATAATGGAGGTGTGGGTAGCCAATATGGTATATAATATTGATGCATTTACAGTTCAAAGCAGAGGTTGGTATACAAAAAAACATATGTGGGTTACCAGAATTTCAGCAACATTTAAAGACCTTGGGTTGGATGAACACTCCTGTGGAGTTAATGTAATATATTTTAGAAGATACCAGAAGACTAAATGCTAACACTTTCAATTAATTCAGATTTCAGGATAGTGGAGAATAACAACCAGAAGAACCCAAGAAAGGGGAGCCAGGGAGGTAAGAGGAGAACCAAGAGAACAAAACTGTCCCAAAATCAAGAAAAGGAAAAGTTTAATAAGTATCACCAAAGCTCAAATAAATAAGAATTTACATTCTAAAGAGCAATTTTGGTTGGAGTGGTAATAAATCCTGATTGCATTGCATTCAAGAGAGGAGGAGACATGACGGGCAGATAACTATATTGAAGGGTTTAGCTGTTAAGAAGAGAGAGATGTGAGACAGACTTGGGTCAAAGGAAAGCTATATTTCTTAGATAAAGATTGCTTGTAGTATGTATGCCATTCAAAGCCTTTTTAACATGAGTTATATATTCAACTGAATTAGGAATAATAAAGGTGTCCAGCCAGGAGTATTAGGTGTGTTCTTTTCTCTGAAGTAAAAAAGATGACAACTAAACCTGTCTAGGAAAGGAGCGCACTGTATAGGCTATTCATTATTAATGTTTTCAATAGAGTTTTTATTTTTGCAGTAAAAGTAAGGATTTTGGAGTTAGGAAGGCCCAAGTTCAAATCTATACATTCAAGGTTTAAATTTTTGAATTATTTCTATAGCGTTCTGGTTACAAGTATAGACATGGAGTCACCTTCAACCTGTGAGATGATAGTAATTGATGGATCTTTTTCCTTTCATTGTTTGATGTCTGTTCTTAATGAAATAACATCTTAAAAATTCTAAGATTTTGAAGAGTTGATTTTAAAAGTTCTAAATGTCTGATAAGCACTCAGTAGATGTTAATTACCTTTGTGCTGAGAACCACTTACCACGTTCAACCAAACATATGAAATTTCGGCTAGCTAAGATAGTTTTGGAAGCTGCTTACTGACACAGAACCCAGGCTAAGGATATTCAAGAAATTCTGTGTAACAGAGAAACAGCCTTAGAGATCATTTTATAAGTATGTTAGTATTCAATGTAGGCAAGAAAGAATAATCCTCCTGAAGACATTATTCCTCCTGTAGACATTATATTCTGGGCTTCCCAGGTGGTTCAGTGGGTAAAGAATCTGCCTGCAATCTTTGGGAAGATCCCCTGGAGAAGGGCATGGCAACTCCCTCCAGTATTCATGCTTGGAGAGTTCTGTGGACAGAGGAGTTTAGTGGGCTACAGTCCATAGAATTGCAAAGAGTCAGACACGACTGAAGTACTGAACACAGAGACATTATATTCTAAAGGAGTAGTGACTATTAGTCTGTTTTTTTTGCCATCTCACTTGCTGCTTATGTTCCAAGGATTTGTTTACAGTCTGAGTCTAGGTAAGAGATGATTCTGCCTCTACCCATGAAAATTGTCAAAGACCAGACATTTGTTCTGTCAAGACTCATAGGAGCTAGGGGCACATCAATGAAAAATTGCATCAGGAAAGTTCAACAGACTAGGAAGATCTTATTCAATACTATAGAAAAAGAGGTAAAAAAGTGAAAGTGAAGTTGCTCTGTCGTGTCCAACTCTTTGTGACCCCATGGACTGACCAGGCTTCTCCGTCCATGGGATTTTCCAGACAAGAATACTGGAGTGGGTTGCCATTTCCTTCTCCAGGAGATCTTCCCAACCCAGGGTCTCCTGCATTGTAGGCAGATGCTTTACCATCTGAGCCACCAGGGAAGTCCAGAAATAGAGGAAAGAGATTAAACTCAAGACTCTTGAAATGAAAGATGGGATAAGCTAGTAAACATACTAGAGGATGTTACTGGGGAGCGGGTCAATTAACAAAATAATTAGATCATTTGTGTTTGCTAATTGGCACTTATCTCATCAAAATCAGAGTTCTACCTTTCCATAAAGACTTGGAGATAGGGGTGCTATCCTCTTTGATGATGATATTTCAAAGAGATGGCTCTCAAGTCCTTGAAAAAGACATTTCTGAGTTGTAAAACTGGCAAGGGGCTGAGAAGATTTACATCTCAAAGAGGCAGAGAATTTACTATTGCAATTTTCTAAAGAAAATTCTTTAAGAAAAGGGATATCAGGGCCTTCTAGTCAGGAAGAAACCTATCTAAAGTTTAGTCAAACTGAAGGAAATTTTGAGGCTATGTTTCTTGGTCTGAAGAAGGCAGGTAATAAAGGGCTTGGTCAATCGGCTACTACTCTTGGGACCTTTAGAATTTACTCTGGTCTTAGTATCTGGAGCCTAGTGCCCACTGGGATGGGTGGAGGTACTGTTGGAGTTGAGATTCCAGCAGACTTATTAGACAATGCTGTCTGACGGTGGCAGCACTCATAACATCTTTTCCACAGCTAAACTCTCCCCATGACTGTATTTATGGCTTCTTTTATGAGCCTGGTTTGCCATATTCTTGATTTAATGAACACTCCAATAGCTTGAATAAAATGGTCTTTCTGCTCAGTTAACCAGAATTTATTTTTTCTTTTGTTTGCAATGAAGCATATTTCCTGATTGCTCTTTAATGTCTTTTTGGATACATTTTGCACATTTTTCACTGGATGTTATTTCTTTTATGCCTCTAGGAAGAATTTTATTTACTCCTCTTTGGCACTCCACTGTCACCATCATCACTACGAATTCATTCTTATATTGCCTGGAAAAGTAACAACAGTTCCACATACCATAGCTTTCCCGCAGAAGAGTACTCTATGCCAAAGCAAAAGAAAACTAATTAAAGATCTCATTGTAACTAAGACAACTGGGAACATCATGTTCAGCATAACTGAGGATGCAGGGTATCTGCCAAAACTGTGAATTCAACTTTTTTTTGATTCATGTATAGATTTAAAAATGTGAAGAATACAAATGTAATTGTTCAGTACATCATCCTCTTGTATTTATGTAATTGTTCATTGCGCATTATTACAATATTCTCCAATATTCTATTTTTCCTCTTTCCTTCCTCCCCCTGTCTTTCCTTTGAAATAAATATTTCTTCAACATCATTCATGTTACCAGTATAGTGTGAGATACTATGAGGAATATTTGAAATGTAGAAAATTACTTACTGACTAAACTATGGTAAGGAGTTTTTTGTGGTGCTCACAGAAGTGAAAACTTACAGGAATGAAGGGAAACTACTCCATGGTATAAAATAAGGAGTGTCCTTGGGACTTCCCTGAGAGTCCAGAGGTTAGAAGAACATCATGCTTCTACTGCAAGGGACCGGGGTTCCATCCCTGGTCAGGGACCTAAGATGCCACATGCCACATGGCACAGCCAGAATAAAAAGGAACATCCTGAGGACAAGGCCATCTGTGCTTTGGAGTCAGTTTTATAGACTGTATTTCTGTTAGCATATTTATACTTGTCATCTTTCTTAACATCATTTAGAAGGTATCATTTCCCCTGTTTTAACCAGGTACTACCTTCCTTCAGAGGCTGTTTGCATACATTATATATGTATCAAGGTCAGAGGGCAAAAAGAATGAATTGACTTGATTTCAGTTATTTCTCTGCTTCTTATTATTTGAGAAGTTCTTTAAAGTTTTCCTTATTTTCCCATATCTGCTGATTTTGGTTATCTTTTTTTTTAATATTTTATTTTTTAACTTTACAATATTGTATTGGTTTTGCCATATATTAACATGAATCCGCCACAGGTATACACGTGTTCCCCATCCTGAACCCTCCTCCCTTATCTTAAATCCAGCTTTAACTCTAAAATGATAAAGAAATATGAGTCTCTTATTTCAAATGTTGTATTTGATGAGTGTGACCAGGCAGCCAAATAAATTAATAAAACTTTAATGAAGATGATAGTTATTCTATACAAAATTTGAAAATGGTTTCTCAAATCAAATAAAATGCAAAGGTAATTATAAATTTTCTTGCCTTGAAAAAGCCTTGGCTAAAATAAGAGGCTGATGAGAAAACTACTGATCATTAATTATAGGAATGAGAAGAGGTTTCAGGAAAGAATAACTGAGATGACTAAGCAAGGTTGTGCAGACTTCATTTTTAGTTGACCTGTATTGAGTTTCTCTTTTCGTCTCTGTCAAAATATATTGACTTCATTAACTTCTCTAGTCCATTTCTACATTGGGATCCTGGACCTCCAGAGTTATTGAGGAAACATGTGGGTAGAGAATGGAATATGTATTAAATTCAGGAAACATAGCTTTTGTTTTCTGTTGTAAAATACATGTTTGTGTGTTTTTTAAGGAGGTTGGTACTTAGGATAGCAACTATTTTGGTGCCAGAAGACTTGCCTATGTTTCTTGGATTTTGTATCTGTGAAATGTATAACATGATATTTTTATGAATCCTAGTGACCACTGAATAGTTAGAAAGAGGAAGGAGGAAGCCATGAAAGGACTTAATAACCATCAGATAGAGAATCCAACTTTCAGTGTTGAACCTGCAGTAGCACATGTAGTGGTGATGACTCAACCTAAACCTGCTCTTAAAGGGATTCAAACCCAAGGTAGGCTCTTGACTGAGCCTAACAAAGACAAAATAGCCCCAGTAATTAAAAAGATGCTTTTATTCAGGATGTCAAAATAGGAATTGTGTTCATTCATGAGGAACATGTCAAAGAGAGAGAAAACTTTAGGTTTTAAGAGACAGATAAACAAGTGAGTAGTTTTGAAGCATGGAGAGAGAAGGGATGCGTGGCTCGTTTTGGATATTATGTATATGAGGGCAGAGTGGTCCATTATATTATGTAGTTAGATATTTCTTGGATCTCGGCTTCCCTAACTCAGTGGTAAGGAATCTGCCTGCCAGTGCAAAAGGTGTGGGTTTGATGCCTGGATTGGGAAGATTCCCTGGAGAAGGAAATGGCAACCCAATCCAATATTCTTGCCTGGAAATTCCACGGACAGAGGAGTCTGGTTGGGCTGTGGGGTCACAGAGTTGGACATGACTTAACAACTAAACAGTAATAATATTTCTTGGAACACAAAAATGTATGTGGAGATAGGGGTAGATTTCTTAACATACTTTGTTACTTTCTGGGAACTCAGGGCTTAGATAAAGTTCAGCATTGTCAGTTGGTTTCATGTTACGCCAGAAAAGAAGGGATTCAGATTTAGAGATGGGGCTATTTGGTTTTTAATTTCTCATTTTGATAAGGTTTTTATTGGCTCTGTTCTTTCCCTGTATCTTAAGAGGGAGCGCTACCCAAAAATTGAGTTTGCCTCTTGGTGGACATCAAGCCAAAAGACTAAAAGATGATGCTGTTAAAGTGCTGAAATCAATATGCCAGCAAGTTTGGAAAACTCAGCAGTGGCTACAGGACTGGAAAAGGTCAGTTTTAATTCAAATCCCAAAGAAGGACAATGCCAAAAAATGTTCAAACTACTCACAATGCACTCATTTCACATGTGAGCAAAGTAATGCTCAAATTCTCCAAGCTTGGCTTCAACAGTACATGAACCGAGAACTTCCAGATGTTCAAGCTGGATTTAGAAAAGGCAGAGGCAACTCGTTTCATACATGATATTTTACATGTTTCAATTATGTAAAGTTTAAAAATAAAATAAAATAAAAAATAAATAAATAAAATGTAGAAAAGGCAGAGGAACCAGAGATCAAATTGCTAACATCTGTCGGAACTTTGAAAAAGCAAGAGAGTACCAGAAAAACATCTACTTCTGCTTTATTGACTACGCTAAAGCCTTTGACTGTGTGGATCACAACAAATTGTGGAAAATTCTAAAAGAAATGGAAATACCAGACCAGCTCACCTGCCTCTTGAGAAACCTGTTTGCAGGTCTAGAAGCAGCATTTAGAACCAGACATGGAAAAATGGACTGATTCTAAATTGGGAAAGGAGTACGTAAAGGCTGTATATTGTTACCCTGCTTATTTAACTTCTATGCAGATTACATCATGCAAAATGCCAGGCTGGATGAGGCACAAACTGGAATCAAGATTCCTGGGAGAAATATCAATAACTTCAGATAGGCAGATGACACCACCCTAATGGCAGAAAGTGAAGAGAAACTAAAGAGCCTCTTGATGAAGATGAAAGAGGAGAGTGAAGTAAGCAGGAAAGAAAAGCACCAATACAGTATACTAACACATATATATGGAATTTAGAAAGATGATAACAATAACCCTGTGTACGAGACAGCAAAAGAGACACTGATGTATAGAACAGTCTTATGGACTCTGTGGGAGAGGGAGAGGGTGGGAAGATTTGGGAGAATGGCATTGAAACATGTAAAATATCATGTATGAAATGAGTTGCCAGTCCAGGTTCAATGCACGATACTGGATGCTTGGGGCTGGTGCACTGGGACGACCCAGAGGGATGGAATGGGGAGGGGGGAGGGAGGAGGGTTCGGGATGGGAAACACATGTGTACCTGTGGCAGATTCATTTTGATATTTGGCAAATCTAATACAGTTATGTAAAGTTTAAAAATAAAATAAAATTTAAAAAATAAAAAAAAAAAAAAAGAAAGAGGAGAGTGAAAAACTGGCTTAAAACTCAACATTCAAAAAACTAAGATCATGGCATCTGGTCCCATCACTTCATGGTAAACAGATGGGAAAACGGTGGAAACAGTGAGTGAGAGACTTTATTTTCTTGGGCTCCAAAATCACTGCAGATGGTGACTGCAGCCATGAAATTCAAAAACACTTGTTCCTTGAGAGAAAAGCTGTGACCAACCTAGACAGCCTATTAAAAAGCAAAGACATTACTTTGGTGACAAAGGTCTGTATAGTCAAAGCTATGGTTTTTCCATTAGTAATGTATGGATGTGAGAGTTGGACCATTAAGAAAGCTGAACACCAAAGAACTGATGCTTTTGAACTGTGGTGTTGGAGAAGACTCTTGAGAGTCCCTTGGACTGGAAGGAGATCAAACTAGTCAATCCTAGAGGAGATCAGTCCTGAATATTCAGTGGAAGGACTGATGCTGAAACTGAAGCTCCAATACTTTGGCCACCTGATGCAAAGAACTGACTTACTGGAAAAGATCCTGATGCTGGAAAGAATGAAGGCACGAGGAAAAGGGGATGACAGAGGATGAGGTGGTTGGATGGCATCACTGACTTGACAGACGTGAGTTTGAGTAAGCTCCAGAAGTTGGTGATGGACAGGGAAGCCTGGTGTGCTGCAGTCCATGGGGTTGCAAAGAGTCAGACATGACTGCATGACTGAACTGAACTGAGGTAATTTGGAGTCAACTTCATCAACTTTTTTCCGTCTGGCCTGAGATCTACATAGTTGTGGACAGCAGATCACTTTTACCTGGTAGGGGTTTCAATATCTGCCAAACGCCTCAAAGATATTGTTATGCATATCTCTTCAGGGGCCATCAGGACCCTGAAGGAAGGCTGCACTTTTTTTTCTTGACTGTTTCCCCCTTGTCTCCGTATCCCCTTCGTTCCCTGATTAGCAACTGCTTGATCCTGCCCTTTGGAACAGGGAATGGTCTTGGAGGCTGAATGAAGCCTGTTTCCTACACTGAAGATTTAGGGACAGAGAAAGGCTTTTGTGCCTTGGAGGCCCACAGATTCCTGCTCAGTTTCAAAGGGAGAAGGTGGAAAAAAGTGCCTGCCTGCTTCTTGAGTGGAAGAGGCGAGTTGCTTTTGTTAAAAAGAAAAAAAAAAAAAAAAAAAAAAAGAGTTTGTCTCATGATCACTGATTATTTCCAGAAATCGTTAAACTCATTTGATTATCTGCAGTAGCCGCCATGGTGGCTATCAGGAATAGGCAATTCTTCTGTGAGGGGAAAGTGTGTTGCTTGTGAATTTAAGGTTCTTGCTTCACTGTGAAAGAATTCAGGGACGCAGCGATAGGTAAGAAGTGGTCTTATTTAGAGAGAAACCCACTCCACAGAGTGTGGGACATCTCTGAAGTTGAGAGAGCTTCAAAATACAGTGTGGTTAGTTTTTATGGGCTAGGAAATTTCATAGGCTAAGGAATGGAAGAATTATTCCAGGTATTTTGGAAGAAGGGATGGGGATTTCTAGAAATTGGGCCATCCTGCCCACCTTTTTGGCCTTTTATATTTAGCTCAGAACTGTTGTGGCGCTGGTGGCTGTGTCATTTGCCATGCTACTGTGTTACAGTGAGTTATAATGAGGCTCAGGGTCTAGTGGAAGTCAACTCTTTTACCATCTTGGACCCAATAGACGCTGAGCCTCTTTATACACTCATTGTAATATAGTAGCATGGTAAATGACACAGCCAGTGCCACAAAAAGTCTTTGTCATGTCCTGTGGCATTCTTTTAAAAATTGTGCCCTGCCCCCTCCCCTCCTGTTTCAAAAGGAGTCCATGAGAATTTTCTGCAAGAAAGCCCTGGAAGAGATAAGGTTAAAATTTATAGTTGAGTTTCTTATCTTGTGCCAACTAAGTATACTTGCTTGTGTAACAGAGATAAAAGTTAATTTTTTTTTTATTCCTGGGAGCCTGGTTTTTATTCTTGGGACCCAGGCCCGCGGGACCTTTGTTCTTTAGCTTCCAAGGCCTGTTTTGCCCCAAATCAGTCCCTGATCCTTTTCCTAAATAGCTGTACTCTTGTCTTCCCTGTCTCAGTTATGCTCTGGTTAACCAAAGGTTTGAATAATAAGCTCAAAGTCTCCATTAAAGAACAAAATATGAAATAATCATCTTTTGGTGGAAGAGGACTATCTGAGGAAATATCCTCTCTTTTTTCCCCTTATCTTTGGAGAAGTTAATATTAGGTTGATGCAACTGCAGTTTTTGCATTGTTGAAATTTATTGTTTGATATTGGAATACTTACCAATAAATATGGTTATATTAGACATCATTTTAATGTGCATTTCTTACTTTATGTTTTTGCTAATGACTATTACTTGCTGTTTATTTTATATTTATTTAGACTATGGAAATGATATTAGACAAAAAGCAAATTTTAGTGATTTTCTTATTTGAGTTCAAAATGGGTCATAAAGCAGGGAAGACAACTCGCAAAATCAACAACACATTTGCCCCAGGAACTGCTGACAAACATACAGTGCAGTGGAGGTTCAAAAAGTTTTGCAAAGGAGATGAGAACCTTGAAGATGAGCATAGTGGCTGGCCACTGGAAGTTGACAGCTACAAACTGAGAGCCATAATTGAAGCTGATCCTCTTACAACTACATGAGAAGTTGCTGAAGAACTCAGCATGGACCATTCTATGGTTGTTTGGCATTTGAAGTCAACTGGAAAGATGAAAAAGTTCAATAGATGGGTGCCTGATGAACTGACTGCAAATCAAAAAATATTCATTTTAAAGTGTTGTCTTCTCTTATTCTACACAACAACAATGAACCATTTTTCAATTGGGTTGTGATGTGCGACAAAAAGTGGATTGTATACAGCAATTGGTGACAACCGACTCAGTGGTTGAATCGAGAAAAAGCTCCAAAGCACTTCCCAAAGCGCAACTTGCACCAATTAGGGTCATGGCCACTGTTTGGTAGCCTGCTGCCAATCTGATCCAGTATGGCTTTCAGAATCTTGGGGAAACCATTACATCTGAGAAGTATGCTCAGGTAATCAATGAGATGCACTCAAAACTACAATGCCTGCAACCAGTATTGGTCAACAGAAAGGGCCCAATTTTTCTCCAGGACAATGCCTGACCACATGTCACCCACCAATGCTTCAAAAGTTGAATAGATTGGAATACAAAATTTTGCCTCATCCACCATATTCACCTGACCTCTTGCCAACCAACTATCACTTCTTTAAACATCTCAACAACTTTTTGCAGGGAAAATGCTTCCACAAACAGCAGGAGGCAGAAAATGCTTTCCAAGAGTTCACTGAATCTCAAAACACAGATTTTTATACTACAGGAATAAAACTTATTTCTCATTGGCAAAGATATGTTGATTGAAATGATTCCTATTTTGATTAATAAAGATGTGTTTGTGCCTAGTTATAATTATTTAAAATCACAGTCCGAAACTGCAATTATCTTTGTGCCAATCTAATAATCTAACCAGCTAAATTTCAAAGCACTGATTGGTATAATTCATTTGTAAATAGAGTCAATTTTCATTGAAAGCCTGAATGTGGATGTGCTTTTTCTTGTCTTCTTCTACTCAAGTAAACAGACCCAGAATCTACTTTTTAGGCCAGTGCAGGCCACCTTTTTCCTAGAGTCTATTTTTTTCTTTAGCTCTTCCTTCCAGGCAACTATCTGGGCTGTGGAAGGTGCTAAAAGTAAGATTTGGACAGAGAAGGGAACACGGGTAGGTATGTTTAAGGGAGTGACAAAATGAGGAGGTTCTTTAGATTTGTCTGAGACTGCAGGCTTCATTCATGCTTCTTTTGCTTTACCTGGTGTTTTTATATCCTAGCCATAAATATATATGTATGTGTGTGTGTGTGTGTGTGTGTGTGTGTATCACAAACTGATAGCTTAAAAGAATAGAAATTTATTTTCTTAGTTCTGGAGTCTACAGATCCAAAATCATGATATAGGCAGGCTTATACTCCCTTTAAAGTGCTAAGCAAGAATCCTACCTTGCCTCTTTCTAACTTCCTAACATCAGGTGACTGCTCAGAATCCTTGGTATTCCTTAACTGTAGCTTCATTACTCCAATCTTTGACTCCCTTGTTTTATGGGTTTCTTTACTGAATGCCTTCAGGTATACATCTTTTTACAAAGCCACTATCCATTGGATTTAGGGTTCATCCTAATCCAGTATGACCTCGCCTCAATTACACCTGCAAAGAAACCTATTCCCTAAAAAGACCATATTGTGAGGTTCCAGGTAGTTGTGGATTTGGGGGAACTTTGCTCAATACTGTGTATTGGCTAATAACTAATTGTTGCTTTTTTCTCCACTTCTTTCTGTGCATATATCTTGCTCAGGAACCTCATTATTAGGGAAAACTTTCAGATACGTGGCTTTTCTGGCATTTATGGCTTGCTTCACTATTAGGCCTCCTATGATCTGGTGGCAAAATCTTTCAAGCAGAGAGTTCTAGGCATTCACAGTAAGTGCTTTTTTAGATAGATGTGAATTCAGAAGAAATGTAGGTAGGTCACTGATAATGACTGCTTCAGGAATCTTCTTTTAAATTTTATTTTTCTGTATGACATGATACTAGATTTTAAAAAGTAGATGTGTTTGTTCTTCCTTTTTAGTTTGGAAAAAATATTATTTATATGCATAATATATATTTTTATAAATTGAATAGTCAGTAGACTATACAAGGAAATTAATGCCTCCAAGAAGAACTAAAGCTAAACCATTACAAAGTTGGTGTTGTGATTTTTGGTAGAGTTATCACCTCCCCTATTATTAAATGATATTTAATGTAACAATTTTTTAAAGACATGATACATCATATAATATTGTTTTTCACTTAATAAATAATGTATATCTTACAGATGGAAGCAGCATACCTCAGAGCTGTGCAATGCTATGAGTACTTTATTAAAATTTTAATTTAGTCAAAATATATGTATAATTACATCTGCCTTATTTTTTTCATGCTTTAACTCTGTCAGTCATTCTATATAGCAGAGAATTTTAGTGTTTTGATTATGCATTTATCTATACTTAAAGCAAATCCAAAACAATCATCAGAATAGAATCCTGTTTACTCCAGGCACAACTCAGAGAGAGGTGGAATGGCATTATAATTGGTTAAAATTCCTCATCAGACTCTTCTGCTTTCAAAAAAAAGAAAACAGTTTTACCTACAGTACATTTGCTTATTAGAGTGTATGGCCTTTTTTTCCAACTGGGATTGAAAAACAGAAATATAGTCATAATTCAGAAACAGCAATCTTGAATGCTATGTTACTCAATATTTATTGAAAACTTTGTTGAGATAGTATCATTCAAGGAAGTTAATGCTTAAAGGGGATGGAGTCTATCCCTCTTCTTCCTGATATTCAAGGCTAATTCTCTGTATTCATTCAGATCACTAAAGAACTGGA
The DNA here is from genome assembly GCF_019923935.1 of Bubalus bubalis. Classification (NCBI taxonomy): domain Eukaryota; kingdom Metazoa; phylum Chordata; class Mammalia; order Artiodactyla; family Bovidae; genus Bubalus; species Bubalus bubalis. The sequence continues at coordinate 82,021,394 of NC_059159.1, read as the reverse complement.
TTCTTAAACTACCTTGTACTTCTCTGACACACCTCTTCAAACTATTATCTTTACCTTGATTTCCCTTTATATGCTTTTAGAAAAAAAGACGATGTTTTAAAATAAGGCATGTATTATATGTATAACTGAGAGAAAATGAGCATCATGTGGTTAATGAAAAATAAACAAGCAAAACAAATAACAAAAAAGATGAAGTGTTACTTAGAACTAGTTGTCCAGGTGTGCAGCAAAGTTTGATAATAAATCTATTCTTCCTATGTGTTGATTTCTCTCTTTTCTGAAAATTTTGTCTTGGGTATCTGCATTGATTTAGATATCCTAATACATGTGCGGATGTGTTAGTTTCCTAGGCCTGCCTTAACAAATTAACACAAGTTTGGTGGTTTAAAACAAGACAGATTTATTACCTCCCCTTTCAGGAGGTTAGAGGTTTGAAATTAAGGTACTGATAGTGTTGATTCCTTCTGGAGCCTCTGAGAGAGAAGCTATTCCATGCCTCTCTCCTAGCCTCTGATGACTCTGGCAATCCTTGACATTGTGTGGCTTATAAATGCCTCACTCCAGTTGCTTCCTCTATCTTCACATGATTTTCCCTCTGTGTATTCATGTCTGTGGTTTGAAATCTCCCTTTGCTTTCTCTTATAAACAAAACCATCATTTGATTTAGAGCCCACCCTAAATCCAGCATGATCTTGTCTCAAGAACTTTAACTTATATCTGCAAAGACTCATTCCAAATAAGGTCACATTTGGAGATTCCATGTGATCATGTATTTTTGGGAGACACTGTTCAATTCTCTATATTAGAGCTTTCAGCATCTGAGGAAACTGGTCAAAAATCTAAATATTGATACATCTATTCTGTAATAACATGTAGATATGTTGAGAATGTTAAATATTTTAGAATCTGAAAATTCAGACTTATTCAGTTGTTGTTGTTCAGTTGCTCAGTCATGTCTGACTCTTTGCAACCCTTCGACTGCAGCAAACTAGGCTTCCCAGTCCTTTACCAACTCCTGGAGCTTGCTCAAACGTATGTCACTTAGTCAGTGATGCCATCCAACCATCTCGTCTTCTGTCATCCCCTTCTCTTCCTACTTTCAATCTTCTCCAGCATCATGATCTTTTCTAATGAGTCAGCTCTTCACATCAGGTGGCCAAAGTAGTGGAGCTTCAACTCCTGCATCAGTCCTTCTAATGAATATTCAGGATTTATTTCCTTTAGGATTTTATTGATTTCCTTTAGGATTGACTGGTTTGATCTCCTTGCAGTCCAAGGGACTCTCAAGAGGCGTCTCCAACACCACAGTTCAAAGCATCAATTATTTGGCCTTCAGCCTTCTTTATGGTCCAACTGTCACATCCATACATTACTACTGGAAAAACCATAGCTTTGACTATATAGACCTTTGTCACCAAAGTAATGGCTCTGCTTTTTAAAACGTTATCTAGGTTTTTCATAGTTTTTCTCCTAAGGAACAAGTGTCTTTTAATTTCATGGCTGGGGTCACCATTTGCAATGATATTGGAACCCAAGAAAATAAAGTCTGTCACTATTTCCATTGTTCCCCATCTGTTTACCATGAAGTGATGGGACCAGATGCCATGATACTCATTTTTTGAATGCTGAGTTTTAAGCCAGCTTTTTCATTTCCTCTTTCACCTTCATGAAGAGGCTCTTTAGTTTCTTTTTGCTTTCCACTATAAGGGTGGTGTCATCTGCATTTCTGAGGTTATTGATATTTCTCCTGGCTTATTCAATAGATGTTAAATATGAGGCAAAGACAAGTAACGTTACTGAATGTTTGAGTTCTGCTTTGTTTTTAGCCACTTTTAAAGACAAATGCTCATCTGTAATTCTTGATGAGGCATATTCTTGATATTTGATATTACATGACTCAACTCTTGACTCTCCTATCCACTTTATAAACTAGGCAAGAATCATAAATAGCCAGAGAAACTATGCTTATGAGATTTTTGCCTTTCATAATTTGAATTGGGAATCATGGGCAGTCACATAGTTAAGCAGTGGGTGTTGAAGCTAAAAGAACACATTGAGAAATGGGATAATGGGGTAAACTAAAGGTCTTATCTCATTATGAAGTCAGACATAATGAGGAAGCAGTAATTAAAATAAGTAGATCATATAAAGAGTACTTATAGACAGTGAAGAATCTAGTTGATAATGGGTTAAAAAAAAAGACAAAAGTTGTTCACAACTCAGGGAATTTACTCTTGCTGTTCTCTCTTTTAATGTTGTCTTTCATATATTATCCTCGTTTATCATTTCACTACCTCATGTTTCTGCTCAAATGCCACATTTTCATAGAACTTGTTTCTGATCACCCTGTGTTAAATAAGCACCCACTCATCACCAGTGCCACAAATACACAGCACTCTATCCTCCTTTCTCAGATTGCTTTTTCTTTATGTTACTTCTCAAAATACACACACATGTGATACTTATTTTTATCTCTTCCCACTGTAATATAAGGCATTCAAAGGAAAAGACTTTGTTTAGTTGACTACCATAAACTCAACTTCCTAGAAGAATGCCTGGCATGTAATAAATAGGTGCTTAATAAATGTGAAAGGAATTTTAAAAAATGGTTAAATAGAATCTGAGAGATCCATGAGTTATATTGATAGACATAGAAATTCAGAGAACTCTGGTGGGTCTCTAGATGCAGTCTTGATGTCCTTGAGGTGGTTTTGTACTGTAGACCCTTTTAGAATTCTAAAAGACATCTGATACAATTTTTGATAATTACCATGCTACTTGATGAAGAGTTAACAGGTCTTATTGGTTTCTTTTTGTTTTTTTTGTTTTTACCAAAGCAATATGAATTAGATACAATACAGCTTAAATTTGTATAAGGGAAATATATTTAGAAATATGCTCCAAATACAGATGTAGAAGACATTTCATAGCCAAATATATTGGTAAGATTATCCATTAGCTTGGGGGCTATCTGTGTCTTTAATCTGATATTTTTAAGTAGATATTCAAAAGTTGGTAACATTGGTAGTAAATAAGGAGTGTATGTCTTTGCAATAACATTTGTAATTCTCCAACTCAGCAGCAAGTTAAGTATATTTTTCTTTTTGAATTGTCAGTGAAACAAGAATGTACCCAATGTAGGACTGATCTGTGTGATTTTGATGAAAATGTGAGTTTATATTGCTATTTTCAAAATAGGATTATTATAAAAGGAGTTTTCTTATGAATGTATTTTTAGTTTTTCAAAGGCTATTGTTAAAACAAGTCTTTTTTTCTTCTGAAAACCCTGTAATTCATTTTACACCTTTATGAATTAAAGTACACCTTCCCTAAAAATGCATTGTATTGGATAGATTTCTCTCTGAGAAGTCCATAGTCTGTGAAAGCCAGATATGAATAGAATTTTATGCCATAAACTATATTACACAGTTCATTTCTGCCTCCACTACATGTTCTTATTCAAATCAGATAGTCTTCCTTTTTTTACCCTTAGATATCAACTGTATTCACATGCATTAAACACATCAAGAAGGTATCTATAAACATTATGTGCCCACTTGCAAAATGTATTTCATTTTCAATTTGTAATGGGGATATATGCTTTATGTAAGGAGACATATCTTTTTCAAAGATTTTGGTTAAAAATCATGATATCTTAAAATGACTAATTGTCTTTAGGTCATTCAAAGTGATATCTGTATGAACGTATCAGAAACAGTAGCTGCTTTCTTTCAGTCTCCATTTCTTATAAATGGTATTTATATTTAATTAAGTTCTAAGGTAATGGATATAAACCAAGGTAACGAGAAAGGATGACTTATTATAGTATAGAGATGTCTTAATATGTCTTTACCTTTGTATTTCTTTATTAAGTTTAAGAAAAATTTCCTTCTCAGATCTGGGGATGGTATACAGAAAGACTACTGAAACATTATGAACTCAATATCAATCTTTCAACTGCTAATCATTTGCTAATAGGTATTTATACAAGTATTAGTTACAGTACAGCTTTTCAAATTCATAGCAAATAATAATCACTTGCAATAAGACATCATTTAAATAAGACATCTGCCTTATTGATAAACCAGTTTATGAAAATATCACCTACTTTGGATCCTTTCTTCATAAAATGTAACATTAGCTAACATCTAACATTTCATATTTTAAAAATATAAGCATAAGACTTCTTGCTGTGAAGAATAACAACTGACTATATTAGCTAAGAACTTATTTAAAACAAATGATGTTATTTGACAATAAAACAGGGGTCATAATTACTATTTAATAACTGTTTCCCAGTTGTAGATTTAAGTTAAAGTCTGGTTTATCCTCAGGGATGAAGACATTAGTTAAGTCTTAGCTTTTAAATGTTGGTGCTGGGCGGGGGGGGCGGGGGGTGGGGGTTACAAATAGAGAAAGTAACTGTCACCAGTCTTCAGGTGTCTGTAGTGGGAACTCTTCTTTTTAATTTTATTTTTTAAATAATTTGTTTTAATTGGTGGGGAATTATTTTACAATTTGTGATGGCTTTTGCCATACAAATTCATCAACATGAACTTCATATTGCTGGCTTTGATTTTAACGGTTTGGTCTACTCAAAAATGTATTTCAGATAAAATGAAATTAGTGAGACTACCCATCCATAATATCCATAGTTTGCTTCACAGAGGAAAGGTGCTTTTGTGTCATATTTACATTTTTGTAGTTCAGCAAATTCTTATTTTATTGAAATCTCTCTTATTATAGAACATTTAATTTTAATAAGCTTTGTCTTTAAAAAAATAGGCTATATTATAATATGAAACTCTATGACTTTTAAAAAACTCAATGTTTAAAAGAGAAATTATGTGATAAAAATTAGCATTTGACTTTCCATGATTTTCATGTTAGATGATCTAACACTATTTGGACCCTATTTTTTCCCACTTCTTCTTGCTATCACTATTAATACATTTCTGCCCACCTGATCTTTCAATGTTTTTTTTCCTATAATGCATTGTCTAAGGGAGTATAATAAGTCTAGGTGTTCTTATGAAAAAAATATTGCGTGGTCCAATGCAAAAAGTGGCCATGAAGTCATAAAATCTGAGTTTACATTCAGTCCACCATTTACATTCCTGGACAAGAGTATTTCATCTTGTTAGATCTACTTTCTTGTCTTTCAGTACAGTTCACTTGAGTTCAATTCAGTCGCTCAGTTGTGTCCAACTCTTTGTGACCCCATGGACTGCAGCACGCCAGGTTCCCTGTCCATCACCAACTCCTGGAGATTGCTCAAACTCATGTCCATTGAGTCAGTGATTTCTTCACATCAGGTGGCCAAAGTATTGGAGTTTCAGCTTCAGCATCAGTCCTTCCAATGAATATTCAGAACCGATTTCCTTTAGGATGAACTGGTTGGATCTCCTTGCAGTCCAGCGCACTCTCAAGAGTCTTTTCCAACACTGCAATTCAAAAGCATCAATTCTGCGGCGCTCAGCTTTCTTTATAGTCCAGCTCTCACATCCATACATGACTACTGGAAAAACCATAGCTTTGACTAGATGGACCCTTGCTGGCAAAGTAATGTCTCTGCTTTGTAATATTCTGTCTAGATTGGTCCTAACTTTCCTTCCAAGGAGCAAATGTTTTTTGATTTCATGGCTGCAGTCACTATCTGCAGTGATTTTGGTGCTCCCCAAAATACAGTCTGTCACTGTTTCTTATCCTTAAAATAGAAATAATAATATTTTAAAATAGAAATTAAATACTATCTTTAAAATAGAAATAATAATAATTCATCTTTTGCTGAGCATTAGCTAAGACAGTGTAAGCAAAGGACCAGATATACTACCTTGTCCAGCCCAGTCATTCTGTAAAGTTTCATGTATTGGTCAGCATTCGCCAGAGAAACAGCACAAATAGGAGATAGATAAATATAATTAGAGCTCCAATTATATATTCTTTATTTATTACAAGAATTGGTTCACGCTACTATGGAATCTGTGAAGTCCTGTGATTTATCATCTGTGAGCTGGAAAACCAGAGGCCAGTAGTATGTTTCAGTCCTAAAGGCTGAGAATGAGGGGAGCTGATTGTGTCTCAGTTATAGTCCAAAGACCCCAAAATCAGGGCCAGAAAGGGTAATGGTGTAGATTCAATTCCAAGAGCCAAGAATACTGATGTATAAAGGCAGAAGAAGATGGAAGTTCCAGGTCAAGGAAAGATTAAATTCTCCCTTCCTCTACCTTTTCGTTTTATCCAAGCTCTTAAGAGACTGGATGAAGACCCCTTTCTTTAGTACGGGAGATCTATTTTATCCAGTCTACAGTTCACATGCTTCCAAAAACAGCCTCACAGATGCTCAGAAGTAATGTTTTTTCACTATCTGGGTATTCTTAGGCCTAGACAAGTTAACTGACCCATAAAACTACACATATTAATCATTCCATTTGGTTCATCTCTTCTGCCACATTTGCCTGTCTCATAGGCACAGAGGTTTGCTGTGTGGTTTTTCTTTTCTTGTGTGTGGGGGTGGGGATTGTTTTATGTTCTTTGTAGCTTGTAATATCCTTAGATTATTTCCCAAAGATGTGTTTACTCAGGATCAAATATGTTTGAAACTGTTCATCAGTATTTCAAGGACAGATGAACATCTTAGTTGGACATAAAAAAGAGTGACTGAAGAAAAGTTAGTGAGCAGGAAGAAAAGGATCATACGTAGACCAGGTGTTGTAAACTAAAAATAAAACTAGGCTGGGTTCTGTTAGCTGAGGTGACAACCATCAAACTTGAAAAGCAGTCTTCAATTTAAGAGAGAGTGAAGCCAGAATCCAATATGAGGTTTTAGGATATAGTTTACAGAAGGAATCAAGCAAAGAATTTAGGAGTTAGATGTTTAAATGAACCCAGGAGAGAGATTAGTAGCAAGGTGACAGAAAATTATGGAAATGGGTACAATCTGATGCCAGTTTGATATCAAGCCTCATTGCCTTCAAGACTCCTTTTAAAAGACAAAGTGAATGGTCTTTCTTTTATTATGAGCTCATCTACCTTCATAAGAAGTCTTTGAAAGAGAAAGTGATTGAAAGGGCTCTGTCCATTTTAAAAGTCCTCACAGATTTTAAGCCTTGGACAAGAGCAAGATAACCCAGAAAATCTGCCTTGTGCACTGCTTAATTCAGTCTGTGGTAGACCCATCAGTGTCTTAAAATTAGGTTCAACCCTGGTTTTGTTTCCTAAAATCAAAAGGGATTTGCAGAGGGGTCCCTGATACTTTTGCCTAGACTGAAGCATAGGCAAGTTTTCTGATATTTTATATTTTTGCATACATGTTAGTTTTGTGCTTTAACCAACAACACAGTGGTGAAAGTAAAGTGGAGTTCTGTAATTATTTATATACTCTATAACATAAGAAAAGATTTTTAGCTTGGCATTTATAACATGGGACAATGTTACATATTGAAGAATATAAAATGTAACTTTCAACTTTTATTGGGTTAAAGCTTTGATTCACATTTAAAATGCAGACAAGATCATTGGAACTGCATGTTATGGCCATATTTAGTAAGAAACAGTAGTAAAAATATAGCTTATAATTTTTATCACAGTTAGTTATTAATTCATTAATCTGAGCCTTGCATTAACTATCGATAACATGTGAGAGGCCTTCCATTCTAACAGGATAATGGGTATCTATTTTATACTCTATGAATGCTTTATTATATCTGAAACTATATTATCTCTAAATGACTTACTGTGAGTCTCAATATTGCCATAGAAGGGTTATGCACATGCTTTCCTGATTGTTTTACATTCCTGCTGGAATATAACTTTGTTATTCTTTCTATTAAGATATGGGATATTTTTTTCCCCATCTCTTGAATATCAGCTTGGGTCTGTTACTTGTTTTAGCCTAGACCAACCAGCCTGACAACTTGTATAAATGCAAGGGATGCCTTCTTGGACAATTCGATACCATCAAATCTTGCCCAAATCAGAAAAGCTGGCTAGGCCGCCTGAAGAATTATTAGAAATTATAAATGCTTGTTGTTTAATGTTTTAAGATTTTTTTTTATGTAGAAAAAACTTACTGCTACAAAGAATAGTATATGTCTCCTGAATGTATGAGTTAATACTTCAAGAATATTAATTACTTTAATTCCAAATGCTTTATACTAAAAAGAGGAATAGAAGGAAATATTTGAGAGTTGTAAGATGAAACAATGTTTCCTATCACCATACTAAATGATGCTTGGTGAGTAGAAAAATTAAAGAGTCTCTGTGTTATGGGAGTTTATAAGAGAATCATTAGGGAAATTATAAAATGCCTATCAGACCAACAAAGAAAAAAGAATATCAAGAGGATTATTGAACCGATCTGTAGGATAAATGTTTTGTTCTCTGTCTTCTTGACTAATAGAAAGAATTTTCCTATGTTACATGTGCAAATTGACCCTTCTATAGAAGAGAAAGGGAATGAACTCATGAGATGAATATTTTTGTTCTTGTTCAGTTTCAAAGTTGACAAATATTAATTAAAGAGGTAAATTTTTGGCCAATTTTGGAGGAACTAGTCAAAATGAATAATAGGGTCTTTTTGAGAAGACTGCTGCTGCTGTTTCGACCCCATAGATGGCAGCCCACCAGGCTCCCCTGTCCCTGGGATTCTCCAGGCAAGAACACTGGAGTGGGTTGCCATTGCCTTCTCCAATGCATGAAAGGGAAAAGTGAAAGTGAAGTTGCTCGGTCGTGTCCGACTCTTCGCGACCCCATAGACTGCAGCCTACCAGGCTCCTCCATCCATGGGATTTTCCAGGCAAGAGTACTGGAGTGGGCTGCCATTGTCTTCTCCATTTTAAGAAGACAGGGTAGTATTGTTAAAAGAATAAATAAATAAATAAATGAAAGAGGATAGAGAGCCCAGAAGTAGGTCCACATAAACATTGTAAATTGATCTTTGATAAAGGAACAAAGACAGTTTAATGCAGCAAAGGTCATCTTTTCAACAAACAATTCTAGAAAACCTGGACAGCCACATGCACACAAAAGAAAGCAAGAATAACAACAACAACAAAATCTTCACAGAGACGTAGACTTTAACACCTCTTGCTAAAATTAATTAAAAATGAATCAAGACCTCATGATAAAACAAAAATATAGATCTCCAAGAAGATAAAAAAGAGAAAATATAGATGACCTTGTGTATGGTGATGACTTTTGAGATATAATACCAAACACACAATCCATGGAAGAAATAATTGATAAACTAGATTTCATTAAAATTATAAACATTTGTTCTGTTAAAACATGTTTCAAGAGACAGAGAAGATACCACATACTGTGTGAAAATCTTCCCAAAAGACATATCTGATAAAGGACTATCATCTACAATTATTAATATAAAAAAGCAAACATAAAAACTTGTAAAATTTAACAATAAGAAAATGAACACCCTGATTATAAAATGACCTCAAGACCTCAAAAAATGCCTCACCAAAGAAAGTGAACCCATTTGTAAGGCAGCTATGAAGACACTGACATAGACAACAGACTTGTGGACACAATGGAAGAAGGAGAGCGTGAGTCCAATGGAGGGAGTAGCAAGGAAACATATACATTATCATATATAAAATAGATAGCCATCGGAAATTTGCTGTATCTCTCAGGGAGCTCAATCCTCTCTATGACAACCTAGAGAGGTGAGATGAGGGAGGAAGTCAGGAAGGGAGGTTCAAGAGGGAGGGGACACATGTATATACCTATGGCTGATTCATGTTGATATATGGCAGAAACCAACACAATATTAAAGCAATTACCCTTGGATTAAAAATAAATAATTGAAAAAAAAAAGAATGTACAGATGGCAAATTAGCATATGAAAGGTATGCCACATTTCATCAGAGAATTGCAAATTAAAGCTATGGGATATCACTATACATGTATAAAAATGGCTAAAATCCAGAATACTGCCAATCCCAAATACTGGTGAAGATGTGGAGCAACCGAAACTCATTCCTTGTTGGTAGGGATACAAAGCAGGCATAGCCCCTTTGGAAGACATTTCAGCAGTTTCTTGCAAAACTAAACATATTCTTACCATATGCTCTGACAGTTTTGTACCTTGGCATTTATTCAAAGAAGTTGAAAATATATGTCTACACACACACACACACACACACACTCACACACTACATATAGATGTTTATAGCAGCTTTACTCATAATTGCCAAAACTTGGAAGAAACCACAATATCCTTCAGTAGATAATGTGTAAATAAACTGTAGTACATCCAGGCAGTAGAGTACTATTCACTACTAAAAAGAAAGTGTTAATGTTGATTTTGATAATTACACAAAAGAAGACAACGAAACCATGATGGTTCCCCCTTAATATCAGGAATAACAAGGTTGTCTGTTCCTACTCCTTCAACATTGCTCAGGGGGTGCTGGTATGGACAACTGGACAGCAAAATGAAATAAAAGACATTCTAATATGATGATAAATAAAACTATATCTATTTGCAGATGACATGGTATTTTGAAAATCCTAAGTTATGTATAAATAATTATTAAAACTAATATGTGAGCAAAGTAGATACAAGAACATTATCAAATTTCAGTTGTATTTCTCTACACTAGCAATGAATAATTACAAAAATGAAATTAGAAAAACAATCTCATTTACCATTGCACCAAAAGTATTTAAAGAATAAGAATAGGGAATAAATTTAACAGAGGTGAAAGACCCGTACACTGAAAACTATAAACATTATTGAAAGAAACGAGGGAAATAGTATATAAATGGAATGGCATTGCATATTTATAGATTCAAAGAATACTTGTGCTTTTGAATATTAAATTTGTTGTCAAGGGAGAAATACTCCCCAAGTTTATTTCTACCCAGTACCTATCAAATTATTGCTTAACTTTGGGGGGATATAGACATGCTTTCCCTAAAATTTATATGGAAATGCAATAGAACTTCAGTAGCCAAAAGATCTTGAAGAAAAAAATAAATATGAAATTTGAAATACTTACATTTCCCAATTTCAAGACTTAATATAAAAGGGCAGAAATCAAAACCATGCAGTACCCGCAAAGGGGTAAACATATAGACAGAGATCAACAGAACAGAATAGGGGCCAGAAATAAACCCTTACATTTATGGTTAAATGATATTTGGCAAGATTATCTAGATATTCTCTTTCTTGCTAGCATTATTGCTAATGAATATAAGGTTTCTTTTTGGAGTAATAAAAGTGTTCTAAACTTAGTGAGAATGATTGCCTAACTATGAATGTACTGAAAACCACCGTATTATACACTTTAAAAGGTGAGTGCTAAGGTATATGAATTATATCTCAGTAAAACTGTTATAAAATATATAATGAAAGAAAACTATACTAGGATAAAAAGAAAATATAATATAAAAAAACAAAATAGAAGGCAAACACATTATAAAAGGAGAATGATAAAAGGAGAATGATTAAAATAACAACTCAATAGTTGTGCCAAGCCACACTTTATACCTGTGTAGCAAGAATCATAGTCTCAGAAAATAAACTTGAGAGCAATTCAGAATGCAGTAGCATATATAAATATAAAATGTGTGCATCTATATTTATAGGTATAAAATATACAAATATGTCAGTGTGTTTAAGAAACTTAAGAAATTGAGAATTCTTTTATGTACAACAATTAAATGAGAGATTCCAACTTAGGCTGAATAAAATTTTTACTGGAGAATGTTTTGAATTTGGGGAAAAGCAATATTTGAAGAGTTTGCGGCTAATAATATATCATAATAAAAAATGCATTCACATTCACAATGTGAAGAAGCAAAAGTAGACATGTATTAGATTGGTAGCGATAGATATATCTCTAAACACAAGTAATGCAACAGAACAGAGAAAGTCTAGGGAAAATAAGAAAAAAAAAAAAAAAAACAGAATGAAATGAGTCATGACCCATAAAGGTAAATGGCTTTTCAGTGGCAATCATGGAGGCTTGAAGAATTCAGAATACTATCTGCAACGTGATGATGGGACATAATTATCAACTTATATATCTATATTCAATAAAATTACCTTTCACAAGCCCACATTTAAAGGAAGAAGAAAACCTAGAAGAAATTAGGCGAATGCACACAGCAAATGGTAGACACATGGGTAATCCAAAAATATTTAGATTATATTAAGTAAGAAATGTAACAAAGACTAATTTGAGGAGTATAGCAATAGACTGGAACAAAAATGTGTGTTGACAATTATATTTTAGATGAAGGTGTCTTTGGATTCAAATTCTTTTTTTTTTAATTTAATTTTATTTTTAAACTTTACATAATTGTATTAGTTTTGCCAAATATCAAAATGAATCCACCACAGGTATACATGTGTTCCCCCTCCTGAACCCTCCTCCCTCCTCCCTCCCCATTCCATCCCTCTGGGTCGTCCCAGTGCACCAGCCCCAAGCATCCAGTATCGTGCATCAAACCTGGTCTCGCAACTCGTTTCATACATGATATTTTACATGTTTCAATGCCATTCTCCCAAATCTTCCTGCCCTCTCCCTCTCTCACAGAGTCCATAAGACTGTTCTATACATCAGTGTCTCTTTTGCTGCCTCGTACACAGGGTTATTGTTACCATCTTTCTAAATTCCATATATATGTGTTAGTATACTGTATTGGTGTTTTTCTTTCTGGCTTACTTCACTCTGTATAATAGGCTCCAGTTTCATCCACCTCATTAGAACTGATTCAAATGTATTCTTTTTAATGGCTGAGTAATACTCCATTGTGTATATGTACCACCGATTTCTTATCCATTCATCTGCTGATGGACATCTAGGTTGCTTCCATGTCCTGGCTATTATAAACAGTGCTGTGATGAACATTGGGGTACACGTGTCTCTTTCCCTTCTGGTTTCCTCAGTGTGTATGCCCAGCAGTGGGATTGCTGGATCATAAGGCAGGTCTATTTCCAGTTTTTTAAGGAATCTCCACACTGTTCTCCATAGTGGCTGTACTAGTTTGCATTCCCACCAACAGTGTAAGAGGGTTCCCTTTTCTCCACACCCTCTCCAGCATTTCTTACTTGTAGACTTTTGGATCGCAGCCATTCTGACTGGTGTGAAATGGTACCTCATAGTGGTTTTGATTTGCATTTCTCTGATAATGAGTGATGTTGAGCATCTTTTCATGTGTTTGTTAGCCATCTGTATGTCTTCTTTGGAGAAATGTCTATTTAGTTCTTTGGCCCATTTTTTGATTGGGTCATTTATTTTTCTGGAGTTGAGCTGTAGGAGTTGCTTGTATATTCTCGAGATTAGTTGTTTGTCAGTTGCTTCATTTGCTATTATCTTCTCCCATTCTGAAGGCTGTCTTTTCACCTTGCTAATAGTTTCCTTTGATGTGCAGAAGCTTTTAAGGTTAATTAGGTCCCATTTGTTTATTTTTGCTTTTATTTCCAATATTCTGGGAGTTGGGTCATAGGGGATCCTGCTGTGATGTATGTCAGAGAGTGTTTTGCCTATGTTCTCCTCTAGGAGTTTTATAGTTTCTGGTCTTACGTTTAGATCTTTAATCCATTTTGAGTTTATTTTTGTGTATGGTGTTAGAAAGTGTTCTAGTTTCATTCTTTTACAAGTGGTTGACCAGAGTTCCCAGCACCACTTGTTAAAGAGATTGTCTTTAATCCATTGTATATTCTTGCCTCCTTTGTCAAAGATAAGGTGTCCATATGTGCGTGGACTTATCTCTGGGCTTTCTATTTTGTTCCATTGATCTATATTTCTGTCTTTGTGCCAGTACCATACTGTCTTGATAACTGTGGCTTTGTAGTAGAGCCTGAAGTCAGGTAGGTTCATTCCTCCAGTTCCATTCTTCTTTCTCAAGATCGCTTTGGCTATTCGAGGTTTTTTGTATTTCCATACAAATTGTGAAATTATTAGTTCTAGCTCTGTGAAGAATGCTGTTGGTAGCTTGATAGGGATTGCATTGAATCTATAGATTGCTTTGGGTAGTATACTCATTTTCACTATATTTATTCTTCCAATCCATGAACATGGTATATTTCTCCATCTGTTAGTGTCCTCTTTGATTTCTTTCACCAGTGTTTTATAGTTTTCTATATATAGGTCTTTAGTTTCTTTAGGTAGATATATTCCTAAGTATTTTATTCTTTCCGTTGCAATGGTGAATGGAATTGTTTCCTTAATTTCTCTTTCTGTTTTCTCATTATTAGTGTATAGGAATGCAAGAGATTTCTGTGTGTTGATTTTATATCCTGCAACTTTACTATAGTCATTGATTAGTTCTAGTAATTTTCTGGTGGAGTGTTTAGGGTTTTCTATGTAGAGGATCATGTCATCTGCAAACAGTGAGAGCTTTACTTCTTCTTTTCCAATTTGGATTCCTTTTATTTCTTTTTCTGCTCTGATTGCTGTGGCCAAAACTTCCAAAACTATGTTGAATAGTAATGGTGAAAGTGGGCACCTTTGTCTTGTTCCTGATTTTAGAGGAAATGCTTTCAATTTTTCACCATTGAGGATAATGTTTGCTGTGGGTTTGTCATATATAGCTTTTATTATGTTGAGGTAATTTCCTTCTATTCCTGCTTTCTGGAGGGTTTTTATCATAAATGGATGTTGAATTTTGTCAAAGGCTTTCTCTGCATCTGTTGAGATAATCATATGGTTTTTATTCTTCAATTTGTTAATGTGGTGTATTACATTGATTGATTTGCGGATATTGAAGAATCTTTGCATCCCTGGGATAAAGCCCACTTGGTCATGGTGTATGATCTTTTTAATGTGTTGTTGGATTCTGATTGCTAGAATTTTGTTAAGGATTTTTGCATCTATGTTCATCAGTGATATTGGCCTGTAGTTTTCTTTTTTTGTGGGATCTTTGTCAGGTTTTGGTATTAGGGTGATGGTGGCCTCATAGAATGAGTTTGGAAGTTTACCATCCTCTGCAATTTTCTGGAAGAGTTTGAGCAGGATAGGTGTTAGCTCTTCTCTAAATTTTTGGTAGAATTCAGCTGTGAAACCGTCTGGTCCTGGGCTTTTGTTTGCTGGAAGATTTTTGATTACAGTTTCAATTTCCGTGCTTGTGATGGGTCTGTTAAGATTTTCTATTTCTTCCTGATCGAGTTTTGGAAAGTTGTGCTTTTCTAAGAATTTGTCCATTTCTTCCACGTTGTCCATTTATTGGCATATAATTGTTGATAGTATGAATTCAAATTCTAATGATCCTACATGATAAGCATAGGAAAAGAGAGTAGCATAGTGGAAAGAAAAAAAAGAAAAAAAGGAGATTTGGTGTCAGAAACATACACATCAGTACCCCTGATCTGTCACAAATTAATTTACCTTATCTCTCTTTTATTGCCTTCTGTAGATTTTAAAACTGGTAGGGAGTCAAAAGATTTTAGTCAATAAGGACCTCAATTTACTTAACTTTTACATTTCAATAACATTTCAATCTGTTAAGGAAGGAAAACAATCAAAAGAAAGAAACAGCAACACCAACAACGAAACAGCTATTGACTTGATTAGGAGGGTTCCTGAAGCAAAGCTAGTTCCCAAGAGAATTCCCCTGAGTTCTATAGTTAGACAGTAAACTGGAAAATCCAAACTGTGGTCAAGAAAGTTATAACTGGAATGGCAGGACTAAGTATCAAAGCTTTGGGAAGAGAGAAGAAAAACATCAGTAATGAGATAAAATACTTGGAGGATTGGAGCTCCTCAGCATAAGGACCATAACATGGATAGGAACTAAAAATCCAACAGAGTATGTTGCTGCTGCTGCTGCTCAGTCGCTTCAGTCGTGTCCGACTCTGTGCGACCCCATAGACGGCAGCCACCATGCTCCCCCATCCCTGGGATTCTCCAGGCAAGAACAATGGAGTGGGTTGCCATTTCCTTCTCCAATGCATGAAAGTGAAAAGTGAAAGTGAAGTCACTCAGTCGTGTCCGGCTCTTCACGACCCCATGGACTGCAGCCTGCCAGGCTCCTGCGGCCGTGGGATTTTCCAGGCAAGAGTACCGGAGTGGCTTGCCAGTGCCTTCTCCTACAGAGTATGCTGGGATTCCGTTTTAGGTAGTACTGGCTGTATATTGCAGGGGCTAAGCACAGAGTTTGAGGAAGACGTAGACAGCCAGATCTCAGTACCTCTGAAGTGTCAAGATTTGCCTCCTCATCTACCTCCAATCATTCTTTACAAGTAAGTCAACTTAATTATTGCTCAAACATAAGCAAATTCATTTCCTATCCTTCCTTCATTAACCGCTAGAACTTGTCACCCTGACCCAAACAAGATTTCTAATCCTCACTTTTTCTCAAGTCTAGAAGTGAGTAAAAGACTCTTTTAACATGCCTTTCATTTCCCTTTGTTGAAAGGTTTTCATCTGGTGAGATTCTGCTTGTCTAAGTTATACTCAGCTCCTACCCGGATCTTCTTGACTTTTAGGAACTTTTCTGATCTTTTGTTTCAAAATGCCAATCCTCAGAATGCAGAATCTCTATGTAGCCACTTTGTAATTCTGGGGACACTATCTCTAAGGGGACGTTGTATTCTTTCAGGAATCTTTCCTGAAATTCCTGCTAAATTTCTGGGTGCTTGCTTCTTCAGACCAGGGAGGGAAGTTTAAGGAATGAAGAGAGTTGAATAGGAATGAACGAGTGGCGTCAGCATAAACTAGCTGCATGAAACAGCACACAAGTAGCAGAGGAAATTTCTTTTATTGGTACAGATATTATATCTCTCAATTAAAGAGCAGACAGGATATAAAGGCTCTTTAAATCTGATAGCTAGACTGCTAATACTTCATTAAGAGTGGGCTATTAAACATACTTTCCCTGCAAGTTCCATTAATTTTTCAAGAGGTTAGTTTTTCAAGAGTCCAGTTAGAAAAAATAATGAACAGTTATACAACTCCAGCCCAGCAAGAGAAAATTTCTCAAATGATATTTAGGAATATCATTGGAAGTTAGAATCTAGTGTGAGGTTAAGAGAGAACTGAGAGGAGGTGACAGCCAAGATAAGAAAGCATGCTGAGAACTGATTGCAATTGTCCAGGATAAGAAAGGTAATAGGAAAATCAGGCAAGTCTGTAAGAAAACACATAAGAAAAAACATATATATATATATATATATATATATATATATATATATACACACACACACACACACACATAAAGAGACAAGATAAATGATATTGCATTGAAAGTAGTTAAAAAGGCAGGTAAGTAGAGTAAGAGATTTGATTAAAGATATAAACCACAGTGAAATAAACAGAAAATATGAAAATTTTAAACATTGTTTTTTGTTTTAGGTTTTTTTTTCTTTTTTTGAAATTTTTTTTGCTTGAACTGCTGACTTTAAACTGCTGACCAATTGCTTTATTAAATTGACAGAAGTGGTTGTTTGGGATCTGTATTAGCACAATCCAAATCTTTTGGACAGTTATGATTCTTCTGTAGTTGAATTTGGGCTAACTGAAACCAAAAACTGCCAGGAAATTCATTAATCCTGATCCTGTTTATAGATATGTTATGAGGAATGATGATTTATTATCTTAAGACCCTATGACTTCTTGATAACTATTATGTAAAAATATGAACAGAGAGTACCCATTGGCAAGAAGTGTTAATCTTTTCAATTCACACTTAAAGCATTTGTAAAACCTAAGCACATTATCTCTCATTGAGAGGAAGTAATGACAAGTTGGTTTAAACCAAGAAAACCTCTGTATAAATTAACAGATGTTTTAGTTGAAAATAGAAGTGTCAACATAACCTTAATTAATGAGTTTACAATACCTGTTCCCAGAATGAGAGAATATGCCAAGTTTTAACCTGGGTATAGTGGAATAAATGGAGGCTTTACAAATTAGACTGAGAATATAATCTTAGCTTGAACCTTACCTACATCTCATTTTTATCTCATCTTCAGTTTGGATGAAGATGTTCTTCACCATATTGAGTAATTATCAGGTTAATCAAAGATGAGAATCATCGTCCCATATAAGGTACAGTCGACTAGTATGCAATATCTAGCAGTGCTCAGTGAAAATATGCCTTTATGCTCTTTCATGGAAAGGAAATCTGAAATATTGAACTTATTCTCTGCAATCTATATTTTCAATCAAGCTATTATTCTACCTACATGTTAAATCTGTTTGCCAATATCTTCAAGTGTGTTAAGTGCATTTTCTTTAATTGAGGGTCGTGTGTGTGTGTGTGTGTTTAGTGCTTGCGCATACATGCATGCTTGGATTTGTGAAAAGAATGAAAGATGTGTTATTTATTGACTTATTAGGTAAACCTCATCTGTGTTGATTTTTGAGGTGTTTCTGTCCATTCTAACTACTTCCAGAAAGAAGGATTTTTAAATCTGTTCTCAAATTAAAATCAGTCATGTGGGTTACACATTTCACAACTTTTAAGTAAATTATCTCTAATAAACCCATCCAATGAGATCCTCATTTTGTTACCTTGACATAGATTTTGTAACTAGTTTGTTTTTGTAACCATTCTGGGAATCCCACTGATGCTTTATTGAGACTTTTCTGTAGATCAGGTAGACTTCTGTTATCACCTATATGGGAAAAAAAAAAAAAAAAAAAAAAAAAAACAGGCTTAAAGAACCATGGCCATACAATATGGCTCAGAACTTTGAGGCCTTTATATTCTATTATTAGTATTTAGAAAAGGCAGATAGTATTATTTTTTATAAAAGGCGGATTTAGAAAAGGCAGAGGAATCAGAGATCAAATTGCCAACATCTGTTGGATCATTGAAAAAGCAAGAATTCCAGAAAAACATCTACTTTTGCTTTATTGACTATGCAAAGGCCTTTGACTGTGTGGATCACAACAAACTTAAAATTCTTAAAGAAATGGGAATACCAAACCACCTTACCTGCCTCCTGAGAAATCTGTATTCAGGTCAAGAAGCAACAGTTAGAACCAGACATGGAACAACAGAGTAGTTCCAAATCAGGAAAGGAGTACATTAAAGCTGTATATTGTTATCCTGTTTATTTAACTTATATGCAGAATACATCATGCGAAATGCCAGGCTGAGTGAAGTAAAAGCTAGAATCAAGATTGCTGAGAGAAATATCAATGACATCAGATATGCAGATGACACCACCCTTATGGCAGAAAGTGAAGAAGAACTAAAGTGTCTCTTGATGAAAGTGAAAGAGGAGAGTGAAAAAGTTGGCTAAACCTCAACATTTAGAAAACTAAGATCATGGCATCTGGTCCCATCATTTCATGGCAAATAGATGGGGAAACAGTGGAAACAGTGGAAGACTTTATTTTGGGGGGCTCCCAAATCACTGCAGATGGTGATTACAGCCATGAAATTAAAAGACACTTGCTCCTTGGAAGAAAAGCTATGACCAACCTAGACAGCATGCTAAAAAGCAAAGACTTTATTTTGCCAACAAAGATGCATCTAGTCAAAGCTATGGTTATTTCCAGTAGTCATGTATGGATGTGAAAGTTGGACTATTAAGAAAGCTGAGCACCGCAGAATTGATGCTTTTGAACTGTGATGTTAGAGAAGACTCTTGAGAGTCCCTTGGACAGCAAGGAGATCCAACCAGTCCATCCTAAAGGAAATCAGTCCTGAATATACATTGGAAGGACTGATGTTGAAACTGAAACTCCAATACTTTGGCCACCTGATGGGAAGAACTGACTCATTGAAAAAGACCCTGGTGCTGGGAAAGATTGAAGGCAGGAAGAGAAGGGGACAAACAGAGAATGAGATGGTTGGATGGCATCACTGACTCAATGGACATGAGTTTGAGCAATCTCTGGGAGTTGGTGCTGGACAGGGAGCCTGGAGTGCTGCAGTCCATGGGGTCACAAAGAGTCGGATATGACTGAATGACTGAACTGAAATTGATTATCCCCAAATTTATGAAGAAAATGTCAGATTTTATGGACACTTTCCCCTCTCACATGACTTTGTTTCTCCTTAAATTTTATAGGAAGATTTTAGTTGTTCCCTAGTGGTATTACAGGTCTTCCTTTCTTGGGTAATAGACTTTCACAGCTATTCTCAGCATCTTCTAGACCTTGTAGACATTACTTATGAGGTATGGTCTTCATTACCAATTTTTATTCAGGATAGGATTGATTTTGTCTTTTCCCTTGAAGTTTGATACTGTCATTTACTTACTTTGGTCAGAGAAATGTGTGACATGCATTCTGTCAGGACAGAAGCATTTAAAAGCCAGTATATAAATTGCCTCCCCATCTTTGTGTTGTGGTAATCATCCATATTGTAGAGTATGTACACCAAGCATGCCTGATGTGTAATGTGGGTTAGATGAGTCATTATTGTTCTAAGCTATCAAGTTATGGAGACTCCTTGTTACTACATTGTAACCTGGCCTATCCTGTCTAAAACAAGGATGGCTGGCTGAAGGTTATGCAGCTGTCTATTTCATGGTGGACATGAGTTAATTAAAGTAGAGCATTAAAAGACTCTGCACAGATACCACATTCTTCTGTACCAGAAAAGGCTTGCTTCTATTGAAATGTGTTCTGGTATGATGCATTTAATCTAAACCAGGCACACTTATACCTTTATAAACAAAAGACTCAACCTCATCATGGTAGGTGTGCATTCCAGTAGTAAACAGATGCTTCCCCAACATACCCATTTTCCAAGCTGAGTTAAATTTTGTTTTATGATATTCCTAGTTGGAATAAAAATCTAGTGAATGGAGATTTTTTTTTGTTTTACTTACTTTTTAAAATATCTACTACCCAGTATGTTGCCGGGCACAGCATAATTCATAAATAGTTAATTAATTCAAGCGTGTCGTAGTCACTGTGGTTATTGTTCATTGTTTGACCATGCCCTGTGATAAGCCGTAGGGGGAACTTTGCTCTACTAAACCTTGTGTTTTACATACTATTAATTCTTCTAAATATCTGGTGTACTTTTTGACATGTTTTTGAATCATATGATATGATTTTTTTCTTATTGGCTAAGAAATTCAGTCCATTTTGAGGTCCTCTTCTAACAACTGATGTATATGTGATTTAATAGATCAGATTTAAATTTTTTAGGGTGAATATTTTCCTTTTGCTTAATGTTTATTAACTATTTTAGTTGTGTTTTATTTGTTTTTTGTATTATTTTTATAGACTTTAAATATATACCACATAGATATCTACCTTTGTATACACAAAACTGTATTTTATTTTTTAATATCTATGTTTTTTATAGTTTGGAAATTCTTTATAATTATTGCTTATATCACTGTATTTTAAAACTTTATTCAAACATTTCAAAGCATACAAAAACCTGCATAGTTCAATTGTAAAGGTGTTAGGATTGTTAGACCATGTCATCTGGCTATAAGGCTTTAAGTAGCAAGGGCAATTTAGTTTCAGTGAAATTGCTCACTGCTTCAAGGCACCTAATTAGAAATTAAAATACCTAGGTGTTTTTTTTTTTTTTAATTTCTTTCAAGCTCCATTTCAACATATTTTAATCTGAACTATATTTTTCTGTTAAATATGATTACTGAGCAATGACAGAGCTCATGGTCATTCATTGCTCATTCATTACCAGTTTTCATTTATAGTTGAAATGAACATTTTCCCCAATTATATTTTTTAATCATTCCCAATCATCCTTTCTCTTTTATATAAGAGATATTAAGTCTTGAGAAAATTTCTGCAGAGTAATAAAACCTGTTAGATTAGATTAATATACATGGACTGTTCAACTGTTATTAATTTAGACAGACTTTCATTTTTCCTTTTTTGATTACACAGGACATTGATTTATGGTACATGAAATAACCAAATTGCATTTTTGAAATTTAAAATTCTGGAGTCTTTCTTACATTATTGGTCATGAACTTAGCTTTTTTGTCCTTTAAATTATAAAATATATGCTCTTTTTTAATTCAAAGATTTATATTGTGTAGTGTAGCAAGTATATTAGCTAAATGTTTGCCTGAGATTACTGGATCATTTTTTATGTCATTACTCTGCTATTGAGTCATGATGCTGCTGCTGCTGCTAAGTCGCTTCAGTCGTGTCCAACTCTGTGTGACCCCATAGACGGCAGCCCACCCAGGCTCCGCCATCCCTGGGATTCTCCAGGCAAGAACACTGGAGTGGTTGCCATTTCCTTCTCCAATGCATGAAAGGGAAAAGTGAAAGTGAAGTCGCTCAGTCGTGTCTGACTCTTCGCAACCCCATGGTCTGCAGCCTGCCAAGCTCCTCCGTCCGTGGGATTTTCCAGGCAAGAGTACTGGAGTGGGGTGCCATTGCCTTCTCCAATTGAGTCGTGATAGAACACAGCATATCATAAATACTTTTATACTTCCCTTATTAGCTTCATTGTAGTATGTTTACAGTGCCTATAATACCACTTTCTTAATTAGTTTTATTGTTTGTGCTGTGGTTAGTTGCTTGGTCATGTTGGACTCTTTGCAATCCCATGGACTATAGCCTTCCAGACTCCTCTGTCCATGGGGATTCTTCAGGCAAGAATACTGGAGTGGGTTGCCATGCCCTCTTCTAGGGAATCTTCCCAACCCAGGGATTGAACCCAGATCTCCTGTATTGCAGGTAGATTCTTTACTGTCTGAGCCACCAGGGAACCCCAGTTTTATTATTTATACCTCTTTGAGTGAGAAAAAAATTTTGTTTCAAGGCTAAAAAGAAAAAATGTTGGTAAGGCCATTGCTCCATCTCACTCCGATAGATGCCAAGAATATTAATATATACAGCTGATTATGTATCTTTAGGAATCTAAACTCAGAGCTGGTCATCAGTGTCCATTTACGAGTGACCCTAGGCCCCATAGTGAATATGAAAGGAAGAATTTTGGCAAATCTTCTGTGTGCCTAAATGTAGTACTTCTAGGAAGTGTTTATGCTTGTACTTTATATTGCCCTGATGGAGTGTAAACCCTAAGGTTAGTTGAGAGATTATTAGGGAGAACCCACTCAGTAAAAATGCTTGAATGGAGAGAACACATGGATTAACGGCAGGACAACACCAGGTAGACTGATATTTACCTTTTCTCCCAAGTAGATGACAAGAACCTGAAGTCTGCATATAGAAATCTTCAGGGCTTACTCAATCAGAACGTTTATTTTTCCTTCCTCAGAGAATCTGACAATCAATCAAAGAGAGATATCAATCTTTTCCAAAATGATGGGGACTGATAGTCCATCAGAGGCCACATACACTGGCTCCTACTTCTATTCCCTTCCCTGGAGGAGGGCATGGCAACCCACTCCACTGTTCTTGCCTGGAGAATTTTGTGAACAGAGAAGTCTGGCTGGCTACAGTCCATGGGATTGCAAAGAGTCGGACACTACTGAGTGACTATCACTTCACTTAACTTCATAACCCTGTCAGGTTAATGCCCAAATTCCTTAATTGACATATGTAAAGAGCTTGGCAGTGGCATCCCCAAATTTATCAACCAATGCATACAGAGCGCCTTTGTGGAGCTATTGTCTAATTACTGGGAGAAGCATAAAGACCTTTAGAGGTATATAGACTCTAATTTCCTGAAATGTGCATGTCCGTGGATTGGCACAGAGACAGAAGGTATTTAGCCATAATTGCATAATTAAATACATATAATTGTGAGAAGTGCTACAAAGGAAAAATACAGGATGCTATAACAACTAACAAATGAGGAATGGAGGGCAGCAGAGAAATTCTGAGTCAGAATATAAAGCACAGATAAGACGAAGAGGAAAGGTCCTAAATCAGGAAAAAAAAAAAAAAAAAACCTGGCAAGTTTGAAGAACTATGGTGGAATTCCTGTGGGCAAATTTCCATTGAACAAGAAGAGAGTGCAAAGCCTAAGACATTGCTCTTGAATTAGGCAGACCCCAGATCCTACAAGACTTTAGAGACCATGTTATAGATGTTGATTTTGTCTTAATGCTAATGAAACCTAACATCTGTAGAGATCTTAGGTCCCACTCAACATGAACGGCAGGTAAGGCATAAAGGGATACTGGTTCTTACCTATCAGTCCTTGTTGTGGAGATTATAAGTATTATGAGACTTTTTATGAATGGTTATTTGTGTCAAAATGATTATTTGAGTAAAAATCATCCAAGGTCAAACTCAAAGTACAAACAAGTCTCTTTAAGAGAGTCTGTAATTCACCATCACATTTGACCCTTATCAGCATAAACATTGGTTTGAGTTCAGTGTATAAAAATCCAATTTTGGATCAATGTACAGACTGGGGAAAAGTGCTTTCGAAATATCATCAGCATGCAGTGTCCTGGGTTGCAAGTTTCTCTATTTCTTTGTGGCATCAATAAAGCAATCTAGCTTGTAAAGCTTCCTTTGGCTTTTCAGTGTGTCTTGCTATTGCTCTAATGTGGAAGGGCATAATGGTCACAAATATAAAAAGCTCTTTTACATTAAATTACACAGAATAAATTTCTCTGCTCAGAAGATGATAGCAACTGATTTCTTCAATTTACTCGCAGAAGATTCTAACATTAAATCTGAAGCTACTGCAGAGTGATCCAACTTTGAAGATTACAGTGATGATAATGGGGCTTCTAGTGAACTAAATTAATGTTTATGGCTTTTTCTTTCCTGCTTTCATTGTTAATGCTGCTACTCCTGCTGATGCTCGGTTCTGGTGTGTGTGGTTTTCTCAATACTGTTGGTATTTGAGATTGGCTTTAAGAACAGAAATAGAATAATGTACTTGCGAATGAATAAAATTCCACAAAATCTTATAATTTGAAAGGACTGACAGTGATGTTAAGTTGACTACTTACTTGTATATTTGTACTTTTCCCACCTAATTTAGTTTTGCTACCATACATAAACTTCATCTTAGAATTTCCTTGCATTTGAAAATACTAATCAAAAGTACTTAAATTCTCTTTAAGAATAGTCTTTATTGCCTTAATTAGTGCACGTATTTTATATAATATTAATTTTATTGTTCTTACTTTTTTCTGTCTATTTTATTATTATATTTTTAATATTGTTTCTTTTTCTTTAGAAGAAAACTCATTATGATTTCTGCAAAATTGAAATGTATACCAGATTCTCTTACCTATCATGTTTTATAGGCTATTTTAAAAGATACAATTCTGAATTATTGTCCTTGTCAAAATTTAAATCCTCAGTAAGAAACATTTTTAATGGTGGCGCAGAGGTTAAAGCATCTACCTCCAATGTGGGAGACCTGGGTTTGATCCCTGGGTCGGGAAGATCCCCTGGAGAAGGAAATGAAACCCACTTCAGTATTCTTGCCTGGAGAATCTCATGGATGGAAAAGCCTGGTAGGCTACAGTCCATGGGGTCGCAAAGAGTCAGACATGACTGAGTGACTTCACTTTATAATTTTCCACCAAATGGATATCACTTATCTTATTTAAACTGTTACCCAGTGGAGATTGAGTCTGATTTTACCCTTGTATACAATTTCACCAAATATCCTCTTGTAGAGCAATAAGAAGTGTTAGAGTGACTGGTCCCAGAATATCAAGTTGCCTTGCAATAGAGTGAACAGAAGAGAGGGCTCCCTCTTCCTCAGTAGGAATGTTTGAATGAACTCAGTTTCCTACAGGACCAAATTGTGCCTTCTTCTTAGAAGCTTGAATCTGAATTTAATAAAGATCTGAAATGCTAACTTTAAGAATTCAAGAAAATTCTCTTTATACCTAGAGTTGACCAGTAGATTACCTGATGCCTAAGTCCTTCCTGTTTATCCCTACTAAAGTATGTTTCTAAGTTTACACTATGAATTGATGAAGTGTCAGGGGGCAGGATGATGCTAATACAATGAACCATGGCTCTTCTATTGCCTGGCCCTCAGAATCTCCTAAGAAAGCCTGTCCCTTAACCTTCACTGTGTGGCCTTATGGTAATTGCCTTCATTCACCTCGCTGCAGTCCTAGGACATACATTTTTGCAGGCATATCTGATTGCTTCTCTAAAAAGAAAATAAATAAAATAGTCACTGCATTTTAGAATCCTTGAAATGCCAGGAAGTTTGCTAAGCTTTCATGAGTTTTGTTTTATTTAATTATTTAATTTGATGAAGGTTCAGTAACCCCATTTTACAAATGAGAGTCTAGACTGAAAATTTAAAGACCTAAATGTTTTTCCTAGTCACATAATTAATTAAGATAGAGCTGATATCTGGGTCCAGCTCTGAAAAGGATAAAAGCAAACTTCTTTCTTTTCTGAAACTAGGGAAAGGGGTTGATAAAGACCACGGTGACAGGGTACGAAACACTGTGCTAGGGCTAAGTAATGCATAGGGAAGGATGTGAAGCTTGGCACAAATGGTAGAGCTTTAGAATTTTATTCTTGAAAAGTCCATTTCAGGTCCATTTCAAGTCCACTTTGGACTAGAAAGCTGATAGCTGAGGAGGTAAGGCTTATGTTCATCCCACAGGAGGGGAAATTTTTAGCTACCGCATTGTTTGAGTTGTTTGGAAGCATGTTTTACTTTCAGAATGAAGGCTTAAAGTGATAAGTATAACTGTTCCCACTTGGTGAATTGAGAGACTTTGCTAAGGTATTATTGATATATGAGAGTTACAAACATAAATATAAGGTTACCATGCAATTTAAAATAGGAGGCATATAGGCATGTTGGTGCAAAATAATGACCTGGAATTGGCAATGAGGAAACAAGTGAATATTCACATGACATCTAGGTCCTGAGATAAAAGGAAGATGCATGCATGTTATGCTAAGTCGCTTCACTCATGTCCAACTCCTTGCAACCCTATGGACTATAGCCCACCAGGCTTGCTGTCCATGGGATTCTCCAGGCAAGAATACTGGAGTGGGTTGCCACTTCCTTTTCCAGGGGATCTTCCTGACCCAGGGATTCAACCTGCGTCTCCTGTGTCTCCTGCATTCTTTACCACTGAGCCACCAGGGTGGCAGAATTTAAAGACTTCTTCCAATATAGAAACTGAAGCAAAGTCAGGATCAGTCACACCAAGAGCTAAGAAAAACTTCCTGTGAAAAGATGGAGGGTGGATAAGTTCTTAACTACAGGACGGAAGGAGCCAGTATTCCGATTAGAAGTAGAAAGATTTAGAGGGAAGAAAAGCCAAGTTCAGAGAGGTTATTGAGAGGACAGAAAATACATTGATGCTAAATCTAAAGAGCACATTTATGAATTAAATTCATAGGTTCTGTAGAACCTATGAGAGTCTCTATAGCTGAGAGTCCCTGCCTAAGTTTCTAATATTTTCTCATAACAGATTTCTAAAGTCACTATCAAACTCAGTTCTACAGTGAATCACATAAAAAGCATCAAGGAAATTTTTTTGATCCTGAATCCAAATATAATCTCCTTGGCTCTGATACATCAAAAAATAGCAGATATTGTAATCAACAAAATCATTGTTAACCAAAATGGATTAATCTGTAGTTTCCATTCATAATTCTGTTACTTATTGAGAGAATTTCCCTGCTATGTTCAGTTCAGTTCAGTTCAGTCGCTCAGTCGTGTCCAACTCTTTGTGACCCCATGAATTGCAGCACACCAGGCCTCCCTGTCCATCACCAACTCCCGGAGTTCACTCAGACTCACGTCCATCGAGTCAGTAATGCCATCCAGCCATCTCATCCTCTGTCTTCCCATTCTCCTCCGGCCCCCAATCCCTCCCAGCATCAGAGTCTTTTCCAATGAGTCAACTCTTCGCATGAGGTGGCCAAAGTACTGGAGTTTCAGCTTTAGCATCATTCCTTCCAAAGAAATCCCAGGGCTGATCTCCTTCAGAATGGACTGGTTGGATCTCCTTGCAATCCAAGGGAATCTCAAGACTCTTCTCCAACACCACAATTTCAAAGCATCAATTCTTCAGCACTCAGCTTTCTTCACAGTCCAACTCTCACATCTATACATGACCATTGGAAAAACCATAGCCTTGATGAGATGGACCTTTATTGACAAAGTAATATCTCTGCTTTTGAATATGCTATCTAGGTTGGTCATAACTTTCCTTCCAAGGAGTAAGCATCTTTTAATTTCATGGCTGCAGTCACCATCTGCAGTGATTTTGGAGCCCCAAAAAATAAAGTCTGACACTGTTTCCACTACTTCCCCATCTATTTGCCATGAAGTGATGGGACCGGATGCCATGACCTGCGTTTTCTGAATGTTGAGCGTTAAGCCAACTTTTTCACTCTCCACTTTCACTTTCATTAAGAGGCTTTTTAGTTCCCCTTCGCTTTCTGCCATAAGGGTGGTGTCATCTGCATATCTGAGGTTATTGATTGTGTATATTGAGCTGTATATTGAGGGCACTGATTGTTTTTGCTTTTGATTTGATAAAGAAATGGTGTAGCTAGGCAACAGAAGCTTTGTGGAATGATGCTGCTGGAGGGCCATATGTATCTTACTTGCATAGGTTTACTGCAGTCCATCATAGCATTCTTCATTGAGGTTCATTTTAACCAAAAAGGGGTAACCTATAGTAACATTCTATAAAACAAACAAATAAAAAGCAATATTGTTAAAAAAAACAAAACAAATAAAAACAGTTCAAAAGGTAGCAGTGATTGTGCCCAGACTGTTAACAGACTAATACAAAGAGTGATGACCTTGTGGAGTTTGCGGGTGATGAGGTCATAAAATGTGACAAAAAGAGATTGCAGTTTTTATTGTTCCATTGATTTCACCTTTTCCCTTTTCGATATGAAGTTGGATAAAAGACTTTATTTTGTTACTCACTGAGTCTAGGGAGTGTGCAGAGTGAATGATGTTGTCTTCTATTAGGTGCTAACTCTGTTTAAAAGTGGTCAAGCAAGTTTATGTCAGGTGAGAACTAAGCTGGGCCTTGCATCTTGCAATAAAACCAGTGTATGTGATGGAAATTATAATAGTCAATACATTAGAGGATATATAAAATCAAGAGCAGATGGGCTTTCAGAAACCAAAGGTCCTGTTTTCAGGAAATTATCTTGACTATACAAAGAGAGAATAAAGCAAATACAGAACATTATTAGTGTCATAGAAGTGATATTTTTTGCTATTTTTTTCTTTTGCATATTTCCATTTTGTTACATCTGCTTAGGTTTTCTTATCTTACTCTGTGCTCAGTTTGTGACCAAGACTTGGTATAATAAATACTAGAATAATAAGTCGCTTCAGTCGTGTCCGACTCTGTGTGACCCCATAGACAGCAGCCCACCAGGCTCTCCTGTCTAGTATTCTCCAAATACTAGAATAAAAAGGTAACTAAAGATCACTTTGAGCTTAATTTTTTATTTGTACAAACATCCTACCAAATGACAATATTTTTTATAATCTAGTATGACATTTTGGAGAAGGAAATGGCAACCCACTCCAGTGTTCTTGCCTGGAGAATCCCAGGGACGGGGGAGCCTGGTGGGCTGCTGTCTATGGGGTCGCACAGAGTCGGACACAACTGAAGCGACTTAGCAGCAGCAGCAGCAGTATGACATTTGAGCTTCAAGAGTCAATCATTTTGGAGAGTCCAAATTTTCACATATTTTGCATGTTTTGTTTTCCTTATAGTTAACTTGCAGTTAGTCAGTAAGACTGATTTGAGTAAAATTGTAGAAATTGAGTTAAAATACAATGGCTATGTAGAGTACTTTAAATATTCTGCTGGGGTAAAATTACTAAGGAAATATTACAACTATTTAATCTTCAGTTCAGTCGCTCAGTTGTGTCTAACTCTTTGCGACCCCATGAACTGCAGCACACCAGGCCTTCCTGTCCATCATTAACTCCCAGAGTTTATACAAGTATATGTCCATTGAGTCGGTGATGCCATCCAGCCATCTCATCCTCTGTCGTCCCCTTCTCCTCCTGCCCCCAATCCCTCCCAGCATCAGGGTCTTTTCAAATGAGTTAGCTCTTCTCATCGGGTAGCCAAAGTATTGGAGTTTCAGCTTCAACATCAGTGCTTCCAAAGAACACCCAGGACTGATCTCCTTTAAGATGGACTGGTTGGATCTCCTTGCAGTCCAAGGGACTCTCAAGAGTCTTCTCCAGCACCACAGTTCAAAAGCACCAATTCTTCGGTGTTCAGTTTTCTTTATAGACCAACTCTCACATCCATACATGACTACTGGAAAAACATTAGCCTTCACTATATGGACCTTTGTTGACAAAGTAATGTCTCTTTTTTTTTAATATGCTGTCTAGGTTGGTCATAACTTTCCTTCCAAGGAGTAAGTGTCTCTTAATTTCATGGCTACAATCACCATCTACAGTGATTTTAGAGCCCCCCAAAATAAAGTCAGCCACTGTTTCCACTGTTTGCCCATCTATTTGACATGAAGTGATGGGACCAGATGCCATGATCTTAGTTTTCTAAATGTTGAGGTTTAGACAACTTTTTCACTCTCCTCTTTCACTTTCATCAAGAGGCTCTTTAGTTCTTCTTCACTTTCTGCCATAAGGGTCGTGTCATCTGCATATCTGAGGTTATTACGATTTCTCCTGGCATTCTTGATTTCAGCTTGTGGTTCCTCCAGCCCAGCGTTTCTCATGATTTACTCTGCATATAAGTTAAATAAGCAGGGTGACAATATACAGCCTTGACATACTCCTGTCCCGATTTGGAACCAGTCTGTTGTTCCATGTCCAGTTCTAACTGTTGCTTCCTGACTTGCATACAAGTTTTTCAACAGGCAGGTCAGGTGGTCTGGCATTCCCCTCTCTTTCAGAATTTTCCACAGTTTGTTCTGATCCACATAGTTAAAGTCTTTGGCATAGTCAATAGAGCAGAAGTAGATGTTTTTCTGGGACTCTCTTGCTTTTTTGATGACCCAGCAGATGTTGGCAATTCGATCTCTGGTTCCTTTGCCTTTTCTAAACCAGCTTGAACATCTGGAAGTTCATGGTTTACTTATTGCTGAAGCCGGGATTGAAGAATTTTGAGCATTACTTTAGTAGCGTGTGAGATGAGTACAATTGTGTGGTAGTTTGAGCATTCTTTGGCATTGCCCTTCTTTGGGATTGGAAGGAAAACTGACCTTTTCCAGTCCTGTGGCCACTGCTAAGTTTTCCAAATTTACTGACATATTGAATGCAGCACTTTTGCAGCATCATCTTTTTGGATTTGAAATAGCTCCACTGGAATTCCATCACCTCCACTAGCTTTGTTCATAGTGATGCTTTCTAAGGCCCACTTGACTTCACATTCCAGGATGTCTGGCTCTAGGTGAGTGAACACACCATCATGATTATCTGGGTCATGAAGATCTTTTTTGTACAGTTCTTTGTGTATTTTTGCCACCTCTTCTTAATATCTTCTACTTCTGTTATGTCCATACCATTTCTGTCCTTTATTGAGCCCATCTTTGCATGAAATGTTCCCTTGGTATCTCTAATTTTCTTGAAGAGATCTCTAGTCTTTCCCATTCTGTTGATTTCCTCTATTTCTTTGCATTGATCACTGAAGAAGGCTTTCTTATCATTCCTTGCTATTCTTTGGAACTCTGCATTCAGATGCTTATATCTTTCCTTTTCTCCTTTGATTTTCATTTCTCTTCTTTTCACAGCTATTTATAAGGCCTCCTCAGACAGCCATTTTGCTTTTTTGCATTTCTTTTTTCTTGGGGATGGTCTTGATCCCTGTCTCCTGTGCAATGTCATGAACCTCTGTCCATAGTTCATCAGGCACTCTGTCTATCAGATCTAGTCCCTTAAATCTACTTCTCACTTCCACTGTATAGTCATAAGGGATTTGATTTAGGTCATACCTGAATGGTCTAGTGGTTTTCCCTACTTTCTTCAATTTAAGTCTGAATTTGGCATAAGGAGTTCATGACCAGAGCCACATTCAGCTCTTGGTCATGTTTTTGCTGACTGTATAGAGCTTCCCCGTCTTTGGCTGCAAAGAATATAATCAGTCTGATTTCGGTGTTGGCTGTCTGGTGATGTCCATGTGTAGAGTCTTCTCTCATATTGTTTGAAGAACGTGTTTGCTATGACCATTGCTTTCTTTTTTTTTTTTTTTTTAAATTTTATTTTATTTTTAAACTTTACATAACTGTATTAGATTTGCCAAATATCAAAATGAATCCGCCACAGGTATACATGTGTTCCCCATCCTGAACCCTCTTCCCTCCTCCCTCCCCATTCCATCACTCTGGGTCGTCCCAGTGCACCAGCCCCAAGCATCCAGTATCGTGCATCAAACCTGGACTGGCAACTCATTTCATACATGATATTTTACATGTTTCAATGCCATTCTCCCAAATCTTCCCACCCTCTCCCTCTCCCACAGAGTCCATAAGACTGTTCTATGCATCAGTGTCTCTTTTGCTGTCTCGTACACAGGGTTATTGTTACCATCTTTCTAAATTCCATATATATGCCTTGACAAAACTCTACTAGCCTTTGTCCTGCTTCATTCTGTACTCCAAGGCCAAATTTTCCTGTTACTCCATGTGTTTCTTGACTTCCCAGTTTTGCATTCCAGTTCCCTATAATGAAAAGGACATCTTTTTGGGGTTTTAATTCTAAAAGGTCTTGTAGGTCTTCATAAGTAAGTATAAGTGAAGTTGCTCAGTCATGTCCAACTCTTTGCGACCCCATGCACTGTAGCCTACCAGGCTCCTCCCTCCCTCCATGGGATTTTCCAGGCAAGAGTACTGGAGTGGATTTCCATTTCCTTCTCTGGGGATCTTCCCAACCCAGGGATCGAACCCAGGTCTCCTGCATTCCAGGCAGACGCTTTAACCTCTGAGCCATGAGGGAATCCTCGTAGGTCTTCATAGAACGGTTCAGTTTCAGCTTCTTCGGTGTTACTGGTTGGGGCATAGACTTGGATTACCGTCATATTGAATGGTTTGCCTTGGAAATGAAGAGATCATTCTGTCGTTTTTGAGATTGCATCAAAATACTGCATTTTGGACTCTTTTGTTGACTATGAGGGCTACTCTATTTCTTCTAAGGGATTCCTGCCCACAGTAGTAGATATAATGGTCATCTGAGTTAAATTCACCCATTCCAGTCCATTTTAGTTTGCTGATTCCTAGAATGTTGACGTTCACTCTTGCCAGCATTTGTTTGACCACTTCCAATTTGCCTTGATTCATGGACCTAACATTCCAGGTTCCTATGCAATATTGCTCTTTACATCATCAACCTTGCTTCTATCATCAGTCACATCCACAACTGGGTGTTGTTTTTGCTTTGGCTCCATCCCTTCATTCTTTCTCGAGTTATTTCTCCACTGCTCTGCAGTGACATATTGGGCACCTACCGACCTGGTGAGTTCATCTTTCAGTGTCCTATCTTTTTGCCTTTTCATACTGTTCATGGAGAAGGAAATGGCAACCCATCCAGTACTCCTGCCTGGAAAATTCCATGGATTGGGGAGCCTGGTAGGCTACAGTCTAAGGGGTCGCAAAGTTGGACACAACTGAGTGACTTCACTTTCTTTCTTTCTATAGTTCCTTTTGCAGAAGGAAATGCCAACCCACTCCAGTGTTCTTGCCTGGAGAATCCCATGGACAGAGGGGCCTGGTGGGGCTGCGGGCTATGGGGTTGCAAAGAGTCAGACACAACTAAGTAACCACACACACACACACACACACACACACTGTTCATGGGGTTCTCAAGGCAAGAATACTGAAGTGGTTTACCATTCTCTTTAATCTTGTGGTTTAATCTTAGGCAAGCTATTTTCTTTTTGTGACTGTTTACTCACATGTGAAATGAAAGGAATAGACTGGCTTTCCAGATCAAATATGCTATTTCTATATGTAATTCACTGACGAGATCATTTCTTTCTTCAAAAATATCAAAACCAATTTAAGTAGACAAATTTAAATCAAATACAAAGGAAAATATGATCCACCAGCCTTATATTTCAGATTCTGACCAATAAAAAAAGGTAAATGGCAAAGCCAGTAAAGATTGAGGATAGTACTTTAAAAGCAAATTGGTATAGAGAATATAGGTATTTATTATTAGCCACATTATGTGGAGAAAAGAAATGAGGCTCATCGAGTTTAAGTAATGTATTCAAGGTCACAAGAGTATTAAGACTGAGGATCAAATTCTTGTACCTGATATAAAAAGTAAATCCTTTCCCCATTATTCCTGTGATCTATCCTTTCTCAACAATTTAGACTGAAAATTGTTTAAATGACAAGGGTAATTGGTTTTGTTATTAAGAACTTCATAGTAAATTGATTTACCTTCTGAATGTGTTGTCTAGACTTGGATATGTTATATTAATATTAATCTTCACATGAAAATTTTCCTTAAAACCTAAAATTTTTGAATTTAAAATATTCCTTTAGGAAGTGACCTCAGAGGACATCTAATCCAAACTATTCAGTTTTTAAATTTACAAAATAAGCTTTAACTAAGCTTAAGCAATCAATTTAAAGTTATGACCAACCTAGATAGCATATTCAAAAGCAGAGACATTACTTTGCCAACAAAGGTCCGTCTAGTCAAGGCTATGGGTTTTCCTGTGGTCATGTACGGATGTGAGAGTTGGACTGTGAAGAAGGCTGAGCGCCGAATAATTGAAGCTTTTGAACTGTGGTGTTGAAGACTCTTGAGAGTCCCTTGGACTGCAAGGAGATCCAACCAGTCCATTCTGAAGAAGATCAGCCCTGGGATTTCTTTGGAGGGAATGATGCTGAAGCTGAAACTCCAGTACTTTGGCCACCTCATGTGAAGAGTTGCCTCATTGCGAAAGAGTCTGATGCTGGGAGGGATTGGGGGCAGGAGGAGAAGGAGACGACAGAGGATGAGATAGCTGGATGGCATCACCGACTCGATGGATGTGAGTCTGAGTGAACTCTGGGAGTTGGTGATGGACAGGGAGGCCTGGCGTGCTGCAATTCATGGGGTCGCAAAGAGTTGGACATGACTGAGTGACTGAACTGAACTGAAAATTATACTATAAAGCAACCTGTAACCCATAATTCTAAATTTAAGCTAAAAGTTTTTAACTTAAAAAGCTTAGACATAGGGAAAAATGCTTTGCACTTTTATTATAGAAAATTTTAATAACATTCTTACCAATCCTCGTGGCCATATGCATTAAAATTTGATCTGTTTGTATTTTGATTGTTTGTCCTAAAAACAGTATGGAATATGATCTCATCAAGTGTGAGTGTGTGGGTGTTATTTGCTCAGTCATGTCCGACTCTTTGGGACCCCATGGATTATAGCTCACCAAGCTCCTCTCTCCATGGAATTCTCCAGGCAAGAGTACTGGAGTGGGTTGCCATTTCTTTCTCCAGGGCATCTTCCCAACCCAGGGATCAAAGTCAGGTCTCCTGCACTGCAGGCAGATTTTTTACCATCTGAGCCACCAGGGAATCAAATGTGAGATGACAGCCTAAAAGAAATAGTAAATACAATAACACAGACTTGTAATGCAAGGTAAATACTTCATTGCTTGGTAACAAAAGTCATAAATATTTGAGTTTTGAAATCCCTGTAATTTGGCCACAAACTCCCTTTCCTTGCATAGTGTATTACCTCTTCCTCTCTCTGTGTCCTCTCTTGCAGCTGAATTAAGGCATCTTCCCCTGCTATGTTCATGCTTCATGTTTCACCAACTAGGATCACTAGTTATTCCATTTCATTGGAATGCCCTTTCTGTTACCCTTTCTTTAAGCCTCATCTCCCCTTCAAATATCTTTTCTTGAGTATGTTCAACCTCCTCTGTGAAGTTTTACTGATCTTTCCTTCTATTTGTGATTTTTATATCCTCTGAGCCCTTAGGCAGTCTTCACCATTTATACTGTTCTTTTGATTTTTATCAACTAGTGCCCATGGTATTTGTTCCTGAGCTCAATTGTTAGCAGTCACCCAATATTTCAGGTACTTCCTCATCTAGATTTGATTGTGCTGAAATCCCAATAGTTCTGACTTCCTTTATGGTCAGGTCAGTTAATTTTCTTGAGATAAAATTTCATCCAAGATAGAAAGAAAATAAGACAATAAATAAATTTAACTTGATATAAAAGTGACATGACCATAACAATAGCAAGTCACAAAGCTAGCATTTGAATTAAGTTTTTCCTTATGTCCAATCGTGAGTTTTTTCACATACATTTAATTGGAAATCCATACAACACTACTACATGATTTTATGCTATTGATTACCAATTCTAATTTTGTTGCACCTTGATTGCTACTAGCTGGTAGCATATAATTCTTAGATATTTAAAAAAAAAAAAAAACTTTTTCTTTTCAGTTTCAAGATAAAGACTATGAACTATAGAAAAGCAGACACTTTTCTGAAATTGAACCAACAATAATAGTTACAAATGCTCAAAAATATGGGAAGATACAGAATAATATACCTTCTAATATTATGTAAATGGAAAATGAGGTCCTTTGGATCACATATAGAGTTAGTGGCACTTATTCCAAGACTCCACCCATTTGCTCATTGATTGATCATTTATTACTATTGTGATTAGTGCTGTTTGTAGTAGAATCAGTGATATCAATAAGATGCAGAAGGTATTATAGCTTGATGGTGTATAGGATTCTTCATTGTAAATTTTTCCCCATATTTTCATGTTGTTTATTTACAACCTCCCCAGTAGGGGATACACTCTTTTAGTATTTCTGAACCATTCTTATATTGCAGGTGACCCACAGAGACTCTAACACCTAAAGTATATTGCATGTATCTTTGTTGGTTTGGGGCTTGCCTTGTGGCTCAGCTGGTAAAGAATCCGCCTGCAATGTGGGAGACCTAGGTTAGATCCCTGGGTTGGGAAGATCCCCTGGAGAAGGGAACGGCTACCCATTCCAGTATTATGGCCTGGAGAATTCCATGGACAGGATAGTCTGGGGTCACAAAGAGTCAGACACAACCGAGTGACTTTCACTTGTTGGTTTCATAATAAATGAGTAAATTGATAATTTGATTATTGAAAATCTTTTTTTTGAAAGAAAAATTCATCTACAAACAAAATCAAAATAAGATAAATGATTCCAGGCTGAAGAACATCTCACCAATACAGTATACTAACGCATATATATGGAATTTAGAAAGATGGTAACAATAACCCTGTGTACGAGACAGCAAAAGAGACACTGATGTATAGAACAGTCTTATGGACTCTGTGGGAGAGGGAGAGGGTGGGAAGATTTGGGAGAATGGCATTGAAACATGTAAAATATCATGTATGAAATGAGTTGCCAGTCCAGGTTCGATGCACGATACTGGATGCTTGGGGCTGGTGCACTGGGACGACCCAGAGGGATGGAATGGGGAGGGAGGAGGGAAGAGGGTTCAGGATGGGGAACACATGTATACCTGTGGTGGATTCATTTTGATATTTGGCAAATCTAATACAGTTATGTAAAGTTTAAAAATAAAATAAAATTTAAAAAAAAAAAAAAAAAAAAGAACATCTCTCACTAGGGTAACATAATTTACCTAAACTCATTGTCAAACTGAATACCAATAAAGATCCCAGGAACAAATCACTATTGAGTAATTTTGCCAAAATGAAAGTTATATCATGTCACTCCTGTGCAACACCTCCAAATGGATTCTGTATTCTCCCAGAGGATAAAAGCATTTTCCTTTTAGAGTGGCTCACACAGCACCATCTTACAAGACATTTGTCCTTCCTTTCATGTGGTCAGCGTCAGTCACATGCCTCCGCTCAGTTTCCTCCTGATACCAGGCACCTTTCAGACTTACAGACTTTTCATTTACCTCTGCCTAAGCAGAGACATTACTTTGCCAACAAAGGTCCATCTAGTCAAGGCTATGGTTTTTCCTGTGGTCGTGTATGAATGTGAGAGCTGGACCATAAAGAAAGCTGAGTGCTGAAGAATTGATGTTTTTGAACTGTGGTGTTGGAGAAGACTCTTTCGAGTCCCTTGGACTGCAAGGAGATGCAACCAGTCCATCCTACAGGAGATCAGTCCTGGGTGTTCATTGGAAGGACTGATGCTAAAGCTGAAACTCCAGTACTTTGGCCATCTCATGCAAAGAGTTGCCTCATTGGAAAAGACTCTGATGCTGGGAGGGATTGGGGGCAGGAGGAGAAGGGGACGACAGAGGATGAGATGGCTGGATGGCATCACCGACTCGATGGACGTGAGTCTGGGTGAACTCCGGGAGTTGGTGATGGACAGGGAGGCCTGGCGTGCTGTGATTCACCGGGTCGCAAAGAGTAGGACACGACTGAGCGACTGAACAGAACTGAACTGAGTATGTTTTTTCCCCAGATGACTGCAAGGAAAGGTTTTTTTACCTTCTTTAGTTTCGTATCAGCGAGACCTTCCCTAACTACTTACATAAATTGCAACTTCCCTGTCCCATAATCCACCCCACCCCCACCTCCACACACACAATTGCTCGGTATCTTCCCTTTTAGTCTAACTGTTTTTCAGAGTACTTACTACAAAACACTTAACAGCACTCATCCGATGGCAACCCACTCCAGTACCCTTGCCTGGAACATCCCATGGACGGAGGAGCCTGGTAGGCTGCAGTCCATGGGGTCTCTAAGAGTCGGACATGACTGACCGTCTTCACTTTCACTTTTCACTTTCATGCATTGGAGAAGGAAATGGCAACCCACTCCAGTGTTCTTGCCTGGAGGATCCCAGGAACGGGGGAGCCTGGTGGGCTTCCGTCTGGGGTCGCACAGAGTCGGACACGACTGAAGTGACTTAGCAGCAGCAGGAGCAGCAGCCTTTAACGTAACATACTGTTTCTTTATTGCCTTATTGTTGTTGTTATTCCCCACTCCAGTGCTCTTGCCTGGAAAATCCCATGGACAGAGGAGCCTGGTGGGCTGCAGTCCATGGGGTCACACAGAGTCGGACACGACTGAAGTGACTTAGCAGTAGCAGTAGCAGTTGTTGTTATTCAGTTAGTCAGTCCTGTTTGACTCTGCAAACCCATAGACTGCAGCTTGCCAGGCTTCCTTATCCTTCCCCATATCCCAGACCTTGCACAAACTCATGTCCATTCAGTCAGTGATGCCATCCATCCAACCATCTTGTCCTCTGTCATTCCCTTTTCCCTCGACCTTATATCCTTCCCAGCATCAGGGCCTTTTCCAATGAGTCTGCTCTTTCCTCACGTGGCCAAATTATTGGAGCTTCAGATTCAACATCAGTCCTTCCAATGAATATTCAGGACTGATTTCCTTTAGGATTGACTGGTTTGATCTTCTTGCAATCCAAGGGACTCTCAAGAGTCTTCTCCAACACCACAGTTCAAAAACATCAATTCTTCAGCCCTCAGTTTTCTTTATAGTCCAAATTTTACATCTATAAATGACTACTGGAAAAACCATAGCTTTAACTAGATGGACTTTTGTCGCCAAAATAATGCCTCTGCTTTTAAATACACTGTCTAGGTTTGTCATAGCTTTCTTCCAATGAGCAACAATCTTTTAATTTCATGGCTGCAATCACCATCTGCAGTGACTTTGGTGCCCAAGAAAATAAAGTCTGTCACTGTTTCCATTGTTTCCCATCTGTTTGCCATGAAGTGATGGGACCGGTTGCCATGATCTTAGTTTTTTTAACGTTGTCTAAAGTCAACTTTTCTACTCTCTTCTTTCACCTTTGTCAAGAGGCTCTTTAGTTCCTCTTTGCTTTTTGCCATAAGGGTGGTGTCATCTGCATATCTGCGGTTATTGATATTTCTCCTGGCAATCTTAATTCCAGCAGTGCTTCATCCAGCCTGGCATTTCACATGATGTACTCTGCATAGAAGTTAAGTAAGTAGGGTGACAATATACAGCCTTGAAATACTCCTTTTCCTGATTTGGAACCGGTCTGTTGTCCCATTCATGGTTCTAACTGTTTCTTCTTGACCTGCATACAGGTTTCTCAGGAGGCAGGTAAGGTGCTCTGGTATTCCCATCTCGTTAAGAATTTTCCACAATTTGTTGTGATCCACACAGTCAAAAGCTTTGGCATAGTCAGTAAAGCAGAAGTAGATGTTTTTCTGTAACTCCCTTGCTTTTTTGATGATCCAGCAGATGTTGGCAATTTGATCCCTGGTTCCTCTGCCTTTCTAAATCCAGCTTGAACATCTGGAAGTTCTCAGTTCACATAGAACCAAAGTTCTCTGTTGAAGCCTAGCTTGGAGAATTTTGAGCATTACATTGCTAGCATGTGAAATGAGTGCTATTGTGCAGTAGTTTGAATATTCTTTGGCGTTGCCTTTCTTTGGGATTGGAATGAAAACTGACCTTTTCTGGTCCTGTGGCCACTGCTGAATATTCCAAATTTGCTGGTGTATTGATTGCAGCACTTTCACAACATCATCTTTTCAGATTTGAAATAGCTCAGCTGGCATTCCATCACCTCCTTGTTCAAGGTGATGCTTTCTAACGCCCACTTGACTTCGGACTCCAGATTGTCTGGCTCTAGGTGAGTGATCACATCATGGTGCTTATCTGTGTCATGAAGATCTTTTTTTGTATAATTCTGTGTATTCTTGCTACCTCTTTTTAATAACTTGTGCTTCTGTTAAGCCCATTTATTGTTTCTGTCCTTTATTGTCTCCATCTTTGCATGAAATATTCCCTTGGTGTGTCTAATGTTCTTGAAGAAATTTTTAGTCTTTCCCAATCTATTGTTTTCCTCTATTTCTTTGCACTGATCACTTAGGAAGTGATCTCTCCCTGCTATTCTTTGGAACTCTGCATTCAGATGGGTGTATCTTTCTGTTTCTATTTCCTCTACCAAAATATATGTTTTAAGATGATTAGGAAGATTTTTGCTTGGTTGGCATATCCTCTGGCCTTGAATAGTGTCTGACACATAGTCAGTGCACAATACATGCTATTTATTAAATGGATAACATGATCAGTATTAGCTTTAGTGTATCTAGAAATGAATATTTTAGTCTCAATGTTTCTGTGATTTGACAGGCTGTATTATGGTTTTGAACAGCAAAGAATCCTTTTGAAATATTTTTCCATTTTTTTTTCCAGTAATTTCCGTGTCATGAAATTTTCCCATGATGTGTGTGCACTTCATGTCTTAGCTTTTGTTGGATGACAGTGTAGGAGATTGAGGTCCACTCCATAGGACATAATTTTATTCTAAGGCATAATAACGTTAAGGACAGAGACAATTACCAGATCATTCCTATTTTATCTAATTATTTTTTTTGCTTTGTTTTTACCAAAATAGCTGAAATTGGTCTGAATTGTTTTACTTCTTTTCTCAATTTTAATCGTCTAGTTCAGGCATGAGCAACAATGACTGGTGGCCCTGACTTGCTTCACTTTGTATTTTTTTTTTTTGTTTGTTTTGCTTTGTCTTTTTGTTTTAATAGCCAATGAGCTAAATATAGTTTTAATGGTTATATTTTAAGTGATTATGTAAATATCTTCATAATAGCATTGACTTTCCTTTTTTATTTTAACCTACAAAGCCTAAAATATTTACGTGCCCTTTAAGGAAAACTTGCCAACCTGTTTTCTAGTTATTTGATGTTAAATAAGGATCTGAAACTTATGAACAAGATGATAAAATTAACAGGTCCCATATTAGTTGAATACCTACTATGTGCTTATTAACACTATAAGCACTTTTCATACACTATTTTAAGTTCTTAATATTCTGTCAAGTAAGATATTTTTAACAATGGTTTTACATGTGAGTGAATAAAAGCTCATAAAGATAAATCATGTGGTAAATGTCACATTAGCAGTTTCTCCAACTATTTTGGAATGAAAACCTTGGCTTACTAAACCTCCCCAAAATTTAACTCCTCTCAACCTTGGTGCCAAACAACTACAATAAAAGTAGCAACAGCAACAATAACAATAAAATAAGGCCAAGTAAGGGGAAAAATTAAGACTCAATGAATAAAATATCAATTCCTGTGGGCAGTCTACTATCTTTGTTTATAGGACTGTCTTATATTTGCTGCTCTGTTTCAGTAATGTATAAAGAAAGATGGAGTTTGTCAGCTTGTAGCCAGGAAAGTAAAGAACTCTTGCCAATATCCAAATATCCCATTTGGTAGTTGATCATGACTTTGTCCTTACACATGTTACCACAACTGTGGGGGCTGCATCTTGATCTCTGAGTGGTAGGCTGTGAGCAGAAACTGTGCTTGCTAAAACAAAATAAAATGTTCCCAAGGTAAAGTCAACGTGAGTTGAATTTTACACCAGAAATATTTTGTAATACGTTGATCCCATAAATAATAAAACGGCCCTGAAATTTTTGGATATTTATGTTGAGAGACTCTCTTCAAAGAATAGATTATATGCTTATTTCTTTTATGGACAAAGACTGAGAGAAGTAGCTCTCAGGTGTGAATTAACACTGGATGGTTTCATAGAAATGAATGTTCATAAAATTTTTATTTGACCTATGTGAAATCGAAAGTACACAATAAGTGACATAGTATGTTTGAAATAGAGAGTCAGGAATAAAATTTCATGCATTCCATATTACCTCTTGTGAGATATACAGTTAACTTTTAAAGCAAGCTAATCCTTTGACAATTTTCCATGTATAAATGTTTAAAAATACATAGCAAATAATCTCTCTGCAAAATTATATATATGTATACATATACATACAAAATATTCATATATATAACATATATAAATCAGTGTATATTCACACACGTGCAAGCATATAATTTATACACATACCTTTACCTTTCTATAATATATAAACAAAACATTTCTTTTTTCAAGGTAGACAACCATTAAGAAAAGTCCATTTCCCAGGGAACTATAGCATATCCAGTTATTAGTGTATTGTGCTTGTAATTTCTGCTAATTTTCCTGATGGAATTGCTTAATGTTATTTAGTGATGAATAGGCAGGGAGTCCGGAGAAGGTAATGGCACCCCACTCCAGTACTCTTGCCTGGAAAATCCCATGGATGGAGGAGCCTGGTGGGCTGCAGTCCATGGGGTCGCTAAGAGTTGGACAGGACTGAGTGACTTCACTTTCACTTTCACTTTCATGCATTGGAGAAGGAAATGGCAACCCGCTCCAGTGTTCTTGTCTGGAGAATCCCAGGGAAGGTGGAGCCTGATGGGCTGCCATCTATGGGGTCGCACAGAGTAGGACACGACTGAAGCAACTTAGCAGCAGCAGCAGCAGCAGCAGGCAGGGAGTCAGCTTAGAACATAACATTACATATGATCAATATCTAATGATACAGAGAGCACTAGTCTGGTATGCAATCTAAAAAAGTGAAAAACACATGGGAAAAAAATCAGAGACAATTTGAATGTTAGGGATATTGGTAATATGGCAGTTCAAAATCCTGATAGGTGATTTCTACGGTATTTCCACAATTTAATAGTGCAAAATGATGAAAACACATTTTCTCCTATTTATCTTGCAATTTTATGTTTCATTTATATAAATATTTTCAAAGGAGATTACCAGCCTCTATATTCCTGCTGCTACTGCTAAGTTGCTTCAGTCGTGTCCAACTCTGTGCGACCCCATAGACAGCAGCCCACCAGGCTGCCCCGTCCCTGGGATTCTCCAGGCAAGAACACTGGAGTGGGTTGCCATTTCCTTCTCCAATGCATGAAAGTGAAAAGTGAAAGTGAAGACGGTCAGTCATGTCCGACTCTTAGAGACCCCATGGACTGCAGCCTACCAGGCTCCTCCGTCCATGGGATGTTCCAGGCAAGGGTACTGGAGTGGGTTGCCATTGCCTTCTCTATATTCCTAGTAGCTAGAATTCTAATTTCTATTAAATTCAATATTGATTTTTAATTTGTTGGATAGTAAATATTAGGTGAATCAATATTAAATTATTAAAGAGAAATAAGTTGAATTAATAAGGGAATTAGTAATAAAATGATAATGTTTTGGAGAATTCCTGGTAAAGATGGTAGAAAACTAGAACTTCCATGACAGAAAGAAAGTTAAGGAGATATTTCACCAGGTTCAAAAGTTCTTTGAATAAAAGTCAAATTATTTGTTTTATACTCTATTTAACAAATATCTCTATTTAAAGTTAGTCCTAAAGGTATTTTGTTTTAGACTTGAAAGTTTTATATCTATTTTCTTTTAAAAGGAAGTTAAAATATAAGTAGAATCATACGAGTTATTAGAGTGCCCATATATTTAATATTTAGAGTTAAAAATAACTGCCAAGATAAATCACTGGACATTTATATCACTTAAAATTGTCACCTGGATCCAATGAACTATAATTTTTTTTTAAGTAAAACTTGTGTTCTTGAAGTTCATCTTTGAAAACTGTAAATGAAAAAAAAAGTGTTATATGTAGTCTAAATCTTAAGAGTATCTCAGTAAATATTTTTGTATAAAATTCACATTTGTTGTTGTTCA
The DNA here is from genome assembly GCF_019923935.1 of Bubalus bubalis. NCBI lineage: Eukaryota > Metazoa > Chordata > Mammalia > Artiodactyla > Bovidae > Bubalus > Bubalus bubalis. The sequence goes on along the minus strand of NC_059159.1, from coordinate 81,977,100 downwards.
GTCACTCAGTTGTGTTGTACTCTTTGCGACCCCACGGACTGCAGCACGCCAGACTTCCCTGTCCTTCACTACCTCCTGGAGTTTGCTCATATTCATGTCCATTGAGTCAGTGATGCCATCCAACCATCTCATCCTCTGTTATCCCTTTCTCCTCCTGCCTTCAATCTTTCCCAGCATCAGGGTCTTTTCTAGTGAGTGGGCTCTTCACATCAGGTGGCCAAAGTATATTTTTGGTTATTATTAGGATTTCCTGTCTTTATACTTAAGATTAACCAAGTGGTATTTCTAGCTATAAAAGATCCAGCAAAAGTAAGGTAACCAACCATTTACACACCACAAACTGTGCTCTGAAGTTTCCAGGGTTCTAAAACCCCAAGAGAACCTTGAGTTTATTCTCCTTTCAAATTAAAGGCAAATTTTGCTAGTAAATTCCATACTTATTTTTTCATTGCAAGCTGGCAGCAAGGGGAATTTTCCCATTACACTTTGTAGTGTTTGGAGGAGGGATAGTGGTTTTTTTGTAGTACATGTCATTAAAACTTTGTTGACTTTATGATTTCAACAATTTGCCAGACTGTTTCAGGATATTGTTGCTACCACAGCAGCTGCATTGCTTCCTTTTTGCATGCATGATTCAAAGGAAGGGGAAATTTTTGTCTAGCTCCTGATTAGAATTAGGGCTCTAATGTTGGTAGTAACTTTGGAGACCATCTTATGTATCAAGATTTACTCCTTTTTATACAATGAGAAAATAAAAATCCAAGACTTTGAGATGATGCCAAGTGTTCTACAATAGAGTGCAACTTAGAATCTGAGTAATTTGACTCCCGCTCATTTCTGTTTCTATGTCAATTACTCTGCCACTAGAATGTGATCTATGGAATGTCTAGGAGAATAGGGAATTATTAACTTCCATGTTCTTAGAACCAAGATTGTTTGTGAAAATGCAGTTTTCTTTGTTTTGCTGGCATACAGTGGTCAGAGAGATTTACCTGAAAGATATTTTTCCTTCATTGTTAGCAAATAAAATTTGCATTTTATTATATCTAGTCTGTGGTCTTATTATTAGCCTGCATACATTGCTTAGATAATGAGTACTAAAAATATGATAAATACAAGATTAGTTCTCAGTGTTACTGTTAACATAAGGAAACAGTAATGTAGATAACATAAGGATAATAATCATAAATACATAGTACATCTTAAGGTTTTGTTTGCTCAAAAATTTGTCTTCTCAATTATGTATTACTTAGAGTAACACTGACATTGATGTTTTTTAAAATTTTTTGGTCTACATATAAACTGATGAATAGAAAATATCCCAGAAGGGTATTCTCAGATACTGAGAAGTTTTTCTGCAATTCAGTCTATGATACCACAGTCCACTGAGTGTGTAGGCCACCCAGAGATAATGTGGAGCTTATTGCTTATTAAAGTATATTGCCATTTACTTTGACCCTTGACAAACTCTATTCTTCAAGGTTTTTCCTCTACCCTTCTTTTCCCCTCTTGACAGGTAATGATTTCAAAAGATCTATTAGATATTATATGCATAATGAAAGTGCAAAGCTTGCTGTCAGGTACAATAGACTGCATTTTTATTTGAGGCCTCAAAGTTATACTATGTCATGGGTACCTGGAAGGTCAGCAAAGATGGTACATGCTTCCTATCTCATTTCTTTGGTAGATATTAACAAGGTTACTTGGTTAATGCATAATCGTTCGCTTTTCTTTACCCCTTCTCTATCTCAAAGGTCATTTTATTCTTCCCCAAGCAGGTCAGTGATGTTCTCTATTCTAATGGTCTGTCCTATACATTATTATGCACTTTGTAGGTTTGCAATAATATAGAATAATAAAACTTGGTTCGTTGATTTTCTTCTTATAGACATTATTGTGTTAAATTCTAAAAGATAACACATTTAAAACATCAGCCATAATTCTATCAATTTTTATTTATATATATTCTCTTTCACATGCATATTTTTTAACATAGTCACAATCACAATGTAGATACCATGTTATATATTTCTTTTCATTCTTATAATTTTACTCTTAAGTATTATAAATGGTGGTCTTAATTAGTCTTTTAATGACTATGGATAATTTTACCCTTTTGATACACCAGGCATTTCTTTAAGTGTCCTCAAAAGTTGGACCTTTTTTTGAGCATTACCAATAATGGTGCAACAAATGTTTTCATGCATACTAGTTTGAAATTCTATTGAATTGTTTCCTTAGGGTACAATCCTAAAATTGGAGTGGTTTAGAAAATGAATGTATTATTATAAGACATTTGACATAAATTCTTATCACAATTTCCAAAAGGTATGCATAAAACTCAATGCCATCAGCTCTAAGAAGTCAATTTCATTGTAACTATGTTCATTCACTATGATCATTTGTATTTTCCCTCTTATATTGGCATAAGTTATTCCTGGTGGCTCAGATAATAAAGAACCTGCCTGCAATGAGGAGACCCAGATTCACTCCCTAAGTTGGAAAAATCCCCTGGAGAAGGGAATGGTAACCCACTCCAGTATTCTTGCCTGGAGAATTCTATAGACAGAGGAGCCTGGCAAGCTACAGTCCACAGAGTCACAAAGAGTCACACACAACTGAGTGACTAACACAAACATACTCTAGTGATTTTATTTTTATAAAAATTCCTCATAACCTTTCATGTACTTATATTAGACCCCTCATTTTCTCCTGATAAATGTTTTCAACTATTACATTGGAGTGATTCATAATAATCAACTTTTATTCTGAAAAGAACACAGTTTAAGTTTATATGTTTACATTTCTGAATATTGTTTAGGTGATCTCTTCTGTGATTTCAAAGCTATGAAATTTGTTTTCCTTCACATGGCTGACAAATAATCCTTATATTTTAAGACTGTTTTTAAGTTGATCTGACAAGTGTTTGATTGTAAATAGAATTCATCATGGTGCATGCATTAATTTTGGCATATAATCCACCTTGTCCATTTCAGTTTTCCTAATATCAGTTCAGTTCAGTCACTAAGTCATTCCAACTCTTTGTGACCCCATGATTTGCAGCACGTCAGGCCTCCCTGTCCATCACCAACTCACAGAGTCCACCCAAACCCATGTCCATCAAGTTGGTGATGCCATCCAACCATCTCATCCTCTGTCATCCCCTTCTCCTCCTGCCCTCAGTCTTTCCCAGCACCAGGGTCTTTTCCAATGAGTCAACCCTTTGCATGAGGTGGCCAAAGTATTGGAGTTTCAGCTTCAACATCAGTCCTTCCAATGAACACCCAGAACTGATCTCCTTTAGGATGGACTGGTTGGATCTCCTTGCAGTCCAAGGGACTCTCAAGAGTCTTCTCCAACATCACCATTCAAAAGCATCAATTCTTCAGTGCTCAGCTTTTTTTATAGTCCAACTCTCACATCCATACATGACCACTGGAAAAACCATAGCTTTGACGAGATGGACCTTTGTTGGCAAAGTAATGTCTCTGCTTTTGAATATGCTATCTAGGTTGGTCATAACTTTCCTTCCAAGGAATAAGCGTCTTTTAATTTCATGGCTGCAGTCACCATCTGCAGTGATTTTGGAGCCCAGAAAAATAAAGTCTGACACTGTTTCCACTGTTTTCCCATCTATTTCCCATGAAGTGATGAGACTGGATGCCATGATCTTCGTTTTCTGAATGTTGAGCTTTAAGCCAACTTTTTCACTCTCCTCTTTCACTTTCATCAAGAGGCTTTTTAGTTCCTCTTTACTTTCTGCCATAAGGGTGGTGTCATCTGCATATCTGAGTTTATTGATATTTCTCCCAGCACTCTTGATTCCAGCTTGTGCTTCTTCCAGCTCAGCGTTTCTCATGATGCACTCTGCATAGAAGTTAAATAAGCAGGGTGACAATATACAGCTTTGACATATTCCTTTTCCTATTTGGAACCAGTCTGTTTTTCCATGTCCAGTTCTAACTGTTGCTTCCTGACCTGCATATAGATTTCTCAAGAGGCAGGTCAGGTGGTCTGGTATGCCCATCTCTTTCAGAATTTTCCAGTTTATTGTGATCCACACAGTCAAAGGCTTTGTCATAGTCAATAAAGCAGAAATTTTTCTGCTATTTAAGTAACGGTTTTGAACTTGCAATTTTAGAATTCTCATTGTATCTTAATGAAAATATCTCCCATCCAAACTTCTAATCTTGTAGTTTAGTTTGAATGCTACCAAAAAAATAGTATTTTGTTTATGATTAAATTACTTCATCAATAAAAGGTTTGAGAGGACCATTCATGCTATTGCATGTAGCTATAATTCACCAAATTAAACTTAATTATGTCCTTATTTATCTTTTGTACTACTGATGAACATTAAAGTTGTTGCTATTATGAATAAAACAAATAAATATTCTTAGATATGTTATTTGCTGCATGAATGTCTGTTGTATAAATAGTTAGGAATAGAATTGCTAGGTCAGAACACCAGCATTTGATTCCACTTAGTTAATAATGGCAAAGTGTTTTACAAAATTATTTAACCAATATGTACTCTGGCAACAGGGTTTGTGAAATTCAGTTGCTCCACAGTCTTTAAATCGCATGACATTTTAAGTCATTATAATATTAACCATATCAGGGGGAAATTCACATGTACTGATTTCTGGAATTTGGTTCCTGTTTCAAAGTTTTATTAGGTATTTGGGTATTTTTTAATTTTTACTTTATTGCACCTTTCTTCTATTCAATTTTCAGGTTTTTTTCTTATCAATTTGTGGATTCTTTGATGTTATTCTGCATATGAGCATTTTATGTGTTACATGTATGGCGAATATATTATCCCATTGGATGCCTTGCCTTTTCAGTGTCATAGTTGGGATTTTGATAAATTTATCATTCTTTCTCTTGTGGTCAGTGTTCTGTATCTAATTTAAGAAATTCTTTCCTTACCCAGAGCCTCAAAACTAGTCTTTGTATGGCCTTCTAAAATCTTTGTTGAAGTAGTCTTCATAATTAAATCTAGAGTTAACAAGGTATTGATGGATCTGTGAAATATGAAGCTGAGGACTGATGTTTTTCTCTGTGTGTGTGTCCTCAGTCATGTCTGACTCTTTGAGACCCCTGGACTGTGGCCCACTAGGCTCCTCTGTCCAGGGGATATCCCAGTTAAGAATATTGAAGTGGGTTGCCTTAAACACCCACCCTTTATTATTATTAAAACTTTAAAATCTATGTTTAATTTATTTTTTATTAACTGTCCTTTACCATTTATAATAAAGCAAGTCTCCATATTTACATGACTCAATTTTTGGCCCTTTGGTCTTAGAGTTCAATTTTGGGTCAGTAGTACATGATATTAGTTATTGTACTTGGGCAAACGTTGGGAGATAGTGAAGGACAGGGAACCCTGGCATGCTTCAGTCCATGTGGCACGAAGAGCTGGACATGTCTTGGTGAATGAACAACAACAACTTTACATTAAGTTTGCTGTTCTATGGAACAAACTTCCTACTTTGTTACTAGTGAGTCTTACCTATTCTGGTCTGGTTGTATTGCCATATCAATTTTAGAAGTACTTTATTTCTTCACTCCTATCCTACAAAAAGCAAAACAAAATACTTGGTCATGTAAAAGTTTTATTGTGATCCTGAATGCAGAGTTCCAAAGAATAGCAAGGAGAGATAAGAAAGCCTTCCTCAGCGATCAATGCAAAGAAATAGAGGAAAATAACATGATGGGAAAGACTAGAGATCTCTTCAAGAAAATTAGAGATACCAAGGGAACATTTTATGCAAAGATGGGCTTGATAAAGGACATAAATGGTATGGACCTAACAGAAGCAGAAGATATTAAGAAGAGATGGCAAGAATACACAGAAGAACTGTAGGAAACAGAGCTTCATGACCAAGATAATCTTGATGGTGTGATCACTCACCTAGAGCCAGACATCCTGGAATGTGAAGTCAAGTGGGCCTTAGAAAGCATCACTATGAACAAAGCTAGTGGAGGTGATGGAATTCCAGTTGCACTACTTCAAACCCTGGAAGATGATGCTGTGAAATTGCTGCACTCAATATGCCAGCAAATTTGGAAAACGCAGCAGTGGCTACAGAACTGGAAAAGGTCAATTTTCATTCCAATCCTAAAGAAAGGCAATGCCAAAGAATTGCCTGTGCCTACCGCACAATTGCACTCATCTCACACGCTAGTAAAGTAATGCTCAAAAATCTCCAAGCCAGGCTTCAGCAATATGTGAACCGTGAACTTCCAGATGTTCAAGCTGGTTTTAGAAAAGGCAGATGAACCAAAGATCAAATTGACAACATCTGCTGGATCATGGAAAAAGGAAGAGAGTTCCAGAAAAACATCTATTTCTGCTTTATTGGCTATGCCAAAGCCTTTGACTGTGTGGATCACAATAAACTGTGGAAAATTCTGAAAGAGATGGGCATACCAGATCACCTGATCTGCCTCTTGAGAAACCTGTATGCAGGTCAGGAAGCAACAGTTAGAAATGGACATGGAACAACAGACTGGTTCCAAATAGGAAAAGATGTACATCAAGGCTGTATATTATCACCCTGCTTATTTAACTTCTATGCAGAGTACATCATGAGAAACACTGGGCTGGAAGAAGCACAAGCTGGAATCAAGATTGCTGGGAGAAATATCAATAACCTCAGATATGCAGATGACACCACCCTTATGGCAGAAAGTGAAGAGGAACTCAAAAGCCTGTTGATGAAAGTGAAAGAGGAGAATGAAAAAGTTGGCTTAAAGGTCAACACTCAGAAAACTAAGATCATGGCATCCGGTCCCATCAATCATGAGAAATAGATGGGGAAACAGTGGAAACAGTGTCAGACTTTATTTTGGAGGGCTCCAAAATCACTGCAGATGGTGATTGCAGCCATGAAATTAAAAGACACTTACTCCTTGGAAGGAAAGTTATGACCAACCTAGATAGCATATTCAAAAGTAGAGACGTTACTTTGCCAACAAAGTTCTGTCTAGTCAAGGCTATGGTTTTTCCTGTGGTCATGTATGGATGTGAGAGTTGGACTGTGAAGAAAGCTGAGCACTAAAGAACTGATGCTTTTGAACTGTGGTGTTGGAGAAGACTCTTGAGAGTCCCTTGGACTTCAGGGAGATCCAACCTGTCCATTCTGAAGGAGAACAGCTCTGGGATTTCTTTGGAAGGATGATGCTAAAGCTGAAACTCCTGTACTTTGGCCACCTCATGCGAAGAGTTGACTCATTGGAAAAGACTCTGATGTTGGGAGGGATTGGGGGCAGGAGGAGAAGGGGATGACAGAGGATGAGATTGCTGGATGGCATCACTGACTTGATGGACGTGAGTCTGGGTGAACTCCGGGAGTTGGTGATGGACAGGGAGGCCTGGTGTGCTGCGATTCATGGGGTGGCAAAAAGTTGTACATGACTGAGCGACTAAACAGAACTGAACTGAATTGATATTATATCACAGTTTTTGAAAATTTAACTATTTACAACATAGAACCTTTTAATTAGATGGCATTTAAAATTTTCATTTCCTTATTGTTTTTGATATTTAGAAATAAATTGATTTTTATATGGTATCCAGTGTCTTTACTCAAATTACTTTTGGATTCTAAATTTATCAACTGTTTGTTGTCAATTATGTAATCTAAACATACTGACGATTTTTCTTTGTTTCATTCATACATCCTATTTCTTTACTTGCTTTATTTTATCATTTATAGTGCTATTGTCAGGCATCTTTATCTAGTAACCAATATCAGAAGGAAAACATTTAATATAATATCATTAACTGTAGTTAGGATGGGTTTTATTTCTCTATTTTGCAAAAAGTAGGGTTTCTGGGGTGTCAATATTATTTATACCACTGGAGCTGAAGTTTTCTTTGTGAAAGTGTTTTTATTATAAATTTAAATTATTTAATAAAAATAAACTATTTTGAGTTTCACTTTTTTGTGTGTCAGTTTTAGTATGCTTTCCTCAGAATTTGTATATTTTATTTACACTTTCAATTGTAATGGTGTAAAGTCACTTATGATGTAGTGTGATCTGTTTATAGTCACAAAATTATGCATTTGTATCTCTCTTCTCTCTTGCCTTTCCCTTTTTTTGTTTCTCTCTCTGTCTCTTATTTTTCAAGGTCAATCTTGACAAATTTATCAATTTTATTATCTTTTAAAAAACTTTGATTTTGTTGAGCCTTTTAGTATTTATTTTGTAATAATTTATTAAATTATATTTTATTTACTTTCTTATACCTTATTTGGGTTAAATTTGCTGTGTTTCTTATAGTTTCATGGAATGATTTCTAGATAACTTTTCAACATGTTCAGTTCTTCAGTTATATGTTATGAATGGAAGGGTATTAATTTCACTGTATGCATGATTTAAGCTACATTCTACACACTTTATAACATATTTTTATTATGTTCAATTCAAATATTTTCTCACTTCCTTAGTGATTTCTACCTTGATATATGAGATATTTTGATGCTTATTGTTTACTCTCCCAAAGTTTAGGATTTCTACTTGCTATCTTTTCATCTTCATCTTAACTCCACTTTTCTCAGAAAGCATGTTTAAGCTTTTGAATTTGGGGAGACTTTTTTGTTTTTAACCCACATAAGCTGAAAGTGAGTAAATGTTCCATCTGCATTTAAAAATAATGTGTATGCTGGTTTTATTTAGTGCATTAATTCACATATTTTAATTAGGTCAATTCTATTAATCTGATTGCTTAAATAGTTTTTGATCTTGATTTTTTCAGTCTCTTTGTTGTGTTATTCAGCTGAGCAATTTTGTTTTAAGAAAACCTCATGATTTATCTTTTTTAAAAAAAAGTTTTAGTTTTTTCTTTATTTTTCATCTATGTTGCTGAGTGTATACATGTTTAAAACTTTATGTCTTCCTAATGTCCATCCTCATGATGGACTTTGTGCTAATGAAAAAGAACTCTTTACGTCTTGTAAAACTTTTTGCTGTAGTGCATTTTGCTTTGATAATAATTGTGTTAGAAAATCTAAGTCTTTCCTTCTATGTGTCTCCTTTACTCTCATACTGTTGCCATACTCACATTACTCCTGACTGCAGATATGTAGCGATTTCCCCCTCCCCCATAGGCAGTGTGTGACACCAGCTGAGTGTCCTGCAATTTAACTCCGTTCTGACACTATCTGGGGATAGCCTCAGGTGCCCCTGGGGATAGCTCAGTCTCACCTTGAAACTGAAGTGGACTAAGTCTCACTTCAGAGGCCATTCACAAGTCCAAGTGGTCACTTGTGCTTCTGACTGATTGGCTGTAATTCTGAAGTTCCCATTACCCCCTTCTTGGGTTCAATTAATTTGCTAGAGCAGATCACAGAACTCAGCAAAAAAGTTCACATACAGTTCTATTATTTATTGTTTGGAACATCCAAATGAAAGAGCTATGTCTGGAAAAAAGTATGTGGGAAGGGGGCCCCGAAATTCATGCCCTCTCCAGGTGCACCCCTCTCCTAGCACAATGCCAGAAGCTTCATCAGGTAGGTGTAATGGATAATTAACTGCACTTTGAGCCTTTCTCCCCTAAAGAAGGGCATGGTGAACACTCCAATATTGTTGCCTGGAGAATTCCACGGACAGTGTAGCCTAGCAGACTACAGTCCATAGGGTCACACAGAGTCGAACACCACTGAAGGGACTTAGCATGAACCTCTTTTAAGATATGTGGGGCATGCTGCAGACTCAAATTGTGATTGGTCTTTCAGATGCATAGCCTCTTCCACGAGCCCAAACAGTGTTGCCTCATTAAGAACAAAGGATCCTCCTGTTACCCAGGAAAATACAAGTATTTCAGTGGTTCTGTGTGAGGAACCAGAGTCAAGGAGCAAACACAAGAAAAAAAGATGCTGCTAATGCTCTTATCATTTAGAAAATTACATGGATTTCAGGAACTCTGCCAGGAACCAGATATCAATTTATTTTGTTTTATTGTCTCACAGTAATACAGCCATTTAAGTCTTATTTTAGTTAGAACATCCATGAAAATGTTTTTCCGTTATTCTCCTTTTAAGTGTTTTGCATGCCTGTGTTTCATTAGTCTTTGCAAGCATAGTTGGGTTTTATCCAGTCTTATAATCATTATCTTTTAGTTAGAATACTTATTCTAAATAATATAATTTAATATAATTACTGACATAAATAATTCTACCATGATGTTGCTTACTTTCTAATTGTTTCTTCTATATCATCTTTTCTCTTCTTTCTTGCCTTTTAAATTTTTTTTCCACTTTACTCGTTTATTAGCTTGCTCATTGTAGATTTTTACTCTTCCTTTCAGTTATCCTAGAAACTAATACTTACAATCCTGACTTCTCAAAACTCTCTATGTTTATCTTTTTCCTGACAATGCAATGATCGTAGAACACTTTTGCACTATTTCACATCTTTTTATCTATGTGCTGTTGTTGATTATTTCAAATCTATGAGTATTTTAAACCTAAAAGAAATGTTAATTTTTTACAACCCATACTTATTTAGAGTTAGCCACATTTTAAACAATTCTGTTGCTCTCTTTCTTTCCTCAATTTCTGACTGTTTCTGGGAGCCTTTCTCTTCTGCCTGAGCAACATTCCTGTACTGTTTCTTTTAGTGAGTCTATTTGAGGCAAAAATCTTAATTTTTTTCTTTTTTTTTTTCCCCTAGGTTAATAAATTTCCTTCTAACAACAAGTGTTTCCAAAATCACCTACTAATTTAAATATTACTCTAGGCTTCTTTCTAGATGATTTTAGAATTTGTTTGTTCTTCACTTTTCTGCTCTATAAGAATTGTTGTAGTGATCTTTATAGTCTATTATTTCAAGATGCTCTCAGTCATTATCTCCTCCAAATTGCTTCTTCCTTATTATCTTACTTGTTTCTCTCTGGGAAGAGAGTGGAGCTGTATATGATCTATATGTGTGTGTATACACACACACACACATACACACACACACACACACAGTTTTGTTGTCTATCTAGGTATCTATGTTCACTGTTTTTTAAATTTCTGTCCCCACATAGGTTAATACAGACTATTGAGTAGAGTTCCCTTTGCTATGCAGCAGGTTTTTATTATTTATTTTATATACAATATTGTCAATCACAGTCTTCCAATTTACTTGTCTCCCCCATCTTTACCCCTAATAACCATAAGTTTGTTTTCTACATCTGTGACTCTATTTCTGTTTTATAAATAGGTTCATTTGTACCTTTTTTTTTTAGATTCTGCACCTAAGTGATATATGATTTTTGTCTTTCTCTGACTCGCTTCACTCAGTATGGCAATCTCTAGGTCCATCCATGTCACTGCGTATGATGGCTGAGTAATATACTCCATTGTATATGTGTACCAGGTCTACCTTATCCATTTCTCTGTCAGTGGACATTTAGGTTGCTTCCATGCCCTGGATTTTGTAAATAGTGCTGCAGTGAACACTGGGATACATGTATCTTTTTGAATTATGATTTTCTCTGGATATATGCCCAGGAGTGGGATTGCTGGATCAAATGGTAGCTCCGTTGAGTCTGTTTCTGCCTACTTTTGTTCCTAGTTGTTATTTCTGTGGTCTCGTTTATTCATGTGCTTGACAGTTTTGGGATTAAGGGACTGATCTTATTTATGGGGAAAAAAATCTGTGAACTAAGATAATATATTTCTTTAGAGAGAACTTTTTTGATAGGATGCTACTTGCATTAGTTATATAAAGTCTTTAATCCAACTTTAAGGATTAAGATTCAAAACTGGAGTTTTGTTCCTACAAGCTCTACTTGTAATTTTTCATTTTCAAACCAAAATGTGCCTCACCAATCTTGGGCTCTCAATAATGCTGCCCAGCTTCTCATTTTTCTTTTTTGAAATTGTCTTTGGAAGAAAATGGTCCTGAAAGTTTTGCTTCTCACACTAATTTCCTTTTACTCTGGACTCTTGACTTCCTAATTGTTGAGTATAGTATTAAGTCTACAAAGTTTTAACATAGAAAATAAAATGTTTAGCCTTTTTATTTTGTTTTGGCTTTCTTAGTTGACCTTTGTTTGGAAGTTAATTCAAATTACCTAGCCTATCATTATTAGTAGTGGAAGTCTCCAGTTTTGTTTTGTTTTTAATATTTTGATTTTTATTTATTTTTTAGAAAATACACTTTACTTTTTAGATCAATTTTAGGTTCACAGAAACATTGAGCAGAAAATACAGAGATTTCCCATATATCACTTGCCCCCACATATGCATAGCCTCTCTCACTATCAAAGTTCTACACTAGGATCAGTGAACCTACATTGATGTATCATAATTACCCTAAATCCCTAGTTTACATTAGGGTTTACTCTTGGTGTTGTACATTCTATGGATTTTTGACAAATGGATAGTGACATATATCCAGCATTGTAGTGTCATACGAGATTATTTTATTGCACTAAAAATCCTGTCTACACCACATATTCATTGTTCCCTCCCCTCAACCATAGTGACCACTAATCTGTTTCTGTCTCCATAGTTTTGCCTTTTCCAGAATGTCATACAGTTATACTCATAGAGTACATAAAGTTTTCAGACTGGTTTCTTTCATTTTGTAATATGTACTTACATTTCCTTCATTCATTTCATGATTTTGATATCTTTTTTTCTTTAGTACTGAAAAAATATTCTACTTTCTGGATGTACCAGTTTATCTATCCACCTGCTTACTGAAAGGTGTCTTTGTTTCTTCCACATTTTAGCTATTATGGATAAAGCTGCTGTAAGTACTCTTGCAAGTTTTTATATGAGTACAAGAGTTTTAAAATCATTTGGGTAAATAGCAAGGAGTATGATTGCTGGATTGTATAGTCAGAGTATATTTCACTTTGTAAGAAACTGCCAGACCAACTTCCAAAATGGCTATACTCTTTTGTGTCTCCAGCAGTGATGAGACTTTCTGTTGCTCTACCTCCTCACCAGCATTTGGTATTGTTAGTTTTCCAGGTTTTGGCCATTCTAATAGATGTAGAGTTGTACTTTGTTGTTTTAATTTGGAATTCCCTAAAGAACTAAAATGGACTGGGATAGGTGAATTTAACTCAGATGACCATTATATCTACTACTGCGGGCAGGAATCCCTTAGAAGAAATGGAGTAGCCATCATGGTCAACAAAACAGTCCAAGATGCAGTACCTGGATGCAATCTCAAAAATGACAAAATGATCTCTGTTCGTTTCCAAGGCAAACCATTCAATATCACGGTAATCCAAGCCTATGCCCAAACCAGTAATGCTGAAGAAGCTGAAGTTGAACAGTTCTATGAAGACCTACAAGACCTTTTAGAACTAAAGGGGACTGGAATGCAAAAGTATTCATTATAGGGGACTGGAATGCAAAAGTAGGAAGTCAAGAAACACCTGGAGTAACAGGAAAATTTGGCCTTGGAGTACGGAACGAAGTAGGGCAAAGGCTAATAGAGTTTTGACAAGAGAAAGCACTGGTCATAGCAAACACCCTCTTCCAACAACACAAGAAAGACTCTATACATGGACATCACCAGATGGTCAACACCAAAATCAGATTGATTATATTCTGCCAAAGATGCAGCCAAAGATTAAAAAGCTTATACAGTCAGCAAAAACAAGACCGGGAGCTGACTGTGACTCAGATCATGAACTCCTTATTGGCAAATTAAGATTTAAATTGAAGAAAGTGGGAAAACCACTAAACCATTCAGGTATGGCCTAAATCAAATCCCTTATGATTATACAGTAGAAGTGAGAAATAGATTTAAGGGACTAGATCTGATAGATAGAGTGCCTGAAGAATTATGGACAGAGGTTCGTGACATTGTACAGGAGACAGGGATCAAGACCAGCCCCATGGGAAAGAAATGCAAAAAAGCAAAATGGCTGTCTGAGGAGGCCTTACAAATAGCTGTGTAAAGAAGGAATTGAAAAGCAAAGGATAAAAGGAAAGATATAAGCATCTGAGTGCAGAGTTCCAAAGAATACCAAAAAGAGATAAGAAAACCTCAGCGATCAATGCAAGAAATAGAGGAAAACAACAGAATGGGAAAGACTAGAGGTCTCTTCAAGAAACTTAGAGATACCAAGGGAACATTTCATGCAAAGATGGCCTCAATAAAGGACAGAAATGGTATGCGCCTAACAGAAGCAGAAGATATTAAGAAGAGGTGGCAAGAATACATAGAAGAACTGTACAAAAAAAAAGAGCTTCATGACCCAGATAATCACAATGGTGTGATCACTCACCTAGAGCCAGACATTCTGGAATGTGAAGTCAAGTGGGCCTTAGAAAGCATCACTACGAAGGAGGTGATGGAATTCCAGTTGAGCTATTTAAAATTGTGAAAGATGATGCTGTGAAAGTGCTGCATTCAATATGCCAGCAAATTTGGAAAACTCAGCAGTGGCCACAGGACTGGAAAAGGTCAGTTTTCATTCCAATCCCAAAGAAAGACAATGCCAAAGATTTCTCAAACTACCAAACAGTTGCACTCATCTCACACTCTAGTAAAGTAATGCTCAAAATTCTCCAAGCCAGGCTTCAGCAATACGTGAACCGTAAACCCCCTGATGTTCAAACTGGTTTTAGAAAAGGCAGAGGAACCAGAGATCAAATTGCCAACATCTGCTGGATCATGGAAAAAGCAAGAGAGGTCCAGAAAAACATCTATTTCTGCTTTATTGGCTATGCCAAAGCCTTTGACTGTGGATCATAATAAACTGTGAAAAACTCTGAAAGAGATGGGCATGCCAGACCACCTGACCTGCCTTTTGAGAAAGCTGTATGCAGGTCAGGAAGCAACAGTTAGAATTGGATATGGAACAACAGACTGGTTCCAAATAGGAAAAGAAGTATGTCAAGGCTATATATTGTCACCCTGCTTATTTAACTTCTATGCAGAGTACATCATGAGAAATGCTGGGCTGGAAGAAACACAAGCTGGAATCAAGATTGCTGGGAGAAATATCAATAAACTCAGATATGTAGATGACACCACCCTTATGGCAGAAAGTGAAAAGGAACTAAAAAGCCTCATGATGAAAGTTGAAGAGGAGAGTGAAAAAGTTGGCTTAAAGGTCAACACTCAGAAAATTAAGATCATGGCATCTGGTCCCATCACTTCATGGCAAATAGATGGGGAAACAACGGAAACAGTGTCAGACTTTAATTTTGGGGGCTCCAAAATCACCACAGATGTTGATTGCAGCCATGAAATTAAAAGATGCTTACTCTTTGGAAGGAAAGTTATGGCTAACCTAGACAGCATATTAAAAAGTAGACACATTGCCTTCAAAGGTCCGTCTAGTCAAGGCTATGGTTTTTTCAGTGGTCATGCATGGATGTGAGAGTTGGACTGTGAAGAAAGCTGACCACCGAAGAATTGATGCTTTTCAACTGTTGTGTTGGAGAAGACTCTTGAGAATCCCTTGAACTGCAAGGATATCCAACCAGTCCATCCTAAAGGAGATCAGTCCTGGGTGTTCATTGGAAGTACTGATGCTGAAGCTGAAACTCCAATACTTTAGCTACCTCATGCGAACAGTTAACTCATTGGAAAAGTCTCTGATGCTGGAAGGGATTGGGGCAGGAGGAGAAGGGGGTGGTAGAGGATAAGATGGCTGGAAGGCATCACTGACTCGATGGACGTGAGTTTGAGTGAACTCCGGGAGTTGGTGATGGACAGGGAGGCCTGGCATGCTGCGATTCATGGGGTCGCAAAGACCTGGACACGACTGAGCGACTGATCTGATCTGAACTGAAAGACAAGTAATTTTGAAATCATTTTTCATACACTAGTTTTTCAACCTGATTTTGTGTGTATGTGAGTCATCTCTTCAGATATTTTGCCCATTTTAAAATCAGATTGTTTTCTTGTTGAGTTTTAAGAACTCTTTTGTATTTGAGATAATATTCATTTACCAAATATGCCTTTTGCAGGTATTTTCTCTCAGTTTGTGACTTATCTTCACATTCCCTTGACATTGCCTTTCACAGACAGAATTTGTTAATTATAATGAAGTCCAGCTTACTAATTACTTTTCATAGACTGTGCCTTTGGATTGTATCTTGAAATGTAATTACTGTATTCAAAGTCATATAGATTTACTTCTGCATTATTTTTTAGGAATTTTAGAGATTTGTGTTTTACACTGAGATCTTTGATAATTCATTTTGAGATAATTTTTATAAAATGTGTAAGTTCTGTGCCCAGATTCTTGTGGGGGTTTTTCAGGGCAGGAGGTGTTGGGGAGAATATGGATGTCTAGAAGATCCAGGTTGTTTGTTGAAAAGACTCTCTTTGCTCCAGTATGTTGTCTTTATTCCTTTGTCAAAGATCCGTTGTCATTAGAGTATATATATGCATCTGTTTCTGGGCTTTCTATTCTTTCCCATCCTTTTGTTTACTCTTTCAAAATGCCACACTGTCTTGATGACTGTAGTTTTATTGTGAGTCTTGAAATTGGGTAGCATTTGTCTTTCAGTTTTGTTCTTCTACTTCAATATTGTGTCCTCTCAGTTTTTAAAACATGTGTAATAAGAATCTTTATCAAAAGAGCTCAAGCTCATTTTACAGGGACTATTATACAGGCTTTATCTTATTTAAATGTTACAAAATTTTTATGGGGAAAATTAAAACCTCTCAAATAAAGACTATGGAATTTGTATTCATGATTCATAAGGATAAAGAAAATTTATAGTAAGCAAGAGAGCTTAAAGTTTTAAACTTTTAAATATGATTCCAGATGGCATACTTTAAGGTTTTTCTTCTTTTCCTTTCCCCTTACCCACTTTCTCCTTCCTACCCTTTATTCCTTCCTCTCTGCTTTTATTCTTTATTTCCTCTCAGGCTTCCCTGGCAGCTCAGTGGCAAAGAATCTACCTGCAATGCAGTAGACATGGGTTTGATACCTGGGTCAAGAAGATCCCCTCTAAGAGGAAATGAGAACCCACTCCAGTATTTTTTCCTGGGAAATCCCATGGACAGAGAAGCTTGGTGGGCTACAGCCCACTGAATCACAAAGAGTCAGATGTGACTGAGCACAGTCCAGAGATTATTATAGGCACTAGAGGGAAGCTGTGGAAAAAAAAAAATCTAATTCATACTTTTCACAGCTTATGGTCAACTGTGGGGAAGTGATTGGAAGGTTGTGAGAAAACAAGTAATAAAGAGAATAATTCAGAAAACAATATATTAGATTGTAATAATTCCTCTGGAGAAAAATTAAGCAAGTAAAGAGGATAATAAATACAGGAATGTCATTGCAGTTTTAAATATTCTCATGAGAGTACACTTCTGCTAAGAAGGTACAAGATGAGCAAAGACTTAAGGAAGGAAAGAGCTGAAATGGCATAGTCATAACAGAGGGGAAAAGTTTCTAGGCAGAGTAACATCTACAAAAATGTTCTAAGATAGTAACATATTTGGATTTTTTGAAAAAGAAGCAGAAGACAAAAATAAGTGGACAAAAGTATGGTAGGAATGAAATCAGAGGAATAATTAGATGCTAGACTTTGTATAATATTTTTTAGGCCCAGATCTACAAAATGGTTCTTAACGGATGAGTTTCCTCTACTAGTTATTGTTCAAGCTTCTTAGACTCAGTCTCAATTTAAGCAATATTTGAAAGAGTTTTTGTTTATGATCTCATGGATTGTTTAAAAAGCACATACTACTTTACTTAATATAACTTTGAAAAAACTCATTTTGCTAGACTCAGACTATACTGTAGTTGCTACTTATGCAGTTTAACTATGAACATATTAACAAATTAATATGGATTTGTCAGCTTATTGAATTATTGGAATGAAAATTTTGACCAATCTTTAGTATTGATATTTAAGTCTAAAACTTCCATTTCCAATAGAGCTGAATCTATAGAAGGAATCCTTTTAAGTTTTCCTGTATAAAACATTAAGTTTAGAGACCAAACTAGACATGAAAATTGTCAAGGAGTGATGTGTGTATGTATTAATATATCTCTAAGCATACATCTGCTCATTGAACATCTCTCTCATCAGAGGTGAGCAAAAATCTATGAAGGAAGATTTTAACTTCTAATTAGAATGTGGAAAATTACAAAAGATACCACTGTTGCTTGAACAAAACCTTTTGGAAGACTATGGGGATTATAGTTGTTATTGTAGTCCTGTGAAAATGTTTTGGTTTTAACCCATTTAAGAACTGATGATGATGAAAAAAAAATGATAAACTAAGTTTCAGAAAGCAATGAGCCCTTAAATGGCACATAAAAAGCTTTGACTACTTCTTATACCTTGTGGATACTAAGAAGAGGAGAGACATACCATAGCCTGCAGTAATGAGAAACTATTTGACCCTTTATGAAACTTAGTCTGAAGAGCCCAGTCACATACAGCACAGGTCTTCATCCACCTGTTTAATCTTTCCCATGAGTTGTCACTTAGTGTAATGCAGTATTGTGCTCAAGTCTGGGAGGAGAAAGGGAAATTTGAATGATATTTCTGCTGAGCACATAGGCCCTTCTACAAGAAGAGCAAGGCAGGGGCCTGAAATATGAGACAGCCAGGAGAGATTTAAGAAGTCCTCTGTGACATTCTAGGCCTTTGCAGACAGTAAGACAGCTATTTCCTAAAGGCTCAGAAAACTGAGACAAGCCTGGAGGGCAAAGTGAACTCCTCAAGTTCCTCCCTAAAAGCTAATAGCTAGGCATTACAGCAATCTGAAATGCTGGGGAATTGAGTATAAAACAAAACTGATGTCAGTTCTACTATTTTCTATTGGTTAAAACAAATCACAGAGTCAGGACCCAATTAAATGGTCAGGGAAGGGAACTCCTCCTCTTGAGAGTTGCTGTAAAATGACATTGCAGTGTCATGTGGGAGTGATTTGTTGGCAGGAAGACCAAGATATTTTGATAACCCAGAAGAAGAAAAAGAGTTCTGAACTAAGGAAGTGATGCTGTTTAGTGAGAAAAGAGGACAGGCGTCAGATGGGAGAAAGGTTTTGAAAATTTAACCAACAGGACTTTGTGATCAATTATTAAAGTGTGTGGGAAACATATGAAAACATAAGTTTATCAA
This sequence comes from Bubalus bubalis, assembly GCF_019923935.1. Classification (NCBI taxonomy): domain Eukaryota; kingdom Metazoa; phylum Chordata; class Mammalia; order Artiodactyla; family Bovidae; genus Bubalus; species Bubalus bubalis. The sequence goes on along the minus strand of NC_059159.1, from coordinate 81,958,033 downwards.
CTTGTATTAGTAGAGCTAGACTTTTGACATTTCACTTGGCATAACTTTTTGACTGTTTTGATATAATCTCCATAATTACCTCATCTGAAGGCTTCATGAGGCTTTATACACTTCATTTAGACATTGTCACTCTTCCTTTATCATTGAACATGTATCAGTGTTCAGGTATCTATGTTCATTTATCAATGAACTTGTTCATTATTATGAAGATGATGAACATGTTCATTTATTGATGAACAGGTAGCAAACGTCATTACTCTTTATATGTGCAATACCTGTGGAACACATGTATGTGTGATGTGTCTTCTACTTAATTGCTCCCATATTGATTCCTTTTAGAAGTTTCTAATGTCATACTGTACATGGCTGCTACTAATGAATTATATTTAGAAATATATTCTCTGGTTAAGCACCAATAGACATTCAGTAGGAAGAATTTACTCTCCTGGTAGTTGGGGTTGTATTTCAGCACTGCAAAACTTTATGAATCTTTCTCAGGACGCAATGCTATTAATAAACAACCAAAAAGATGGCTTCTACCCTCAAAAGCTAGATGTTCTGTGTTGCAATGCAATCTGTGGTGTCACGTCTTTATTTTGATATTACATATATCAAAAAATTAAAATATTTTCTGTAAGGTTTCACTGCTGTAGAATATTGGTTACACTTTAAGCAATCATTTTCTCTATCCATATATGGAAATATTATAGATGATAGACATATTGACATTTTTTGCATTTTGTTTCTTATATCTCTGCTAGAATTTCTATATATTTGAGTGAAATGTGAATCAATTGAAAATTTGATCTTATATAAAAAAAGTCAATAGGTAACATAGGAAATCCAGAACCTTACTTTAGTGATGATACAACAGTAAAGCAAATTACATTTTATAACACAAAGTAATATCAGTGCTGCTGCTGCTGCTGCTAAGTCGCCTCAGTCGTGTCCGACTCCATGCGACCCCATAGACGGCAGCCCACCAGGCTCCCCCGTCCCTGGGATTCTGACCAAATGTGAGTAAGTAAGAGAATTGCCACCAGAATGTCTCTCAGAAATCATGACGTGATCTATGAAATTCTTTGTCATCAATACATGAATAGAGTAAGCTTGTTCTGAAGCAAAACCTTGAATTTCTTCTTCTCTTAACAGACAACCTTAGGAAATACCTTAGGAAATATTGAATCTTGAAAATATTCAATACTGAATATTGAATCTTAAAATGAGCATGTAATTTCTCACTGTTTTGAATTGAGACTGTCATTTTAATGTGACTCTGACATTTTAATAGTGTTATATCATTTCTATTGCTCCTTTAAAAAGCATATTTATCTAAAATTATTTCATGTCAATGAATAAAATATTTTTAAAATAATGTAGCTCACACATTTAAGTGGGGGATTAACATCCCTATGAGCTGAATGTTTATGTCCCCCTGCAATTCATATGTTGAAGCCCTCATCTCTGGGGTGATGGTATTTGGAGGTTGGGCCTAGGAAGTAAAGTCAAGAAAGTGGAACCCTCATGAATGGGATTAGTGTACTTAGACAAGACTCAAGAGAGATTTTCTCTCTCTGCTATGTGGGGATAACGTAAGAACATGACTATCTGTGCAATCAGGAAAAAGTTCCTCACCACTGAATGTGTTGGCATAAAACATCAGAATAAATACCTTGATCTTGTACTTCCTAACCTCCCCAAATTTGAGAAATGAAAGTTTATTGTTTAAGCCACCCAGTCTATGGTGTTTTGTTATAGCAGCTAACTAAGGCAGACATGTAATTAAATCTTAATCTCAAAGGATCCCCTCATTTCTTTTCTGATTGTTGCCCCCTTTGATAGAGGACTCATTAATTTTATGTCACTTGGAATAAATAGGTGATTAGAAAGGGCTAGTAGCAAGTAGAAATATTTTTTTCTATTTTGTTTTCATTTTTCAAAGTTCCAACACGCTTGGGCTGAGATCGATGAGAACTGCCCACTGTTAAGGTCAGTGTGGCCTAATTAGTTTTGCTACATTGCTACTGTAATTTTGCTTGACATGACATTGAGGAGAGGCTCAGAAAGTAATCAGCATCTAACAGCCATGATGAGGATTAGTTATACCTAGTGACAGAGTAATTAGCAACTGTATGTACCACTTAATATGAAGGGGAAGACAAACTTGTGATGCCCTTTCCCTTGTAAAAATATCAGTGATCATCCCATTCTTACTAAAAAATTTCTAATTCATGAAAACTTCTTAATAATAAAAATCTACATGTTATACAGTTTATAAATATCCTGGACTGATTGCAGGTTTAAGAGATGACGTGACTTAGTAATTAATCAAATTCTCTGGTACTAAACTATTTTCAGATTCTATGCCACAGAAATCCATCTTACTTTAGACATTTGGTAAAAGCTACTTGCAAATTGAAGTGAACTTTAATATCTCTTTAGTGACCATATTTCCTTTCAAGAGTTTATTTAGAGATGTATTCTGGGACATCGACTTTTCTTTGAATGTATGCTGGAAAGACTTTAGTCAGATCTTTTTCTCAAAGCTGAAATGAAGACAAACTACTCTAGTTCCTTGGGGCTCTATTTTTTCTTGAATATATAAGAACTAATTTACCTAGATTCCAAGATTTGTTCTTATTTTTTCACAAACTCCTTGATTGATGTATTCACCTCATTAGGTTGGTCTGTTGAAGTGTATGATTCATAATATTTTAATTTCTTGAGTATTTATTTATTCTTGAAGATAGAACAAGATTTAATCAAATTCTGAAATGTTTCTTTTTTTTCTTAAACACTCTTCTATTTTGAATTGTTTCTTAGCTGAGTGATTCTTTCTGTTGAAGTTTAAATGATTTCTCCTGATTCATAGCTCAGACTTGATAGTCTTTTTACTATTCGTTGTAGTGATCTTTTGTACACTTGACAACAGAATTGTCATTTTTTTTCTCTGCATAGAAATAACAAAAAAATTCCAGTCATTGGTTTTCCTCAAGGAATCCAAGTCATCATTTGTGCAAAGGTTGGTCATAGAACTGTAAAGTTGAAATTTTCCCTTTGAATATGTCAAATACCCACAGACTTATACTGATGGGAAATAAAATAATAATTATTAAATAAGTTAATTTATCTTTTGATACTCTTTAGAAATACTTGATACCCTCGGTGTGGTGAGACTATAGAGATTGTCAAAGCCTAAAATTAGTAATTGTGATTAACTACTGGCCAAATGTCTACTTCCTTTCTAAAATACTGTAGAATGCTGCCTTTTCAATTTCTAATATCACTTGGGAAAATTTTTATCATCATCTTTCAAGAAATTATCTACACAAATGTGTATAATTACTTTATCTTCCCTTAGGCTGTTTCTCCTATAGGAAGGAAACCCTGTTCTCACAGCAGAGAGTAAACAAATTACCTGGTTTGGCTTGTTTGTTTGTTTGAAGGGAAAGCAATATTTATCGAGATACAATTTATAGTATAAAATACACCAGGTATACACACTTTCAATCACACCATGAGTTTCTCACAATCTTTTTTGTTGAATTCTCCCAGTCCTGACCTGGCAGGCACAAATCCTCTTCCTGTCACTTTAGGTTAGTATTACCTGTTAAATTTTGTATGAAGAAATACATTCCACATATACTCTTTTGTGTCTGGCATATTTCCCTAAACATAATTATTTTGAGATTCATCCACATTGTTATGTGATTCTGTATTTTAATCCTTTATATTCCTGCATTATATTTCATGGTGTCTGGATATACCACAATTTATTTTCACTCTCTAAGGAGACTAGGATTGTTTCCAGTTTGAGTCTATTTAAATACAGCTGTTATGAACACTTATCTGTAAGTCTTTTTCTGAACTCATATCTTTAGTTCTCTTATGCAAATACCTAGGAGTGAAATTAACTAGTCTTAGATATGGAAATATGAACTTTATAATAATCTGTTTTACAAAATTGTTATACCTATTTTATATTCTCATCATGGGTATATGAGAAGTCTAGTCTAGCTGTTCTTTATCAGTGCTTGTTCCTGAGATTATAAGTTTAATCATACTAATGGATATGTAATAGTATATCATTTTGTTTTTAATTTGCAATTCCATGGTAATTAGTGATGATAAGTACTTTTTAAGTATTTCTTAGCCTTTTATCTATCTGCTTTTAAAAAGTTTTCAAATTATTTGCTCATTTTTAAATTATCTTTGAATTGCAGTTTTTGCTTTATATGTTCTATATATTTTATATATGTAAAATGTATACCACATATATAATTTTTGAAGTCTCTGCTGTTTATTTTTCTTCAGATAATCTCTTAAAAATAGAAAGTTTTAATTTAGATGAAGTCTAATTTGTAATTTTTTTTCTTTATGAATTTTTAAAATCTTATCTAGGGAATCTTGGCCACTGAAAGATCACAGATATTTTCTTCTGTATATGATTCATTTTGAGTAATTTTTTTCATGAGGGAAAATAATAAGTTTTAAAATGCACATCTAGGTGTTCTAGCCCCATTTCTCCATTGAAATGCTCTATTACCTTGTTAAAACCAATTTTCCATACATGTGTGGCTTTATTTCTGAACTCTCTTTTCTGTTCATTGATCTGCATGTCTATCCTTAATCTAAGTCACATTGTCTCAATTGATTCTATGGTAAATCTGAAATCAGGTAGTTAGGGTCCTTTAATTTTGTTTTATTTTTTTTCTCCTAGAATTACTTTGGCTAGTTCAGATCCCTGGCAATTCCATATTCATTTTAGCTTCAGCTTGTCAAATTCATCAAATGATTTTATGCATTTGATTAGAATTACCCTAATCTAGCCCTGGGTGTTCTTTGGAAGGAATGATGCTAAAGCTGAAACTCCAGTACTTTGGCCACTTCATGAGAAGAGTTGACTCATTGGAAAAGACTCAGATGCTGGGAGGGATTGGGGGCAGGAGGAGAAGGGGACGACAAAGGATGAGATGGCTGGATGGCATCACTGACTCGATGGACGTGAGTTTGAGTGAACTCCAGGAGTTGGTGATGGACAGGGAGGCCTGGCTTGCTGCGATTCATGGGGTCGCAAAGAGTCAGACATGACTGAGTGACTGAACTGAACTGAACTGAACCCTAATCCTATAGAAAAATTTGAGAGAAAATAACATCTTAACAATAATGAGTCTTCTAATTCAAGTACGTGGTACATCTCTTCATTTATTTAAATTATCTTTCTTTTCTCATGGAACAATTTTTATACTTGTCAATGTATGATCTAGACAGACTGCCTACAAGTTATAAAGTTTCAAAGTGAGTATGAGAACATGAGTCTATTCAAACACTATATGAGATATAAAACACTATGGAAGGCAAATCTGCATGCTGATATGTGTGAAATATGGGCCACGGTCGTATAGAAAAATGTTTTATCAGAATTGTTTATGTAAGGATTATGTTTTATCAAGCATATCTACCATGGGTGATAGATTTTTGACTGAAATTGCCAGCAAAGTGTAACCTGGCCTAATTCTATCCACAGTAATAAATTAAAGTGGTATAACTCAGACAGCAATGATTGCACCAAAAAGGTAAGCTCAATTTGACTGTTACCACACGGTCCAAAGAACTATGTAAAATTTACCATGCAAGTAAAAAGCACAAAATTTCTATGGTTAAATGCACTGTGCAACTGATGTGTGTCTTTTCCCTAAGGAGTTGGGAAATCCTTACCCAGTTGAGATTAAAGGAAAATGTGCTATACTTAGGCTTCTCTGAACCTTTTGATTTCTTATCCTCATTACTATTGAAAATTAAGCTAATTTACAACAGGAATTCTGTCTCCTTTGCTTACAACCAAATTTCCAATCCCTCACAGAATGCTTTACCCAATATCTAGAGAATTTTGAGTACTTAATAGACACTTGTTAAATCATTACATATGTTTTCCTTGGTCTCTGTCATTTGGAAATTTACTCTAATATCCTTCCACTAACATCTGTTGTCTTCTTTCATACATTTATTTGTATATGAAATAAAGATTTATTGAACATTCATATATACCTGAATCTCTATTAGGTTCCAGAAAACAAAAGACAAAACCAAATAGAGCAGATGTTGTCCTAACTGAAAAAACTTTTCATTCTCTAATTGGTCAACAATAACTCCTTAACTAGGCTTCCCAGGTGGCGCTAGTGGTAAAGAACCCGCCTGCCAATGTAGGAGACATAAGAGACCAGGTTTCCATCCTTGGGCCAGGAAGATCCCCTGGAGGAGAGCATGGCAACCCACTCCAGTATTCTTTCCTGGAGAATCCCATGGCGAGAGGAGGCTGGCGGGCTACAGTCCATAGGTTCGCAGAATTGGAGACAATTGAAGTGACTTAGCATACATGCAACTCCTTAACTAGAGACCTCATCTGCCTTCCTTTATCTATAGTTAACTGCTACAGCAGTAGATTCAGAACCAGTTCCTTATCTCCAAGGTTTCGGTTATATCGATTTCTTCCATGTCTGTTGCCAAACTTCCTTTACTTTGTCTAATAATTCCTACTTTTGGTACATTTCAAATTTGACTTTTCTTTGAAGCGTATTTCTCAGATCCTGGACCAAGATTCTCTGTGTTACAGTAATTCCTATTATCTGATTTCTTCCCTTTGATTGATTAGTATTTTGACTCTAATTTAGATTATAAAATCTTGGAGTACATGACCACATCTCATCAATCTATATTATGTAACATGGTAGAGCTCACTATCGCACTTGAAATTGGGATTTCTTTCCATTCATTGCACAGCGTTCATTGCCTATTTACCTTAGAATGATTTTTTTTTTTTTTTCGGTACTTCATTAGACTTCCCCAAAGAAACAGAACCAGTGAGACATCTGTGCATTTAATTATCTATGCATCTATGTATCTGTCTATTGATCAATTGTTTGTTTCAGTTGCTATGTCATGTCTGACTCTTTACCATCCCATAGACTGTAGCCTGACAGGCTCCTCTGTTCATGGGATTCTCCAGACAAGAATGCTGGAGTGGGTTGCCTACTCCTTCTAGAGAGATTTATTTTAAGGAATTGGCTCACAGAGTTTTGCGGACTGGTGAATCCAAAATCTATACAGCAGTCTAGTGGGCTAGAAATTCAGGGAAGAGTTAATATTACAGACTAAAATCTAAAATCTATAGGCTAGAAACTCAGGCAGAGTTTTAATGTTGCAGTTTTGAGTCATAATTAGTGCTTTGAGAATTTTTTGGCCTTGCTTTTAGGGCTTTCAACTGTTTGTGTAAAGCCTATCCATGTTATGAAGGGACATCTACTTTACTCAAAGTTTACTGATTTAAACGTGAATCACATCTGGAAAGTAGTTTCATAGCAACATCTAGACTGATGCTTGACCAAACAATTGGATACCATAGGCTATTAAAGTTGACATATATAATTACATCACAATTGCTTTATCCTATGTTTTCCTGTTCTTCCAGCTATGTGATTTTCACTGATTCAAACATTAAGTGTTAGTCACTCAGTCGTGTCTGACTCTTTGTAACCCCATGGACTGTATAGCCCACCAGGCTCCTCTGTCCATAGAATTCTCCAGGCAAGAATACTGGAGTGGGTTGCTGGCCTCTTTTAAATAACCCTAGAAACTGATGAGACAAAAATTTTTACATTGTGTATAACAGGGAAAGACCTCATCCCTGTGCAGAAGACTCAAATCTTAAAATTACTTTCTATACCTTTCTTTGGACATGGAACAACAGACTGGCTCCAGATAGGAAAAGGAGTACGTCAAGGCTGTATATTGTCACCCTGCTTATTTAACTTATATGCAGAGTACATCATGAGAAACACTGGACTGGAAGAAACACAAGCTGGAATCAAGATTGCTAGGAGAAATATCAATAACCTCAAGTATGCAGATGACACCACCCTTATGGCAGAAAGTGAAGAGGAACTAAAAAGCCTCTTGATGAAAGTGAAAGTGGAGAGTGAAAAAGTTGGCTTAAGGCTCAACATTCAGAAAACGAAGATCATGGCATCTGGTCCCATCACTTCATGGGAAATAGATGGGGAAACAGTGGAAACAGTGTCAGACTTTATTTTGCTGGGCTCCAAAATCACTGGAGATGGTGACTGCAGCCATGAAATTAAAAGATGGTTACTCCTTGGAAGGAAAGTTATGACCAACCTAGATAGCATATTCAAAAGCAGAGACATTACTTTGCCAACAAAGGTCCATCTAGTCAAGGCTATGTTTTTTCCTGTGGTCATGTATGGATGTGAGAGTTGGACTGTGAAGAAGGCTGAGCGCCGAAGAATTGATGCTTTTGAACTGTGGTGTTGGAGAAGACTCTTGAGAGTCCCTTGGACTGCCAGGAGATCCAACCAGTCCATTCTGAAGGAGCTCAGCCCTGAGATTTCTTTGGAGGGAATGATGCTGAAGCTGAAACTCCAGTACTTTGGCCACCTCATGTGAAGAGTTGACTCATCGGAAAAGACTCTGATGCTGGGAGGGATTAGGGGCAGGAGGAGAAGGGGATGACAGAGGATGAGATGGCTGGATGGCATCACTGACTTGATGGACGTGAGTCTGGGTGAACTCCGGGAGTTGGTGATGGACAGGGAGGCCTGGCGTACTGCGATTCATGGGGTCACGAAGCATCGGACACGACTGAATTGAACTGAACTGAACTGATACCTTTCGTTCAAACATTACTCCTGGTGGAGCTACATGTTTGAAAGTCATTCTGTTTACATGTGTACCTAAAACACATGTCAATAATATGTTTGTTAACTTGTGGGCTTATTCCCTTGTGGACCCAATCAGAGATCTATTCTCTAACTAAACATCCAAACTGGAGGAACACAAACTTTCTATGCTCAATTATTTTTCACTGAATAGAAACATGGGCACTAAATGATGGACTCACATAACAATGTAAAAATATAGGAATTGAAAGCTGTTAACAATAATAGCAGAATAAGATGTCAATTTTTAATAGTGTGCCCTATGTCCCAGCATGTGTCAAGCATCCTTAATGTTTTAGAAATATTGACTCATGAATTCTCACAAATATCTCACAAAAAATAAATTACCATCCCTAAACAGGTGAATACATTAAAGATTTAAAAGTTTAAGCTATTTTTAAGGCTACATACACAACACTTTGAAGCTATAGTATCAGTCAGCTATTGCCATATTGATGTTGCATTTATAGTGGATTAACTCAAGGGCTGACACCAATTATTTCTTCTCCATTGTACATCTGCATGGTTTGACTGGGTGGATCTGCTTCAGGCTATGTCTCCACGCTGAAGGTAGAGCTTAGGTCTATTCCATGTGTGGGGCCCAGTCTGAGTGGGCAGTGGCAACTCTTATGGAAATGGCAAACATCGTCAAGCTCAAAGTCAAAAGCATATCTGCCTCTTTTCACTCTAACTTGTGTGGAAATCAAAGGTTGCCCCAGTTATCGTTACTGTGTTACCAACCAACCAGAACTCATTGGTGTAAGGCAAACATTATATTATGTTTATGGACTTTGTGGGTTCCAAATTTGAATAAGGCACAGTGGGCCTGTTTTGTCTCTGCTCTACGTTGTCTAGGGTTTTAACAGGAATGTTTGAAGACTGAGGGTGACATCACTAATGGCTGAAGGCTGACATCACTATGGCTCCTTCATTCACAGATCCAGTACCTAGGCTGAGACGACCAAAACTCTGGGCTTAGCTGCAGCACAGCTTGGAGCAGTTACATTCCCACTCTCCATGTCTCTTGCACTTCCTCCAGCTCCTTACTGTGTTGTGAGAGGTAGTGTCCCAGGAGACATGTGGAGAATGAGTGTTCCCAGAATACGAGGCAGAAAATACGTGACTTCCATGTGTCACAGTCCTTTATTGGTTGCAGTATAATTCCTTTCAGAGGAGTGTCACAGAACTTGAAGATATGCTTTGAAACTGCCTTGAAATTGAGTTACTATATCCCTGAGATATGAAAGAGAAGTGGAGGAGAGACTTGAGTTGCAAAGAGAACCCAAGGAAGAGAGGGCAAAAATAAGAGGAAAAGAGGAGGGAGTTTCTTCCATAGTTGACTGTTTCTGGCAAATGAGTCTCCATCTAAAGTGCTAACTGAGTAAACACCAGTTAGTTTTGGAAGTTTTACCTCTGCACTCAGTTGATTATTAAGACTGAATTCACTACCTTCTGCCTCTTTCCACTTCTACCCCTCCAAACCCTTCAAAGGTAATTTTGCAATGGCTGGTTTCTGTTGGCATTCACAGTGTTTATAATCATCTCTGACTTCATCTCTTCCTTGTGATTATGGCCAGCTTCCTGGGAGTGTGGCAGTTGTACAAGGCCCTGTGCTGAGAAGGGCCTCTTATTTGGTTTAATTTTCTGCTCTCCTCATCTGGATATTCTTAATTTTATTTTGAAGTTAAGTTTTATAAGTGAAGTCTGGTATATTTTGTTAGTATTTTGATTTGAATGTGTTAGTCACTCTGTTGTGTCTGACTCTTTGTGACCCCAAGGACCATAGACTGTCAGGCTCCTCTGTCCATGGAATTCTCCAGGCAAAGATACTGGAGTGGGTAGCCATTCCCTTCTCCAGGGGATCTTCTCAACCCAGGTCTCAAAACCGGGTCTCCTGTATTGCAGGCAGATTCTTTACTACCTGAGACACCAGGGAACCCTGAAGTCTGGTAGAACAGTGAGCAGGTATATGAAAAGAGTTGATAGCAGACGGCAAGTAGTCCACTCCTCTGACCCAGTAGCAGCTAGGCACAGAGGGTAGTGCAAACAGCAGTTGTTCTGAAAGGCACATTTTTGCCTCACAGAAGTCTGTGGGTCCTGAGGGCCTGAGAGGAAGGCTCAGTGGAACCTGGCCCAGATTGGAGGTGGTGATGCCACCAGAAGCAGCAAGAGTGACCATGGGAGAAAGAAAATGATCCACTTTGGGGCAGCAGCAGGCCCCATAGTGGGAGGCCTATTTGCCTATTTGTCTTGGAGCCTTGACCTGTCATGTCTGTGTGATTACGAATTCTCTAGCTAGTGTGTTGGAACAGGAACTACTAGCACTCAGGAAATAAACTTTCAATGAATATAACAAAATGCATGTATATCCATGGACAGTAAAATAAAGCATATCAAGGAGATTTTAGAATTTATCAAAAATTTTAAATCTCTGGTTTTGACCAGTGATGTGACATTGGAAAGCAAATATCCACAAGCTTAAAGGTAGAAATTAAATTTAAAGATCATCCTATAAAACACTGGTGAAAGAAAGCAAAGAGGACACTAATAGATGGAGAAATATACCTTGTTCATGGATCGGAAGAATCAATATAGTGAAAATGAGTATACTACCCAAAGCAATGTATAGATTCAGCACAATCCTTATGAAGCTACCAATGGTATTTTTCACAGAGGTAGAACAAATAATTTCACAATTTGTATTGAAGTACAAAAAACCTCAAATAGCCAAAGCAATCTTGAGAAAGAAGAATGGAACTGGAGGAATCAACCTGCCTGACTTCAGGCTCTACTACAAAGCCACAGTCATCAAGACAGTAAGGTACTGACACAAAGACAGAAATACAGATCAATGGAACAAAACAGAAAGCCCAGAGATAAATCCAGACATCTATGGACACCTTATCTTTGACAAAGGAGGCAAGAATATACAATGGAGAAAAGACAATCTCTTTAACAAGTGGTGCTGGGAAAACTGGTCAATCACTTGTAAAAGAATGAAACTAGACCACTTTCTAACACCACACACAAAAATAAACTCAAAATGGATTAAAGATCTAAACATAAGACCAGAAACTATAAAACTCCTAGAGGAGAATATAGGCAAAACACTCTCCGACATACATAACAGCAGGATCCTCTATGACCCACCTCCCAGAATATTGGAAATAAAAGCAAAAATAAACAAATGGGACCTAATTAAAATTAAAAGCTTCTGAACAACTATAAGAAGCTATAAGCAAGGTGAAAAGACAGCCTTCAGATTGGGAGAAAATAGTAGCAAATGAAACAATGGACAAAGAATTAATCTCAAAAATATACAAGCAACTCCTGCAGCTCAATTCCAGGAAAATAAATGACCCAATCAAAAAGTGGGCCAAAGAACTAAACGGACATTTCTCCAAAGAAGGTGTACAGATGGCTAACAAACACATGAAAAGATGCTCAACATCACTCATGATCAGAGAAATGCAAATCAAAACCACAATAAGGTACCATTTCACGCCAGTCAGAATGGCTGCGATCCAAAAGTCTACAAGCAATAAATGCTGGAGAGGGTGTGGAGAAAAGGGAACCCTCTTACACTGTTGGTGGGAATGCAAACTAGTTACAGCCACTATGGAGAACAGTGTGGAGATTCCTTAAAAAACTGGAAATAGAACTGCCTTATGATCCAGCAATCCCACTGTTGGGCATACACACTGAGGAAACTAATCAGAATTGAAAGAGACACGTGTACCCCAATGTTCATCGCAGCACTGTTTCTAATAGCCAGGACATGGAAGCAACCTAGATGTCCATCAGCAGAGGAATGGATAAGAAAGCTGTTGTACATACACAATGGAATATTACTCAGCCATTAAAAAGAATACATTTGAATCAGTTCTAATGAGGTGGATGAAACTGGAGCCTATTATACAGAGTGAAGCCAGAAAGAAAAACACCAATACCATATAATAATGCATATATATGGAATTTAGAAAGATGGTAATGATAACCCTGTATGCGAGACAGCAAAAGAGACACAGATGTATAGAACAGTCTTTTGGACTCTGTAGGAGAGGGTGAGGGTGGGTTGATTTGGGAGAATGGCATTGAAACATGTGTATTATCATATGTGAAACAAATCACCAGTCCAGGTTCGATGCATGATACAGAATGCTCGGGACTGGTGCACTGGGATGACCCAGAGGGATGGTACGGTGAGGGAGGTGGGACGGGTGTTCAGGATGGGGAACATATGTACACGCGTGGCAGATTCATGTCAATGTATGGCAAAGCCAATACAATATTGTAAAGTAATTAGCCTCCAATTAAAATAAATAAATTTTTATTAAAAAATAAAGATCATCATATTTAGTGGAAAAAAACTTTCAGAAAACTTCAAACAACCAATTATTAACAAGGGGCAATTTTATATTTAAATTTTCTTTATAAATCAAAGTGCAATGATAAAAATCCATTAACAGATGTGTTGATTATACTCATTTTAAGTTTATTGAATGACCTCAAGTTACTGAAAATGTCAGAGGAAGCATTACAATGCCAGTGAATAATTTTACATGTGAAAATAAATTTATAAGTACCCACACATGTATGCACACACACACGGCAGATCTGCAAATACACATGGTAAACAGTGAAAGTGTAGAAAGAGATGAGGAATTTTAAAGTTAAAGTATGCTGCCATTGACTGTTTCTGTGACCTAGGAAATATATCACAGGCTTTACACATTCAATTCCCTGATTCACCACTATAATCTATAATGTAGATATATGACTTTCATGTTATAAATGATAAAACTAAGACTCACAAAGGCAATTTTCTTAAGGCTACTCAACTAATAAGTATTATGCTTTCATAAACTTTTCTGAAAACATCATTGTGGCCCACAGTAATCTAAATCCAAACTTCTTTGAAAAATCTTAATGTGAATTTCAGTTGATCTTATTATACTATTTGGTACTTTTTTTAGTTATCTATAATCAAAAAAAAAAAAAATGAGATTACACCTAAGAGGTGGCTTAATATGTTGGAAGGAATTTTCTCCTTTCCTAAGCAAAAATCAGAGCTGAATGGTATGATGAGATAAAAAAGATAGAAGCTTGAATTAGAGATCCATTAAATAATTAAAATTTGGAAAATGTTTAATTTCTAAATAGTGTAAAGTTTTTTAACTAGTATATAAGTGATTCCATTAACAAGAATTTTCCAATAGCAGATAATTTACTATGTTGAAATCCTGATTTAGATACTATTCTGGAATACTAATTTGCTTCTGGGACCCTTAAATTATAGAGGTGTGTCAGGATGGTTTATATACAACTGTATTACATATCTTATCAGTGAAACATCTTGATTTTATACTCCTTTCAGGGTCCCTTTTTATTAGCAATCTGCCCTACCACACATATAACACTCAGTATATGAGACCTGCCTCTTGAGAAACCTGTATGCAGGTCAGGAAGCAACAGTTAGAACTGGACATGGAACAACAGTGTGGTTCCAAATAGGAAAAGGAATACGTCAAGGCTATATATTGTCACCCTGCTTATTTAACTTATATGCAGAGTACATCATGAGAAACGCTGGGCTGGAGGAAGCACAAACAGGAATCAAGATTGCTGGGAGAAATATCAATAACCTCAGATATGCAGATGACACCACCCTTATGACAGAAAGTGAAGAAGAACTAAAGAGCCTCTTGATGAAAAAGAGAAGAGTGAAAAAGTTGGCTTAAAGCTCAACATTCAGAAAACGAAGATCATGGCATCTGGTCCCATCACTTCATGGAAAATAGATGGGGAAACAGTGGAAACAGTGGCTGACTTTATTTTTCTGGGGCTTCAAAATCACTGCAGATGGTGACTGCAGCCATGAAATTAAAAGATGCTTACTCCTTGGAAGGAAAGTTATGACCAACCTAGACAGCATATTCAAAAGCAGAGACATTACTTTGCCAAGAAAGGTTCGTCTAGTCAAGGCTATGGTTTTTCCAGTGGTCATGTATGGATGTGAGAGTTGGACTGTAAAGAAAGCTGAGCACCAAAGAATTGATGCTTTTGAACTGTGGTGTTGGAGAAGACTCTTGAGAGTCCCTTGGACTGCAAGGAGATCCAACCAGTCCATCCTAAAGGAGATCAGTCCTGGATGTTCACTGGAAGGACTGATGCTGAAGCTGAAACTCCAGTACTTTGCCCGCCTGATGCGAAGAGCTGACTCATTGGAAAAGGCCCTGATGCTGGGAAATATTGAGGGCAGGAAAAGAGGATGACAGAGGATGAGGTGGTTGGATGGCATCATCGATTCAATAGACATGGGTTTGTATAAACTCCAGCAGCTGGTGATGGACAGAGAGGCCTGGTGTGCTGCAGTCAATGAGGTCACAAAGAGTCAGACACGACTGAGTGACTGAACTGAACTGAACTGATATGAGAGCTTTAATATACTTTTCAGATCTTGAAGAGCAGCTGCTGCTGCTGCTAAGTCACTTCAGTCGTGTACAACTCTGTGCGACTCCATAGACAGCAGCCCACCAGGCTCCCCTGTCCCTGGGATTCTCCAGGCAAGAACACTGAAGTGGGTTGCCGTTTCCTTCTCCAATGCACAAAAGTGAAAATTGAAAGTGAAGTCGCTCAGTCGTGTCCGACTCTTAGCGACTCCATGGACTAAAGCCTGCCATGCTCCCCCATCCATGGGATTTTCCAGGCAAAAGAGTACTGGAGTGAGGTGCCAAAAGGAAAACAAACAAAAAATTCCAGGGTATTACTTGACTTTTTATCCAGTCAGAATCTCATGTCCATGGGATTCTCTAAGGATAAAGATATATTCATAAATGGAAGCTGGACTTGATCTGACCATAGGAGAACCAACAGCACTTTTTATTCTCTTGCCTTTCACATGTTTTGCTGCCTCAGTCCTCCTGTGATATCTGAGGGACAGCATAGCATCAGTGTCTTCTTTCCCCTCTCATTCAGAACCTGGCATGAAAAGGAATGGATCCTGAATGAAGGGAATGTTCACCCCATGTGTATGTTTTTTCATCCTTTTTAAAAGTAGCAGTTGGCAAGTAGAAAAATTGTTGTGTTTTTGAATAATGAATATAAGAGAAAAATAACTTTCATTGAGCATTCACTAGTATCTTAAGTCCCTAAAGTAGATCTATTTTACCCCCATTTTATACTTGATCTGAAAATCTAGTTAATGTATCAAGCAGGTAGCAAAGAAAGGATTATTTTCCAGGCAGTTTGACTCCTGGACCCATATTCTCAACCTTTATGCTTTGTCACTATGATGAATATATCCACTGGGTGGTATGGGAGCCTATAGAAAGAAGTCCTAAGCTAGCAAGATGAAACGTGGAGGAAGTTTTAAATGCAGAAGATGAAGTGCTTAAATTTATTGAGGGGGGCAGGATGATACAGTGGTAAGTTTAACATTTCTGGAAACAGGCTACCTATCTTCTATCCTGACTTCATTATTTGCTGATGATGGCACCATGGACACATTTCTGCCCCTCAGTGCCTTGAATTCTCAGTTTCCCCATCTATAGAACAGACATAAAGGTCCTTGTCTCACATTATTTCCATGAGAACTAAATGAGAAAGTTAATGTAAAATATTTGCTATGAGATTGGTACAAACATAATTGCAGTTTTGGACCATGAATTTTAATCATTATAACCAGGATCAAACATGTATTTATTAATCAAAATAGGAACCATTGCAATCAACACATTTTTCCCATGAGAAGTAAGTTTGTTTATTGCTATAGCATAAAAATCCATGCTTTGGGATTCAGTGAATTCTTGGAAAGCATTTTCTGCCTCCTGCTGGTTGAAGAAGCATTTTCCCTGCAAAAAGCTGTCTAGATGCTTGAAGAGGTGGTAGTCGGTTGGCAAGAGGTCAGGTGAATATGGTGAATGATGCAAAACTTTGTTACCAAATTCGTTCAGCTTTTGGAGTGTTGGTTACATGACGTGCAGTTGGGCATTGTCGTGGATAACTGTTGGGCCCTTTCTGTTGAGTAATGGCCGCTCCAGGCTTTGGATTGGTGCATCTCATTGATTGATTTGCTGAGCGTATTCTCAGATGTAATGGTTTCATGGGGATTCAGAAAGCTGTAGTAGATAAGACCAGCAGCAGACTACCAAACAGTGGTCATGATATATATTTTTTTTTTTTTTTGGTGCTAGTTTGGCTCTGAGAAGTGCTTTGGAGCTTCTTCTCAGTCTAACAACTGAGCTGATTGTTGGTGGTTGTCATATAAAGTTTTCATTGCATATCACAATCCGATCAATAAATGGTTCATTGCTGCATAGGATAAGAGAGGATGATGCTTCAAAACGATGATTTTTTGATTAGTGGTTAGCTCATGAGGCACCCACTTATTGAGCTTTTACGCCTTTCCAATTTGCTTCAAATGTCAAACGACTGTAGAATGGTCAATGTGGAGCTCTTCAGCAACTTCTTGTGTAGTTTTAAGAGGATCAGCTTTGATCATGGCTCTCAGTTAGTTGTTGTCAACTTCCAGTGGCCGGCAACCGTACTCCTCATCTTCAAGGCTCTTGTCACCTTTGCAAAA
The DNA here is from genome assembly GCF_019923935.1 of Bubalus bubalis. Lineage (NCBI taxonomy): Eukaryota > Metazoa > Chordata > Mammalia > Artiodactyla > Bovidae > Bubalus > Bubalus bubalis. The sequence goes on along the minus strand of NC_059159.1, from coordinate 81,940,714 downwards.
CTTCTTGAACCACCACAGCACTGTACAATTGTTAGCAGTTCCTGGGCCAAAGGCATTGTTAATATTGTGTTTTCTCCGCTGCTTCACAACACACTTTTTTTTTTTTTTTCCACAACACACTTTGAATTCGAATAAGAAAAACTTGAATTTGCTTTTTTGTCTAACACATCATTTCCCTAGTCTAAAATAAATATAAAATATACAGCAAGTAATGTCATTAGCAAAAAACAGAAAGCAAGAACTGTACATTAAAATGATATCTAATATAACCTCATTTATTCAAGAATGTATTCCAATATCAAGCAGCAAGTTCCAACAATGCAAAACCTCAATTACTTGTGCACCAACTTAATACATAATTCCGGACACGACTGAGTGACTTCACTTTCACCTTCATGCATTGGAGAAGGAAAAGGCAACCCACTCCAGTGTTCTTGCCTGGAGAATCCCGGGGACAGGGAAGCCTGGTGGGCTGCCGTCTATGGGGTCACACAGAGTCAGACACGACTGAAGCGACTTAGCAGCAGCAGCAGCAGCAATACATAATTCAGTACTCAAGAAATGTTAGTAAAATTATTGGAGGTTAATCATATATTGGATACTTGACCAGAAGAAGAGGAGGGATATGGTGGGAAAAGTGTTACAGACAGGACTGATGTGCTTTTTCTCTTCCTCTGTCCTTTAATATTGTATGTCTCTCTATAAATAAGAAAAAAATCAATTAGGCTTAAAGACTAAATAGTTGAAATTTGTCTAATGTGAAAGAGACATGATTTTGTTTATTTTTTGGAAAAGAGAAAGTAGAGCTGAAGATACTAAATATGATGATTGCCCTCTGAGGGTTCATGTAGTGTTGTTTCTAACTATGGGGAGAAAATAAATGTGATCTTTATAAAGGAACACAATTTTTCCTTTATAAATCAACTAAGATATACAATCAAAGTGAAGACAGCCATTGGAGACATCAGCAATTATGTAGATTTGTGGAAAAATGATACTTTGATGATTTGTGAAGAAAGACCATAAGTTTTGGAATCAGGTCACATAGTATTTTAATGTCATTCCTTATCAACTGTATGACATTGAATAAGTTACTTGTATTTTCTGAATTTTACTTTGTTTTATGAACTATTATATGAAATATACTCACAATAGTAATATAAAAAATATATTTACATTTTGAAAAGAAAATGAAGCACTGGCATGCATTCATTAACCTTTTAGAAAAAAACTGTACATATGTCCCTCCCTCCACTTTGCAGCTCCCTCCTTAACAACCTCCCCCCACCCAGAAGTAATGTTACATTTTTGTGTTAATTACCCTGGATTTTTATTTATGGTTCTAGCCTATATATATGATTTCTTAAATGCAGTATACTTTGCTTCACTTCAATGAAAATTATGTTGACTTCTTATTCTTAATATGTTTTTAGGATTACTCTGGTTGAGTATACATGTTTAGTTCATTTATTGTCTGTGTTGTATGGGCTCAATAAAATGAATATGCAATCATTTTTTATTATTGTATATTTTGCTGTCAATGGGCAATACCACCCATCTTACCTTATGTGCACCTCTTACAAAAAAAGGCTGCTTTGTACATTCTTGCCTTAGCATGTAGATGTGTACAAAGGAGTAGATTTGCTAGATGATATTTTTTGGGGCTCCAAAATCACTGCAGATGGTGACTGCAGCCATGGAATTAAAAGACGCTTACTCCTTGAAAGAAAAGTTATGACCAACCGAGATAGCATATTGAAAAGCAGATACATTACTTTGCCAACAAAAGTCCATCTAGTCAAGGCTATGATTTTTCCAGTGGTCATGTATGGACGTGAGAGTTGGACTGTGAAGAAAGCTGAGCGCCAAAGAATTGATGCTTTTGAACTGCAGTACTGGAGAAGACTCTTGAGAGTCCCTTGGACTGCAAGGAGATCCAACCAGTCCATTCTGAAGGAGATCAGCCCTGGGATTTCTTTGGAAGGAATGATGCTAAAGCTGAAACTCCAGTACTTTGGCCACGTCATGCAAAGAGTTGACTCATTGGAAGAGACTCTGATGTTGGGAGGGGTTGCGGGCAGGAGGAGAAAGGGACGACAGAGGATGAGATGGCTGGATGGCATCACTGACTTGGTGGACGTGAGTCTGAGTGAACTCCTGGAGTTGGTGATGGACCGGGAGGCCTGGCGTGCTGTGATTCATGGAGTCACAAAGAGTCGGACACGACTGAGCCACTGAACTGAACTGAACTGAACTGATGATGTGTGCATCTATAACTTCATTAATTAATCAGTACCCGACTCTTTCCATCATAGATGTACCAATTTCTACTTACACTAGCAATGGGACTTCCCATTTCTTTTATTTGACTTTTTATTACCAGTCATTATGTTTTACCTGTTTGATAGGTTTGCAGTCTTAGCACGTTGTGGTTTGGATTTACATTTTCTTAATTATTAAAGTGGTTGGCTATCTTGTCATATGCCTATTGGCCATATGAGTCTTGCCTTTGTGAAAATTCTGCTCAAGAGTCCTAGAGTTGTTATTTTAATTGGTTCTGATACTAAATCTCAAATGTATGTGTTGCACGTATCTTAGTTAGTATATAGCATATTTCACTCATTTACAGTATCTATTGAGGAACAGAAATTCTTATTTTTAATAGGTTCAAATTTATCAGTGTTTTTGTATAGTTGGTATTTTGTGGGCCTTATTTAGGAGAATTTTTCCTACTCCTATTTAACTTATATGCAGAGTACATCATGAGAAATGCTGAACTGGAAGAAACATAAGCTGGAATCAAGATTGATGGGAGAAATATCAATAACCTCAGATATGCAGATGACACCACCCTTATGGCAGAAAGTGAAGAGGAACTAAAAAGCCTCTTGATGAAGGTGAAAGTGGCGAGTGAAAAAGTTGGCTTAAAGCTCAACATTCAGAAAACGAAGATCATGGCATCTGGTCCTATAACTTCATGGGAAATAGATGGGGAAACAGTGGAAACAGTGTCAGACTTTATTTTTTTGGGCTCCAAAATCACTGCAGTGGTGACTGCAGCCATGACGCTTATTCCTTGGAAGGAAAGTTATGACCAACCTAGATAGCATATTCAAAAGCAGAGACATTACTTTGCCAACAAAGGTTCGTCTAGTCAAGGCTATGGTTTTTCCTGTGGTCACGTATGGATGTGAGAGTTGGACTCTGAAGAAGGCTGAGCACTGAAGAATTGATGCTTTTGAACTGTGGTGTTGGAGAAGACTCTTGAGAGTCCCTTGGACTGCAAGGAGATCCAACCAGTCCATTCTGAAGGAGATCAGCCCTGGGATTTCTTTGGAAGGACTGATGCTGAAGCTGAAACTCCAGTACTTTGGCCACCTGATGTGAAGAGTTGACTCATTGGAAAAGACTCAGATGCTGGGAGGGATTGGGGGCAGGAGGAGAAGGGGACGACAGAGGATGAGATGGCTGGATGGCATCACTGACTCGATGGACATGAGTCTGAGTGAACTCCGGGAGTTGGTGATGGACAGGGAGGCCTGGCGTGCTGTGATGCATGGGATCGCAAAGCGTCGGACACAACTGAGCGACTGAACTGAACTGAAAAATAAGAAACATATTTTCCTGTATTGTTTTCTAAACATTTTTTTTGTTGTTTTTCCTTTATTTTTTTCTCAGTCTACATGAACTGATTTCTGTGTATGGTGTGAGTCCAGGGTAAGTGGCAACAATGAAAATGTGTAGCTGAAATCTCCTGCCTAGGGGAGTGTAATTAAGGGAGGATACACAAAATCTATAGCATATGTGCTGAGAAGATACTTCCTTATGAATTCGCTTGTCAGGGATACTAGGATGTGCCCATTCCTGTGAGATAACGAACACCTTTTGTTTGTGACTTTGACTCAAGGGCACCTCATTGACTTGGTCAAATGTCTAAAAAATTGAACTTCAGGCTGGGATTCTTCCTACCAGCTCTACCTCTTTGTTCTGTCTTCCAGGAGTCAGACCTTCATCACAGCCTGGTTTCTCTCTTCTTTTCCCTTTTCATTCTCAACGATTCTCTTAAATAATCTCTTAGGTGGAAAATCTCAATGTTTGCTTCTTAGATAATCTATTTTTATTTTGTTGTGATTTTTCATATCCCAAGGACGGGGGAGCCTGGTGGGGTCGCACAGAGTGGGACACGAATGAATGACTTAGCAGTAGCAGCAGCAACTAGTTGTCTCTATATTTGAACTTCTTTTCTTATCTGCAAAATGGATTTAACATCTATCCAAATGGCTCTGAGAGTCAGAGAGCGAGAACATTTGCCTCAGTGCTTCAAAATGTTTGCCATTGCTAATTCATTTCCATTCCTCATGATGTCTCTTTCAGGATATGGAGGCATTGTAATTTGATTACAAGTAACAAACATATTTTCCTGTATTGTCTCACATTTTTTTTTGTTGTACAACAACAACATTTGTTGTACAAAAACCCACATTTTTTGTTGTTGTTTTTCCTTTATGTCTACTCTTATGTAAGCAGTACCATAGAGTATTTCTGTGATTTGTATAATCCCCTTGACAATCCTGAGCCTTTTCTTCACCACTGAACACAGCTAAGAGAAGATAATCTGCTTTGTTGTTCAGTAGCAAAGTCATGTCTGGCTCTACCCACCCCACACCAGGCTTCCCTGTTCTTCACTATCTCCTGGAGTTTGCTTGAATTCATGTCCATTGAGTCAGTGATGCTATCTAACCATCTTGCTGCCCCTTCTCCTTTTGCCTTCAGTCTTTCCCAACATCAGGGTCTTTTCCAATGAGTATGCTCTTCGCATCAGTTGGCAAAAGTATTGCTTTACCTAGTTGATTACTTTATTTTAGGTGATCAATTACTGTACTGGACATTTTTGGGTATTGTGTAACTAAATTGGTTAATGTACATATATTTTTAAGACTGAAGAATTATACAAAAGTAAGGGTCAATCAGACATTAGTAATTTGAAACTAATAATTACAAGTTGACACTGTATACAGTGTCATCAATTTGCTTATATCTTTTGCACCTATTTTATGGCTCTATAATGGTGGGTTTAAGTAAATTGTATGCAGGTGAATTTTTCTCAATGATAGGTGAAGCTTAGCTAGGTAGATACATAAATAGCAATATTATATAATGCATATTTCTTAACTCCATAATGAAAGCTTTATTTGGCTATAAGCCTATGGTATGTATCTATACCTTTATAAATTATATGATGATCAGAAGCAAAGCTCAGATGTGTAGAATATAGTTTTATTTTTCCTGATTTCTGTTCTGATAGTCTATCTGGATACACCAAAATAGCTGATAGCTGCAAACTTTGAAAAATGACATCAAGTACTCAAACGGAATATAACCGCAGTCCCAATATGTAGGTCTTGCTTAGACTAGAAATAAGGAGTATGGAGGAGGACTTGTTTTCCAACAATTACAGATATTGCCTCAACCTTCAGAGATATGTTTCAAACTTATTTATGATTTAATTTTAACTTCTCTATTACATTTAATGTTATCATGTTTATCTTTGATATTTATATGTATCTCAATATCTTTCTTTATTGAATTACTTTTCTACAAATATTGCTTCTTAAAAAGTTCTACATGTGAATACAGAGGCAAAGATTTTCAATATCTGGTTACTTTGTTCAGTAAACCAATTGCCTATCACAAGAAATATTTGACACAAGATTCTAGTGTGGCCAAATTATATTGTGCTCAGTTGCTCAGTCTTGTTTGACCCTTTGTGACCCCAAGGACTATAGGCCACAAGGCTCCTCTGTCCATGGGATTTTTCAGGCAAGAACACTGGAGTGGGTTGCCATTTCCTCCTCCAGGGGATCTTGCTGACCCAGGGATCAAACCCACATCTCTAACATTTCCTGCATTGGCAGGTGGATTCTTTACCACTGTGCTGCCTGAGAAGCCCCAGGCAAATAACATAGTAAGTTCCAAAATAATTAGTTCAGTGAAATTCCAATTTATACCAGTTTATGATTCATATGCATGTATATTACTGATTCTAAGAAAACTGCAGATTTGATTTTTATAGGCCTAATGAATGATGACCAAATCGACCATTCAATAATATATTATTAGAACCAATTATTACCGTGGTGACAGTATTTCTAGGTTGTAAGTCTTGCCTCCTCTTCAATAAATTGAATTTTTAATACAGCATAAGTTGTGGGATGAAGATTTTGAAAAATATATATATATATATAAATATTTTGGTGTACTGTCTGATATTTTATTTTTTTTACTGTGATATTTGCCTCTGAGAAGAAAATTTATAAATAAGATGAAGAAATCATAAAACATTTATAATTTCAAAATATACACAAAGCATTATGATTGCATGGTAAGACTGAAGACTCTGGGCAATATTCTTAGAGTGTACACCCCAGAAGCATAGATATGTCATTAGATATATTCCAAAAAGTATTGCTAGGTGCTCTTCAAAGAAAGGGTTCTGTAGCTAAATAAGTTAGGCACGTGTTTGCTTTAGCAGATTTTTTTTTTTTTTTAATTACACAGCTTTTCAAAACTCTATGGTAATGCACGTTGTGAATCTTCAATAGCAAGCTCAAATTCACAGTTGATTTCTATACTTTTTCTATACTTTCTATACTCTTGAACTTTAGATTCCATCTGAGGTTTTTATGGTAAATGCATTGTCAAATATGGACTTCCCAGTTGGTGTAGTGGTAACAGAATCCTCCTGCCAATGCAGGAGACACAAGAGATGTGGGTTTGATCCCTGAGTCAAGAAGATCCCCTGGAGTAGGCAATGGCAACCTGCTCAAGTATTCTTGCCTGGAAAATCCCATGGACTAAGGAGCCTGGTGGGCTATAGTCCATGGAGTCTCAAAGAATCAGACATGACTGAACGACTAAGTGCACACCCACTTTGCCAAATATTGATATAGGCATTTAATGCAATTTGAATTTGGAGGGGGGGAAAGGTAACACTTGGCAAGAAGCAAACACCTGCCTAACTCTGATTATGTTACTATATTTTTACTTTTTTACAATTTTGAAAGTTTCCTTTGTATATCTGAGTATGTGCTATTGAGTGCAGGAAAGTTTAACTACATAAAACTTTCTGAAAAAAATTGAACATTTCATCATTTTATATAGACTCTAGTAATGCTTTCACTTTTCAGATAATTTTCTCTGATATTAATAAAGTACATGTTTGCAATTGCTTTGTATTTGCTTGGTACATTTTTTTTTTCACCTTTTTATAGGGACTCTCCTGATTTCCAGGGTTATGTCTCTATGCAACTCTCTTCTCTAGTATTCTATCCTGAGAATATTTATCTTCCTTTATCCCTCTGAACTCAAAATAACTTTTAAACTTGGGGAGTTTGCCAGGTTCCTCCTGACTTTCTTCTTTGTGCATTATGGCTTGGAATCTCTTTCAAGGCAGTAGACTCTGGTAATTGTAGGACTCATCTTATTTGTTTCTCTTCTCTTAAGGATTAGTGTCCATTATCATTGCTGCCCCATGCCTGACTGTTGTGTCATGCATGTTTTATGTTTTTTTGTTGATTCAGATGAGAGGATAAATCTCGTCTCTGTTATTCCATTTTTGACAGAAGCCAAGTCCTTAGGCTTCTAATTTTCATTTTTATTGTTTTTGTAATTAGAAATATTTGGTTCATTTTCAAATTTTCCTAGTAATTTATCTTATTCTTTGGTTTAATGTCCCTTTTTATTTTTAAATATATTAAATACATTGTTTTTAAATATACTTAAAATATTAAATATGTTAAATATTTTATTTAAATATTCATTTAAGCAATTAAACTATTATTTAATTAAAATGATTATTAATTAATAATTAAATGCACTGATATTTAATATTTAATTAGATACATAAAATATTAAATACATTTTTGTGAATATATTAAATATATTCAGGCTATAAGTATTCTCTTTTTATTTTCTGGGCACCTGCTTATTATATCTTTTGTCTTTGTGTTTTGACAGTTTTACTGAAAATCACATTTCTTTGAACTTAAACTATAAATTTGGGCATTTTACATTTGGGAAGAGGCTCACTTTCTCCAGGAAGAATTTTATAGTGGGCTTTGTACCAATTTTTTTTAACCGATGTTGTATTCATGACCACTATAATTCCCTTGGCCTAAGTTCATATGCAGCTATAGGTTTCCAGCAGCTAGATACTTTCCCCTCACAAGTAACTAGGTTCCTCTTGTTCTCTGGCTGTAGTCTTTCTCCAGCAGCACAGGAGTTGGCCAGGCCTCAGGCAAGCAAAACCCAGTAATGTGAGAGAGTTACTATCCCAGGAAAATCTTCAGTGGGTGATCCCACATACTGAGAAATATTCCAAAGGTTTTCTTAGGTAACTAGTGTAATAGAGCCTCATTTTTTAAGAATTACTTATTAATGGCAAATTCTTGGCCTTCTCTCTCCTTTTTTTTTGCTCATATTATCACCTGTCCCTCCTGAAATCATCTCCAAATTAAACTGCCTACATCTGACTTTTAAAAATTGTCTTCATTTTTGCGCGAAGTGATGCATTAGTCAGCATTCTCCAGAAAAATAGGCCAATAGAATATATGTATGTGGAGAGAGAGAGAAAACAAGAGAGAGACCCTATGTAGGATACATATCTACACCTATATATCTATCTACCTATCTATATATAAAGACTTATGAAAATGGGCCCACGCAATTATGGAGTGTGAGAAATCCCATGATCTGTCTGTCTGTGGCTGGAGACCAAGGAGAACCAGTGGTATAGTTCTAGTCTGATTCTGAAATACTGAGAAGCAGAAGAACTGATGGTATAAGTTCTAGTCCAAGTCCCCTAGGCCTGAGAACCTCTGAGGTCTGATAAAGTAAGCTCCAATTCAAGTGCAAAAGACCAATGTCCTAACTTAAAAACAGAGAGGATAAAAGTTCCTTTACCCCACCTTTTGCTCTGTTCAAGTTTCCAACAGATTGGATGAGACCTATCTTCACTGGAAAGAATAGTCTACTGATTCACATGTGAATCTCCTGCAGAAAACACCCTCACACTATACCTAGAATAATGTTTAACCAAAAATTTGGGCACCCTATAGCCCAGTCAAATTAATGCATAAAATTAACAGAGATAAGAACCTACTATATATGGGTATATATACCATTTAGGATGGTGGAAAGAGACTTACTGCACCTTTACAATAACAGATCAACTGTAGATACCCTTTACTTAATACAAGTCCCTCCTACTAAACAGCTCAACTTGAATGCACCTGAGTCTTACTGTTTATCTCCCAAGTTCTATAAAGAACTAAAAAGTGAAGTTCTAAAAAGTATTTATGAGGTTTAGCTATGATCTCAAGGGCTAAGTTTAGGGCACAGCTTTCTTGCTGGATTCCATTCTTGGCTAGTTTTGTTTGTTTTTGAATAATCTTTTATTCTTGCCAACTTAGAAATTCATAAAAGAACATATATATGTGTGTGTTTGCAATGTGTTTATGTGTGTGTGTAGTAGGGTCAGTAATGTATCTATCATGGCATACTGATGGACATGGCAAATCACAGCTTTTTCATAATAAATGAAATGATGTTCTTCTTTACAATTATTTTTGTATTCACTAGCTTCAACTTTTATTCAAATTCACCTAAAAATACACTCTCTTGAATTTTTAAACATTAAATTGTAGACAACAGCCAACACTCCAGAATTAAAAGTAATGTCTTCTCAAGGATTTACATATATATGATCTTTACTGAAGATATCCAGTAGAGATTGTATTAGCCCTTGGTTCTTTTTGTTGCGTTATCATGCAGAAAAGTTCCATTAAAAGTTTATTGGGATACAGAGTTGAAATTCACCATGTAACAATTTTTAGAAAACTAGAAATATGCAAAATTGGACAATTTTCATGATATTTAAATATATGTTAATGTGCAGCTTATTTGGACTTCATTCATTTTGCTGAACATGTTTTATACCTTAGTATTCATTTTATGAAGTGTAAAATGCATGCAAATGTATGCCTCATCAAAATGCTGGTCAGATTTTTGCTCTTGATTTTGTCTGTTGCTTTAGATGCCAATTTTCCCTAATGTATATGGGATATTAGTAGTGTGGCTTATGATTATTTGAAAATTCATAATAAATTATCCTAGCCTCAAAGTGAAAAATCTACCTTGCTCAATAATAAAATAGTGAGTTGTTTTATATCCTTAAGTGGCATCATGGGGTTTCATTAATTTATTTATTTATTCAGCAAATATATACTGACCACCTACTATCTCAAGGAAAAAAGGGTATAATAGTGACACATTAAAGAGAGATAGTATCTACTTTCAGGGAGTTTACAGGTCAGTAAATGAGACTTTAACTTAATAGATAGAATTAACAGTAAGCAATTACATGTTTTGGTAAGTTCAGTGAAGAAAAATAAAAGTGATCCCAAGAAACTGTATAAGAAATACCTGGCCTGGATGCAGGATCAGGGTGTTCTCTCACTTTTTTTCCTTTTACTTATTTATTTTTAATTTTTTAAAACTTTTCATTTTATATTGACAATTAGTTGTGTTAGTTTAAGGTGTACAACAAAGTGAGTAAGTTATACATATGTGTGCTAAGTCACTTGTCTGACTCTTTGCAATCCCATGCGCTCTAAACCCACCAGGCTCCTCTGTCCATGGGATTCTCCAGGCAAGAATATTGAAGTGGGTTGCCATTTCCTTCTCCAGGGAATATTCCTGACCCAGGGATTGAATCCACATCTATTATGTCTCCTGCATTGGCAGGCAGGTTCTTTACCACTGAGCTAATAGGGAAGCTCTCTCTATTTATGCATGTTTGTGTGTATATATATATATATATATATATATATATATATATATATATATACATATACATACATACATACATATATATATATATATATTCTTTTAAAATTTCTTTTCCCAATTAGACTGTTACAGAATACTGAGCAGAGTTACCTCTGCAATGCAGTAGGTCCTTGTGTTCTCTCTTACAGTGATGCTAAGACATGAAGGACAAGAGCTATCAGTGAAAATTCAGGATAAGAGTAGTCCTATAAAAGGGACAAATAGGAGATGAAGAAGAGCTTTGCTGACAAGACAGTAAGGTGGTATTCAGGAGAGTGATCTAGAGTGAAACTCATGTGGGCAAAGACCAAGTCAACTAAATTCTTTAGATCATGTAACATTTTTGAGATTTATCCAAAGCAAAGTGGAAAGCAAGCTGTTTTCGGGCTTTAAACTAGGAAATTGCATGACAGAATTTTTGCTCCTAAAATTTACTTTGGTTGTTTTGTGGAGAATGGATTTAAGGAGACAATGGTGGGAAATGGGCACTGATTAGAAATGCAAAGAAGGCAGACCCAATAGGCTAATGGACTGAATACCTAACCTTACCATCCCACAGTGTCAGTTTAATCCACTGTTTATACACATAAATTTTAGTTATATTCCTAATATCTGTGATGGTCTCCAAACTATAACAATATATAAAAAATATTATTTACATACAAACAACTTTGTGAATAAGCTCCAGCAAAATGGTAGGTGTGGAGCAGCAGCTGCATGGTGCTGGAGTGGCTGTGAGGAGATACCCTATGTCCAAGGGCAGAGAAGCCCCAGCAAAATGGTAGGAGGGGTGTAATCGTGTTTAGAATCAAACCTCATATCCACCAGAGATGTTCAGAGGGCTCAAACAAACCTTGTGTGCACCAAGACCCAAAGACGCCATAGAGACTGAGACAAAACTGTGTCTGAGTGTCTCCTGGGGAGGTATGGGTCAGCAGTGGACTGCCGCAGGGACAGGGGCTCTGGGTTCAGCAGGCTTGGGTATGGCATGAGTGCTCTTGGAGGAGGCCTCCATTACCCCACCATAGAGCCCCCAGAACTTACACAGGACTGGGGAAACAGACTCTTGGAGGGCACAAACAGAAACTTGTATGAACCAGGACCCAGAAGAAAGGAGCAGTGACCCCACAAGAGAATGACCCAGACTTGCCCGTGAGTGTCCAGGAGTCTCTGGTGGAGGCATCAGTCGGCAGTGGCCTGCTGCAGGGTTGGGGGCATTGAGTGTAGAAGTGCCTGCCTGGGACCTTTTGGAGGAAGTCCCCATTATCTTCATTACCTTCACCATAGTTTGAATGAGTGAGTGAGTGAAGTCGCTCAGTTGTGTCGGACTGTTTGCAACCCCGTGGACTGTAGCCTACCAGGATCCTCTGTCCATGGGATTCTCCAGGTAAAAATAGTGGAGTGGGTTGCCATTTCCTTCTCCAGGGGAACTTCCCGACCCAGGGATCAAACCCAGGTCTCCCACACTGGAGGCAGATGGTTTAACCTCTGAGTCACCAGGGAAGCCCTCACCATAGTTTGGCCTCTGGTAAATAGCAGGGATGGAACACAGCCCCTCCCATTAACAGAAAATTGGATTAAAGATTTACTGAGCTTGGCCCCACCCATCAGAATAAAACCCAGTTTATGGGCTGCCCTGGTGACTCAGAGGTGAAAAGCATCTGCCTGCAATGCAGGAGACTTGGGTTCGATCCCTGGGTTGGGAAGATTCCCTGGAGAAGGAAATGGCAACCCACTCCACTATTCTTGCCTGGAGAATCCCATGGAAGGAGGAGCCTGGTGGGATACAGTCCACAGGGTCGCAAAGAGTCAGACACGACTGAGCAACTTCACTTTCACTTTTCCTCTCAGAGGAACTAGAGACCAAATTGCCAACATCTGCTGGATCATTGAAAAAGCAAAAGAGTTCCAGAAAAACATCTATTTCTGCTTTATTGACTATGCCAAAGCCTTTGACTGTGTGGATCACAATAAACTGTGGAAAAATCTGAAAGAGATGGGAATACCAGACCACCTGACCTGCTTCTTGAGAAACCTGTATGCAAGTCAGGAAGCAACAGTTAGAACTGGACATGGAACAACAGACTGGTTCCAAATAGGAAAAGGAGTACGTCAAGGCTATATATTGTCACCCTGCTTATTTAACTTATATGCAAAGTACATCATGAGAAACGCTGGGAGGGAAGAACCACAAGCTGGAATCAAGATTGCTGGGACAAATATCAAAAACCTTGGATATGCAGATGACACCACCCTTATGGCAGAAAGTGAATAGGAATTAAAAAGCCTCTTGATGTAAGTGAAAGAGGAGAGTGAAAAAGTTGACTTAAAGATCAACACTCAGAAAACTAAGATCATGGCATCTGGCCCCATCACTTCATGGCAAATAGATGAGGAAACAGTGTAAGACTTTATTTTGGGGGGCTCCAAAATCACTACAGATGGTGACGGCAGCCATGAAATTAAAAGACGCTTACTCCTTGCAAGGAAAGTTATGACCAACATAGATAGCATATTGAAAAGTAGAGACATTACTTTGTCAACAAAGGTCCATCTAGTCAAGGCTATAGTTTTTCCAGTGGTCATGTATGAATGTGAGAGTTGGACTGTGAAGAAAGCTGAGCACCAAAAAATTGATGCTTTTGAACCATGATATTGGAGAAGACTCTTGAGAGTCCCATGGACTGCAAGGAGATACAACCAGTCTATTCTAAAGGAGATCAGCCCTGGGATTTCTTTGGAAGGAATGATGCTAAAGCTGAAACTCCAGTACTTTGCCACCTCATGTGAAGAGTTGACTCATTGGAAAAGACTGTGATGCTGGGAGGGATTGGGGGCAGGAGGAGAAGTGGACGACAGAGGATGAGATGGCTGGATGGCATCACCGACTTGATGGACATGGGTTTGGGTGGACTCTGGGAGTTGGTGATGGATAGGGAGGCCTGGCAGGCTGCGATTCATGGGGTCGCAAAGAGTTGGACACAACTGAGTGACTGAACTGAACTAAACTGAATCATTATATCTACTACTGTGGGCAAGAATCCCTTAGAAGAAAAGGAGTAGCCATTATAGTCAACAAATGAGTCCGAAATGCAGTACTTGGATGAAATCTCAAAAAATGCAGAATTATCTCTGTTCATTTCCAAGGCAAACCATTCAACATCACAGTAATCCAAGTCTATGCCCCAATCAGGAATGCTGAAGAAGCTAAAGTTGAATGGTTCTATGAAGACCTAAAAGACCTTCTAGAACTAACACCCAAAAAATATGTTTTTTTCATTATAGGGGACGGGAATGCAAAAGAAGGAAGTCAAGAAATACCTGGAGTAAGAGGCAAATTTGGCCTTGGAGTACAGAATGAAACAGGGCAAAGACTAATAGACTTTTGCCAAGAGAACACACTGGTCATAGCAAACACCTTCTTCCAACAACACTGAGAAGACCCTACACATGGACATCACCAGATGCTCAATATTGAAATCAGATTGATGATAGTTTTTGCAGTCAGTGATGAAGAAGCTCTGTACAGTCACCAAAAACAAGACCAGGAGCTGACTGTGACTCAGATCATGAACTCCTTATTGCCAAATTCAGACTGAAATTGAAGAAAGTAGGGAAAACCAATAGACCATTTAGGTATGACCTAAATCAAATCCCTTATGATTATACAGTGGAAGTGACAAATAAATTCAAGGCATTAGATCTGATAGAGTGCCTGAAGAACTATGGATGTAGGTTCATGACATTGTACAGGCAGCAGGGATCAAGACTATTCCCTAAGGGGGTTTAGGGATAAACCCCCTTAGGTTTATCCCTAAAAAAAAAAAAATCAAAAAGGCAAAATGGTTGTCTGAGGAGGCCTTACAAATAGCTGTGGAAAGAAGAGAAATGAAAGGCAAAGGGGAAAAGGAAAGATAAACCTATTTTAATACAGAGTTCCAAAGACTCGCAAGGAGAGATAAGAAAAACTTCCTCAATGATCATTGTAAAGAAACAGAGGAAAATAATAAAATGGGAAAGACTAGAGATCTCTTCAAGAAAATGAGAAATACCAAGGGAACGTGCAAAGATGGGCAAAATAAAGGACAGAAATGGTGTGGACCTAACAGAAGCAGAAGATATTACAAAGAGTTGACAAGAATACACAGAAGAACTATACAGAAAAGATCTTCATGACCCAGATAATCATGATGGTGGGATCTCTCACCTAGAGCCAGACATCCTGGAATGTGAAGTCAAGTGGGTCTTAGAAAGCATTACTATGAACAAAGCTAGTGGAGGTGATGGAATTCCAGTTGAGCTATGTAAAATCCTAAAAGATGATGTTGTGAAAGTGCTGCATTCAATATGCCAGCAAATTTTGAAAACTCAACAGTGACCACGGGACTGGAAAAGATCAGTTTTCATTCCAATCCCAAAGAATGCAATGCCAAAGAATGCTCAAACTACTACACGATTGCACTCATCTCAAACACTAGCAATGTAATGCTGAAAATTCTCCAAGCCAGGCTTCGACAGTACGTGAACTGTGAGCTTCCAGATGTTCAAGCTGGATTTGGAAAAGGCAGAGGAACCAGAGATCAAATTGCCAATATCTGTTTTTGATCATTAAAAATCAATAGAGTTCCAGAAAAACATCTACTTCTGTTTTATTGGCTATGCCAAAGCCACTGACTGTGTGAACCACAACAAACTCTGGAAAATTCTTAAAGAGATGGGAATAACAGACAACCTCCTGCCTCCTGAGAAATCTTTATGCCGGTCAGGAAGCCACAGTTAGAACTGAACATGGAACAACAGACTGGTTCCAAATTGGGAAAGGAGAATGTCATGGCTATATATTGTCACCTTGCTTATTTAACTTATATGCAGTGTACATCATGAGAAAAGCTGGGCTGGAGGAAGCAAAAGCTGGAATCAAGATTGCCAGGAGAAATATCAGTAACCTCAGATATGTAGATGGCACCACCCTATTTCAGAAAACTAAGAACTAAAGAGCCTCTTGATGAAAGTGAAAGAGGAGAGTGAAAACATTGGCTTAAAGCTCAACATTCAAAAAACTAAGATCATGGCATCTTGTCCCATCTCTTCATGTCACATAGATTGGGAAGCAATAGAAACAGTGACAGACTTTATTTTTCTAGGCTCCAAAATCACTGCAGATGACTGCAGCCATTAAATTAAAACACACTTGCTCCTTGGAAGAATAGCTATGACCAACCTAGAAAGCATATTAAAAAGCAGAGACATTTCTTTGCCAGAAAGGTCCGTCTAGTCAAGGCTATGGTTTTTCCAGTAGTCATGTACGGATGTGAGGGTTGGACTGTAAAGAAAGCTGAGCACCGAAGAACTGATGCTTTTGAGCTGTGGTGTAGGAGAAGACTCTTGAAAGTCCCTTGGACTGTATGGAGATCCAACCAGTCCATCCTAAAGGAAATCAGTCCTGAACATTCATTGAAGGACTGATGCTGAAGTTGAAACTCCAATACTTTGGGCATCTTATGTGAAGAACTGACTCATTGGAAAAGACCCTGATGCTGGGAAAATTGAAGGCAGGAGAAGGTAACAACAGAGGACAATATGGTTGGATGGCATCACCAACTCAATGGATATGAGTTTGAGTAAGCTCTGGGAGTTGGTGATGGATAGGGAGGCCTGGGATGCTGCAGTTCATGGTGTCACAGAGTCGGACACAACTGAGGAACTGAACTGAACTGAAGAAGATAAAGGTTATGGAAAATACAAACGTTGTCCTTTGGAATACCACTGTGTGGAGAATAAGAAAATGACCCAGAAGCCGGGGTTAATGGAGACTCAGAACCTGGGGTTTGGAGAGAAGTCAATAGAAAAGAAGTCTAGGAACCGTTGTAAAGACCATCTGATTTATTTCCCAACCCCTCTTTCGTTTTCTAAGTATGTATATATGCAAAAATAATGGAGGTATCTCTTTTCCCTTCATCTTTTGTCAACTCAATAAAATATTCATATACTTTGTTGTTCTGCTTTTTGTCATGCCTGACCAAGTTACTACTGCAAAAAGAGAGGGGGGAACACTTAATTCTGTTAACAAACTACTTAAAATACTACCACTTCAGATAATCTAAGGTGATATGAAAACATGGTTTTGGGGAATATGAAAATGGGGAATTTGTAGATTTTAAACTCTTCATTTTTGAAATGGTAACCTTCTACCCCTTCCCAATAATCTTTTTTTATTTGACTTAGTTTTAAGTAATCAACTGACTTTTATTCTTGGCAAATCTCATTACTATTTTAAATATCTGCTTCTTCAACTGTATTCAATAATTTTTTGCCTTGAAAACTGTGCAAAACTAAGCATACTCTTACCATGCAGTCTAACAATTGCACTCCTTCGTATTTCAACTCCTTTGGGAGTCTGTTCAAAAACCTGCATAAACATATTTATAGTAACTTTATTCATAATTGCCAAAACTTAGAAGCAACCAAGATGTCCTTCAGTAGGTGAATAGATAAATAAACTCTGGTGCATCCAGATAACATAATATTATGCAGTACTGTAAAGAAATAAGTTATCAAGCCAAAGAAATATATGGAAGAAACTTAAGTGCACATTAGTAAGTGAAAGAAGCTAATATCAAAAGGCTACATACTTCATGATTTTAACTATGTCATTCTGGAAAAGGCAAAACTGTGGAGATAGTAAAAAGATTAATTGATGCCAGGGGTCAGGTGGGGCAAGGATGAAGAGGTGAAGCACAGAGGAATTTTAAGAGTGAAAATACTCTATACGATACAATAATCGTGAGCACATGCCACTAAACATTTATCCACACCCACAGAATGTACATTGAGAAGGAATTGGCAGCCCACTGCAATATTCTTGCCTGGAGAATCCCATGGACAGACTAAGGTGGGGTACAGACCATGGGGTCACACAGTTAGACCCATCCAAAGAGACTTAGCACAGCACAGCACAGCACATAGAATGCACATTACCGAGGGTGAACCATAATGTAAACTAGATTTTGGGTGATTATGGTGTGTCAGTCTAGGTTTTTCAGTTGTAACACATACACCACTCTGGTGGGGATGTTGATAAAATGCATGCTCTGCAGGTGTGGAGAAATATCTGTCCCATTTCCTCACTTTTGCTGAGTCTTAAGCTGCTCTTGGAAAATGAAGTCTTAATTTCAAAAATGTGTGGACTGCTGAATCTTGCTCTGGAAAAATTATTAATTCTAAGAAGAAATTAAGATAATTTTAATTCTTCTATTTATTGATACATTATGATTTCTGATATAGAACTAGCTTTTTAAATTCTTGTATAAAATATTACTTTCTGATTTAAAACTCAAGGACTTTCATAGACAGCTCTCTTATTAAGGATTCAGAGTTTTGAACCACATTTTGGCCTTTTATTTTTAAATATTTATTCATCAATTCAATAGATATTTCTTATCCCGGTGGGTGGAGGCTGGGATGAAGCACAAGCTGGAATCAAAATTGCCGGGGAAAAATATCAATAGCTTCAGATAAGCAGATGATACCACCCTTATGGCATAAGGCGAAGAATTGAAGATCCTCTTGATGAAAGTGAAAGAGGAGAATGAAAAAGCTGGCTTAAAACTCAGCATTCAAAAAACTAAGATCATGGCATCCAGTCCCATAACTTCATGGCAAATAGATGGGGAAACAATGGAAAAAGTGACAGACTTTATTTTCTTGGGCTCCAAAATTACTGCATATGGTGACTGCAGCCATGAAATTAAAAGATGCTTGCTCCTTGGAAGAAAAGCTATGACCAACCTAGACAGCTTATTAAAAAGCAGAGACATTACTTTGCTAACAAAGATCCATCTAGTCAAAGCTATGGTTTTTACAGTAGTCATGTATAGATGTGAGAGTGGGATAGTAAAGAAAGCTGAGCACTGAAGAATTGATGCTTTTGAACTATGGTGTTGGAGAAGATTCTTCAGAGTCCTTTGGACTGCAAGGAGATCCAACCAGTCCTGAATATTCATTGGAAGGACTGATACTAAAGCTGAAGCTCCAATCCTTTGGCCACCAGATGAGAAGAACTGACTCATTGGAAAAACCCTGATGCTGAGAAAGATTGAAGGTGATAAGAGAAGGGGACAACAGAGGATTAGATGGTTGGATGGCATCACTGACTCGATGGACGTGAGTTTGAATAGTAAGCTCTGGGAGTTGCTGATGGACAGGGAAACCTGGCATGCTGCAGTCCATGGGGTCACCAAGAGTTGGACACAACTGAGCAACTGAACTGAACTGATGGACCTACTTTGTATCAGAGATGGTTCAAGATTCTGGATATATGCATCAGTGAACAAGCAGATAAAACCCCTTAACTTCATAGGGAGATATGATAAAAGTGGTTTGGTTTGTCTCTTTCTTTTTAAAATTAATTTGAGATCCCTATAAATAGTGTCAGCACATTATTCTGTAAACCAAGATACTTCAGATAGTTGAAGGGAATATCATTAAGAAGTATACTGAGACCATGGTCTGGCAATGCAGCAGTCCATGGAGTCAGAAAGAGTCAGGGATGAATGGTAATCCTATTATAAAGAATATTGGTTCATTGTATTGGAAGAGTGTCCAAAGATTTTGAACCAGTTACAAAAATATACACACTGGAAAAAATAAATCATCTGAAGACTCCTATAGCTTTCTGAGAAACTTGAGGCATGTACCATTTATATTTGATTTCTAATGCTAGGAAACATTTTTTATAGGGGATGCTTCAATTCAAACAACTACTAAAATGTGGCTTAGGCATGGCTTGGGGCTATAATGCAATATACTCTCCTGAGGTTCTTGTTCAGAAATGGGAGACTATTGTTCAGAATCACTGTGCTGCTTAATATCCTCAAACAGCTTTCACTTTTTCCCCTGAAAAATGTTAGGGATTTTCTGAAAATTGGTTTTTATGATCAAAGCCTATCTACTCTCAAAAGTGTCTTCAATAAATTATCAAAGATCTTCCCTGCAGTTTCTTTAGGATATATTGGGTTTTTCCCACCACGTTTACTTTAGTTGAGTTTTGTGTTTCAAAGAGAGCAAGTAAGAAAGAGACAGAGAAAATGTGTAAGTTACTTGGGTTTCTTCCAATACATGATTGCATTTTATTTAGGCAGACAAGGCATGTAACAACTTGGAATGTGTTTTGCTGTTTTTGTTTTGTGTGTGGTGGGTGGCAAGGAGATGGGGTTGTATGCTTGATTGGAAAGGAAAATTCATCTTATTTTAATTGAAATACCTAATTAAACTTCTATGGAATCATAATTTACACTGCTTGTGTTTCTTATTGCCATATTTTAGCCCTTGTATTCCTATTTGCAATCTGATAATTTATTAGTGGAAATGGATCTGGAAGAGAGAACAGGGCAAAATTTTGCACCATTTGATTCACTAGTTAAATTTTTAATTTAGTGCTGATGTTTAAATGCTACCAGTGAGTTATCTCCCTGACACCATCAAGGAGGGTCATTGGAGTGATGCACTTTATTAGTGTAGTTTACTGTATTCTACTAGTTTAGACTTTCTTCTTTCTCACTGATTTATTTAAAGCCATAGGATCATAATTAATAGAAGCAGCAAAATGAGCCTTCAGCAAATTAATTATAATTATGCATGCCATGTATTTGAATAATAATCTGGATGATATATTTATAATGGTGAAAGCTATTATGTGGATTAAAATGATAAAGGCAGTTTTAGCAGGGAATTGGGGAGGATATATAACTTAAAGATGCTCGCAAGCTGTCCTTTAGTCTAATTTGGCTCCCAGCTGTGATTCAAGTTTTGATATGAAGCTATTTATTTTGAGTTCAATTGTCATAGACACCAAGTTACAGATGTTATGTGGTGCCAATGTATAATATTTGATCAGTGAACTGTTCCAAAATATAATATTGTGCTTTTTTAATTATTCACTCTACCAAAATTTGCCAGTAATATTAAACTAGATGAAAATCCTTTTTGTATAACACTGTAATAAAATGAGCATTTTATTTATTTTTTTACACTAAGTTTTAATGATAATATAGTAGTTTAAGTGTATGTTGGAGTACTCTTAGGATTCCTTGGTAGCAATCATTAATCTATGATTGAGTTAATCAGTTAATCCACTTTTATGACAAATTTTACATAATGTTATTGCAAGAAAATAATTCTAGAGAGTGGATTGTCTTTTGTCCTTCTCAGCTACCTGGTACTTATATTTTTGTAAAGACAGTTATGGTCATCTATATTCAGTGCCCTAAATAACCTTCTTACATCCTCTCTACATTGTGTTCTGAAGCTAGCCATATTTCCAATGGGAATGATTAAATTCCAACTTGATCAGGGCATTCCTACCTCAGACGATAGGGGGAAGTACTAGAGAAGTAAGCTATAGCCAAGTCCAGTGATGAGAACTGAGATCTACTTGGGAAAGACACTTAAAATGCATGGTAAATTTAAAGAGTTCAGAGTCATAGAGGTTAAAGAGACAGCAATCAAGAGCTCTGGAGAAGGCAATGGCACCCCACTCCAGTACTCTTGCCTGGAAAATCCCATGGATGGAGGAGCCTGGTAGGCTGCAGTCCATGGGGTCGCTAAGAGTTGAGCACAACTGACTTCACTTTCACTTTTCCCTTTCATGCATTGGAGAAGGAAATGGCAACCCACTCCAATGTTCTTGACTGGAGAATCCCAGGGACGGGGGAGCCTGGTGGGCTGCTGTCTATGGGGTCGCACAGAGTTGGACACGACTGAAGCGATTTAGCAGCAGCAGCAATCAAGAGCTCAGAGGGAGTCAATGCTATCAAGTAATTTTAGAGAAATAAGTACATATGTGTGTATGTGTGTTTGTGAGTGTGTGGGGATTGGGTGCTAAGTAAGTATAGGAAATTAATTCCTTATTCATCACATACAAATTGTTTTATCATAAATGTTTCTCAACCTGGTGTCACATTATAATCATTTGGAGAGCTTTTAAAAAATACTAATGCAGCAGTCCAATGCAAGATAAAATTTATCATGGTCTTTCAGCATGATCACAGGTATGAATAATTTTTAAAAAGCAGACATTTTAATTTTGAGGTCAAAAATAAAGAAATCATGCTATATAATGGTGATATGCAATTAGGTTTAGAGTGAGAATCTTGCCTCCTCAATGTTTTGCTTATAAATTATGTTGACATGACCCAAAGGAAGTGAAGAGTTGATGGCAGTGTTTAGATGAATAATGCATAAAGGAAACTACATGCTACTCTTATAAATAAATATTTATAGAAACAGTTATTTTTCACCTGGTGCCTCACATATTTTTCCTCTCTACTTGGTAGATGGCTTGGTAGGTTTTACAGGTTACGGAATGAAACGAGTTGTTTGGATGAGTGCAAAGGCGAGTGTGTTTATGTTTTCAAGTACAGTCAACTAATTTTGAAAAAACTGTGGCAGTCTCAAACCAAAATGATTATATACAGGTGTGGGTATGTACTGAGTGGTTTTGCTCATATGATCTCCATCATGGTCCTGTCTTTGAACTAATTTGTATCTTCATGTTTATATTTATTGGTAAATGTGCTTTAGAGTAGCAGGCTTACATTTTGTAACATATATGGATTGTTGTTCAGTCGGTAAGTCCTGTCTGACTCTTTTTGACCCCATGAAATGCATCATGCCAGGCTTCCCTGTCCTTCACTGTCTCCCAGAGCTTGCTCAAACCATCTTATATTCTGCTGCCACCTTATCCTCTTGCCCCCAATCTTTCCCATATCAAGGTCTTTTCCAGTGAGTCAGCTCTTCACATCAGGTGGCCAAAGTATTGGAGCTTCAGCTTCAGCATCAGTCCTTCTAATGAATATTCCTGGTTGAATTCTTTCAGGATTGATCTCTTGGCAGTCCAAGGGACTCAAGAGTCTTCTCACTCACCAAAACTTGAAATCATCAATTCTTTGGCACTCAGTTTTCTTTATGGCCCAGGTCTCACATCTGTATATAACTACTGGAAAAACCACAGATTTAACTATACAGACATTTGTCAGCAAAGTGATGTCTCTGCTTTTCAATATGCTGTGTAAATGTCTCCTAGATTTCCTTTCAAAGTGCAGGTGTCTTTTAATTTTGTGGCTGCAGTCACCGTCTGTTATGATTTTGGAGCCCAAGAAAATAAAGTCTGTGTTTTCACTTTTCCCCTTTCCATTTGCCATGAAGTGATGGGGCTAAATGCTATGATCTTAGTTCTTTGAATGTTGAGTTTTTAACCAGCTTTTTCACTTTCCTCTTTCCCCCTCATCAAGAGGTTCTTTAGTTCCTCTTTACTTTTGCCATTAGAGTGGTATCATCTGCATATCTGAGGTTATTGATCTTTCTCCTGGCAGTCTTGATTCCAGCCTGTGCTTCATTTCACATGGAATGCCAGGCTAGAAGTTAAATAAGCAAGGTGAAAATATACAGCCTTGACATACTTCTTTCCCAACTTTGAACCAGTCTGTTGTTCCATGACCAGTTAAGGCTACAAAAACTCATTGTTGTACACATTTAAGTGACTCTTGGTAATTAGCCTACTATTTATACCCCTCAGGTTGTTTATAATCTGTAAACTAAGGGTTATGAGCTTTACTGAAAGTATTAGAGTGATCAAGTACTATATGTAACCCATTTAATATAGTACTACATTACTTCACAAAGCAAGGGATTAAAAAATGTGAGTCTTCTCAGTTCTCTCCTCTAGTCTTTCCATCTTCCAGAAAGTTTTAAGGCATGTTATGATGGAAATCTTCCTACAGTAAGATGAACAAATAGAAATTCAAATACTGGGTTGGTCTAAAAGTTCATTTGAGTTTTCTTTAACATTGTATGGAAAAAAAATGAACAAACTTTTTGGCCAACCCAATAAAATGTTTGAGACAAGTACATTAGCTATAAGAATTTATTTAGTTATGTTAGCTAGTATTGCATACAACTTTGAGCTTCCTGGCATCCAGGACAAAAATAGGAAATGAATTTTGATTTTATTAAAAGTATGATGTTGTAAATCAGCCCTACAGAAACTGTTTTTTCCCCCTGATATTATGTTCAAAAAATATAACACTCAAGGTCTTTCTTACCAAGAACATTGAATAATGTAAATGAATAATGCCATCAAAAATGATTTTATAGTTGATGCAGGAGCCATCTGCATATGGCCGTTCCTTGCATCAACCCTCAATAAAACCCAAGGGCATGACTTTAAAGGGTAGCAGCTTGATCATTATTACATTTTTATGGATGAGTCAAACATCCTTCTCCATTGTTATACAAGAGAAAAGTCAAATGAGAGATCATCTGGCTTACGGTTATAATTCAAAATATTCCTCAATTATAGAATTCATCCCATACTTATAATTTTTATGGAACTCTTCTGTATATAAATTTGTACACTTTTATCTCTTGTGTATTTCAGTAAATTAAAATGGAGTACTCTGTTATACATCTGTGCTCCATGGTCCATGATATTATAACAGAAACAATGATAACCTTGGTCTACAGAGAAACTCAGTTATACATTATACTAAATTACAGATGTGTTAAAATTGTATTTAAAAAAAAAAAAACCTGAAAAACAGCAAGCTAAACAAAGTCCAGATTCAGTGTTTATTTTGACTGTCAAATTGCATGAAATGCATCTATTAATGTATAAACCTTCAGAAAATTTAAGTAATTAATAGGTAATTGTCACTGGGAGAAGGCAGTGAGTTAAGATATATTTCCCTTTACATGCTTTTTAAAGGATTTTTATTTTTGTATGTTTGTAAAGTATTTTTGTGTTTGTGCTATGCTCAGTTGTGCCCGACTCTTTGTGATACCATGGACTGTAGCCCACCAGGCCCCTCTGTCCATGGAATTTCCCAGGCAAGAATAATGGTGTGGGTTGCCATTTCCTTCTCCAAAGGATCTTCCTGACCCAGGGATTGAACCTGAATCTCCTGTGTATCCTACATTACAGGCAGATACTTTATTTCTTACTGAATGCAATTTTCAGTTGCAAATTTACAGTATTTACAAATAGGACACCATAAACTTTAACAAGGGCATTTTAGATCTGTGCTCATCCATATGGAATGGCAAATATTAGAACACTTGTTACTATAATATTCAGATTAGCATCAGGAATGTGTAAAACATTTAGATTATTCTAAATTATCAAGACAATGATTCAGATGTTCCATAACTTTAATTCATAGTAAAACTGAAAGGAAGATAAATCACTAAAATTATGAACCAATTATTAATTTCTCAAGTTATTAAATCTGTAGAATAATTTAGATAAGGCCTTCATTTGATGGACTGGTACCACATGGACATGTTTCTAAAATGTTGTTTTCAGACCTGAAGATATGACCTTTTTTTTAAATTTCTGTATAGTTGAATTACAATATTAGTTTCAGGTGTACAGCATAGTGATTCAGTATTTTTGCAGTTTATACTCCATTAAAGTTTAGCACAAAATAATGACTGTTATTCCTTGTGCTATACAATATATCCTTGATTTTCTTACATTTTATACATAGTAGTTTATACCTCTTAATCCTGTAATATGTTACTTCACCCTTCTTTCTCTCCATTGGTATTCTTAATTTTATTTTCTATGAGTCTGTTTCTCTTTTACTGCCTATGTTTGCATTATTTTGTAGATCCCACATATAAGTAGTATCATACGTTGTTTGTCTTTCTCTGGCTTATTTCACTAAGCATGATACTCTCTAGGTCTATCCACTTTGCTGCAAATGACAGAATTTCATTTTTTATCCTGAGTACTGTTGTACATATATACCACATACTATATGCCACCTCTTCTTTATCTGTTCATATGTTGATGGAAACTTGGGTGTTTCCATATCTTGGCTAATGAAAACAATACTGTTATGAACATGGGGGACCATGTATCATTTTGAATTAGTGCTTTTAATTTTTCCAAATACTTGCACAGGAATGGAATTGCTGGTTAATAGTAGTTCTATATTGGAGAATGAAATGGCAACCCACTCCAGTATTCACGCCTTGAAAATCCCATGGATGGAGGAGCCTGTAGGCTACAGTCCATGGGGTCGCAAAGAGTCGGACACGACTGAGCGGCTTTACTTCAGTTCATATTATTAATAGTTTTTTGAGGAACCTATGTGACTGTTTTCCATAGTTACTGCACCAACTTACATTCCCACCAACAGTATAAAGGGTTCCATTTCTTCACATCAGGATCAGCATTTGTTATTGGTAGATTTCCATTTTTATTTATTGAAGTATTGTTGATTTACAGTATTATATTAGTTTCAGGTATATAGCATAGCAATTCATTTATATATATATAATATGTGTATGTGTGTTTGTATCCTTTTTCAGATTCTTTTCCCTTGTTGTTGTTGTTATTCAGTCACTAAGTTGTGTCCGACTCTTTTTGACCCCATGGACTGATGCACACCAGGCTTCCTTGTTCTTCATTATCTCCCAGAATTTGCTCAAATTCATGTCCATTGAGTCAGTTATACTATCTAACCATTTTATCCTCTGCCACCCCCTTCTCCTTTTGCCTTCTGTCTTTCCCAGCATCAGGATCTTTTTCAGTGAATCATCTCTTCGAATCAGGTGGCCAAAGTCTTTGAGCTTTGCATCAGTCCTTTCAGTGAATATTGAGGATTCATTTTCTTTAGAATTGACTGGTTTGATCTCCTTGCAGTCCAGGGGACTCTCAAGAGTCTTCTCCAGCACCACAGTTTGAAAACATCAATTCTTTAGCTACTGCTAAAACAATGTATTCTGCATATTCAGAAAAAATTAATAAAAATGAACATAAAATATCAAATGCTAATGATCAGGGTTATCTGATCTCAATCTAAGAAATCATGTTTAAATAGTATTCAAGTATGTCTAGAATTTCAAATGTGAAGATGGTGTTGTAGGCAGACATGTCTCTACTTTTTGAAGTCTTCATTCATATGATTGTTTAATCACATTGTCAGGATATTTTATTAGGTATTAAAATTTCAAATGACAGAGTGGTACAGTTTTAGGATACACTTGAACTGTTAGAATCCTTAGTTGCTTCTGTGGGCTGTGGTTGTGTCAGCCACGGATAGAGTTCTTGCTGCCTGTGCAGGTGCCCATGCTTTCATTCATGCAAAGCCTCGCGTGCAAGTCCGCTTTTTTCCTCACAAGCCAGTTGCTACCCTCAGCCTCCACTGCCCTTATCCTGTTGTAAAGTCGCTCTGTATGGCTTGCAGGAACTGCATCAGTCTAAGTGTGTGCCTAGCGAAAGTCGTGGTGGACTGGCTGCCGCCAGAAACCTGGCCTCCTTCTGAGGTACTGCTTGAGTAGATGCCAACAGCGGCCACCTCTGCTGCACTTAGGCCGTACCCCAGGACCAGGCCACCTCTGCTTCCCATTGGTTGAGTCTTTTATTAGTCTTAGCTGCCCTAGATCCAGGGCTGCACTGTGAGTTGGAATAAGTGGAACTGGAGTGTTCACTGGCCTCGGGGTACGGCACAGGGCAAAAGTGATCAAGGAAACCAGGGAGTCACTAATGCAGATCTCTCTCCATCCTGCCTTGCCATTAAGCCTACACAAGACACTACTCCCTCCTCATGAGTAGAGTCCAGGCTTCCCACCGCGATTCTATTAGCTCCAGAGATCTTCCAGCTAGACAAGGGGGCTTGTGTTTCCCATGGAGGACCCCAGGACTAGGACATCCAGTCTGTGGCTTGAACTGCTCACTCCTCTGGGTGTGTATTCTCCCATGTAATCTAGGAATATGGATTCTAAGAGTGAAAGTATACTTTAGAATTTTTAAGTCCTTTAGAAAGAGGAAGACAAAAAAACGTATGAAGTCACTTATTTGTCGAATCTAAAATACAATACAAATGAATTTATCTATGAAACAGAAAATGGCACACAGATATAGAAAGCAGACTTGTGGTTGCCAAGGGTAAGAGGGTGAGAGAGTGCTATATGGAGAATTTGGGATTAGCAGATGCAGACTCTTATATATAGAATGGATAAGCAACAAGGTCCTACTTATAGCACAGGGAAGTATATTCAATATCCTCTAGGA
Organism: Bubalus bubalis; assembly: GCF_019923935.1. Lineage (NCBI taxonomy): Eukaryota > Metazoa > Chordata > Mammalia > Artiodactyla > Bovidae > Bubalus > Bubalus bubalis. The sequence continues at coordinate 81,912,750 of NC_059159.1, read as the reverse complement.
AGCCATAATGGAAAAGAATATGAAAAAGAGTATACATATTTATGTGTGACAGAATCACTTTGCTATAAAGCAAAGTTTAACACAGCATTGTAAATCAACTATACTTCTATAAAATAAATTTTAAAAGAAACTCAAAAATGTTCTAGTCCTGTTATTTGCAATTTCAAAACTGAACAAAATATCCTGACAATGTGACTAAACAGTGAATGCATGCATACTTCAAAAAGTAGGGAAACTTCTACGTGTAGTTTATCATCTTCAAACCTGAAAGTCTAGCCATATTTGAATTCTATCTAAACCTGCTTTTTTATTTTGAAACTGAAATGAAGACTGATCATTAGTAGCTGATAATCTGTGTTCGCTGTTATTAATTTTTTCTAAATATCCAATAAAAATATGCACATTTTAGAAAAACACATTTTTTATCCTATCTTCTGAAGAAAGTCATTGCTAATATTTTTGTCATGTTTCATTCCATTATTATTTCTGTGCACTTCTTATTGTTTATATAATGTATAATCAGAATCATTACCTTTTAGTTAACATGAATTGTATGGAAGATTGTTTAAGTAAAAAAAAAATATGATCTTAATGGCTACATAATTTTTCATTGTTTGAATTTGTTTTATTGCTGTACAGTGAATTGTTTTTTTTTATCATAAATTCACTAGAAATATGTGTATATGAGTATTCATCTATCATACAAGTTTATAATTTTAAAATAGACTTTGAGCTTACTAATGAGCAGATCAAGGCTCTGAATATTTTTCAGGCTCTTGATTTATATTTACAAATTGCTTTCCACAAAAGTTGTAGCAACTTATTACCACCTTATCAGTATGTGTGAGTGAGTGTGCAACTGCCATCTAGCCTACTTTTAACTTTGCCAAAAAATAATAATCGCTTAATGAAGACATTTTAATTCCAAATCATAATTTTTCTTAGGAATTAACATACATCTCATTTTGTAATAAAATTAGAAAAATAATTGAGTGGCACATGTAGTCAGATCCATTGCACTAATTTCAACAAATAAAGAACTAGAAATACAAAGGGGTTAAGTAATTTACTATCTGTCATAAAGCTGTCAAGGGAAAAACCTAGGATTAAAATTTAGAACTGTTTATTCCTGCTACTGCTGCTGCTAAGTCGCTTCAGTCGTGTCCAACTCTGTGCGACCCCACAGACGGCAGCCCCCCAGGCTCCTCTGTCCATGGGATTCTCCAGGCAAGAACACTGGAGTGGGTTGCCATTTCCTTCTCCAATGCATGAAAGTGAAAAGTCAAAGTGAAGTCGCTCAGTCATGTCTGGTTCTTAGCGACCCCATGGACTGCAGCCTACCAGGCTTCTCTGTCCATGGGATTTTCCAGGCAAGAGTACTGGAGTGGGGTGCCATTGCCTTCTCCAGTTTATTCCTAGGCCATTGCAACTAAAGAAAAAAATGTCCTGAATTTCAACTCTATTTATGAACCAATACTTGTAATCCAGCACAATGAATAAATCTTATTTGGACTGGATATAGTAGAAAAGTTTGGATGGGCTAGTGTTATTAAACAAAAAGAACATGGAGAAGGGTATATAAAAATTGCTCTATTGAAAATCTGTGTATACTTAAGTATTAAGAGAGCCATTTAAATATGCATGCTGCTGCTGCTGCTAAGCCGCTTCAGTCGTGTCCGACTCTGTGTGACCCCATAGACGGCAGCCCACCAGGCTCTGCTGTCCCTGGGATTCTCCAGGCAAGAACACTGGAGTGGGTTGCCATTTCCTTCTCCAATGCATGAAAGTAAAAAGTGAAAGTAAAGTCACTCAGTAAGTGTCCAACTCTTCATGACCCCATGCACTGTAGCCTACCAGGCTCCTCTGTCCATGGGATTTTCCAAGCAAGAGTACTGGAGTGGGTTGCCATTGCCTTCTCCTTAAATATGCATACAATATTGGAATAATAGCAATAATTGGGAGGAAGTGAATATTTTGTATACATGGGGGAAAACCAATAGCAGTTGCCTAAAGAATCTATAGCCTCAGGGTAATCAGTCTGTTTTTTGGTAAGACAATTTGCAAAATATAAATATGTTGTTATAGAAGTATATAATTATACTTCAGATGACTATATTGAAACTCAGAGAGGCTAGAAGACTACATAGCACAGTATCTTTTCAATCAGTGAGATATTAAAAAGTGGTGTCAATCTTTTACCTCATTGGAAAATTAGTCCCATTTTTTTCTATTTTAGGAAATACTTTCTACTCTTCTTGACTTCAGTGACTTAGCATACTGGGTTGCTATTTATCATTTTACCTAAAAGTGTCCAAATTTGAGACATCCTATTCATTTAGATAGCTTAAAGTATCAAATTGAACTTTTATTTTATAATTTATTCATCACAAATGTATTGAGCACCTACTTTTTGTTTGAAGCCCCAGTGTTTTTTAAGAAAATAACAAATGAAGTTCAGAAAATAGCTCCCACTCAACTGACTGATCAGCATATCAGAGTAGATCAGAGCATTCAGTTTGGAAATAGGACTGGGAGGCTTTTTGCCCAGCTTTGTGTATAAATATTTAGGTGAGTCTAGATTAGATATTGTACCTCTCTGAGTCTTTATAGTTGTAATATATATCTTTATAGTATTCTATGAAAGTTGTGTGTGTGTGTGTGTGTGTGTGTATGTTAGTCGTTCAGTCGTGTCCAACTCTTTGTGACCCATAGTCTGTATCCCACCAGGCTCCTCTGTCCATGGAATTCTTCAGGCAAGAATACTGGAGGGGGTTGCCATTCCCTTATCCATCTATATATGATAATTTTGATAATTTGTATTATATATGGTATCTAATTGCATTATTATGTAATTATTTTATATAACATTTATATTTATGCATTTATATAAGATATATACATAATACCTATATATTTATCTCTGTAAATATATTCATTATGTTAAATGCCTATATATGTATTTATGTATATGTACATTTATTACATTATGTTATATTTCACATCTATAGCAGTTGTATATATACATTATATATGATTTATACATATAGTAGCTATAGCTATATTTTATACATATAATTGCTATATATGGAATGGCTAATATAGTAGTACAATAAATACTAGATACTTTATTAAGTCCTCCTTCTATGGAAAAGATAGTAGGAATTTTAGGACTAGTATTAAGGAGAAGAGAGGGCATGTATTTCATTATTGGGCAGTGTCAGGTTGATTATTAATACATTGAATTATTAACACATTCAACAAACTATGTTGGTCACACATCATGCACAGAGACTGGATATGTAAGTTTCAGTTCCTCATTTTAGGAAATCTATCATCCACTGGGAGTGACAGATACTGCAATATGTAACACTGATGATTCACTCTAATAACATTAAAATATAACTAATTCCTCTGAAATAGACATCAAGGTGAACTTGAAGAGGTGAATATGAGTTTAGAGCCTGGGTGGAAGTAGGCTAAATTATGAATATTTAAACTTTATTAACATATCAGAGATACGATGGTGACATATTTGATATATAAGTGTGGTAATAATGGTCAGGGGTCAGGGAATTGAAAAGAATAACTATCATAGAGGAGCTGAGGGAAAGCATTTAAGAAGTGCAAAGCAAACATGATTCACCAGAAAATGGCAGAATAAACATTCTGCAAAGAACAGAAAAGGATAAAGTAGATAAGGAAAATGTGGATTCACTTGATTCTAGGATGAAGATGGTTTCACTGGTGATCCAAGTATTCAATGAAGCTGATAGGTGAAGAGGATATGAAAATTCACACTGAATTTGACCAAAAGCTAGTCATAGTTGAATTTAGAAAACACAGCTTAATTTCAAGTGATTTGAAACCCAATTCTACAATTTACAAGTTATGTGACCTTGAGCAAGATAATTGGAACCATAGTTTTTGCCATCTTCCCTTATCTATTATGAGTGTAAGTGTGTGAGGTGTGTGGGGAGGGTCAGGGGAGAGAGGTGACTGGTGCTGAGCTAAGTTTTAATGCATCTACTCTATTACATGTAGGCACTAATATTTTTTTTTGAATTCTGAAAGTTTCAGATCTGGAATTTTATAGACTCATGCTAGGAGTATCCTCCTTATGGATCTGTGGAGTTTGCATTCCTAGTTAGCAGTGAATGGTGGGGATCCTCTTTGGATTCCTGTTGATTCTCTGTTGTCCTTCAGCACTGGAATTGTTACAGGCTTCTATCATCCAGGATTCTGCCTTTGATCTCATGTGCTTCATTTTGGCTTCTCTAAGCTGACATGCAATAAGTATATAATTTTTGGAATTCATCTGGCATGTGGAAATTGAAGCAGGGATACTCCGAGGGCTATCATTAGTGTTATTGAGGAAAACTCCATTCTCTGCAAAATAATAATAATAATCATAGTCCTCTGAATGAATGCTAATAACTTGGTAGTGGAAAATTATTTGATATTTCAAAGGCCAAAAGTAGGCTTATGTATGACTTTTCCTGTCTCTCTTTGGTACAGTTCTGTGCCTTTGCCATTGGTTTTATGTTGCAGTGAAAAAGATGATAGGAGAGATGTGTATTAAAACTGAAAGAGAACTGAGAAATACTCAAACAATTAAACAAAAGGATTTTGATGATAAATAAGTCCTGTTTATATTCCATTGCACAAAGTCGGAGATACTAATGACTGGTTCATATTATAGTTCAGGCTAACCAGTATGAAAAATGCCAATAAAATTCCTCAGCATTCTGAGTGAACCTGGTCCTCAGTGTCACTGGTATCCCATGGGTCATGGTTGTTTACAGACTGTATCTTAGCATTATAACGATTAGCCCTCACCTTCATCACCCATGTGTGTCATGAACAGAGTGACAAAACTGAACAAATAAAGGAGAATGGAGCTTCTTTTGTGAAGATAAGAATTGAAACATAACTAATGTGATATGCCCACGTGTCTCTCAAACTGTAATGTAAAAACTTTTGTCGATCTCCCCAGCCCCTTGATTTCCTTGGGAAGGAAGCAGGATCGCTATATTTCAATTCTCCATTTCATTTTTCTTCTGTAATAGAGATACATTCTGAATGATTTACTAGGTGTTTTTTCTCCTCTTTTTTCCTGGACTGTCTGACAGGTGAAGGAGAGAGTCTGTCAAAGCATAACATTCGAAAGGTCAGATTGAGACAGAGGAGAATTCATTCTTCTGACAAAGATATAACAAGACAAAATGGATTTTTAGTTGTCCCTAGCAGATATCTCTATAATGCAACATATTAGACATGTATAAAAGAGGTATGGAAGGAGAAATCAGAGATGTGGGTAGGAAACCTGTAGCATAAGAATTATCACCCAGTTATGAAATTTAGGAAGAGATGAAACATGAAGCATATCTTTAAGGAAAATTATTATTATTTGCAATGCATTTTGTCTATGTTGACATAAAAATGCAGGCTTAAGGAACTGTAAATATAATTTAAAGTATATGGACTGAAAAAAAAATTAGGCAAAAGGAAAGTGAGGATAAGAGTGGTTATGTGGGACCAAGATATAGATTGCAGACTTTAGAGTTTGAGCTCGGTCCAAATACCACTCCAAGTATTCTTCAGGTCATTGCAAAGATGGGCACGTGGTCACTTATAAAATTCAAAAAATCCATAACATAAAATTAAACTATTCAAAAGAATCATAGCCATTTCTAATACTGGTATAAAATTTTCCTTCAAAGTTGAGTTTATAGTATAGAGACATAGATACTGTTATGAACATCTTCCTTGGTCTGCAGATACTGTATAGCAATACATTTTGTTAGAATATTCCACTAAACATCTCACATATCCAAAATATGATGCCAATCTATAATGTGGCAAATGCAGCCCTGGTTTTGGATTTGAAGAGGAAAAGTTTCAGGTGTTTATCTTGGAAAAGGTACTTTGATCTGTTTGAGTCTTTTTTTCTCAACTATTAAAATAAGAGAAAAGATAATTGTATCTCCTGGTACATAGGTAGTCTAAGCTTATTCCAAAGCTTATTCCACCATCCAAAGAAAATTAGGGTTAGGGTTAGGGTTATTCCAGTCTAATAGAATGTGCTGAGTAAAGGTCAGATTTTTTTCCCCCTCATGAAGTTCTCTATAAGATTCTACTACACTATAGCATTGCAATCGCATTCTTGCTGCTGCTGCTGCTAAGTCACATCAGTCGTGTCCGACTCTGTGCGACCCCATAGACGGCAGTCCACCAGGCTCCCCCATCCCTGGGATTCTCCAGGCAAGAACACTGGAATGGGTTGCCATTTCCTTCTCCAATGCATGAAAGTGAAAGTGAAGTCGCTCAGTCGTGTCCAACCCTCAGCGACCCCATGGATTGTAGCCTATCAGGCTCCTCTGTCCATGGGATTTTCCAGGCAGGAGTACTGGAGTGGGGTGCCATTGCCTTCTCCGAAACACATTCTTATATATTGAAAAAATGATTTTTATAACATATTTGCCTCAACAGAGTTACAATATTATTTGTATATATGAACTGCATTTTTCAGTGAATACTACCTCCTTCTGCATTTCCAGCACTTAATCATGCTCAACTCTAGGACAGAGGCACCTTCTAAGGCCTTCTTACTTTTGTTCCATGCAAAGAGCTTGGCAACCATGGAAACAGTCCTGACTGCTCATTTTGCACATTTCTTCCCCAGTGTGTTAATCAGACACAGCTACTTACTAGACAGCATCAGATAACCCCATGCATACTCATTTTAAAAAGAAAACTACTCTAGCTTCTTTGTACTACCTTCACAAGATATTAAAGAGAGAAACATAACAAACATGATATATTTTACACTGTTTCAACTTTTCTCAGAGAAAAGGTACTGAAATTCAGAGAGACTGTTGGGAAATTCTAGCTGAAGTGGTGGGCGTTTTGTTTATTTCATCCAGAAGTGCTATTTGCTGTGATTTCACATACTGGGATCTAGCATTACTTTTCATTCCCTGGTAGGTGAATAAGGTGGTGGACTGTGTGTAATAATACAGAAAGAGAAGTTATTAGTTGTGAGCAGAAGGTAGGTACTACTAGTTTTATCAGTTGAATATGGTTCATAGTAGGAAATAGGAACCAAAATAGGGAAAAATAGGAACAAAAGAAAGAAAAACCTCTTGAAAATAGGTGAAGCCAAATAGTGAATAATAGATTGTTCCCCTTTGGTGTAATCATATCCTATGTTTTGTGATAACAAGTTTTTTGTTTTATCAATATGTGTATTTTTTTAATTTTATATGATATTTTAATGAAATATGAAATATGAAAACATTTTATATTTTATATGATAAAATATATACATATATTTTATCAATATATGTATTTAATTGAAGTATAGTTGATTTTTAAATGAAAAAATATTTTTAAACAAATGATGAGTTTTGCCGGAGGTTGAACTTCATGTGAATGGAATCATACTGGCGTGTTGTTTCTGTGTCCATTTCTTCTGCTTAATTTTATGCTTTGGAAATTCATTTGTTACGTTTTAGTAGTAGTTTCTTCTCCTTCATTATTGTGAAGCATTCATTATGTGACTATATTACAATTGATTTATTTATTTTCGTGATAACTATTTGAGTAATTTCCAGGCTGGTGCTATTATGAATAATACTGCTATGAGCACTTTTGCGCATGTGTAGGGATCATTAATTTCTTTAGGATATTCAATGAGGAGTTGAACTGCTAGGACATAAGATATGTGAATCTTCAAATTAACTACTTAATGTCAGATTATTTTCTAAAGTGATTTACTGATTTGTTCTCACAACAACAATGTGTGAGAATTCTCATTGCTTCATATGCTCACTGATAGTATTATGGGGAAATTAAATTATTTGGGGGAAGTGGGGTCCACATTAGTGTTCAGCTGGAATCTCCAAGAAGTGGGCCATATACATACAATACTTTAAAAATCTTTTGAGATCTATTAATCACATCTATTCAGATAAAATCTAAAATCATAATTTTGTCTTAAATTGTAACATCTGCTTCCACCTGTCAATGGAAAAAAAATCTGTATATTTTAAAACTATATTTGTTTAGTGTTTCTGAAGTATATCATGAAGTATTCAACATATACATTTAAAGAAATTCAAAATTAATTCCATTTTTTCTAGAGGAGGGAAGTGTATGAACCTTTTCCAGAAACATATCCATTAAATATTTTACAATCAAATAGTTGAATGTGAAACTTGCAATTCAATTTGTAATAAAAACTGAGGAGAAAATCAGGGTTATTTTCACTTTATTTTATAAAGCAATAAATATAGTAACAATGAATAACAGAAATGTGTGAAATTTAAAATCCACAAATTGTATTTTTTACTGACCATATTTCCTGTCTTGGCCTCAGGAATAAGGCAGATATAATGAGGAAGAACATTCGCTAATGTGTTTTGCTGAATTCATGCCTGGACGCATGCACTCCCAGACACCAAGCCCATATTGATTAGCTAAACTTTGCCGGTAGCGGAACATGGCTGACTGCTGCTGTTCTGCCTTTCTTCACAGCGTCTGCTGGCAGACTGCACAACAAGTCTGATTATTTCTCTTTTGTTATTTTGTTTTCTGTGAGGTCAGCAAAATCATCCTGTTGTCACAGTCTCTATTGGAACTCCAGGATACAAAATAGTGAAATAAACTTCTTTGAACAAGAGGGCTATGCTGTTTGGGGTACCATTAATTTTTTCATTGGCTTGTTGATTTACTGTATTCTAAGGGCAAGTACTGTATAGGCAACTACAATTAGAAAGCAAGCCTTTTATCCATTGGCGAGACCAGAGTACACTTATACACCTTCACACAGCACTTCCTGGGCTCAGAAAATTCAGGGGAAAACTTCCAGATTCACATAAATTTTGTTGTCTTTAGCCCCTAGAGTTCTCACTGAAGAAACAAGTGGCCAGAATTGTTGGTGTGCTGAACAGGACTTCAGAATTTTATATTTTTGATCAGATACACAGCCTTTCACATGGGGCTTTCTAAAATAGAATAAGACTCTCTGATCCCCTGCATTTGTGAGTGCCTTCCCTTCCCTTCAGACTTTAGCCTAGATCCATAAAGATGGATAAAATCCAGCCAACTCATTGGAAAAGTCCCTGATGCAGGGAAAGATCAAGGGCAGAAGGAGAAGAGGGCATCAGAGGATGAGATGGCTGGATGGCATCACCAATGCAATGGACATGAATTTGGGCAAACTTTGGGAGATGGTGAGGGACAGAGAGGCCTAGTGTGCTGCAGTCCAAGGGGTTGTAAAGAGTCTTTATAACAAGTACTTTTTTTTCCTAAGGTATAGGAGCAGTTTGACTTTTGAAACCAGGATCTTTTAAAATCACTTTCAACGACTAGAGTTCTCACTGAAAAAACAAGTGGTCAGAATTGTTGGTGTGCTGAACAGGACTTGTATTGAATAAGATGAGGAACATGCAAGGATATTCATTCATATCAGTTTATATATTAAATATATATTAACTTTAAAAATTAGTTCTCTTCATATAATGAGGAGTTTATGTCTCTTTTACTTCTTATAACTTCCACTCCCAACAAGCAGCTCAGAGACCAATGAATGATGATTTTCTACAAACCATCTTCAGTTAAATATAGGAAATGAATAAGTAGAGCATATTTAGCCTGAAAAGCATCTACTTTCATACCAGTATTCACTCAACATTTCAAAATCTGTATTTTTAGGGCCTAATACTATATTACAGAGTATATGTCTAGGATTGCCCTTAAGATGAGGTGTGGGATCAAAGGTTAGGGTTTATAAGGAGAAATATTGTGACTCAGTGTAAAAAAGAAATATTTAATGTCAGAAGTAGAACCATATGTCATGATCTCCCCATTTTCTAAAACTAGTATGAAAATTAACTATCAACACTTCAGCTCAATTCAGTCACTTAGTCATGTCCAACTCTTGCAACTCCATGTACTGTAGCACTCCAGGCTTCTCTGTCCATCACCAACTCCCAGAGCTTACTCAAACTCATGTCCATTGACTTCGTGATGCCATCGCACCATCTCATCCTCTGTCATCCACTTCTCCTCCTACCTTTACTCTTTCTCAGCATCAGGGTCTTTTCCAATGAGTCAGTTTTTCACATCAGGTAGCCAAAGTATTAGAGCTTCAGCATCAGTCCTTCCAATGAATATTCAGAACTGATCTCCTTTAGGATGGACTGGTTGGATCTCCTTGTAGACCAAGGGACTCTCAAGAGTCTTCTCCAATACCACAGTTCAAATCCTCAATTCTCTGGTGCTCAGCTTTCTTTATGGTCCAACACTCATATCCATACATGACTACTGGAAAAACCATAGCTTTGACTAGACAGACCTTTGTTGGCAAAGTAATATCTCTGCTTTTTAATACACTGTCTAGGTTGATCATCTTTTCTTCCAAGGAGCAAGCGTCTTTTAATTTCATGGCTGTAGTCAGCATTTGCAATGATTTTGAAGCCCAAGGGTCGTGTCATCTACATATCTGAGGTTATTGATATTTCTCCCAGCCATCTTGATTCTGTCCTCTCTTCAAAGAAACTCTCTATTTCAAAAGAGGATTCTCTTCTCACTTGTCTTTCCCTTTTTTGGTATTATATCATTTACTAAGTTTGTATTTACTAAAGTTTGTATTATACTATATATATTTTTTAGCTTGCTTGTTTAAAGTACATCAAACTTCACAAGGATAAGAGTTCTGTGTTCTGTTCGTCTATATTCCCAGTGACCTTCACATTTAATAAATATTTGCCAGATAAATAGCACTATAAGATCATGACTGTTACAGAAACTGAAGAGGCAAAGGAACATAGTGTCTGTATTGGTGTTTCTAGAAGTTTTTCCCAGAAGATGTGATATTTAAGCTGAATTTTACATGATAATAATAAAATAAGAATTGCCCAAGTGAAAATGGCTGAGCAAGAATAGTTTACTAGGTTTCTTCCTGATATTGGCTTCGCTTGTAGCTCAGTTGGTTAAGAATCTGCCTGCAGTGCAGGAGACCCGGGTTCAATCCCTGGGTCAGGGAAGATCCCCTGGAGAAAGAAATGGCAACCCACTCCAGTATTCTTGCTTGGAAAATCTCATGGACACAGGAGCCTGGTAGGCAGCGGTCCATGGGGTCGCAAAGAGTCGGGCACGACTGAGCAACTAACACTCACTTACTTACTTACTTTCCTGATATTAGGGGTTACAGAAGGTAAGGAGAAGTTAATGAGAAGAAAGAGGGTATAAAAAATGACCTAGAAGTCTTACCATCAGAATTTATCCAACTGCTGATCCTTTGGAAAGCAGTCTTGGAGATGGAGGGCGTGAAGTTGACAGAGTTAGTTGTTTCTGTTTGCGCAGACTGCTGACTGCCAGATGTAAGGTGCTGCATGAAAGCGGAATACACAGGCAGAGGACAGAGCTTTATTCTGCTATCTTACTGCCAGGGACATTGATTTTACTCATTCTGAATAAAAATTTACACTTTGCTTGGATCAAAGTGCTTAATACATAGTAATTTCTATTGTGTGTGTGCTGAGTCAGTTTAGTCATGTCCAACTTTTGGGACTCTATGGACTGTAGCCCTCCAGGCTCCTCTGTTCATGGGATTCTTCAGGAAGAATACTGGAGTGGGTTGCCATTTCCTCCTCCAGGAGATCTTTCCAACCCAGGAATGGAACTGAACCTGCATCTCCTTTGGCTCCTGCAATGCAGGCAGATTCTTTACCCCTGAGCCATGGGGGAAGCCCAGTAATTTCTATTAGCCTTCTATTACTCAGTTTTGGTTACCCCTCTACAAAAACAGCATAGATAAACTTCTTTACGAAAATATACTCATTCTTTTTTAAAAAAATTATTGTAAGAAATGAAACATGCAAAAAATGAATTTGCCATAGAAAGCAACTGAGTGGACTCTGGATAAAGGAAAGTGGAGATAAGTCAGTGCACACGCATGCACGCATTCTCAGTCTCTTCAGTACTGTCTGAGTCTTTGAAACCCTATGGACTGTAGCCCACCAGGCTCCTCTGTCCATGGGATTCTCCAGGCAAGAATACCAGACAGTATTCTGTTACTTATTTTGCTTTCCAGAAATCATTATATCGAAGAAGGCAAAAAGGAATCTTTTCTTTTTAAAGCCTTGGTTCTCCTTTTTATCCTTTTTTTTTCTAGAACTGAACTTCAAATTTGCATTACAAAGTCTGTAATTGGAATTCTAACTTGCAAATATGAGCTGCTTTCCATTTTAATTTTCATGAAAACAAAGAATCAATCTGTGGAAATAAAGTCTATGGAGTTTTCTGAAAATGTATACATGATAATTTAGGCTTATAAAACTTTTGTGCTTAGTTTGTAAGATACACAACAAGGAAAATCAAACATTTTAAACAGATTTTTTAAAGAAATTGTAGGCACAGTCCCCACTGATTCATGGACTGTTCTGAGAGGAACATGAAATATCATGAAACCCCTTTGCTTTAGTTGACAGAAAAGACCTTGGGGCTCAGTGAGGTGAAGTAAGTTTGAGTGGGTGGGTTGAAGTGAGGGATTTGGGGTAAAACTCAGGGTTCCAGTACATGTTGGCCTTATAGGCTACATTCACTAGTATAATCTGGAGAAAGTGCCAGTGCAAATTGCTTTGCTAAGTGATTCTTAAGAGTCTAGACTTTTTATCCAATGATCTTCTCTATATCATTAAAATTTTTTTATTGAATTATAATTACGATGTGTTAGTTTCTACTGTACAGCAAAGTGACTCAGCTATGTGTATACATATATCCCCTCTTTTTTGGATTTCCTTCCCATTTAGGGCACCACAGTGCATTGTGTAGAGTTCCCTGTGTTACACAGTAAGTTCTCATTAGTTATACGTTTTATACATAGTATCACTAGTGTATCTATGTCAGTCCCAGTCTCCCAATTTATCTCATCTCTGCATTTTTCCCTTGGTGTCCATACATTTGTTCTCTATGTTTGTGTCCTTATCTCTGCTTTGTAAATAAGATCATCTATATACGTTTTTTTCAGATTCCACACAGTATGTGTTATTTGTTTTTCTCTTTCTGACTTCACTCTGTATGACAGTCTCTAGGTCCATCCACATCTCTACAAATTATCCAATTTCATTCATTTTTGCATAAAATAGTAAGATTAACTACTTCTTATAGGGCTATTTTGAGAATTAAATGATATAATGTAGATGAAGTATTCATCCTAGGGCATGGCAAGCCGGTAAGAGATCAGGATGTGCATGTGTTGTTAAAAAAAATGATACAATTTCATGTTGACCTTCAATATCACTACATGTATCAAAATAACTTCAGTGGTGTTTTATAGTGAACAAAGCTACTATATGTGTATATTTTATATACTTATGCTTCCTAGTTAAAAAGAATATTCAAGTAAACTACCAACCAGAAAATTAATTAATCCCTCACCAAGGGAGGGAATTACAGAACAAGAATGTGAAGGAAAACAATACCTTAGAGGTTTTGATCAAGTTTCTCAGTTTGGGAAGAATATGGAATAGATGATTGGACAAGCAAAATGGTAAGGCTCAGGGGATTTTTCTACTTCTCTTATACTTTCAGAATAAATGACTGAATGGCTTCGTTGAGGATTTTTAAGAAAATCCAACACTTTGATGTTCAAGTGGAATTTCAGAAGCATTTTCCTTTTTATTATTCTCAATAAATTGCTGTAATGATTTTATTCATTTTTGTTTATTGTCTGTTCTCCTCCAGAGACTTAAAAAAAAATCCTCAGAGTAAACATAATCCTCTAAATCACTATGCAGAGTATGTAAAGTTGCAATTATTCCATTAAAATTCTAATTAAATTAAGAAGAAAATCAACAAGAAACGTAAACATTCTGTGACTACTGATGGGAAGAGTGACTGTAGTTATTAAGCCCTTAATGCTATATGGGAGAAGGGAGGGAGGAGATGATGTGAAGCAGACAAAGAAAAAAAAAAAGACTAGAATCAAAAAAGTATGTCATAAAGAACAAAACAAAACAACTAAATCTCCTTTGCCTAGCAGTCATGCTTTGCATTTAGATTATGTTTGCAACATTTTCAAAGCATTTTTTTCATCTGTCATTTCATTTAATCTGTACTGCTGTGGACCTCTGGCTTCAGTGTCATTATATTTTGTAGCTAAAGGAGTTTAAGAATCAAGTATAAAGTTGTTTGGGGCACTGTTGGAAAAAGCAGAATGATGACTCAGGTTTCTGAACTCTTTACTGTTTCTTTTTCTTTTAAATCTGCACTATATAATCATTCCATGGCAGAAATTCAGAGTATAGTTGAGTCTAGAAATACTAGGCTTCTCATCTAAGTCCAGAGTTATATTGACTATTTGTTGTTATTAAGAAAATAAGAGAGAGAAGGAGAGAGATTTCTCTAGAAAAAGGACAAATTAGAAGGGCTCCCCTTCTAGACATGTATGGTTCTAGGGAGCATGGTTAGGAGAATAAAGGATGCCTTGTGAGAGAAGGGCCACCTTTTCCTGCAGGTAGACATGATCCATATTCTGGACTCAAGGTTGGGATAGTGAGTTTCAGCTGCTACTCAACTCTTGGCTGACTTTTGGTGCATTTCACAGACATATTTAATGGGTTCATTCTATCTACTTTATAGTTCCTGTCCTTTAGATCCCCTCTACCACCACCTCCACCTTTTAAAATCATCACATCAGACTCCAGGGAAAAGAGCACAAGCAAATAAAAAAACTCCAAGGTTGGTACAAGAATAAGATGATCACAAAAAATCAGTGTTCTTTAACTTTCTTGAAACTAAAGCATTTAAGTAAAGAAGATTTGAAAAGTGAAAGTAAAGTCGCTCAGTCATGTCCAACACTTTGTGACTCCTCTGTCCATGGGATTTTCCAGGCAAGAATAGTGGAGTGGGTTGTCATTTCCTTCTCCAGGGGATGTTCCAGACCCAGGGATTGAGCTCCAGTCTCCCACGTTATATGCAGATTCTTTACTGTCTGAGCCACCAGGGAATCAAAATAATTTTTACAAGTGAAAGTCACTTAGTCATGTCTGACTCTTTATGACCGCATGTACTGTACAGTCCATGGAATTCTCCAGGCCAGAATACTGGAGTGGGTAGCCTTTCCCTTCTCCGAGGGACCTTCCCCATCCAGGGATCGAACCCAGGTCTCTCACATTGCAGGTGGCTTCCTTACCAGCTGAACCACAAGGGGAGGCCCAAATGAGATTTAGAGCTCCATAATCCTAGATGGGGATCGTGGTTTTTGTTGTCTTTGGTAAATAAGGCTGACTAGTAGAATATAGTTTGCTTCTGGCTCTTTTTCAAGGGTTAGACCTTCAGTCCGTATATCAGGGAAGATATGTCAGGAAATAGTGAACAAAGGAAAGCCTTGTTCATTCACTAAGTTGTGTCTGAGTCTCTGTAACCCCACACACTGTAGCACTAGCTTCCCTGTCCTTCTCTGTCTGCCAGAGTTTACTCAAATTCATGTCCACTGAGGCAGTGATGCTATCCAATCACCTCATCCTCTTTCCCCCCTGTCTCCTCCTGCCCTCAGTCTATCCCAGCATCAGGGTATTGTCCAATGAGTCTGCACTTCACATCAGGTGGCCAAAGTAAGGAAGGCCTGATCATCCTTAAATATTTCACCAGAATTTCACAGGGTGTCACATTAAAGTCACCTTTTAAGAAAATGAAGCTGCCTTCTCTGGGAAGCAGATGATGTACATGACTTTCTGCTCATGAATAGTGATTCAGAAAATGCAACTTTAGTGTTTTAAAGATTAGATGTAACTTGAAGGCACAGGTAGATTTCATTCAAATCTGTTTTGCTTTGCTTGATGTCCTTCTTAATGCCAACTTTCATGAAGGACTCAAATACAAACAGAAACACATTATAAAATTAATTACAATAATGTTGAATCACAATTACTAATGGACCCAAACCTGGTTGTTTGAGACCTAATAGCCATGATATTCTGACATATAGAGTAAAAGAAAGAAATTGCTCTGGGTACTGGTTACAAATGTGAAGGAAAACTTTATTCAAGACTATTGCCATAGGGAAAAAAGGTTGCACTCAACTCCATGAAACAAAAGGCTAGAGATTTTTGAAGCTTTGGATGAGCTAGTGGAAAAGTACTAGAGGATGTTAGGGAGTAAGTTGGTCATTGTGATTAGGCTCTCAGGATTTGCTAATTGAAGTATATCAAATTTAGGCCCCTGCTCTCACCCAGAGACTGGATGGATAGAGGCACTCTCTTCTTGATGATTACATTTCAAAGGGATTTGCTGGCTCCCAGGTTCTTGACAAAGACAAAGACATCCCTGGACTGTAGAAGATTTATATCTCAAAGGGGCAGAGAAAGAAATTACAATTGCACATTTTTCTAAACTAACTGTTCTAAGAAAAAGGTCAAATGAAAGAAACTCAGTAAGAAACTTATCTAAAATTCTACCGAATTGAGGGCAACATGGAGGTCGGCCGCTGGAGTTGGTCAAAATTAGACCCTTTTGATCTTCTTACACTTACACTTCTTACACTTACACTTACATTTATTATTTGAAAATAAATAAATGAAACTCTTGTAAGCAGTGTTATCTTAAAGATACATGGTGGGCACCCAGACTATTAAAAAATGTAAGGAGAGGAGCAGCAAACTGAGGCCATGGGACAAACATGATCCAGTAATTTTCTACCTTCCTCACTTCCTTCCTTCCGTCCTTCCTTCCTTCCTTCCTTCCTTCCTTCCTTCCTTCTTTCCTCCCTCCCTCTTTGTCTCCCTTCCCTTCTCTTTTCATTCCTATTCTTTTCCTTTCTCCCCTCCACTCCAATACTTTAGTCTGTTCTGGTTTAGTCGCTAAGTTCAGTCAAACTCTCTGTGATGCCAAGGACTGCAGCACACCAAGCTGTATCTCCAAAGAAAAATAAGACTTTTTTTAAACAGCGTCAGAACACTTCTCTACCTAATAAATTTAGTATCAACTTAGTAATCTTATATCGTATACAGTCCATATTCAGATATAACAGTCCACAAATTGTCCAGTATTTTGAAAAATTCATTCATGAAGAATTCAATCAAGGATTATGCATTGCTTTCACTTATCATGTCTGTTTCAGTTCAGTTCAGTCACTCAGTTGTGTCCAACTCTTTGCGACCCCATGAAAGGCAGCATGCCAGGCCTCACTGTCCATCACCAACTCCTGGACTTTACCCAAACTCATGTCCATTGAGTCGGTGATGCCATCCAACCATCTCATCCTCTGCCGTCCCCTTCTCCTCCTGCCCTCAATCTTTCCCAGCATCAGGGTCTTTCCCAATGAGTCAGCTCTTCGCATCAGGTGGTCAAAGTATTTCAGCTTCAGCATCAGTCCTTCCAATGAACACCCAGGACTGATCTCCTTTAGAATGGACTGGTTGGATCTCTTTGCAGTCCAAGGGACTCTCAAGAGTCTTCTCCAACACCACAGTTCAAAAACATCAATTCTTCAGCACTCAGCTTTCTTTATGGTCCAATTCTCACATCCATGCATGACTACTGGATAAACCATAGCCTTGACTAGACAGACCTTTGTTGGCAAAGTAATGTCTCTGCTTTTTAATATGCTATCTAGGTTGTTCATAGCTTTTCTTCCAAGGAGTAAGCGTCTTTTAATTTCATGCCTACAATCACTATCTGCAATGATTTTGGATCCCCCAAAAAATAAACTCAGCCACTGCTTCCACTATTTCCCCGTCTATTTCCCATGAAGTGATGGGACCAGATGCCATGATCTTTGTTTTCTGAATGTTAAGCTTTAAGCCACCTTTTTTACTCTCTTCTTTCACTTTCATCAAAGGTTCTTTAGTTCTTCTTTACTCTCTGCTGTAAAGGTGGTATCATCTGCATATCTGAGGTTACTGATATTTCTCCCAGCAGTCTTGATTCCAGCTTGTGGTTCTTCCAGCCCAGCATTTCTAATGATGTACTTTGCATATAAGTTAAATAAGCAGGGTGACAATGTACAGCCTTGACGTACACCTTTTCCTATTTTTAACCAATCTGTTGTTCCATGTCCAGTTCTAACTGTTGCTTCCTGACCTGCATAAAGATTTCTCAAGAGGCAAGTCAGGTGGTCTGGTATTCCGATCTCTTTCAGAAATTCCAGCTTATTGGGATCCACACAGTGAAAGGCTTTGGCCTTTGGCATAGTCAATAAAGCAGAATTAGATGTTTTTCTGGAACTCTCTTGCTTTTTCAATGGTCCAGTGGATTCTGGCAATTTCACCTCTGGTTCCTCTGCCTTTTCTAAAACCAGCTTGAACCTCTGGAAGTTCATGGTTCATATATTGCTGAAGCCTGGCTTGGAGAATTTTGAGTATTACTTTATTAGCATGTGAGATGAGTGCAATTGTGCAGTAGTTTGAGCGTTCTTTGGCATTGCCTTTCTTTGTGATTGGAATGAAGACTGACCTTTTCCAGTCCTGTGGCCACTGCTGAGTTATCCAAATTTGCTGACATATTGAGTGCAGCACTTTCACAGCATCATCTTTTAGCATTTAAAATAGCTCATCCAGAATTCCATCACCTCCACTAGCTTTGTTTGTAGTGATGCTTCCTAAGGCTGACTTGACTTCACATTCCATGTGAAGCTCTAGGTGGTGTCTGCTCTAGGAGAGTGATCGCACCATCATGATTATCTGGATTGTGAAGATCTTTTTTGTACAGTTCTTCTCTGTATTCTTGCTACCTCTTCATAATATCTTCTGCTTCTGTTAGGTTCATACCATTTCTGTCCTTTATTGAGCCCATCTTTGCATGAAATGTTCCCTGGTATCTCTAGTTTTCTTGAAGAGATCTCTAGTCCTTCCCATTCTATTGTTTTCCTCTATTTCTTTGCACTGATTGCTGAGGAAGGCTTTCTTATCTCTCCTTGTTATTCTTTGGAATTCTGTATTCAAATGGGTATAGATTTCCTTTTCTCCTTTGCTTCTCTTTTCACAGCTCCTCAGACAGCCATTTTGCTTTTTTGCATTTCTTTTTCTTGCATTTGCTTTTTCTTGCATTTCTTTATCTTGATCCCTGTCTCCTGTACAATGTCATGAACCTCCATCCATAGTTCATTAGGCACTCTGTCTATCAGATCTAGTCCCTTAAATCTATTTCTCACTTCCCCTCTGTAATCGTAAGGGATTTGATTTAGATCATACCTGAATGATCTAGTGGTTTTCCCTACGTTCTTCAATTTAAGTTTGAATTTGGCAATAAGGAGTTCCCTTTAATTTGGATGATTCTTTGTACCCAATACTTATTTGAGGAGCCTAGGTCAATAATTTTGTAGAATATTTTGCAACCAAAATTTAACTTATTGCTCCCTCTTTAATACATCAGGTAAAACTTATCACCATTTTTTATAAATAAAGATTTATGAGACACAATTATATTCATTAGTTTATATGCTGTTTATTACTATTTCCATGCTATGATACCAAACTGAATGGTTTTAACAGAGACTATTTAGTTAACTGAACCTAAAATACTAATTATCACTTTTGAGATAAATCTGTTGGCCCCTGATTTAGGATTTTATCTTTGAAAGAGCAGAGCTTAAATTTCTGAGTTACCCATATTTAGCTGTGTGACCTTGGAAATGACACTTAGCCCCTCTGAGCTTCACTTCAGTTTTACCTATCTTACTTCATAGGGTTTTTATGAAAATTACATGTAAACTTGCTTTGTTGTTGTCATTTAGTCACTCCATTGTATCAAACTCTTTTGTGACCTAGCCTACCAGGCTCCTCTGTCCATGGGACTTCCCAGGCAAGAATACTGGAGTAGGTTGCCATATCCTTCTCCAGGGAATCTTCCTAACCCAGGTATTGAACTGTTGCTGCTGCTGCTGCTAAGTCACTTCAGTCGTGTCTGACTCTGTGTGACCCCATAGATGGCAGCCCACCAGGCTCCTCTGTCCATGGGATTCTCCAGGAAGAATACTGGAATGGGTTGCCATTTCCTACTCCAGGGGATCTTCCTGACCCAGAGATTGAACCCGTCTCTCTTGTGTCTCCTGCTGCTGCTGCTGCTAAGTCACTTCAGTCGTGTCCGACTCTGTGTGACCCCATAGATGGCAGCCCACCAGGATCCCCCATCCCTGGGATTCTCCAGGCAAGAACACTGGAGTGGGTTGCCATTTCCTTCTCCAATGCATGAAAGTAAAAAGTGAAAGTGAAGTCGCTCAGTCATGTCCAACTCTTCGTAACCCCACAGACTGCAGCCTCCAGGTTCCTCCGTCCATGGGATTTTCCAGGCAAGAGTACTGGAGTGGGTTGCCATTGCCTACTCTGAGGTATTGAACTAGCACCTGCTAATTTTGATAGTCTAGTTTAGTATATTAGCAATATTTAATACCTTGTAGAGAGATGAAACTTCCAAGGAAGAAATGTGTTTTACTAAAATTAAATTTGTACAAGGAATAAAATGGTGCTTGAAAAGGCCCATACCCTGTTAGTGGAGGAGTTTTTTGGGATATTTAAGAGTTTATCCCTACATGTGTGTATTTTGTTTGTGCCAGTATTTTTGTTGCAAACATTCCCCTTGTTAAGAGAAGAGTTTGTACATTCCCTTCCTAAGAGACATGACTCTCAAAGAGATAAGATCTCTCTTTAGTATTATACTGTGAATCTTGTTTTAAACCACCACTCGTCAGGGTGGTTTCAGTCTTCAAGCTGTAAACCAATATGAGTATATGGAAAAATGAAATAAAACCAAGTTATTGATTATGTTATTCAACTGATAAATTAACTAAGATTGGGAAATGTCTATTTCAAGTTTTCTTATTATCTGTGATGATAAGAACTTCTCCTTATGGCTTATGTAAGTAATTCATATTACTTCTAGGTTTAGTCTCTAGAACAAGGAAATAAATATTGCACCTTTTCTATTTCAAAGCATATTAAAGAACACCAAAGCACTCAACCTATCTCAAATGATCATTTTGCATTCACTCTTGTATCATTAATTTTCCAGATGGAAGATAATAATCTTCTTACATATTTTTTCTTAAAGTTTTCCTCAGAGTTCATTATAGTTTTCCTATAATCTAACTGCATTTTCTTAACTTTTTTTTCTATTTAAATGGCAATTTCACATTTAAATACAAAATACATAAAGTGCTCAAATCCTGTGTATACTTCAATAAAATTTAACACAGCAAACACACACATTTAAGCAGCTTCTAGATCAAAATGTGGAAATTACTAGCGTTCTCTTAACCTATCTCTCAATCACTGCTTCAAGGTTACACTCCAGAAATTAGCAGTATTCTGATGTCTGTTATCATGATTAGTTCTTCTTCTTCTTGACCCAATACATGTGGGATTAAATAAGTACTTACTCTTTCGTGTCTCACTTTTGTGAAACATTCATGCTATTGTATTCATCAGTAATACAATATCTTATTTTGATTTATGGTATTTGATTACATGGGCATACCACCAATTTGTTTTATCTATTCTAATGCTTTTGAGCATATGAGTTATTTTCACTTGAAGGCAATTATGGATAATGTGGCCAAGTTTAGTTGCTCAGTCGTGTCTGATGCTCTGCAAGCCCATGGACTGACTGTCGCATGCCAGACTTCCCTGTCTCAACCTGAAGCTTGCTCAAACTCATGTCCATTGAGTTGATGATGCCAACCAACCATATTGTCCTCTGTTGTCACCTTCTCCTCCTGCCTTCAATCTTTCCAAGCATCAGGATCTTAAGTGAGTCAGTTCTTCATATCAGGTGGCCAAAGTATTGGAGTTTAAGCTTCAGCATCAGTCCTTCCAATGAATATTCAGGACTGATTTCCTTTAGGATGGACTGGTTGGATCTACTTGCAGTCCAAGGGACTCTCAAGAGTCTCCTCCAATACCACAGTTCAAAAGCATCAATTCTTTGGTGCTCAGCTTTCTTTATAGTCCAACTCTCACATCCATACGTGACTACTGGAAAAACCATAGCCTTTACTAGATGGACCTTTGATGGCAAAGTAATGTCTCTGCTTTTGAATATGCTGTCTAGGTTTGTCACAGCTTTTCTTCTAAGGAGCAAGCGTCTTTTAATTTTATGGCTGCAGTCACCATCTGTAGATGGTTGGATTGCATCACCGACTCAATGGACATGAGCTTGAGCAAGCTTGGGGACTTGGTGATGGACAGGGAAGCTGGGCATGCTGCAGTCTATGGGGTCGCAAAGAGTCAGACATGACTGAGCAACTGAACTGAACTGAGTCACCATCTGCAGTGATTTTGGAGCCCCCCAAAATAAAGTCACTGTCACTGTTTCCATTGTTTCCCCTTCTATTTGCCATGAAGTGATGGACTGGATGCCATGATCTTCGTTTTTTGAAAACTGAGTTTTAAGCCAACTTTTTCACTCTCCTCTTTCACTTTCATCAAGAGGCACTCAATTATATTTTGGGGATATTTGTATACATTTCTATTAGCAACTACTTATGAGCAGAGTTGCCAGATTTTGGGGCTTCTCAGGTGGCACTAGCAATGAAGAAACTGACTGCCAATACCAGAGATGTAAGAGATGCAGGTTCAATCCTTAGGTCAGGAAGATCCCCTGGAGCAGGTCATGGCAAACCACTGTAGTATTCATGCATGGAAAGTCTCATGGACAGAGGACCTTATGGTCCATAGGGTCACAAAGAGTCAGACACGACTGTAGCGACTTAACACACACACACAGTGTTCTGTTATGTTCAACTTTAGTAAACATTGTGAGTTTTCCAAAATAGTTATACCAATTTTTACTCTCATCAGAAGCATCTGGAAAAAAAAAAGGAAATAAAAGTAGAACATGAGAATTCTAGTTACTCCACATTTTACTTGCTATTGGCAGTCTCTTAATTTTTATTCTGGTTGTTATATAATAGTATCTTTTCATCTTTTGTAGTTTTAAATTTACATTTCCCTAATAACTAAACATGTTAAGTGCCTTTGCACAAGTTTATTGGAGATCAGCATACCTTCTCTGGGAAATATTTAAAGCTTTTGCCCATTTTTTAAAAATTATGTTTTTATCTTTTATTATTGATTTATGTGGGCTTCCCTGGTGGCTCAGATGATAAAGAGTCTGCCTGCGGTGTGGGAGACCAGGATTCAATCCCTGGGTTGGGAAGATCCCCTAAAGAAGGAAATGGCAACTCACTCCAGTATTCTTGCCTGGAAAATCCCATGGGTGGAGGAGCCTGGCAGGCTACAGTCCATGCGGTCACAAAGAGTCAGACAGGACTGAGTGACTTCACTTTTACTTTATTGATTTATAGGAACCCTTTGCATATTTTGGTAATAGTCTTTATTTTTTATATGCAATTCCAAAATCTTAACTGTGTCTTATCTTTTTACTCTTTTGTATTGATTTTGTTTATGAACAGAGGTTTTGGGTTTTTTGTTTTTTGAAATCCAAATAATTAATTATTCCCTTTATGGTTATGTGTCTTACTGAAAAATCTTGGGCTACCATATATCAGGAAGATGTTCTGCTGTTTTATTTTCTGGAAATCCTTATCATTTTACCTTAAAGATTGAGACCTTTAGTCTACTAGAATTCATTTTTACTTACAGTATTATATATGGGTTTCCATTACTTTTTATATGCAGACTATACCAGGTAGTAAACTTGATAGCTTTCACTTTTATTTTACATGTTGATATTCTCAGCAAGCATGTAGTTTTCTGCTGTGGTGTTGATCCTGTTCAATTAAGTAATTATGTTTCTATGATGTGAAGACTCTATTTCTATGATTATGTTTAGTTGATGTATACTTTTCTTGGTCATGCCTTGAATACTCCAGAAAAGTTTAAAAATACTTTATAGATACATTCCTATCTAAATTCTTCTTTCAAAACTCTTTCTGACCCATCAACCCATTTCTGTCTTTGTTTTATAAAGGTCTGTACTTTAGAAAAGAGATTTTCATAGTATAGATAATATAGATTTTGAGAATAATTATCTTTTCAGGGGTTTCTATTGAGGAACAGAAATGACCACATCCAAAACCTCCTTCTCAGCTGCTGATAAGATTATTTTACTGATTAACACCTTTTCCAAGTTGGATTGGAGGTGAAAGTAATTCCATTTGGCAAGGCTTCATCCCATTTGCTGACATCTTCATTAACCTCACTGATAAAGAAACCATTTCACAATACAAATTTCTCAAGGCTGGAGATTGTATCTTCACAGAGAGTCACCTAACAATACTAATTTGAAGTATGAAACATGCAGGTTCAATTGCTTCAATAATTTCATTGTGCCCTCTCCTTTTATTTTTCCTATTTAAAAGGTTGACAAAAAGAAACCAATTATTTCACATTAACTAGTAGAGTTCATATTCAAAAGGACATTTTATATATATTCAGAAAAGAGAGTGCAAAAGTAAAGCTCAAAGTGAATGAAAGTATCATCATGCATGCTTAGTTGCTCAGTTGTGTTTGACTCTGCAACCCCATGGACTGTAGCACAAAAGACTCCTCTATCTATGGAATTCTTCAGACAAGAATACTGAAGTGGTAGCCATTCCTTTCTCCAGGGGATCTTCCCGACCCAGAGATCAAACCTGGTCTCCTGCATTGCAGGCAGATTCTTTACTGTCTGAGCCGCTAGAGAAGGGAGAAACAAATGGATGAAAATCTGTGAAAAGAAAGTAATATAGTTCTGTTTGAATTTTATTAAACACAAGAAAAAAACCCTAGAGTTGAAAAAATGCATATTAGCCATTCACCCTTTCCTTTGCACATTAAGTTTTTTGTTAAATTTTTAAAATGTGGATTTTTAAGTTTCATAATCAGTTAAATATCTTTAATTAACTTTAGCTTATATGACCTACATATAAGTCATATAAGCCATTTTCTCAACTTTATAGCAATTTTTCCAGTGTCTGCTGTCTGTTCTTCAAAAGCAGCTTTTAATAGGACTTCTAGAAATAGCCAGGGATGTGCAGGTAATGATGTTGTTGTTTAATTACCCAATCATGGCCGACTCTTTGCACCCTGGACCCTTTGCACCTTGTACCATGGACTGCAGCATGCAAGGACTCACTGTCCCTCACCATCTCCCTAAGTTTGCACAAGTTCAATTCCATTGCATTGGTGGTCCTATCCATCCTCTGGTGCCCTCTTCTTCTGCTCTCAATCTTTCCCAGCATCACTGATTTTTCTAATGAGTCAGCTGTTTGCATCAGAAATCCCAAAATACTGGAGTTTCAGCTTCAGCATCAGTCCTTCCAATGAATATTCAGGGTTGATTTCCCTTAAGATTGACTGCTTTAATCTCCTTGCTGTCCAAGGGACTCTCAGGAGTCTCCTTCAGCACCACAGTTCAAAGGCATCGATTCTTCGACGCTATACCTTCTTTATGGTCCAGTTCTCACACCCATACGTGACCTCTGGGAAAACCATAGATTTGACTATATGAACCTTTGTCAGCAGAGTAATGTCTCTGCTTTTCAGCACACTGTCTAGGCTTCTAGGTTTGTCATAACTTTCCTGCCAAGAAGCAAATGTCTTCTGATTTCATGGCAAGTGATGTAGATGACCTTAAATCATAGAAAAGCATGAGATTGAGTAAAATATTTGTGAAGCAAGGGTCTTTCAGTATATATTACTTTTGTTTTTAACACTGTGTTTAACATAATTTTAAATAAATAGCTGTGTTTTAACAACTAACTGCAAGATACTTAAAATTCAGAGATTTCCATATGTCTCAAGACAATTCCCTAATAGAACTCTGTCCCTAGGAGGTTCAGCCTTAGAGGCCCTGACTGTAGGACCTTGATAGAATTTAGGATGTTGGGCAGAAAAGAATTAGAAAATGTGGCTGCAAATGAGCTTTTTGAAATATGAAAGGAGAAAGAATACATCTTTAGCTTCAGGTTTTCCATCTTAGAATAGTTGGTTCACCAGCACTCGTTTGTATTGATATAAGTTAATTTGTATACTGTGACACCTCAGGAAACATGATCATGCTTTTGTCTGAACAAAGCACGCAGAGTGCTCTGCCTGAAAAAATGTGGTTTAAATCAGAGGTTTCTAAGCATTGGCATGCATCTGAATCACCAGGAGGGCTTGGTAAAACATGGATTTCTGGACCCAGCTCCTAGTTTTCTGATTTGGTGGGTGACCTGTGGAACCTAAGAATTTACCTTTCTAATAAGTTCCCTAGTGATGTTGTTGCAGTCCTGAGGACAAAAGTTTGAAAATCACTGGTTTCAATATTTTCAGTTTCATTCTGTTACCATGAAGGGTCAATCCTGTGTTGCATAGAGAAGCTAACATGCATTTATTGTGTAGCTTCAGGTATTAACTGCAATTACCTTGTCTTCTAGTGTCTGCCTTCAGTTATACTTAATGGAGATCCTAACTGGCTAATCTTAACTATGATGGTTCCTTTTTCCATCTGCCTCTCTTTAAAAAAGAGAGACAAATATTTACTATTTGAGTGCTTATACTGCTTTCTCCCTTCTCTTTAATTCTCCTTTCTTCCTTCTTTCCTTCCCATTTTCTTCCTACCTTCTTTATTCTTGTTTCCCTTGCCTTTTACTGTTTCCCCTTTCCCTTTCTTTTCTTCAGTCTCTGCATTTCTTCCTGCTTTCACCCCTTATCCAAGCCCCTTATTTGTTCTCCACAATTATTTTTATAAATGACAGTGCCTTTTCCCACTCCAGTAGCTATCAAGATGTGTTCTGTACTTACCACAATTGGTGTCTACACTGAAGAATTATTTGTTATAGTATCCTGTAAATACTTTTATTTGTTTAAATACAGAGATACAGCTGTTCATAAGCAAAAGAATGAATGTCTCCTTAGTAAAGCTTCTGGTTAAGTAAAAGTCTAATCTTTAGTAAAGTATCTAGATTTATAAAAGGAGTAGTGAGGGTAGGGAAGGGTCAAGTCATTGTCAAGGTACTTTAAAATCCTTCAGATATTGTTAATTTTAGGGTTTTTTGGTAACTTTTAAAAATTGTTTTTTTTAATTTTTATTTTTAGATTTTAACTTAATTTTTGTCTTATATTTAAAATATTTTGGTACTACCTGTCTTAAAAACATCTGCATATTATACATATATATCAATATATGTATATATATGTACACACACATACATAATGATATACTATAAGCAAGTAGTATGCATGATTGCATGCTCAGTCACTCAGTCGTGTCTGACTCTTTGCAACCCCATGAACTACACCACGCCAGGCCTCCCTGTCCATCACCAACTCCCAGAGTCCACCCAAACCCATGTCCATTCTGTCAGTGATGCCATCCAACCATCTCATCCTCTGTCATCCCCTTCTCCTGCTCTCAATCTTTCCCAGCATCAGAGTCTTTTCAAATGAGTCAGCTCTCCGCATCAGGTGGCCAAAGTATTGGAGTTTCAGCTTCAGCATCAGTCCTTCCAGTGAATATTCAAGGATGATTTCCTTTAGGATGGATTGGTTGGATCTCCTTGCAGTCCAAGGGACTTGCAAGAGTTTTCTCCAACACCATAGTTCAAAAGCATGAATTCTTCGGCATTCAGCTTTCTTTATAGTCCAGCTTTCATACCCATACATGACTACTGGAAAAACCATAGCATTGACTAGACAGACTTTGTTGGCAAAGTGATGTCTCTGCTTTTTAATATGCTGTCTAGGTTGGTCACATCTTAGGTCCAGATAAGGTCACATTCTGAAATTCTAGTAGACATGAATTTTGGGGGCATAGGTGATAGAGAATGGTTCACACAATAGACCATCTTAACAAAATACTATTAATGATGACTAAAAAAAAGACAAGTTATAGATATCAAATATTGAAGAGCATCAGTTCAGTTCAGTTCAGTTGCTCAGTTGTGTCTGACTCTTTGCGAACCCATGAATTGCAACAAGCCAGGCCTCCCTGTCCATCATCAACTCCCGGAGTTCACCCAAACCCATGTCCATTGAGTCAGTGATGCCATCCAGCCATCTCATCCTCTGTCATCCCCTTCTCCTCCTGCCCCCAACCCCTCCCAGCATCAGAGTCTTTTCCAATGAGTCAACTCTTCGCATGAGGTGGCCAAAGTACTGGAGTTTCAGCTTTAGCATCATTCCTTCCAAAGAAATCCCAGGGCTGATCTCCTTCAGAATGGACTGGTTGGATCTCCTTGCAGTCCAAGGGACTCTCAAGAGTCTTTGCCAACACCACAGTTTGAAAGCATCAATTCTTTGGCGCTCAGTTTTCTTCACAGTCCAACTCTCACATCCATACATGACCACAGGAAAAACCATAGCCTTGACTAGACGGACCTTGTTGGCAAAGTAATGTCTCTGCTTTTGAATATGCTATCTAGGTTGGTCATAACTTTTCTTCCAAGGAGTAAGTGTCTTTTAATTTCATGGCTACAATCACCATCTGCAGTGATTTTGGAGCCCTCAAAAATAAAGTCTTCCACTGTTTCCACTGTTTACCCATCTATTTCCCATGAAGAGATGGAACCGGATGCCATGATCCTCGTTTTCTGAATGTTGAGCTTTAAGCCAACTTATTCACTCTCCTTTTTCACTTTCATCAAGAGGCTTTTTAGTTCCTCTTCACTTTCTGCCATAAGGGTGGTGTCATCTGCATATCTGAGGTTATTGATATTTCCATGTGTAAAGTAGATTGCTAGTGCGAAGCTGCTGTGTAGCACAGGGAGCTCGGATTGGTGCTCCGTGTCGACCTAGTGGGGTGTGATGGGAGGATGGGAGAGAGGTTCCGGGGGGGGTATACATATATATATATATATGTATATATATATATATATATATATATGGCTGGTTCATGATGTTATACAGCATTGTAAAGCAACTATATTCCGATAAAAGTGTTAATAATTTTTTCCAAGGATGCAAGATAAAAATTAAAGATGTCTAAATGAGTTTAGAATTTATGTTGTTGATAATTTAAAGGTAAAATATCATAATTATATTGTCACAAAGTCTTTCAGACTTGCATCCCTGGGTATGGCTCCAGAACATATAGGGGAAGCCTCTTGGTGTGAGTTTTATTCCTCCTTATTATTATAAAATAAATTCCAAGATAGTGTCTGAGGTATCAATGATTTGGTGATCCTGATGGAGAAAAATAATACTTTATAAAATAACAAGTTTTAGAAATTATTTTAAACCATGGCATTTCTACAAAGGTCAGTAGCAAGCTCCTTAGTACCTAAGTGATTGTGCATTTCTGTGTGTGTGTGTGTGTGTGTGTGTGTGTGTTTAGCTTTGGTGGTGAAGGGGTAGGGAGTTACTTTTTATCTAATGTGTGTCTACTCAGTATGATAGTAGGATGTTAAGAAAGGGAAACATGCACTTTCATCATAAAGCAGTTTTAATTTAATTCTTATGGGAAATATACCTTTCATTTGGCTGTAATAAAAGTAAAGGCTGAAATTTAGGTTAAATATGTATCTGTCTTGTAATTAAATAAAAGACTTAAGATGTTTTTTCCATGGGTAGAAATAGATTTGCCATATAAAACTGATATGTTTTAGATGGCAGTTCTATTTGGAAACTTCCATTCATAGAATTAAAAAATCAACTTTCATTGTCTTCCACAAATAAATATGCTATTGTCACTTTAATTTGAAGATTATAACCCAATGGGACTCCTCATTTTTAAGTACATATAGAATTCCTTTTCCTATTATCTTTATTGTCCATCCTGCTCTTTTAGGTTTAAAGTTTGTGTGACCATATATTAGAGGTAAAAGGATAGTCTCTTAGAACTTGTGTCCAGTCTTTTAATTTGCTGATTGAGAAATGTAAGGTGATAGTCATTTTACTTGTACCAAGTCATAGATAATCAGTACTTCAGCCAAAATTAGAATCTAGGTTTTCTGATTACTAGTCCAGTGGACTTTCCATTGACTCAAACTACCATAGCAAAAGGCTGCTGTTGACTTATTACCTCTTTACTTCCTTTTGGTCTTCATTACTACTTCCTTGCTAAAATATTCTTCAAGTCCTTATGACTCAGTTTTCCTGTATGTGCAGATACCTGTTGACTGTACACATCCATTTAGAGTTTCTTATAAAATAGACATTGTGAGGTAAAACATTGCATGAAACTTGACTGAAGAGAGCCTCAGGACTTCTTACTGAGGAATAATTTGTAATAATTGATAGATAGGTTTTTGGAGAACATGTTCATCAACTTTTTATTAGGTGATTATAGTGTCTTTCTTTGATCTTGCTGATAATTTTTGTGTAAAAATTTTAAAAAATTACATATGTCTAATTGTGTATCTTTTCATTATAAAAACTGAAATATGCATTATCATATTACCACCTTGAGTATACATAAGCAAATTAATATACATATATAATGATCTAGCCTAACCCCTTTTGTTTCTTTTTCTGGTTCTTCATTGACTTTTAACTAATTGTATCACCTGTGTTTAGCATATTTATTTTATTTATTTGGTATGATCTATTTATTAATTTTTTAATAAAGTTATATGAATATATAACTTTACAAATAAAATATTAAGCTTATCAGTCCTTTTATTAGCAGGCTTTTTCATCTTTAGTTAATAAATAATTTTCTTTAAAATGCTAAAATTATTGCTTTAATTTTTATTTTTTAAAATGTGGCATCTTTACAGATTTCTAGAGAAGATTGTGACATGAGCATATTTTTGGCTGTTTTTTCTAAACTAGTTGAAATGATTAAGGCAAAGTAAAGAAGAGGGCAAGTCTACATCAGCATTGAGAGCAAGTGAAGGATGTTAAATACATGTCAAGAACTCTAAGGAAGCAATAGGTGCTCAAGAGAAACACAGAAAATCTTGACTTTTAGAGGTACTCTAGATGAGAAGATTAAGGTTTGAATCAGAAAGGGAGAAGTTCTAATGAAGCAGAGAATACACCTCTTAATGGATCCTGTTCAATGGAATTGGTTTAGAGTTACTGCAGGGGCCTGTATTTTCTTTGAGTAATGATTATATAGTTGACTTTTTTTATTTGAGTTTTACTTAGTGTTTTCTATATGTTTCAACTGTAAGCATATGGTATTTTATAATTAGGAAATTTTATACCAGTTATATAAAACAATGATGGTGACCATTCCTTGGTTTTTTGAGTTTGTTTAAATTCTATGAGATGCATTAAGTTGAAATTTACTCTGAAGAAAAATGATACAGATTACCTAACATTTTTTCATATTTACTAGGTCAAGAGTTAAAACAATAGAATTGTTTTCTGGTCTAGCTACTCTCCTATTGATGTTGATCTCAGATCTAGCAGATGTAAAAAAAGGTGTATAAATTACATCTTCATGAATCTGGTACATTAGGCAAGAGTATCAGTCAACACTGTCAACTTATTGAAATTTTTGAGGAACATTTTAACACTTTGATGATAAAGAAAACCCATAGAGACATAAATGTGAAAGGACTAAATTTATGATTGATCCTATAGTATATAAATTCCAAATCTGAGGGCCTTAGGTTTAAACTTAAATTTTTCACTATAGAGGCAAAATTTCCACTCTTTTATGGGAAACATAATAAGATTGTTTCCAACTTTATTACACCCATACACAGGATCTCCCCATGTTAAAATAATGCAGCCTAGACTATAGTATACATTATTGTCAGCAGTACTGAGGTGTGGCTGGAAAAGATAACAGTGGATTCTCAGAGGATTAAAACAAAGTAGAGTGATAGTATATATTTTCACATGAGCTCTGAAAAGGTGAAGTGCATAATATGAAAAGTATAAGGATGGGAGAAATTTTTTAGATGAAAAAGATCTTTGAAATAAAAGATTAATATTCCCAAAAGATTTTAGCATAAAAAAAAATTCCCATCAAAATAGGAAATGTGAACCTCTATGGAAAAAGAAAACAATCTCTTTAATTCTGCTTTCAGTTACTTTTCCTGGAGAAGGAAATGGCAACCCACTCCAGTACTCTTGCCTGGAGAATCCCATGGATGGAGGAGCCTTGTGGGCTACAGTCCATGGGGTGGCAAAGAGTTGGACACGGCTGAGCGACTTCACTTTCACTTTCAGTTACTTTTGGTCACACCTTATTTCAAACAAATTAATACATAATAAGATAAATGTTCCTCAGTCCCCAACAGTTATTATAAAATATGATCTACAGATTCAAGATTAAAATTGGCTCAGTTTAGGACACAGTTGAGTTTTTAGAGAGAGTAAGTCTAAAAACCCAGTTTGTGATTCGTTCTCTCCTGTTCATTAGATATTTAATTCTGTATAACTAAAATTGAGATAATTTATGTGAAAGGACTTTGAAAAATTCAGAGTGCAATATAAATGGTTGTTATAATATTGTTACATGATAATACAAACAGATACATTTTAACAAGTTTGTCATAAAAAAAAGTGAGGAATAGTAAGCCTTTTGAAAGACAGTTAAATTAAGTTGATAGAATATACTGGATAATACATATGTTTGCACATATTTGCAGAATAGTTTTTAATATGCAGAAACTTAATTTTGGATAAATCTGTATGCTTGAAAATACTGATGCTGTTAACCTAGATTCTAAAAATCTTATCAAATCCTAAATTATGACAGAAAAATCTAATGCGCAAATTGATGAAGAAGTGTTTAATAATGTTTAACAATAATTATCATAAGAACAAACCATCAGTTTTCTTTCTAAAACACTATTCTGCAGGAATCACTTATAGCCAGTTATTCACCAGGCTTTGTAGTTTAGAAAGAAGAAAGCCAGCAGGACACTGATACAATTATTTGACTGTTTTAATGATAACCAAATAATACGTTCTAGTACCAAGTCCTCTTTTGAAATTGATTGTGCTCTTTTGTCCACAGACACATCATAAAGGTGCTATATTTCATACTTTCTTAAGGTACATAAGGCTTGATCATCATTTCTTGTCACTTACAAAGTCATAAACACGAACCCAGAGGTATAAGGACCTTGCTGAAGGTTTCTCAACTCATCAGTCCTAAGTCAAGACTCCTAATTCTCAGGCTGGTGCAGTTTCCATTGCACTATGGAGTGTGTTATGAATGGAGCGATAGCTGACTGGACTAGCACTGCAGAGTTGGGACAACCTGGTGATTCTTTTTGATGTTGGCAGCACTGCCCTAGGAATAGGGAAGGGAGCTCCCATCGAATCCTGAAAAGATAACCAAGTCTTCTGAATGCCTTACTGTCCAGAATTTATATTGCAGGCCCCATGTAGGAGTCTGTGTTGCTCCAAGGTATATAAGGGTGCAGGAAGAAAATTTTTGAACTTCTATTAACTAAAATATGAAAGCTAGACGTTACTAATAAGTAATATACAAGCAGATATCATCCAATTAAAGTGAGTAAATATGTATTTGGGGTTCATGCTCAACATTATTTTACTTTTAGAAGTACACAATAAAAACATGTGGAGATCATCTAAATTGCTAAAATTGATGAATACATTATTTACATTAATGCAATTTGGAGGCCCAGAGTAAATTTTTAGAATGCTTTTTTAATTATGTTATCAAATTATGAGTGAATCATACACTGAAATCCCCATTAATTAATTCAAGTTCATTACTTTAAATGTTTATTGAGTGATTATTATGTGCCAAATACTGTGGTGAATGCTAGGAATACAGCAGTGAAGGAGTGTAATTCCTACCTTCATGAACCTTATTATTTATTTATGAAAAGCTGGAGGTTTAGAAACCAGACAGGATTTGAGAGATTATCAGTTTAGTTCAGTTCAGTTCAGTTCAGTCGCTCAGTGGTGTCCAACTCTTTGGACCCCATGAGTCTCAGCACGCCAGGCCTCCCTGTCCATCAGTAATACCCAGAGTTCACTCAGACTCATGTCCATCGAGTCGGTGATGCCATCCAGCCATTTCATCCTCTGTTGTCCCCTTCTCCTCCTGCCCCCAATCCCTCCCAGCATCAGAGTCTTTTCCAATGAGTCAACTCTTTGCATGAGGTGGCCAATGTAGTGGAGTTTCAGCTTTAGCATCATTCCTTCCAAAGAAATCCCAGGGCTGATCTCCTTCAGAATGGACTGGTTGGAGCTCCTTGCAGTCCAAGGGACTCTCAAGAGTCTTCTCCAACACCACAGTTCAAAAGTATCAATTCTTTGGTGCAAAGCTTTCTTCACAGTCCAACTTTCACATCCACATATGACCACTGGAAAAACCATAGCCTTGACTAGACAGATCTTTGTTGGCAAAGTAATGTCTCTGCTTTTGAATATGGTGTCAAGGTTGGTCATAACTTTTCTTCCAATGAGTAAGTGTCTTTTAATTTCATGGCTGCAGTCACCATCTGTAGTGACTTTGGAGCCCCCTCAAAAAATAAAGTCTGACACTATTTCCACTGTTTCCCCATCTATTTCTCATGAAGTGGTGGGACCAGATGCCATGATCTTCATTTTCTGAATGTTGAGCTTTAAGCCAACTTTTCACTCTCCTCTTTCACTTTCATCAAGCGGTTTTTTAGTTCCTCTTCATTTTCTGCCATAAGGGTGGTGTCATCTGCATATCTGAGGTTATTGATATTTCTCCTGGCAATCTTGACTCCAGCTTGTGCTTCTTCCAGCCCAGCGTTTCTCATGATGTACTCTGCATATAAGTTAAATAAACAGGGTTGTAAATATGTAAATATACAGCCTTGAGGTACTCCTTTTCCTATTTGGAACCAGTCTGTTGTTCCATGTCCAGTTCTAACTGTTGCTTCCTGACCTGCATACAAATTTCTCAAGAGGCAGGTCAGGTGGTCTGGTATTCCCATCTCTTTCAGAATTTTCCACAGTTTATTGTGATCCACACAGTCAAAGGCTTTGGCATAGTGAATAAAGCAGAAATAGATGTTTTTCTGGAACTCTCTTGCTTTTTCCATGATCCAGTGGATGTTGGCAATTTGATCTCTAGTTCCTCTGCCTTTTCTAAAACCAGCTGGAACATCTGGAAGTTCATGGTTCACGTATTGTTGAAGCCTGGCTTGGCGAATTTTGAGCATTACTTTACTAGCCTGTGAGATGAGTGCAATTGTGCGGTAGTTTGAGCATTCTTTGGCATTGCCTTTCTTTGGGATTGGAAGGAAAACTGACCTTTTCCAGTCCTGTGGCCACTGCTGAGTTTTCCAAATGAGCTGGCATATTGAGTGCAGCACTTTCACAGCATCATCTTCCAGGATTTGAAATAGCTCAACTGGAATTCCATCACCTCCACTAGCTTTGTTCATAGAGATGCTTTCTAGGACCCACTTCACTTCACATTCCAGGATGTCTGGCTCTAGGTGAGTGATCACACCATTATGATTATCTTGGTTGTGAAGATCTTTTTTGTACAGTTCTTCTGTGTATTCCTGCCACCTCTTCTTAATATCTTCTGCTTCTGTTAGGTCCATACCATTTCTGTCCTTTATCAAGCCCATCTTTGCATGAAATATTCCCTTGGTATCTCTAATTTTTTTGAAGAAATCTCTAGTCTTTCCCATTCTGTTGTTTTCCCCTATTTCTTTGCATTGATTGCTGAGGAAGGATCTTACCTCTCCTTCCTATTCTTTGGAACTCTGCATTCAGATGCTTATATCTTTCCTTTTCTCCTTTGCTTTTCACTTCTCTTCTTTTCACAGCTATTTTGTAAGGCCTCCTCAGACAGCCATTTTGCTTTTTTGCATTTATTTTCCATGGGGATGATCTTGATCCCTGTCTCCTGTACAAAGTCATGAACCTCCGTCGATAGTTCATCAGGCACTCTATCTATCAGATCTAGTCCCTTAAATCTATTTCTCACTTCCACTGTATAATCATAAGGGATTTGATTTAGGTCATACCTGAATGGTCTAATGGTTTTCCCTACTTTCTTCAATTTAAGTCTGAATTTGGCAATAAAGACTTCATGATCTGAGCCACAGTCAGCTTCTGGTCTTGTTTTTGTTGACTGTATAGAGCTTCTCTATCTTTGGCTGCAAAGAATGTAATCAGTCTGATTTCGGTGTTGACCATCTGGTGATGTCCATGTGTAGAGTCTTCTCTTGTGTTGTTGGAAGAGGGTGTTTGCTATGACCAGTGCATTTTCCTGGCAAAACTCTATTAGTCTTTGCCCTGCTTCATTCCTTATTCCAAGGTCAAATTTGCCTGTTACTCCAGGTGTTTCTTGACTTCCTACTTTTGCATTCCAGTCCCCTATAATGAAAAGGACATCTTTTTTGGGTGTTAGTTCTAAAAGGTCTTGTAGGTCTTCATAGAACCATTGAACTGCAGCTTCTTCAGCATTACTGGTTGGGGCATAGACTTGGATTATTGTGATATTGAATGGTTTGCCTTGGAAATGAACAGAGATCGTTCTGTCATTTTTGAGATTGCATCCAAGTACTGCATTTTGGACTCTTTTGTTGACCATGATGGCTACTCCATTTCTTCTGAGGGATTCCTGTCTGCAGTAGTAGATATAATGGTCATCTGAGTTAAAGTCACCCATTCCAGTCCATTTTAGTTCGCTGATTCCTAGAATGTTGATGTTCACTCTTGCCATCTCCTGATTGACCACTTTCAATTTGCCTTGATTCATGGATCTGACATTCCATGTTCCTATGCAATATTGCTCTTTACAGCATCAGACCTTGCTTCTATCACCAGTCACATCCACAGCTGGGTATTATTTTTGCTTTGGCTCCATCCCTTCATTTTTTTGTGGAGTTATTTCTCCACTGATCTCCAGTAGCATATTGGGTGCCTACTCACCTGGGGTGTTCCTCTTTCAGTATCCTATCATTTTGCCTTTTCATACTGTTCATGGGGTTCTCAAGGCCAGAATACTGAAGTGGTTTTCCATTCCCTTCTCCAGTGAACCACATTCTGTCAGATCTCTCCACAATGACCCTCCCGTCTTGGGTTGCCCCACAGGCATGGCTTAGTTTCATTGAGTTAAACAAGGCTGTGGTCATAGTGTGATTAGATTGACTAGTTTTCTGTGAGTATGGTTTCATTGTGTCTGCCCTCTGATGCTCTCTTGCACACCTACCATCTTACTTGAGATATAGAAGCAATTAATCCCCTATTTTATAGATAGAATCAGACTTAGGGAGGTTAGAGGTCTTATATGTGTTTAGTTTAAGGGATTTTGGTTTGTAGAATTCTCATAAATTTCCATCTTCTTCCTCCTGCTACTCCTTTCCTCAACCATCAAGTGTATGTTGGGCATTTTCTACCCCTGTTTTACTCAGCTGAATTCCTAGCGCTTTTGCTGATATTGACCACCATAGACCTGCTTTCTAACAACACAATTCCTCTCACTTCTCTGTGATTACACTCGTTCTCAAACTTTATTATTGGGAAGAAAGTATCTAACAAAAATGATCTATATTTTAAATGTTTATGGCAATCTACTTAAACTAGATTATAACTCAACAGAATTCTCATTTATTGAGTACTTAGTAAGTTTGAGACTGTTCTTCAAAGGGGATGATTCCTGAAGTCCCTACACTGTGGTTAGTGCAAAACTGTTTACAGTCTTGGTGGTCAATAAATGTTGATTAAATGGATGAATAACCTTCCAGTGTGTATCCAGATCTTGTGAAAAGTAATCTACTTGTGTGGAAATAGAATGACACTTGAATTCATAGATTGATTTTAATCTTATTTTTCTTCTTATTTTCTAGTGACCTTGCTTAGTTATTTAACTTTACTAAGCCACAGTCTCTATTTAAAGTGAGACAGTATCTCACTTTGAGTTACAAGTAATGTTAGTATTGCAACTAATGTAGGTAAAGTGCCTTGGATATTGCATATAGTAGGCACTCATTGATTTAAAAAATAGTTAAAACAGGAATAAATCTTTTAAAAGAATTGTACTCAATGTCAAACTTATGAGAAACATTGACTAAGCTAAGTTTTTCTCAATATGGGGAAGAAGAACATTGGTGTATGGACTATTGACTGGACTATTGATAGATGTGAAACCTATAAGAATCATGAAGTGTGAAACTTTTTAAAAATAAAACTTACTTTATGTGGTTTTGGCTTCCTAAGACAGAAGAAATAAGGATAAATTCAGCACAATCTTCTTCACGATGATAAACAAGAGGAAGGGTATTTTATTTAGATTGATGCCAGGGCTCCCCACGAGTTAACTCCATAGTCTTTGTCACGAGAATATTCAGTGGTCATGAATACATACACAGACATAATGGGTGTGATGCCAGGTTAAAAAGTTATCAATAATATCTTAATTTTTCTAGAAAAATATTATGTTAATATTTATGAAACTTTAATCCCCAAAGTTGTATATTTCTCCAGTAAAAATCAAGTTCTTGGAAAGATATTGATGCAGCTCATAGACTTAAAGAATAATTTGAAAGCCCAACCTCTAGAAGCCCGGGGACCAGGGAGTTTTTGGAGGTCCAAGTAACAGCAACTAAAAGTTGACCTCTTTGAGGTGTCATCCTCAAATCGATCATTTCAAGAGATGATTGGTCAGGGCACCTTGACTAACAGTCCTGCCAAGTTTACATGAGGTGTGGAATGAGCAGTTACTCAAAGCAAATTTGAGAATTCTCAAATATGTTTAGAAGTATGTTTAAAAAAATTCTATGAACCAACTTAGTGTTATAAATATGTTTACTTTAAATTGAAATATATGACTTTACTAGTCATACAGCTAATATGAAGCTATGGTATAAAATTTGGTGTTAGTTGGGGTACTCTTAAAAAGCAGATACTTAGATGTGATGAGACATGAAAAAGATTAATGAGGCAAAACAGATATGAAGGACAAAGGAGAAGAGAGCTATAGTAAGAGGGAGAGACTTCAGAACAATTAGGTAAGAAGATTTTGATTTTAGAGTAATTTTTAGGGGGAAAAAAAAAAAAAAAACTTAGCCAGGCTGTTAAGAACTTCTCTAACCAAAATTGTTTAAGAAGTACTAAATAATTACCTGTTAGAGGAGATGTTACTAGAGCCACGGTGGTTGCTCAGTCCTTGGCTCTGAGTGATCTGAGGAAAGCATGACCTGTGTGTGAATGAATCTACTTGTCTATCCAGAAGGTGGCATCTGAGGTGACCATTTGACCATGCTTCCTGTACCAGCAGGTCTGAGCAACACATTTCCATGGTTGCTACAATTACACAGGGAAAAACAAATTCTTTTCCTATAATTCCCCAGTTTCCTAGTCACTCAGTTTTCTTCCACACCATCTGTTTTCCCCAAATAAATGGTGCCTCACTATATACGGAATTTTTGTTCCTTAATCTGTCTTGCAGATCTTTCCATATCGTTTCATTAGAGATACTTTATTCTTTTTACCTGTTAATAATTCCATTGGGTGAGAAGTGTAAATGCACCATTCCTCCTTTGATAACTTTTTAGGTTATCATTTATTTATTTTAATTTTTTTAAGTAATTTATTTAATTAGAGGCTAATTACTTTGCAATATTGTGGTAGTTAGGTTATCTGTTTAAATGTCTGGGTGTCTGACCAATGCCAAATAAATTTGATTCTATTTTCTTTTATATACATTTGTGGATAAATCCTAGAAATAGGATTACAGTCACAAGTTTTAATTTCTTTTAAAATTAGTCACTTTATTTAGAGATAATTTTAGGTCTAAAATTTTAGAGATAATTTTAGGTCCCCATGTAGTTCTAAGAAATAATACAGAGGTTTACCCAGTTTCCAACAGGAATAACTTGTAAGCCTATAGTAATTGCAATATAGCAATTGGGATATTTAAGTTGTAAAATCACCTATTAACTATCTTATAAAGATTTTCTCCAGTGGCACTCATTTGTGTGTCTGTGTATTTGTATGTATAGGGATATATGTTTCTGTGCAGTGTATTTAGTTTTATGCAGTTTTATTATTAGTATAGGTTTATGTATACATTAGGATAGTCAAGATACTATAAATAGTTCCTTGACCATAGGAAACCGTTGTGTTGCCCTTTAATAGGCACTGTCACTTCTCTTTCATTATCCTACCCTAACACATGGCAATTACTAATCTGATCTGTTTCTAAAATTTTGTCATTTCTAGTATGTTCAGTCTTGGAACTGACTATTTTCATCAGAAAAATTCTCTTGAAATTTATCATAGGTCATGGTGTATATCAGCAGCTGATTTTTTTATTTATCATTGCTGAAGAGTATCACATAGTATAGATGTGCCAGCTTGTTTAACTGTTCAACCACTGAGAGACATTTGGGTGGTTTATAGCATTTGGCTATTATAATAAAGCCTCTATGAACTTTCATGTATAGGATTTTGTGTGAAAAGTCTGTCCTCTATTGGATTGCTTTATATCCTTGTCAAAATTTAGTTGATGATATTTCTTTAGGTCTTCTTCTGGGTTCTCTTATCTGTCTCATTTATCTAAGTATTTATCCTTCTGTGAAAGTCAGATTTTCTTGATTACTATAGATATATAATAAGTCTTAATACTGGTTCATAAGTCATTCTTAAGATTATATAGTACATTTATGACTGTAAAGTTCATTTGTCTCAACTTTCTTTCTAGAACCTAGGGTCTTCTAAAAAATTAAGCCATACTTTTCAATGTAGATTTATTGGCACCAATATCTGGTATCTTTTAATTCATGTTGATTTCTAGTTATAATATGACTTGGTCAAAAAAAAGTTGAAGGAATGAAGTAAGAAAATAAGTAAAGGAAAATGAAGCAAATTAGAAAGGAGGGGAAAAGAAGGGAAGGAAAATAAATTTATTTTTTCAAATAGAATTTTACCCTAGTACCTCAGCGCTGTTGCACAGAGAATTCACAACTATTCTGTTGTAGTGACGATTGCTATGCCTTTTTGGAAAAAGCCTGGGAATAGTTATTTTGAATTTAATGGCAGGGGGCATGCTATTTTTTTACCTAGAACTAAAATATTTTTATTTTCAAAGTTCCTTTTCAGGATCAAAGTTTACTGTAATAGAAGTTTCACTAGGATTTAAAGTAGGTCCTGTACTCAGTTGAACTTTGCAAGGAAGCTAATCAATGATGGTGGGATATCTATGGACTATTTATGGTTATATTTGTGATTTTTTTCCTGAAGAACTGCTTGGAAAATGAGGTTTATTTTTATAATTTATTGTATTTTTCCTTTGAAAGCATATTTTGTTTATGAGTCCAGGACTGTAAAAATAAAACCATTTGATTACTCTGTAGTGTTTATGATGTTCTATATAGCTCAATAAATTCAACAAATGCAACATTGATGAGAAAGAGAAAATGTGTTTTTGTTTATTTAATTTGAAAGGTATAGATGTAGCCATAAAATTCATCTTAATTTCAGAAAAAATACATTAAATCATTCCATTTGTTTACTTGGTGGGGATAAGGGAAAGAGAGGCAGTGAGAAATTAGCAAACTTCCTTACAAAATCAGAAAACATTGAATAAAGGTTTCATTTTCATATTAGATGTGAGAATAAACAAATGTTATTTCAAGAATCATCCTTACAGAAGTCCTATGATGTTATAAATTTTTTTCATGGATAAATTTTTACCCATTTTAATTAATTAGCTAATTGTCCCCTTGGAGCCATAAGAATATGAAGTTAACTTTTAAAAAGTAACTGAATCACATGAAGCAAAAGAGATAAGTAATTGTACAACTGTTAATATGAGGCAAATTGTTAGTCAATATAGTGTGAAGAATTTTGAGAACATTATTGTAATGAATTGAAAAATGACAAATTATAATTTCAGTCAGCATTCTGCATCCACAGATATGGAGACTGGACAGCACTAGACATAGTACATAAGGAACTTGAGTATCCATGTATTTGGGTATCCGTAGAAGTTGGGTATGGTGGGTTTTGATATCCTGGAGCCAATCTCCCATGGATACCAAAGGATGACTGTACATTCCAAAGTATTTCTGAATTGACTGAAAGGTTTTAAATAGCTCAATAGCTATTTTTGCTCTCAGAGGTAATCTTTGGTACTGCAAAGCATTAAGGATGAAGGAATTGCTGTTTTACTAAATGATAGAACATCTCTGATATAGTATAGACTAGAGAAATTGAAAACTTTTGTAGATAAATTCTGAACAACTATACGAGACATTGGGCTTCCCTGGAGGCTCAGATGGTAGAGTCCGCCTGAAATGTGGGACACCTGGGTTCGATCCCTGGGTTTGGAAGATCCTCTAGAGAAGGTAACAGCTACCTACTCCAGTTTTCTGGCCTGGAAAATTCTATGGACAGAGGAGCCTGCAGGCTATAGTCCATGGGGGGCAAAGAGTTGGACGCGACTGAGTGACTTTCACTCACGCATACCAGCCATAGAGGTCTCCCTGCTCACAGAAATCAGACAAAAGGATAATGAAGAAATAGATTTTGGGAGGAAGAGTTTAAAAGATGGTAGAGGTATATTTTCTAGATTTATCATTTGTTAGTTATGGAAAAAGTCTTTAGGACTATCCTGTCTCCTAATTTTTACTGTATTTTCATTTTTGATTATTTGTTTTCTTCTCTGCTAAATCATTCGTTTGTTAAAGGCAATAACTTATCTGTCTACCCTGGAATAGGTTTTAGTGTGCTGAAAATAGTTACTAAATTTTTTTTTCTGGGATATAAGTTATTCTAGACTTGTATAAAAGGCATATTGTAAAGTAATTAACCTACAATTAGAATAAATTAATTAATTTTAAAAAGGCATATCTTCAAATATACAAAATTAAACCATGATTAAGAGAGAAAATTTCTAATTTCCAGCTTGACAGAATGTATGTAACTTGTCAGTGCATTGAAAATTAGTATGATGTTGTGATGGAGGTAAGCTTTCTGGTTTTGAAATATAGTTGGTTTTGAATCCCAACTATATTCCTTAAAAAAAACTTTTTTATATCTGTTTTCTCATGTACATCCTGTTGATTCAAACTGTAAGATAATGAGTCAAACATACTGTCAAATTTTACACAGCGGGGACCTGCTTATGTTGAGTTGTTCTGTCACAGTCTAAATTGGTGACCACCATGTTTTGGGATATTCATGAATTGTACATAATTAATGGGCTTTCCTGGTGGCTCAGACAGTAAAGAATCCACCTGCAATGTGGGAGACCTGGGTTCAATCCCTGGATTGGGAAGATCCCCTGGAGGAGGGCCTGGCAACCTACTCCAGTATTCTTGCCTGGAGAATCCCCATGGACAAAGGAGCCTGGCCAACTACAGTCCATGGGGTCGCTGATTCAAACTGTAAGATAATGAGTTAAGCACACTGTCAAATTTTACACAGTGGAGACCTGCTTATGTTGAGTTGTTCTATCACAATCTAAATTGGTGACCACCATGTTTTGGGATATTTCATGAATTGTACATAATTAATGAGCTAACTACTATGTACTACTTATACAGTACTTTCACACCAAAATTCTACAATCAGAATATTTTCATGAGCTAAGAATTAAAATTAAGTTGTAGATGTATTCATTATTTGTGGGCTTATATTTCAAAAATTAATACATCTCAATAACCACATGTCAAAATATGCTAGAAAATTCCCAAATACTATCCAGTAGTGTAGCTAGCCATAGCCTTGATACCAAAGACTAGTGTTTGTTAATAGAAGAATTTTAGGATCATTTGAGTTTGTGTTATTTAAATAATTCTTATCCTAGTGCTGGTCAAATGCTTATATTCTGCTCAGGCAACAAAATTTCATGCAAAAGAAATCAGTAGAGCCTTGTGCAATTAGAACTTTTATTGACATCAGTTGCACAAATGAGGCTTCAGTAGAATCCTTTGTTCTTCTCAGTAGAATTCTTTGTTCTTTTTCCCTTTGTTCATTCATAAGGTGAGACAGGATATGTTGTGCTACGTTACCAAAGCTTGTCCTCATAAAATGTATATACAGCTTGATGAGTCAACTGATGTTGATGATCTGTTAGGTTACTAATATGTGTGAAGTAAGTAAAGAAGAAAATGATCACAGAGCAGTTATTGTGCTTTGAAAAAAAAATGTGATTAATGTAAAAGGAATCAATGTGTTCAATCATATCACAGACTTCTTTAGGAAGCCTAGCTC
Organism: Bubalus bubalis; assembly: GCF_019923935.1. Classification (NCBI taxonomy): domain Eukaryota; kingdom Metazoa; phylum Chordata; class Mammalia; order Artiodactyla; family Bovidae; genus Bubalus; species Bubalus bubalis. The sequence continues at coordinate 81,868,735 of NC_059159.1, read as the reverse complement.
ACCAGGGCTCCTTTTTGTTGCCTACAAAAAAGCAATTGGAATTTTTTTTATATGTCGGTGGGAGGAAAGAATCTTGATCATACAATGCATGTTGTACCTTCATGCACTTGCTACTTAGACTTTGAATGAATTTAAAGTATAGATTTTTCTCGGATGTTATGAACACTAAATAACATCATAGGTATACTCTGAACTTTTGCCTTCTTGGAGGTTTTATTGAAGAAGTAGATACCAAGCAAATTATCCTTTGACAAACAAATGAAGGTGGCTCTCCTGGGCTGATTTAGTTACTACAATTTTTTAGAAAGTGGTAAAAATTACATTTTAGCTTATATAACATAGCAAAAAAGAAAACTAATCTTTCTTCCAGAAGACGTAACTTTTTCATAGGTGAGGTCAATAAATATTATATGGATAAGCAGGAAGAAAATATTAGAATATAAAGATATGTTGTGTTTTAAAAGAACTGTATGTTTTGACAAAACATTCTAAAAATATATTTTAACTAAATTTTTATTTTGTGAAGGAGCATTTGTTTTAGAAAATAAAGGATGGATGCAGTAATTGGTGTGATAGTATTGGATCCATTTCATTTGAATTTTGTCAGTGATGACAATTTGATACACTAGTCTGTCCCAGAACCTGAATAATGTAAGTTAGTGAAACTTGAGTATTTGGTTTGTTTAGTTAGCTCCATTTGTATAAGCAGCAAAGTGACTACATAGGAAACTGGAATATTCTATTTTAGAGTGTAGATGTGTAAATTACTATTCCTAAAGGTATCTCAGAATATAGCATACTCCACTCAACTATCCAGAATGTCAAAAAGTTCAGTATTTTCTGTCTCTTAAGATGTCAAGCCTAATTTTTCCTCACATTCAAAAGGCAAGTACTGTTTGCCACTGAAACTCAAACTGTTCAGATAGATCTTCAGTTCATTCAATCTCTTGCCATTTTTGCTACCACTTTCATCTCACGCATAAAGAAATTAACAGCACTGTTAATTTTGTCCCAGGAGTAATGCTGAGTTGTGAAAATCTTTCTGTAAGCTTAAACACAGATAAGTCTCCTTGAGAGGCAGACAAAACACTGAAAGTTCCAAGTACTCATTACACTGCCAGAGGATCACGTCCTGGCATTGGTGGTGGGGCTGAGCTGCTTGTTTTTATCCCACCCATTTTGGGGACTGAAAATTCTATTTCAGGCTGCTGCTGCTGCTGCTGCTAAGTCACTTCAGTCCTGTCCGACTCTGTACGACCGCATAGACGGCAGCCCACCAGGCTCCCCCGTCCCTGGGATTCTCCAGGCAAGAACACTAGAGTGGGTTGCCATTTCCTTCTCCAATGCATGAAAGTGAAAAGTGAAAGTGAAGTCGCTCAGTCATGTCCGACTCTTAGCGACCCCGTGGACTGCAGCCTACCAGGCTCCTCCATCCATGGGATTTTCCAGGCAAGAGAACTGGAATGGGGTGCCATTGCCTTCTCCGATTTCAGGCTACCCTGAACCTATTCAGGCTCTGGGAAGGAACTCCTGTCCCAAACCCACTTGGTTCTTTTGTCAACTGCTTTGCCAAATTGTCCGGAATTCCTTAAGTGGCAGCACATTAGATTCAGCCATATGAAGACTTGATTAAGGAGAAGGCATATGTCTTGGTAGGATGTGGCTGAGCACAATTCAGAGTCTGCAATTTTGCAGACATGAAAAGATCTTTCACCACTAGACTTGATGCAGGATCAACTAATGATTGTTTCACTTCTTACCTCCATGGTTATTTTTCATGTTTCACTTTTACTTGTCTTTGTGTTGAGATTACCTGCTTGCAATCTGAGAAATGTTAATAATTTAGAATCTTTGGGATGATAGATTGGGTTCCTGTCTATTCCTTCTCAAAAGTCCTCTGGGCTCCTTAGTCAAACCAGTTTCCTCTTTTTCAGGAAAATTTAAGAAATGCTAATCAGTACTTTTCTCGAGGGTTCAGGATGGGGAACACATGTATACCTGTGGCGGATTCATTTTGATATTTGGCAAAACTAATACAATTATGTAAAGTTTAAAAAAAAAAGACAAAAAGAGAATTCTGCATTATTGAACAAAATACTATTTGTATTTGACATGGGAGAATCATCACTATTATACATCAATACAAAAACTAACAACTGTCTAAAGAGGAGTGATAAAGTATATATGGCATTTCCCAAAGTAATTCCTCATTTATTGAATAGTATTGAATAATGTAGTACTGAGAAAGCTACTGAACCATTTAGCTATAAAAATGTTTAAGGCACACAGCTTTTATGTATTTTTTAATCATTACCTCAAAACTAAAATATGTTCTAATTTTTTATTATTTTATATTTATAACTTTAAAAATGAAAAACAGTGTCAATGAGTTTAAAGAGGTATAAAGAGCAGTTTTGAAGCAAATTGCAGGAAGGTTAAGACTCACTAGTCCGGTACAGATTAGGCCATTTGGGCTATATTTATTAAATGAATTGAGGACTTCCCTGGTGGTTCAGATGGTAAAGTATCTGCCTGCAATGCAGGAGACCTGCGTTCAATCCCTGGGTTGGGAAGATCCCCTGGAGAAGGCAATGGCAACCCACTCTAGTACTCTTGTCTGGGAAATCCCATGGACAGAGGAGCCTGGTAGGCTACAGTCTATGGGATCCCAAAGAATTGGACACAACTGAGGAACTTCACTTTTCCTATTAAATGAATTAGAAAATTAATATGATTTTATTCAATGAATGAATGCATGAATAAACATAATTTAGAGATAAAAAAACTTTATAAACATTATTTGAAAAGATTTTCCATTTATGGATTTTATGAGAAGAGAACATCATACACATAATTTTTATGTGCTAAAAATGATTCAAACAATGTTTTTAGAAATACTATCAACAACTGACAAAAGTTGTGGCAAGCAACTAAGCAATTTCCAAGATTTAAGATATATATTTTCAGACAAAGGAGGCCAACATATCCTACAATCCTTATTAGGACTTAGAATTTAAGCATCATTGTCCTTAAGCTCATGCTGCTTCTGACCAGGCAGTAGTGGTTCTAACTCATGCACGCTCTTTTAAGACCTTCTCCGTCATTACATTTGAGATTTTTTCTGTAAAGCAGAAGTGCCTTTGCTGCTGCTGCTTGCTGCTGCTAAGTCGCTTCAGTCGTGTCCGACTCTGTGCAACCCCATAGACGGCAGCCCACCAGGCTCCCCTGCCTCTGGGATTCTCCAGGCAAGAACACTGGAGTGGGCTGCCATTTCCTTCTCCAATGCATGAAAGTGAAAAGTGGAAATGAAGTCGCTCAGTTTTGTCCGACTCTTAGCGACCCCATTGACTGCAGCCCACCAGGCTCCTCCGTCCATGGGATTGTCCAGGCAAGAGTACCGGAGTGGGTTGCCATTGCCTTCACCATGCCGCAATGATCGATAAAAATGATGTTCTTTGTATCAAGGAGAAAAGGTTCATATACATAATATAGAGTGCCCTGACTTAGGTATGAAAAATCCCTTGGGAGAGAATAAAGATCTGCACAGAGAGAACAACAAATAAAATAGGGACTGAAGGATTATATGGTATTTAGAATCTTCAAATGCTGCCTCACATTTATTCTGCTTACCTTTACTTCAACTCAGAGTCAATAATACTGCAGTACACCTAAGAATCATAGCTTAAGAAGTGTTGCCTAAAATAGTTCAGAACAAAACTAATTCATGTTGTAATACTTGAGGATATCTGCCTCTAGACATGGTATTTACATACAAGCAAAAATCATTTTAAAATCTAATTAACTATACCAGAATTCCAGACCTGTCCTTTTCACTTATGTTAATTATACATGAAGTTTTAAGTGATATCTCAGATTATATACCAACCTCAATCTGTGAATCAAGATGAAACACAGATTTAGAAAACATCCTTTTAAACAGACTGAAATATTCACTGGTTGTCTTTCATTTTAGCAGTCGGCTTAGCATTGTGTTTATCCTTTAATCGGAGTGTTAAATTAGCTTAGTTCTCTGTGTCTAGTAGCTTCATTAAAAACATGATTATTTGCCACCAGAAGAAAGAAAATATTTTCTTTTCATATGCAATTCAAATGCCTTACAAAAAAAAAAAATGTATCCCTGTCATTGTATTGTGAGCTTAAAATAGGAATATAGTTTCAGTTTGGTAAACTCTGATTGACTTATCTTTCATTATACATGGTCTTTCTCTTACCTTGTTTGATAGCATTCTTACGAATTATAGCACTCCTTTGTACTAAGGCATTGTTTCCAGCAGGCCCCTGTTAAAATGCAAATATGCCATCTGGCAAGCCTTTACCTCATTAGCTCACACCATCTCAGCAGCACATATTATGTATCATATTAGATATGGAAGAGACACTGAGCTGATGAACTCTAAGAGAAGACGGATGGAAAAATCCCAAGAAGGGGGTGCTTTGGGATATGGGCTAGCGGCAGTAGAGCTGAAAGGGAAGAGTAAGATGCAGAGTAGGGGAAACAGAAAACAGTTTTTCCAAGTTTGGCGTTTCATCCAGATCCTGGCTGTGATGGATTCAAAGAGACACAGAAAGCTGGTGCTGGAAGAGAAATTCACAAACATGTGATCGAACACTTTTACTTTACACACAAGTAATTGGAGGTTGCAAAGAGCTAAGTGACCGCTTTAAGTACCCTCAGCTGGATTCTGATCATTTGCTCTTAAACCCCACAGGGCCTGCACTTACCTAATGCCTTAACATTTCACAGTGTGTAAAGGTGCACAATTATTCACATCCAATTTTATGTGCATACTTGGCAGCTTTTACTGTCTTCAAGTGCATTGAAATCCCCTAAATATTTCTGTTGTGTTCTCTCACAGCAGTTGATAGAATTAGGGTAATGCCTGCTCCAGTCATTGCTGACCAAGGTCAATCTCTCAGGAGAAGTCGAGTTTGGTTAAAAATTCAGGGAAATTAAACTCCAGGGTAGCCCTGTCTAGGAGACTGTGTGCTAAAATATTTAACAACATTTCTCCTGGATTCATAATCTTATACCCAAGTCCTGACATACATGGAGAAAAGTCTTATGCCCTGTGCTACAAACCATGTAACAACCCCTACCTTCCTTGTCCAGTTTCTGACTGCCGCACGTGTGACTACATTGTCAAGTTGGGGATTTGAGGTGAGTAGGAGAGGCTCTATTTCTACAGATACATAGCAAATATGAGCAGAAACAGTTTATTTGTAACTGAAGAAATGGCTGTGTTTTGGGTTTTGAAACAGCAATGGATGAGATTTCTCAGGAAGTAGCCAGTAAACCTCTGAGATGTTGACATGTTTTATTAAAAAAAATTATAATTAGCTGGATTTCCCTCAGAAGCCCTAATTTCAAATTGACAAATTCTATGTCATTGCCCATACTCATTTTAAACATAACCACATTTTTTTTCTGATTATGAAACTAATGTGCTCAACTTGTGAAAGATATGGAAACTAAGAGAAATAGTCAGTCTAAAACATCCTCTTCCATTAAATTCCCTTATCTAGAAATAAACTCTATAAACCTCATATTATATTCCTGTTCGGGAATGTTAGTAGTGAATTCAGCAGTTTCACCATCATCTTCTGAAGTCTTCTCAGAGAAGCTGAGGCTGTATGTCCTTGACTTCCTTCTCTGTGAATCCAGGTTAGAGTTTCCTAAGTGAGAGGCAGGAGATTCAAATAGAAGAAAATGAGAGACTATTATTAATATTATTTGGGAGAAGTGGAAGTGAGAGTAAAGAGTACACAAAAGATGGAAAATAGCTTTCTTAATGAAGAACTACCCACCTGCCTGCTTGCTGGCCGAGACAGCTATTGAGAGAGATTATGGAGAATTGCAGCAGCTCCTTTTGGAGAAATGAAACTCTTCATACCCTGGAACACACATTAAAATGTCTGCCGTTTCCTTAACTGAAGACTGACCATGTATTTTCCTTTTATTTTTAAAGTGTGTGTGTGTCTGTGTGTACACAGGTATATGTATGCACACACACATATATATTTGTCTCGTTTTGTATCTCAATATTATATTAAATGAACTCTATCATTAAACACCTTATTTTTTATATAATATTTTAAATCATTTTGGCATCTTTAATCTTTCTCCAATATGTGGCACTTTAAGATTATTCCATTTCAATAATGTCATAAATGGTAAATTCACAAAAGCAAGGAAAATTTTAGTTTATATAGCTGATTATTCCCCTAATAGATAGCCAGAAATAACTGGGGCAAAGAATAGAATTGATCATTAAGGCATTTGATATATATTGGTTTTTGTTCCGAAAGATTGTACAGATTGAATTATCATTAGCAATTTTTGACTGCTTTCATTAATTTATTGCATCATTAATATTAAATAATATACTCATTCTTGTCAAACCATGTATTGTTATGTATTTTAGAAAACTAGACAACTACCACTTGTGATTTGTTCAGAGTAGATGCACAATAATTGTTGATGATAGGAAACATGGTAGAATTATTGAAGAAGTAAGAATGGATTTTAAAACTGATATAACACTTCGTTTGCACCCAGGAGTTCCAAAAGGCAACCAAAATATCTTTCTCAGATGGAGCTCTGAAAACTCCCATTAAGTATTTTTGTTCGTTAGCAGACTGCTGTATGACTCTAATTATCAAGGCGATTGGCAAGAGTTTCAAGAAGAGCAGCCTGTTCTTTGGGACTTTAAAAGGAGAATACAGAATGGAGCATAGATCCAGCTGGTAGCCAGTGAGGTATTAATGGCATGCGATCTTCCTGTCCCCCTGACAAGTGAAAGGCGCTCAGTCGTGTCAGACTCTTTGCAACCCCATGGACTATAGAGTCCATGGAATTCTCCAGGCCAGAATACTGGAGTGGGTAGCCTTTCCTTTCTCCAGGGGATCTTCCCAGCCCAGGGATTGAACCCAGATCTCCCACACTGCAGGAGAATTCTTTACCAGATGAGCCACAAGGAAAGCCCAAGAATGCTGAAGTGGGTAGCCTATTTCTTCTCCAGCGGATCTTCCCGACCCAGGAATCGAACCGGGACCTCCTAAACCTGATGTGAGTAACACCTATAGGTTTTAAGTAAAATTGTTTATTTTTAAATTCTTTGAGCCATAGTCTGGCACTCTAAAGAAGAAAGAATTCCATCATGATTATATCTGATGGAACGATAGCTCTGGTCCATTGCCTTAGAGTGTAGAAAAGATCAGTGTCCTGAAAACATTCAACTTTTGCTACAGTTTTTCAAAAAGTTTAAATTAGAAACGGAAAGCAGCTGTACACAAAGAAGTAAACAGAAGAGGACCCTTAAAGGTGTCTTAAGAACAAGATCACTAATATGCCAGAATTTTTCTAAGAAAGATAAACAACAGACAGAAAAAATATCAGCAGGAAAATTTGGTTGACATTTAATAACTGGGAATACATTCTTTGAAGTCTGAGCAAATTGAATCACAAATAATGGCATGGTAAACAGCTAGAACATGTACATTTCTGGGCTGTAAAATTCCTGTCACTTATTTTAGATATTTTTACATAGAAACTTACAATATCACTTAGGTATTGCAGACATAAAATAGCATACCTAAAAATGATAAAATAATGGAATACATTTTAATTTAATGTGTATCAACCAAGTAAAGTTATAATCTGGTAACTTCCAAAGACCTGCTTCTCTTTGACCTCATATATTTTATTCTATATTGAAACTCTGAATTTTACATAGCCAATTTCTTGGTCTAAGTGCTAACATTTTTTTTTGTTTGTTTGTTTCCAGAGAAATCTGTAAATTGTAACTCATAGCCTGTCTCATAGAATGTATCCTGTGACATAGAATTGAAACAAAGACAATGTCTTTCTCTTTTTGGAAACAGGATTTTTGCCAAAGTTCTCTTAATTTTCTTGCTTTCTGTTCATGCACAGAAAAGTCAGATAGTTATGGATTAATCAGCATTACTTGATTTTCAGACAGCTTTCTAAATAAATCTTGATGTTTACCTTAGTGAAATAGTACTTAGAACTTCCTGTGATTTAATTATATCTCATTTAGAATAATTCATTTCAAAACAAACAAAAGTATATTCAACAGAGCCATTATCCAGGAAAAGCTACATAATCTACTGGGCCTGGTGCAAAATTAAAATATGGATCAGATCAGATCAGATCAGTTGCTCAGTCGTGTCCGACTCTTTGAGACCCCATGAATCGCAGCACGCCAGGCCTCCCTGTCCATCACCAACTCCCGGAGTTCACTGAGACTCATGTCCATCGAGTCAGCGATGCCATCCAGCCATCTCATCCTCTGTCGTCCCCTTCTCCTCCTTCCCCCAATCCCTCCCAGCATCAGAGTCTTTTCCAACGAGTCAACTCTTCGCATAAGGTGGCCAAAGTACTGGAGTTTCAGCTTTAGCATCATTCCTTCCAAAGAAATCCCAGGGCTGATATCCTTCAGAATGGACTGGTTGGATCTCCTTGCAGTCCCCTTTGCCAAATAATTATTAAGACATCAGACAGCAATAGCAGCACACCATTATGGCAAGTATGGGTTCTTCCAAGTGCAGAGTCCTGGGGAACATACACTTTGCACACTATTAAAATGGGAAATTAAGTTAAAAGCTTTTAAATAGAAAGAGACTATAGACCCATTTCAGGTGAGACTCAAGCCAAAATTTGATTACCTGTTCCATTCAGGTAAAGGGTCTGTGTTCAGTAGAATATAAGCTGGATTTCTCAGTGTGTTCCACAGATTTGCCATTACATATTGTTGGTCACTGTAGAATGAGATTTCTCAACCATGGCACTTGGACTAGATAATACTGGAGTGGGTTACCATGCCCTCCTCCAGGGGATCTTCCCAACCCAGGGATGTCTCCTGCTTTGGCAATCGGGTTCTTTACCACTAGCGCCACTCAACTGCCCGCAAACCAAAGTTGTGACAGAGGTGTCTGTAGACATTGCCAAATATTCCCTGGGTTAAAAAAATCATTGAATTACTGTTTTAGAGGCTACCTCATCTTGGACTTTACTGTTGACAAAGACCTTTGCCCTAAACAAACTTCAGTGGAGCTCCCTTGAGTCCTCTTTTAGACTAGACTCAGTGGGAGCTCTGCTGTTGGCCACTTTCGTTCAGTTTTAGCAACTAGTAGGTCAGTATAGGGAAAATCCCCCACCCTCCATATCTTAGAAGATTCCTCATCCCCCATTCTTGGTATCTGATTACCCTCTGTATCTGTTTAAGTTTCTTATCCCCCACCCTTAGTTAGTATCTTATCACCTTGGCATGGCTTAAGCAAAAGTCCTGTCAAGTTGGCTTATCCAGAATCTTCCTTACTCTTGATATTTCCTCTTAGTAATTTTCCATCCACTGCTGCTTGGCTCTAAATCTCCAGCGGTCCATATTGTGGACCGCTCTCCCCTCTATTAAAAAACTTGATCCCAGTAGCCCCCTGAATGAAGTCTGCCTTCTAGTCCTTTAGTAAGATGTGAATATTTTCTTTAACACTGTTCAAGAGAACCTCTGGGAGTGTTTGTTAAAAATTCAGTTTCTCCAGAATTTCAATCTCAGAGATTCTGATAGTGTAGATCTGGAGTAGGACTCACATATATGCATTTTAGAAAGAGCCTGGGTGACTCTGATATAGGTCATCTAACTTTATACTTAGAAAAATACTGATGTATGGATGGATCAACGCAAATAGAGCTCTACCATTTGATGAGTAGAGCTTAATGATGACTGGATGCTATTGTCATATTTACTTAGGACAACACACACGCATATGGCCTCCAGATTAATGTTCAAGTCTCCAATTCAATTTGCTTTTGTAGACACAGACACAATCTGCTTTGCAATTAGGTAAGCACCCATCTGGCAGAGAGAAAATTTGGAGGCTGTAAAATAAAACAGGTAAAGATTTTTCTTTGTCAGCAAGGCTGCCTGAAATAATGATCAGCAAATGAAAGTACCGTAGGACTGAGCATTTGTGATTCTTGCAGGGGGAATTGGAATGGATGGCCCCTTGAAACAATATCTGATGTCAGATTATTAATGGAACCCTCCTTTATTTCTGACTAAGCTTAATTAGTTAAATATTTTTTGAGCATAAACAAGGTCAGATATCTGAAGGAAAGCTCAACCCATTCAAGCAATTACAGAATTTACAGAAATAAGATTTTAGAAATTAAGCTAATTCCCATATAATTGATAGAATCTTTTTTAATTTGCTTCCAGATGTTTTGGATTTCATACTGTGGCATGTTCACATGGCTAACAGGCAACAGAAACAACAGGAAATCCATTTCTTTCTGGGTATCCTCTCAGTTTTTTTCTGTGAATATATAAAGTCTCTCTCAGTGTATTTCTGCCTCAGGAACTCAGTCCCCAGGTTCTGCCTTCTAACTCCACTGTATTGAATGTCTTTATTCAGAAAGACAGGGATCAAATCTGATTAATATCAATTAATGAGTAATCAAGTCTCAAAAATTTCACTATTAATTTTACTTTTTTCCTAGTTACTCACTCACTGCCACTGACCATCCAGTCACTTTCAATCTCATGTTTAGCTAAGCTTCAAAGAATCCAATTCAAACAGAGTCTCTGAAAAACTCTTCCTCTCATCTCATACTCACCTAGGAGGCCAGAAATATTACAATCCAGATTGTTACAGCCTACCTTTTAAATACCCTTTCTACTGGAAATACATTCTATTGGAAATTGAAGATCAGTTGAAAAGAACAAATAAATCAGGATGCAGAACCCTGTCATTCCCATCTCATAAAAGTACAGCCTTGTGGCATCTTTCAGAGTCCATTTGGGTCTCAAAATTAGTAACTCCTTTGCATACAACTGTCAGGGTCAAGTGGTTTTCATTACATTTCACTGGTTTCTTTCAAGGAATCTATAATATATGTTCATCAAGGCTCATTTTCCTGGATGCCATGAATGTTGCTCATTGAATGAAGTACTTCAAGAAAATAATATGGAAATATATTATTTACAAATCATGAGATGACAAAATTTAGGCATAAGGAGGTCTAACTTTAGTCCAAAATATTTTTTGTGATTTCTTGCATTTTATTAATGTGCTGAAGAATCCTAAATAATTATGGGTTAAATTATTTTTAAAACCCTGTCCAATTTTAAGTCTTGATCAGAAACTAAATAGCTCAGTGAAGACCCTATCATGGAATGTGAAATATATGTACTATTCGGAATGGATAAAAATGTGTAGGGAAATCTCTGAATATGTATGTGCACAAACATGGATTTTGTGAACATGCATTTCAACTTTTCACACTTCACTGCAACAGTAAAGAATTGAAAGTCATGGACAAAGTGGGAAAATTGTACGTTTTGGTGCATTCCAAGCTGCTTTGGTACAGATAAATTTTTCAAGACACACTTCACAATGTTTCAGGTGGGATTTAATACTTGGAGTTACTGGTAACTCTTCTAAATCATGAAGAGAGAGAATACTAACAACTTGAAAAATAATTTGCACCTAGGTTGAGTCTGATATAGGGCCTTATTTGACCGCAAATGTAGATGTCTTCCAGTGTAAGATCCCTGGACTGGGACAAATTTAAGAATGCAGACATTTGGATGAGAAAGGAAGGAATTCCTCTAAGTGGACTGCCACCTTTTTCATTTTTATTTATTGGGTGAATCATTCTTATAGATTCTCATGGCACTGGATATTTATAACCCAGATCTCCTGCATCCTAATGGTACAACTTCAAGGGTATTTCCTCTTAAAACTCCAAGTTTTTGTCCATTGAAGTCCCTTTGCCAGAGTGCCCCACTGTAGAAACTTGGGGACCCATGTTTTTTCGATGCATTTATTTTTACTCTGATTTAATTATATCGTGCTACTTTTTCAGAAGGTCTGAATAGAAAGATATCTAATTTATAGAACTAATATTTTTAGGCTTTCTCTTGCCAATAAGTTTCACACGGGCAAACCTTTTTCATATGTATTTGTCTTATTTTTTACTCACAATCACCCTTTGAGGTAGTCGAGATGGTTGTTATATCCGTCCCACCAATAGCAAAATTTAGTCTTAGAGCTACTGTGAGTTCACTTCCCGAAGAACATACAGAGTAAATGACAAAGAACGGAGCCTGAGTCTGTGTATTATTGATACCATGCTCTTTTCATAACTCGATGTTGTTGCTTTGTGCCTCCTGTATATCAAAGAAACAGAAAAAGTGATCACGCCTGAGAGATAGCCTATGTAATTAAAAGGAACCTCATAATTCCTGTAAAAGAATGGATAAGGGTAGAGATCTCTGAAATAGGGCAATTAAATGGTTAATTGCAGAATAAATATCTTTCTATGATGTTCACTGAAATTGTATTTAATGTCTGATTTGCGTATTGCAAACCTGCTGTTTATTCTGGAATTAATCGTCTTCCTAAGTTGTCATCATTAGAACTAAGAAAAGTGATTCTGGCTAAAGTTGCCTAAAATAGAATTAGGTTTAGTTTGAATACTAGGCTCTAGGATAAAATAAATGATAATGGTAGTCATATTCATGAAATTGTATTATAGTCAGTTTTCTGATTTGTCACAGTGGCTATATGAAATTAATACAGATTCTGAAACAAATGCCTAAAACATTTGAACAAATGCCTAAAATTGTGGGAGTGACCTTGGAATTGCTAATGGGTAGAGAATGAAGGAGTTAGGGGCATCAAGACACAAAAAAATTACAGTGGCTTTAACAGGCTGTTGGTAGAAATATGGAAGCTAATGACTCTGCTGATGAGGAAGTGAGGATTATAATCAAGAAAGACTGTATTATCTAAGGGGGCTTCCCTGGTGGCTCAGTGGTAAAGAATCTGCCTACAATACAGGAGACCCGAGTTTGATCCCTGAGTCAGGAAGAACCCCTGTAGGAGGGCATGGCAACCACTCTAGTACTCTTGCTGGGGAAATCCCATGGACAAAGGAGCCTGGCAGGCTGCAGTCCATAGGGTCGCAGAGAGTCGGACAGTGGATATATTGTCATAAACAGAGTGTTAATAGAAATGTGAATGTTAAAGGTGCTTTTGCTGAGAGATCAGAAGGATATATGCTATTGGAAAGTAGAAGAAAGGTGATTCTTGTTATATAATGACATAAAACTTGGCTGGATTGCATCCTACAGTTTTAAAGATGTCAGAATTTATAGGGAATGAATTTGGATATTTAGCTGAGGAGATGTAGAAGCAAAGTGATAAAGGTACACACTAGCTTCTCCTTGCTGCTTGTAGTAAAATGTGAGTATCAGTATCAGTTCAGTCACTCAGTCATGTCTGACTCTTTGCAACCCCATGAACCACAGCACGCCAGGCCTCCCTATCCATCAACAACTCCCAGACTTCACTCAAACTAACGTCCATCGAGTCAGTGATACCATCCAGCCATCTCATCCTCTGTCGTCCCCTTCTCCTCCTGCCCTCAATCTTTCCCAGATTAGGGTCTTTTCCAATGGGTCAGCTCTTTGCATCAGGTAGCCAAAGTATTGGAGTTTCAGCTTCAACATCAGTCCTTTCAAAGAACACCCAGGTCTGATCTCCTTTAGGATGGACTGGTTGGATCTCCTTGCAGTCCAAGGGACTCTCAAGAGTCTTCTCCAACACCACAGTTCAAAAGCATCAATTCCTTGGTGCTCAGCTTTCTTCACAGTCCAATTCTCACATCCATACATGACTACTGGAAAAACCATAGCCTTGACTAGATGGACTTTGTTGGCAAAGTAATGTCTCTGGCTTTTTAATATGCTGTCTGCTGCAGCTGCTAAGTCGCTTCAGTCGTGTCCAACTCTGTGCGACCCCATAGACGGCAGCCCACCAGGCTCCCCTGTCCCTGGGATTCTCCAGGCAAGAACACTGGAGTAGGCTGCCATTTCCTTCTCCAATGCATGAAAGTGAAAAGTGAAAGTGAAGTCGCTCAGTCGTGCCCCACCCTCAACGACCCCATGGATTGCAGCTTACCAGGCTCCTCAGTACATGGGATTTTCCAGGCAAGAGTACTGGAGTGGGGTGCCATTGCCTTCTCTGAATATGCTGTCTAGGTTGGTCATAATTTTCCTTCCAAGGAGTAAGTGTCCTTTAATTTCATGAGTGCATCACCATCTGCAGTGATTTTGGAGCCCAGAAAAATTAAGTCAGCCACTGTTTTCACTGTTTCCCCATCTATCTGCCATGAAGTGATGGGACTGGATGCCATGATCTTAGTTTTCTGAATGTTGAGCTTTAAGCCAACTTTTTCATTCTCCTCTATCACTTTCATCAAGAGTAGATCACAATAAACTGTGGAAAATTCTGAAAAAGATGGGAATACCAGACCACCTGACCTGCCTCTTGAGAAACCTATATGCAGGTCAGGAAGCAACAGTTAGAACTGGACATGGAACAGCAGACTGGTTCCAAATAGGAAAAGGAGTACGTCAAGGCTGTATATTGTCACCCTGGTTATTTAACTTCTATGCAGAGTACATCATGAGAAACGCTGGGCTAGAGGAAGCACAAAATGGAATCAAGATTGCCGGGAGAAATATCAATCACCTCAGATATGCAGATGACACCACCCTTATGGAAGAAAGTGAAGAAGAACTAAAGAACCTCTTGATGAAAGTGAAATGTGAGAGTGAAGAAATAAGTTGAGTGAAGATTTGTTGTTGTTGTCTGGTCTCTGCCATGTCCAGCTCTTTGCAACCCCCTGAACTGCAGCATGGCAGGCTTCCCTCAGAGTTTGCTCAAATTCATTGAGTCACTGATTCCATCCAACTGTCTCATCCTCTGTTGCTTCCTTCTCTTCCTTTCCTTAATCTTTCCCAGCTTTAGCATCTTTTCCAATGAGTCAGCTGTTTGCATCGGGTATTCACAAAGTATTGGAGCTTCAGATTCAGCATTGGTCCTTCCGATGAATATTTAGGACTGATTTCCTTTAGATTTGACTGGTTTGATCACCTGATTTAAGATTATTAAACAAAAATAATCTGGGGTTTTATGAATTGGAAAATTCTCAGTCTATCCACATTGTACAAGATGCCAAAATTAGGAGATTCACTGTTCTGAAGAGATAGTCATGGTTGTGGCTGGATAACTATTGGTTAAAGCCTTCAGAGCATCAAAAATGTGGAGCATTGCCTCACACAGAGGAATTTTTAAAGAGACTAGGCATATGACTTATGGATATATTCAACCATCTCAGCAGAAGCCAAGAATAGAGATGGGAGTTTTTAAAGTAAGATCCTGTCTTTTTGTGTGAATCAACATTTATATTTATTAACATTAACTCAATGCATGGCATGACTTTATATTTTTCTATCTGATTTGGCTAAGTATTCTCTGAGAGTAAATTTTTAAAAAAAGTTTTTTTAGAATAGCTTTAGATTGATAGAAAGTTTCAGAGATAGTACAGAGAATACCCATATACCCAACACCCAATTGCTTTTATTATTAACATCTGTAGTAGTAGGTACTTTGTCACTATCAATGATCCAGTATAGACTCATTATTATTAACTGAAGTCCATCCATTCTTTACTCAGATTTCCTTAGTTACTACAGTCTTTTTGTTGTTGTTGTTGTTGCTGGAATTCGTGTCAGTTCTGAGTTAGTATCCAGTAATCCCTAAAACACTATTTCCTTTTTCCAATGCATCAGATCAGATCAGTCACTCAGTCGTGTCCAACTCTTTGTGACCCCATGAATCGCAGCACGCCAGGCCTCCCTGTCCATCACCAACTCTCAGAGTTCACTGAGACTCACGTCCATTGAGTCAGTGATGCCATCCAGCCATCTCATCCTCTGTCATCCCCTTCTCCTCCTGCCCCCAATCCCTCCCAGCATCAGAGTCTTTTCCAATGACTCAACTCTTTGCATGAGGTGGCCAAAGTACTGGAGTTTCAGCTTTAGCATCATTCCTCCCAAAGAAATCCCAGGGCTGATCTCCTTCAGAATGGACTGGTTGGATCTCCTTGCAGTCCAAGGGACTCTCAAGAGTCTTCTCCAACACCACAGTTCAAAAGCATCAATTCTTCGGCGCTCAGCCTTCTTCACAGTCCAACTCTCATATCCATACATGACCAAAGGAAAAACCATAGCCTTGACTAGACGAACCTTTCCTGGCAAAGTAATGTCTCTGCTTTTGATATGCTATCTAGGTTGGTCATAACTTTCCTTCCAAGGAGTAAGCGTCTTTTAATTTCATGGCTGCAGTCACCATCTGCAGTGATTTTGGAGCCCCCCAAAATAAAGTCTGACACTGTTTCCACTGTTTCCCCATCTATTTCCCATGAAGTGGTGGGACCAGATGCCATGATCTTCATTTTCTGAATGTTGAGCTTTAAGCCAACTATTTCCCTCTCCACTTTCACTTTCATCAAGAGGCTTTTTAGTTTCTCTTCACTTTCTGCCATAAGGGTGGTGTCATCTGCATATCTGAGGTTATTGATATTTCTCCCGGCAATCTTGATTCCAGCTTGTGTTTCTTCCAGTCCAGCATTTCTCATGATGTACTCTGCATATAAGTTAAATAAACAGGGTGACAATATACAGCCTTGATGAACTCCTTTTCCTATTTGGAACCAGTCTGTTGTTCCATGTCCAGTTCTAACTGTTGCTTCCTGAATTGCATACAGGTTTCTCAAGAGGCAGGTCAGGTGGTCTGGTATTCCCATCTCTTTCAGAATTTTCCACAGTTTATTGTGATCCACACAGTCAAAGGCTTTGGCATAGTGAATAAAGCAGAAATAGATGTTTTTCTGGAACTCTCTTGCTTTTTCCATGATCCAGCAGATGTTGGCAATTTGATCTCTGGTTCCTCTGCCTTTTCTAAAACCAGCTTGAACATCAGGAAGTTCATGGTTCACATATTGCTGAAGCCTGGCTTGGAGAATTTTGAGCATTACTTTACTAGCGTGTGAGATGAGTGCAATTCTGCGGTAGTTTGAGCATTCTTTGGCATTGCCTTTCTTTGGGATTGGAAGGAAATCTGACCTTCCATTCCTGTGGCCACTGCTGAGTTTTCCAAATGAGCTGCCATATTGAGTGCAGCACTTTCACAGCATCATCTTTCAGGATTTGGAATAGCTCAACTGGAATTCCATCACCTCCACTAGCTTTGTTCGTAGTGATGCTTTCTAAGGCCCACTTAACTTCACATTCCAGGATGTCTGGCTCTAGGTCATTGATCACACCATCGTGATTATCTGGGTCGTGAAGATCTTTTTTGTACAGTTCTTCTGTGTATTCTTGCCATCTCTTCTTAATATCTTCTGCTTCTGTTAGGTCCATACCATTTCTGTCCTTTATCAAGCTCATCTTTGCATGAAATGTTCCTTTGGTATCTCTGATTTTCTTGACGAGATCCCTAGTCTTTCCCATTCTGTTGTTTTCCTCAATTTCTTTGCATTGATCGCTGAAGAAGGCTTTCTTATCTCTTCTTGCTATTCTTTGGAACTCTGCATTCAGATGTTTATATCTTTCCTTTTCTCCTTTGCTTTTCGCTTCTCTTCTTTTCACAGCTATTTGTAAGGCCTCCCCAGACAGCCATTTTGCTTTTTTGCATTTCTTTTCTATGGGGATGGTCTTGATCCCTGTCTCCTGTACAATGTCACGAACCTCATTCCATAGTTCATCAGGCACTCTATCTATCAGATCTAGTCCCTTAAATCTATTTCTCACTTCCACTGTATAATCATAAGGGATTTGATTTAGGTCATACCTGAATGGTCTAGTGGTTTGCCCTACTTTCTTCAATTTAAGTCTGAATTTGGCAGTAAGGAGTTCATGATCTGAGCCACAGTCAGCTCCTGGTCTTGTTTTTGCATAGACACCATGAGAAAAGGCCTTTGGCTCCCAACAGGAAAGGCTAGAGAAAGATTAGCAGTATACCATTTAGGTAGTGTAATGTGATCCTTCTCCAAGAGTACCCAAACTGTCTTTCATTTAAGGGGTTCTAGGTCTATAAATTGATTCAAGTCAGGAAATTGATTGAGGGGCCATGTGTTAGGCTCTGTGAAATAACAAGTTATGGCATCAAACCTGAAGAGGGGGTTGTGGGAATCTCTAATTCATAGCCAAATTGGACAGAAGTTGTGGGTAACTGGGGACCTACTCCTGACCATTGGTGTCTGAAGTGGTCAACAACCTTGTGGGACTGGGCTTTTAGCCTGTGAGGTGTGCACTGACTCTGGTTAGTGTCAGAATTGAAATGAGTTGTAAGACACCCAGCTGGTGTTGGAGGATTGGTCAGAATCTATGGAGGTCAGTTAGTCAGTGGAATTTTAGCTCGTATCCATCTCATGTTGAGCCCAGTGGGTCCCTACACTCATCTTGCGGTTATTTCCTCAGTTCTGGAAGGCATGATTGAAATAAATACATTCATTGTCTAGTGGAATCCTCTCATTGGTTTCCCGATCAATGGAGTTAGGGCTGTTGTGGTAGGAAGGACCAAGTGGAAGCTACTTGAACTGACTCTATATAGGAAAATATGAGACCAGTAGTATTTTATTCCTAAGGGAGATTTCAGAGATTAGTGCCACCATCAAGGACTTGAAATATGCAGGTATAGTTACTGTTATCACAATCCCGTTTAATTAACCTTGCAGAAGAAAGATGGACCTTGGAGAATGACACTGAATTACCATAAGCTTAACTGGGTGATGAATTAAAATTGAAGCTGCTATACCATATATGGTTTCCTTGCTTGAACAAGTGAACACATCCACATCCAAGTATGTAGCTATTGATATGTTTTTCTCCTAGACATCTTTTAGAAGAAAGCACCAGAAGCAGTTTGCGTTTGTTTAGCAGGAACAGTAGTACACCCTACTTCAGGAGTATATAAGTTCTCCAACCCTATGTAATAATTTAATTTTGTAACTTATTTCCTGTGTCAGGAATTTGATCACTTTTCCCTTTCATAAGATTTTGCACTGGTTCATAACACTGGTGACATTATGCTGATTGGATCAAGGGAGCAAGAAGCAACCACTACTCTAGACTTATTGGTAAGACCTTTGAGTGTCAGAGAATAGGAAATAAATGTGACAGATATTGAAAGGTTTTCTCCCCCAGTGACATTTTTAGGAGTTCGGTGTTATGGAGCATGTCAAGACATTCCTGCCAAACTGAAGAATAAGTTGCTGAATCTGGCCCTTTCTGCAACAAGGGAAACACATCTAGTGCGCTTTCTTGGATTTTGGAATCAACATATGCTTCATTTGGGTGTGTTACTGGCCCAATGACTCAACAATTTGTTAGTTTTGAGAGGGGCCTAAAACAAAAGAAGGCTCAAAGACAGGTCCAGGCTGCTGTGCAGGGTGCTCTGCCACTTGGCCCACATGACTCAGCACATCCAAAGATGCCAGAAACACTGGTGTTCAGATAAGGAGCTTTTGGCAGGGCACTAAAGGTGAATCACAGCACACATCCTTAAGATTTTATAGGAAAGCCTTATAATTCTCCACAGATAACTGATTTACTTTTGAGAAACAGATTTGAACTGCTAGTGGGACTTAGCAGAGACTGAATGCTTACCATGAACCACAAAGTTACCATGCTACCTGAGCTACCATTAATGAACTGGGTGTCACCTAACCTATTAGGCCACAAATCTGAGTGGTACTCCACTCCGTTATCAAATGGAAGTGGTGTTTGCATAATTGGGCTAAGTAGACTCTGAAGGTGCAAGTAAGTTACATGAAAAAATGGCCCAAATACCCGTGGTCCCTAATCCTGCTACACTGCCTTCTTTCTCCTTTTCTGCACCTGTGACTTCATGGGAAGTTCCCTATGATCAACTGACACAGGAAGAGAAACCTCAGGCCTGGTTTACAGATAGTTATGCATGGCATGCAGACACCATTCAAAAATGGACAGCTATAACACTTATAGCCACTTTCTGGATATGCGCATAGTTCATATCCACAAAAACATTAAAATATGTTATGTTTATGATTTTATTATATACTTGGTCAACAGAAAAATTCTATATTTGAATTAGGTATAAATTAAATCTAAATATTTTTCTTGCAGTTTTACACATTGGATGCTTGAAAATGTTTTCAAAGTTAGGGCCTAGCTCCATATATTCAAACTCTGTCACTTCTCAATACATATCTGCTGGAGACCTTGCAATATACTCATGTCAGGTCTGGCCTTGCCATATTTTTCATATCGCAGTGTGAGTCAGAAGAGTGAGTTAGTAGTAATAACATCCCTACACAGGGAGCTAAGTGCACAGCACATAAAAATATTTCACTAAATTAAACTCAATATTTCCACAACTTAACTTTCCCTTATCTCAGTTCTCAAAATGTACATAGTCATTATCAAAACCACTGGACAAAAAGGATGTGTTAAGATGTGTTTAAGTGGAAATAAGAGTAGCCTTAACCAGTGATGGTCAAAATAGTTTATTTTACACACACACACACGCACATATGCACTTCTAAGGTTCCTCCCAGGGTCATGCAGAGGGCTCTCTAAAAGTGAGGAGCCTTGGGTATTAATCTACATTAGCTTTATGTACATCTACCTCTGCTTTATAGAAGACATGCTGTATATTTAAGGATGAAAATAAGTTGGCCAAAACTAAAGGGAAAAAAGCATTCTAAGCAATGTGTACAGGATACACAGAATTTCTCTGGAGATACTTGAGGGAAATTTACACATGGGGAAATATAGATATTTCTGTGTGAACTAATATAATTTCAGAAGATGGAAAGAGGAAGTCATATCATATTTTTCCAACAACTGAAAGTAAAACTCTCATCATTCATTATCTCTATTATCTATCGTTAATCTATCTATCATATGTCCAGGACTGAGATAAGATTTCAAAGTTAAGTTTCAGTTCAGTTCAGTCACTCAGTTGTGTCTGACTCTTTGTGACCCCATGAATCGCAGCACGCCAGGCCTCCCTGTCCATCACCAACTCCTGGAATTCACTCAGACTCACATCCATCAAACTGGTTAATAATCTATGGAAAAATAAGAATGTAATATATTCTACCTAACAAAACTAATTTGCACTTCTGAACAAAAATTAGTGGCAAGTCAGTGATTTTCTAGAAGTTTCCATTTCTTTGCAGATTCTGGACCTTAGTTAATAATGTTAATAGGGAATAGTATGCCAAATAAAATTCCATAATCCGTATCACCAGATAACCCATTAGATGTGCTTGTTATTCAGTACTTTATTTTGTCATTTAAAGTGCAGGAAATAACTCTTTTATCCTATTTTCAAATTCTATATAGTTTTTCTCAAGAGATGAGCTAGGGCAGGCTTCCCTTCAAGTATCTCCAAAGAAGTTCTGTGTATGTAGTTCACATTGCTTAGAATGCTTTTTTCCCATTAGTTTTGTCCAACTTATTTCCATCCTTAAATATATAGCACATCTTCTATGAAGCAGAGTTAGATTTGAAGTCTTCACCCCTTTTTCTCAAGGGGTGAGTTAGGTAGTCTTAAGTGGCTTGATGTCTAGACAAAGTAGTTTCTTTGGTTGCTTCTAAGCAAGGTAATAAGATTATTGATGTTTTTAAATCTTAACACTCTTATAGTTGGAAAAAGGAGAATTCAAAATCATCTGTACTAATAAACAGAGTTGTCAAGTACTATTACATTTGAGATAGTTTGACAGTGGGGAGTTTATGTTATTGTCATAGAACAGAATTAAATGGAACTGGTCTGAACTCTTCATCCAACTGACCAAGCTAATTATAATGCTAATAATCAAACCATTGGGTACTCTTCTCTGTACAGAATTTTCTACTTGAAAAGGATTTATGAGACACTTTCATTTTATTTCAAAATTCATGAAGCTTCTTCTATGATTTACTGAAATCTACTGTATATGGAAAACATTTTGTAAACATTCTAACATTTTTCTGAAGATTTATGTTATATAAATTTGATACTTTCCTGTAAGTTATATAATTCATTTTCTTTTCTTTGAAATGTAGAATAAGTAGTCCTTAGAGACATTACTATTACAGATTCATTTATAAATGCTACTTTTTAATTTTTTCAACTGTTCAACTGCCATTGTCCAATGGCAATGCCCCCAAAAATAAAAATATTACCATGCTTTTTTAACCAATTAAACTTTAAAGTAAGAATGACTTTTAAATTTCATAATATAAATATACAATATCATAATAATTCAACATTTCTATCAGTTTCAAAGTTTCTAAGGAGCTGTGGCTTTTCTCTGCAGAAATAGGCTTTTACCCTGTGTGGTTCATATGGGAAGTCAAACCAGTCTTTCAAGCTGGATTTCCCTTGTTGATAATTAATCAACAGAATATTCCCGGAATATCACTTAACTCATCTTCTGATGCCCTGCATGAATCATAGCTCCGGAAAGGAAGCGTCAGCGCACTTCACTAATGGGATCAAATGACTAAAATAATGGCGCAACCCTAAGATTGCATTTAATTGAATTTAGAATCTGTTACACTCAATCTAGAATAGGGTTTTCCAAATATGGGTTCATAAGATATCGTTTGCCTTTTTTTGGTCTCCTGTTTTGTTTTGTTTTGTTTTTTAACCACTGTCCACAGAGAACTGTTAATGCATTCTCTTCCCTTCCTCCCTCCTACTCCAGTATTTCTGGAGTTTGAAATTCAAATTTGATTTTGATAGCAATAATCTTCTAGGGATCGGCAGCATCATGCCTGTAAGTGATGTAATCCTGGTGAGGAAAAGGAGACAGAGGTAGACCTGTGTGCTAGATGCGGAGCTGTTCAGTGCCACAGTGTGCAGCCACCAAAATTAGACCTGCCAGATGCCATTCTGGGTGAGCTGCTCTCAGAGAAAAGAGCAAGATTTCTCCCTCCGGATCAAAACTAACTTATGAAATTGTGACTGTAGTTATCCACTGGAATTGAGTGGCATTTATTTCAAGAGTGGTTTCGGCAATTTAAATTTGTTGCATAATCTGTGAGGGATAGAAATATATGGGACAAAACGCAGAAAACAGTATAGCAGTTTTCAGACACCTAATTCCTGGACATGATTTCCTATGAGGTGTTACTAGGCTGATAAAACAGCCAAATTTCCTGGTGCTTGTCAACTTGTTTATTGGCACATGTCAGTTAATCAAACACTAATGGTGAAAAATAGGAGAGGCCTGTTACTTGATTTCAGTTTATAGTAATGACTCCAACTCCCACTTAACCAAACATTTTATGTTTTGTAAAATAATACCATGAGTATTTCCTTCTTTCTCTCTCTTAATTTACACACACACACACATTTTCTTGTTACTTCAGAATATAATTAATATATCAAAATATTTTTAATGTTTATAGCACTTTTAATATGGAGAGGGAAATAGTGGATTAGTAGACTCTTGGAAATACCCAGCTTGAAAGATGCCATCTTAATGGAATTCATTTTTGAGCTTTCCTCTTTCCTGCTACAAATGTATCTCACTAGAATGAAACTCAATATGTTAAATGAAATTACCTGTTCTATTTCCTGAGTAAGACTGTATACAGAATTGAAAATCCCATAGTATTGAATGTAGTAATTGCAGTATTGCTTGTTTGTAGGCCTTGTCTCAAAGTTACAAATTATGTGGAGATCTGTTAAAATGTTGTATGATATGATGTCACTGCAAAAGTATTTTTTTCATCTTATTTGAAGAACATATAGTGACTGAGAATCTCTCATTTTCATCCATCCCTTGAATAGAATTTACAAAGCAATGAACAAAAAGAATGGAAGCAACTGCAAAGTTAACTTCCACTCATTATGTCAAGCGACAAAAGAATTTAATGTTTAAAAGGTCTTGGAATTAGAAAGATTATTTTCAATAAAATGTGAATGAAAATGACTTCATTAGAAAGCCAGTCATAAAACTCTCCTAATGAGATAAAACTTAAAGATATCTGAGTTGATATTTCTCTCAGAGAAGAGATAACAAAATGAGCTCTGGTGAATGTAATGCTCGGTTTAATGTCACTGCTTTTAGCCTGTAAATATATTTAATTATCTTTAAATATATTAATTATATTTTATAGTAATAGCTAAATTTATTGACAATTGTTACTTTATACCTTAGAGCACTCTTTTTAATACCTGTGATCTCATTCAATCCTCAGCAGCAATCCTAGGTGATATTATTAATTTTCTCTATTATGAATTTGAGGAAATTAAGGTATAGAGATATTGGTAAATTACAGAATAACCTGCTTTCTTCTTTCCCAAATATACAAACATTAAGATTGTTTTTTACTTTTAATGGCATAGTACTGTGGTATAGAATTATATAAACTCATCTCTCTTTCAGAATGCCTAATGCCTTTTTGGAATGAAGCATCTGTCAGTAGGTAGATTTGCAGTATGTATATTATAAATCTAATCCTAGATACTCAAAGCCAGCTAACTTCATAATGTTATCAAAATCAGGTCTTGCTCCCTCTCCCTTAGACCTCTGATTTCCCCTTGCTGGTGTACAGATTTCCTTTGATCTGCCTATCTCCTATTTGTTTATTATGACCTGCTCCAATGGTCATCTTGGTAAGAAGCATCTTCTTAAGATGGTACCCTAAACTCAGGTGATTATTTTAATGCTTTTGCTACTCTCCTGTCACACACACATATTCATGTTTTGCTCCCTTTCCTTAACATAGAAAAATGAGGAATGTTCTGTGATTTCAGATTTCAGAAGGTTGCTTATCCCAAGCCCAGTTTCCTATGAGACTTTGTCTACTTCTGTATGCTTGCCTGTCTCCTCTCAGTTTAAATGTCTGTGACTAGTGACTCTCTTGGGATCCAATATCCAGGGTTCTAAATTCACATTTCTACCATGGCACAAAATTGTATTTAGGATTGGAAATCTATCATTTACTTTGAATCCATTGTAATTCCAAAAAATGATGTTTTTATACTTTAAATTCAATGCCAGTCAAAAAAAAAAAAAAAAAAAAGCTTTGTGACTTTTAAAAACCAATTTTTACTTTAAACAATAATATTTTGCTAGCTTCTGAGGAATATATTAAGTATGGTATTAGTCGCTCAGTCATGTCTGACTTTTTGCAACCCCATGGACTATAGCCCACCAGACTTCTCTGTCCATGGGATTCTCTAGGCAAAAACACTAGAGTAGGTTGCCATTTCCTCTTCCGGGTATCTTCCCAACTGTACATTGCCGGGGTCCAGCCCCGGTGGATCCAGGGAATTCAAAGCGGGGACGGCGTCGGCGAAAATCAGGAAACAACTGCATAATTAAACGCTTATTAAGGCTATAAAGAGTGGTGAAATAAGGATAGCTCAGCGAAGAAATTCAGTGAAGAAAAGAGGCTGAATAAAATTCCAAAGCAGGGAATTTACGTCACCTACGAAGGCCGCAGGCGTCCTCCCGTTCTCCCGAAGGAGAGGAGACACTAAGGCCTCCCCGGTCAGATCTTAGAAGCCCAGGCAAAATTAGTAGGCTTGACAAGCTTCCCTGCCTCAGAGGAAAAGTTCAACTAGAAGGTGAAAGAAAGAACGACATGGGGAGACCAAATTTCGGTGAACAAAAAAAGGGCATACTTTATTTTCCAAAGTAGTTTTATACCTTAAGTTGTGCATAGAGAATAATGTGGGAAGGGGTAGAGTCATGCAAAGACAGCAGTTCCTGATCCTTATCGAAGCCAGACTTTCAAACTTATCATATGCAAAAGTTTAGGTGATTTACATCATCTTCTGGCCAGGATGCCTGTTAACATTTTAAGAAACTTATTTTTCTCTAAAGGTGATTATTCCAAAGTCAGGCGCCAGCCTCCAAAAAGCACTGGATAAAGTTGCATTCCTATAGGGCAAAGGTGAGGTGGGCTCAATCAAGAAAAGAATTAACTCAAGGGTCCAAGGTTACAAACATTGAGGCTACTACTTACATTTCTATACACCCATTATATCAATCAATACACCGCCAAGGACACAGTAGGTAAGGGATATGGAGACTTAGCAGCAAACATTGGCCCAACAAGTGAAAAACCCTTCACCAATACAATTTCTAATCAATCTTTTAACTACTCAAAGGAATCTGTGTTTAGATAGTTTAGAACATCTCCTGCCTCTCACAGTTGGGAGGCTCTGAACAATCACATGTTGCCGGAAAAAACCTATTCAGGCAGGCTAGAGGACTTCCAAAGGAGTTTGTAGGTTGAAACACTGTCACACCCAGAAATTATTAACTGGAGCTGTAAGCTAACTCTTTTTTCAGAGTGAGGTAGTGGGGGACAGCCCCCCGTAAAGTCAGAGGTGTAGGTGAGAACACAAAGCAGAAAGTAGGCAGACTCTGGTTTTGGGGGTAGATGCTCAAGAATTTCCAGGGAGACTCCTGAGGCTCGATCCCGCCTTTGCGTATGCCAAGCCTCCTTCCTGAAGACCTTTGCCAGGGGCGGAGCTCACTCCCCGCAGTACATAAAGGGAACTTCATTAATGTGCATTAGAGGATACCCCAGGTTATTAAAAGAATATAAAATTTCTATTCTTACAGCCTTAGTAGCTGTTCAAATGTTTTTGAAAAGTATGCTGACAGGTGCCTAGTCAAATAGAGCCAACTGCTCCAAAACTTAATCTAAATGATAAGTGATTGCTTTGTTTTGAATATATTTCAGCTAAATACTTGAGTAATTCCTGAGATGTGTACTATTATTTATAGTTACACAGTGTCTCAACTCACATCTTTATATGTATATATAAATAAAAAATTTCCTTGATGTTAAAGAAATCACTAAGTTTTCTATTTGCCCCTAATATGTGCTCCATTAAATTTCAAAGTGTTAGTAGCAAGAAATATGCTACAGCTTGACAATATTCCTACTATTTAAACCTAGTTGTTTTACAAAATATATATTAGTATATAAGATATACTTAATGAACTTGGAACCACATGCTGACAGGAGGACAAAGGTAAATTTGCATAGTCTTAAAGGGAAGAAAGCTATTGTTTTAAAGTTGTTTTGAAGAAAGCACTGGGAATTCTATGGAGTCAACAAATGGGATTCTAAATTTTATGAAATGGTATTAAGTAGTTGTTTTCAGGAATGAGCATGTGTGTTTTTCTTGGTTTTAAGATTTTCTCCAGGAATCCAAAGATATTCATGATCCCCAAGTCAATATGAACCACAGCAACAAAAATTGCATTAAAAAAAGATTTTATTAATTCCAGAAACATGGTGAACTAGTGACTGAATCAATCTACAAAATAATGTCCTACTAATGTGAACTGTCCATAGTGAGGATTTTCCTTTAGGAAGTATGAGTTGAAGTCTGGAATATAAACTAGATAATAGCTCTGAAATAACTCCAGAAAGAATGAAGACAGAGAACCAAAGCAAAAACAACACCCAGTTGTGGATATGACTGGTGATGGAGGTAAAGTCCGATCCTGTAAAGAGCAATATTGCATAGGAACCTGGAATGTTAGGTCCATGAATCAAGGCAAATTGGAAGTGGTTAAACAGAAGATTGCAAGAGTGAACATTGACAATTTAGGAATCAGCAAGCTAAAATGAACAGGAATGGGTGAATTTATCTCAGATGACCATTATATCTACTACTGTGGGCAAGAATCCCTTAGAAGAAATGGAGTAGCCATGGTAGTAAAAAAAAATAGTCCGAAATGCAGTACTTGGATGCAATTTCAAAAACGACAGAATAATTTCTGTTTGTTTCCAAGGCAAACCATTCAATATCACAGTAATCCAAGCCAATGCCCCGACCAGGAATGCAGAAGAAGCTAAAGTTGAACAGTTCTATGAAGATCAACAAGACCTTCTAGAACTAACACCCCCTAAAGATATCCTTTTCATTATAGGGGACTGGAATGCAAAAGTAGGAAGTCAAG
The DNA here is from genome assembly GCF_019923935.1 of Bubalus bubalis. Classification (NCBI taxonomy): domain Eukaryota; kingdom Metazoa; phylum Chordata; class Mammalia; order Artiodactyla; family Bovidae; genus Bubalus; species Bubalus bubalis. The sequence goes on along the minus strand of NC_059159.1, from coordinate 81,840,870 downwards.
AAATACCAGGAGAAACAGGCCATTTGGCCTTGGAGTACAGAATGAAGCAGGGCAAAGACTAATAGACTTTTCCCAAGAGAACGAACTGGTCATAGCAAACACCCTCTTCCAACAACAAAAGAGAAGATGCATGTACATCACCGGATGGTCAATAGCAAAATCAGATTGATTATATTCTTTGCAGCCAAAGATGGACAAGCTCTATACAGTCAGCAAAAACAAGACCAGGACCTGACTGTGGCACAGACCATGAACTCCTTATTGCCAAATTCAGACGTAAATTGAAGTAGGGGAAACCACTAGACCATTCAGGTATGACCTAAATCAAATCCCTTATGATTGATTATACAGTGGAAGTGAGAAATAGATTTAAGAGCCTAGATCTGATAGATAGAGTGCCTGCAGAATTATGGATGGAGGTTTGTGACATTGTACAGGAAGCAAGGATCAAGACCATCCCCAAGGAAAAGAAATGCAAAATGCAAAAAGGCAAAATGCTTGTCTGAGGAGTCCTTACAAATAGCTGTGAATAGAAGAGACATGAAAGGCAAAGGAGAAAAGGAAAGATATACCCATTTGCATGAAGGGTTCTAAAGAAGAGCAAGGAGAGATAGGAAAGCCTTCCACAGTGATCAATGCAAAGAAATAGAGGAAAATAATAAAATAGGAAAGTCTATAGATCTCTTCAACAAAATTGGAGATACCAAGGGAATATTTCATGCAAAGATGGCACAATACAAAACAAAAATGGTATGGACCTAACAGAAGCAGAAAATATTAAGAAGAGGTAACAAGAATACACAGAAGAACTATACAAAAAGATCTTCATGACCCAGATAATCACAATGGTGGGATCACCAACGTAAAGCCAGACATCCTGGAATGAGAAGTCAAGTGGGACTTAGGAAGCATCACTACGAACACAGCTAGTGGAGGTGATGGAATTCCAGTTGAGCTATTTCAAATCCTAAAAGATGATGCTTTCAAAGTGCTGCACTCAATATGCCAGCAAATTTGGAAAATTCAGCAGTGTCCACAGGACTGGAAAAGGTCAGTTTTCATTCCAATTCCAAAGAAAGGCAATGCCAAAGAATGCTCAAACTACTACACAATTGCACTCATCTCACAATCTAGCAAAGTAATGCTCAAAATTCTCCAAGCCAGGCTTCGACAGTATATGAACTGTGAACTTCCAGATGTTCAAGCTGGATTTAGAAAAGGCAGAGGAATCAGAGATCACACTGCCAACATCCGTTGGATCATTGAAAAAGCAAGAAAGTTCAAGAAAAACGTTGACTTCTGCTTTATTGACAATGCTAAAACCTCTGACTGTGTGGACCACAACAAACTCTGGAAAATTCTCAAAAAGATGGGAATACCAGACCACCTGACTTGCTTTCTGAGAAATCTGTATGCAGGTCAGGGAGCAACAGTTAGAACTGCACATGGAACAACAGACTGGTTCCAAATAGGAAAAGGAGTACGTCAAGGCTGTATATTGTCACCCTGCTTATTTAACTTCTATGCAGAGTACATCATGAGAAACACAGGGCTGGAGGAAGCACAATCTGGAATCAAGACTGCTAGGAGAAATATCAATAACCTCAGATTAGCAGATGACACCACCCTTATGGCAGATAGTGAAGAAAAACTAAAGAACCTCTTTAGTTCTTTAGAAAGTGAAAGAGGAGAGTGAAAATTTTGGCTTAAAGCTCAACATTCATAAAACTAAGATCATGGCATCTGGCCCCATCTCTTTATGTCACATAGATGGGGAAGCAATGGAAACAGTGAGAGACTTTATTTTATGGGGCTCCAAAATCACTGCAGATGGTGACTGCAGCCTTGAAATTAAAAGACGCTTGCTCCTTGGAAAAAAGAGTTATGACCAACCTAGAAAGCATATTAAAAAGCAGAGACATTACTTTGTCAACAAAGGTCCATCTAGTCAAAGCTATGGTTTTTCCAGTAGTCATGTATGGTTGGGAGAGTTGGACTATAAAGAAAGCTGAGTGCCAAAGAATTGATGTTTTTGAACTGCGGTGTTGGAGAAGACTCTTGAGAGTCCCTTGGACTGCAAGGAGATCCAACCGGTCCATCCTAAAGGAAATCAGTCCTGAACATTCATTGGAAGGACTGATTCTGAGGCTGAAGCTCCAGTAGTTTGGCCACCTGATGCGAAGAGCTGACTCATTTGAAAAGACCCTGATGCTGGGAAAGATTGAAGGGCAGGAGGAGAAGGAGCCAACAGGATGAGATGGTTGGATGGCATCACTGACCCAATGGATTTGAATTTGAGTAAACTCCAGGAGTTGGCGATGGACAGGGAGGCCTTTCGTGCTGCAGTCCATGGGGTTGCAAGGAGTAGGACATGACTGAGCGACTGAACTGAACTGAACTGAATAAAATTATTTCAAAACTTTATTGGTAGAAAGCAGAGATGGTGTTTATAGGGCAGATAGAACATTATAAAGTTCATTAATTCAATCATTTAAAGATACATACTGCAATTAGTAATTTACTCTAAGTCATTTCTCATGGAGCCAAATTTTTATTTTGACTTGAGATTTTATTTTTCTAGTTATATCAGTCTTTGCCTTGAATGGGTATCTTATAGCCGTACTCTAATCATGTTACTTCATTTCACTTTTATACTACAAAATAACACAAAATTTATTTTATCTAGTTTTAGTTTATATTATAGCCATGTGGAGTTTTTTCGTACTAAAACCACTATGTGTATGTTCCAAATTATCTATCTCATGTAACTTTCTGTAACTTCTGTAATTTGTCAATATATTAAACCACTACCCTAGACTCACCAGTTCTTAAGGGGCTCATCTGATAATACCAGTTATGATGTTAAGTGGTGAGAAGCATTATCCTTTATAACTTGTCTGGGTAGAGAAGAGAGTGTGAAATATGGAAAAACTTCATTCGGAAGGATTTTCCTTAGCCACATGGTATTAAATATTTCTCTGTGCACTTCAGTTTTCACATCTGTAAATAACATTTCACAAAATTATTGAAAGGATTAAATGTAAGAATTTATATGAGCCAACTTCACAAACTATACAGTGCTTGCACAAATGCTAAACTTTTTTCATACATTTAAACTTATCTTACCTCATGAGATTCTGAATCCTTCAAAGGGCGAGTTGTTTCTGGTTTGGGGGCTATTTTTGATGACTTCACCTTAGAGGAAACAGCTTGCCTAAGGCTCGACATGTAGACCTGCTGCTTTGCAAGCTCCCTTTGCTCATTTTTGGCAGGTTGTGCTGATTTATTGAGCTATTTGATTTATTCAATGTACCATGTCTTTGACTGCATTTACTCTATAGCAGTCACTCAAAATGCAAACAAACACATCGTATGCTCTTTAATTACTCCCATCCCCCTTATTATCAATCACTGTCAATACCAATGGGACATCTGCGATCCATGCCATAAAATTAAGGTCAGCACACTTGGGTTTGCAAAAGTGAATAAGAGCAATTCAGCCTAAATTCCATAACTTAATGTTTAATGCTAAAACTGGTTCTCAGGAAAATGGTATTCAGGATAAGTCTTGCTCACAGTAAAAATGGAATGGAAAAAAGATATGATAATTGGGCAAGAGACAGGAAAGAACAGTAGAAGTAAAAGAAAAAAAAAGAGGAAGGAAAGAAGAGTAGGAAAAAAATTGTTGAAAGAAATGAGGAAAGAAAATATAAAGATGATAATATAGTTTCTTTTAATACTACTCATCCTGATTTAGAGAAGAATGCAATAATATTTAGCATGCACACACAGAAACACACATACATATACAACACACACACACACAATTGTAAAACTCCCAATAGGCCAGTCTTTGATACCAACTTAGAATCTTACTCTATTTTCTTCACCTCTTTTGTTGCTAATTCATTATTTATTCTGTTTTGTTTTCTTTCTCTTAATCTTAACCATCCTTAACTTTAGTAATTCTGTGTACACCTGCTTCAGGTAATACTGCAAATATGATCAATCTCTGCAATTTCCCATTGGTCTACTTTTGCAGAAAGCTTTCTGTCATGTTAATCCTTTTGTATACTCACAGAAAATACCCATTTTGAAAGGAGGCACTAATCCAACCAGTCCATCCTAAAGGAGATCAGTCCTAGGTGTTCACTGGAAGGACTAATGGTGAAGCTGAAACTCCAATACTTTGGCCACCTCATGCGAAGAGTTGACTCATTGGAAAAGACCCTAATGCTGGGAGGGATTGTGGGCAGGAGGAGAAGGAGACGACAGAGGATGAGATGGCTGGATGGCATCACCGACTCGATGAACATGGGTTTGGGTGAACTCCAGGAGTTGGTGATGGACAGGGAGGCCTGGCGTGCTGCGATTCATGGGGACGCAAAGAGTCGGACACGACTGAAGCGACTGAACTGAACTGAACTGATACCAGTTTTCCATTAATTATTTTATCAATACTATATAATTTCAAGTCTGTCCCAGGTTTTCATAGATTTGTGGATGAAAATAATATTTTATATTATATTATATATACATATATGTGTATATATAATGTATATAATATATATGTATGTTATATATGTATGTATATATGTGTATGTGTGTATATATATGTATATATATATACAAATATATGTATATATATAATATATTATTTTCATCCACAAATCTATGAAAACCTGGGACAGATTTGAAATTATATGGTACTGATAAATATATATAGTACTGATATATATATATATATATATGTATGAATGTATACAGGCATACCTTGGAGATATTTTGAGTTCAGCTTCAGATCACCACAATGAAACTAAGATTGAAGTAATGCCAAGTCACACAAATTTTGTTTTCACAGCACATATAAAAGTGATGTTTCTATTATACTATTAAGTGTGAAATAGCATTCTGTCTTTTAAAAGAAACTGTATACCTATCTTAATTTATAAATGCTTTATTGCTAAAATACAATAACCATCATTTGAGCCTTCAGTGAGTCATAGTAATAACATCAAATACCACTGATCACAGATCAGCATAACAAATATAACAATAATGCAAAAGCTTGAACTGTTGTGAACATGACAAAATGTGATACAAAGACATGAAATGTGCAAATTCTGTTGGAAAAATGGGACTAACACAGTTGCTCCATGCATGGTTGCTATAAATCTTCAATTTATAATTAAAAATGCAGAACCTTCAAGGCTCAATAAAGCAAAGCATAACTGTGTATATTTGAAAATTCAAACAGTGTTGCATATGCTCAATAACTTAGGACAGAATATCACTTTTATGCTATTGGGAGAACAGTAGAACTTCTTAGCCTGTATGTAACCTTAATGCTGCTGGATAAATACATACTTGGTAGCAGTGGCAAATGCCTCACTGCAATTTGTTGAGCTGTGTTTCTAGGGGGGCACTTGTGAAAATCAGCATTTGAGTAAGCTTTCTATTTGTCCAAAGGGTCTGAAATGCCTTCAAATTATATTTCCTCTCATTTGATTAGTCACTTCAGCTTATTGCAAGACATGGGTAATCTTCTGAGACAGAACTTTTCAAGTTTTAATGTTTATCCACTTATAATATTTGACAATAGGAGATATTTAATCAATTCCTGTTGACTTAGCAAAATTTATTGAAAACTCTATAAGAAAGAATATGATCAGATCAGATGAGTGGCTCAGTAGTGTCCGACTCTTTGAGACCCCATGAATCACAGCACGTCAGGCCTCCCTGTCCATCACCAACTCCCGGAGTTCACTCAGACTCACATCCATCGAGTCAGTGATGCCATCCAGCCATCTCATCCTCTGTCGTCCCCTTCTCCTCTTGCCCCCAATCCCTCCCAACATCAGAGTTTTTTCCAATGAGTCAACTCTTCCCATGAGGTGGCCAAAGTACTGGAGTTTCAGCTTCAGCATAATTCTTTCCAAAGAAATCCCAGGGCTGATCTCCTTCAGAATGGACTGGTTGGATCTCCTTGCAGTCCAAGGGACTCTCAAGAGTCTTCACCAGCACCACAGTTCAAAAGCATCAATTCTTCAGCGCTCAGCCTTCTTCATAGTCCAACTCTCATATCCATACATGACCACAGGAAAAACCATAGCCTTGACTAGACGAACCTTTCCTGGCAAAGTAATGTCTCTGCTTTTGAATATGCTATCTAGGTTGGTCATAACTTTCCTTCCAAGGAGTAAGCATCTTTTCATTTCATGGCTGCAGTCACCATCTGCAGTGATTTTGGAGCCCCCCAAAATAAAGTCTGATGCTGTTTCCACTGTTTCCCCATCTATTTCCCATGAAGTGATGGGACTGGATGACATGATCTTCATTTTCTGAATGTTGAGCTTTAAGCCAACTTTTTCACTCTCCACTTTCACTTTCATCAAGAGGCTTTTGAGTTCCTCTTCATTTTCTGCCATAAAAGTGGTATCATCTGCATATCTGAGGTTATTGATATTTCTCCTGGCAATCTTGATTCCAGCTTGTGTTTCTTCCAGTCCAGCGTTTCTCATGATGTACTCTGCATAGAAGTTAAATAAACAGGGTGACAATATACAGCCTTGATGTACTCCTTTTCCTATTTGGAACCAGTCTGTTGTTACATGTCCAGTTCTAGCTGTTGGTTCCTGACCTGCCATCAAGAGGCAGATCAGGTGGTCTGGTATTCCCATCTCTTTCAGAATTTTCCACAGTTTATTGTGATCCACACAGTCAAAGGCTTTGGCATAGTCAATAAAGCAGAAATAGATTTTTTTCTGGAACTCTCTTGCTTTTTCCATGATCCAGTGGATGTTGGCAATTTGATCTCTGGTTCCTCTGCCTTTTCTAAAACCAGCTTGAGCATCAGGAAGTTCACGATTCACATATTGCTGAAGCCTGGCTTGGAGAATTTTTAGCATTACTTTACTAGCGTGTGAGATAAGTGCAATTGTGTGGTAGTTTGAGCATTCCTTGGCATTGCCTTTCTTTGGGACTGGAATGAAAACTGACCTTTTCCAGTCCTGTGGCCACTGCTGAGTTTTCCAAATTTGCTGGCATATTGAGTGCAGCACTTTCACAGCATCATCTTTCAGCATTTGAAATAGCTCAACTGGAATTCCATCACCTCCACTAGCTTTGTGCATAGGGATGCTTTCTAAGGCCCACTTGACTTCACATTCCAGGATGTCTGGCTCTAGGTCAGTGATCACACCATCGTGATTATCTTGGTCATGAAGCTCTGTTTTGTACAGTTCTTCTATGGATTCTTGCCATCTCTTTTTAATATCTTCTACTTCTGTTAGGACCATACCATTTCTGTCCTTTATCGAGTCCATCTTTGCATGAAATGTTCCTTTGGTATCTTTGATTTTCTTGAAGAGATCTTTAGTCTTTCCCATTCTGTTGTTTTCCTCTATTCCTTTGCATTGATCGCTGAAGAAGGCTTTCTTATCTCTTCTTGCTATTCCTTGGAACTCTGCATTCAGATGTTTATATCTCTCCTTTTCTCCTTTGCTTTTCTCTTCTCTTCTTTTACAGCTGTTTTGTAAGGCCTCGTCAGAAAGCCATTTTGCTTTTTTGCATTTCTTTTCCATGGGGATGGTCTTGATCCCTGTCTCCTGTACAATGTCACGAACCTCATTCCATAGTTCATCAGGCACTCTATCTATCAGATCTAGTCCCTTAAATCTATTTGTCACTTCCACTGTATAATCATAAGGGATTTGATTTAGGTCATACCTGAATGGTCTAGTGGTTTTCCCTACTTTCTTCAATTTAAGTCTGAATTTGGCAATAAAGAGTTCATGATCTGAGCCACAGTCAGCTCCTGGTCTTGTTTTTGTTGACTGTATAGAGCTTCTCCATCTTTGGCTGCAAAGAATGTAATTAGTCTGATTTCGGTGTTGACCATCTGGTGATGTCCATGTGTAGAGTCTTCTCTTGTGTTGTTGGAAGAGGGTGTTTGCTATGACCAGTGCATTTTCCTGGCAAAACTCTATTTGTCTTTGCCCTGCTTCATTCTGTATTCCAAGGTCAAATTTGCCTGTTACTCCAGGTGTTTCTTGACTTCCTACTTTTGCATTCCAGTCCCCTATAATGAAAAGGACATCTTTTTTGGGTGTTAGTTCTAAAAGGTCTTGTAGGTCTTCATAGAACCGTTCAACTTCAGCTTCTTCAGCATTACTGGTTGGGGCATAGACTTGGATTACTGTGATATTGAATGGTTTGCCTTGGAAATGAACAGAGATCATTCTGTCATTTTTGAGATTGCATCCAAGTACTGCATTTTGGACTCTTTTGATGACCATGATGGCTACTCCATTTCTTCTGAGGGATTCCTGCCCACAGTAGTAGATATAATGGTCATCTGAGTGAAATTCACCCATTCCAGTCCATTTCAGTTCGCTGATTCCTAGAATGTCAACATTCACTCTTGCCATCTCTTGTTTGACCACTTTCAATTTGCCTTGATTCATAGTCCTGACATTCCAGGTTCCTACGCAATATTGCTCTTTACAACATCGGACCTTGCTTCTATCACCAGTCACATCCACAGCTGGGTATTGTTTTTGCTTTGGCTCCATCCCTTCATTCTTTCTGGAGTTATTTCTCCACTGATCTCCAGTAGCATATTGGGCACCTGCTTACCTGGGGAGTTCCTCTTTCAGTATCCTATCATTTTGCCTTTTCATACTGTTCATTGGGTTCTCAAGGCAAGAATACTGAAGTGGTTTGCCATTCCCTTCTCCAGTGGACCATATTCTGTCAGATCTCTCCACTATGACCCGCCCATCTTGGGTTGCCCCACGGGTATGCCTTAGTTTCATTGAGTTAGACAAGGCTGTGGTCCTAGTGTGATTAGATTGACCAGTTTTCTGTGAATATGGTTTCCGTGTGTTTGCCCTCTGATACCCTCTTGCAACACCTACCGTCTTACTTGGGTTTCTCTTGCCTTGGGCATGGGGTATCTGCTCACAGCTGCTCCAGCAAAGGGCAGCCATTGCTGCTTACCTTGGATGAAGGTTATCTCCTCACCACCGCCCTTCCTGACCTTCAACGTGGGATAGTTCCTCTAGGCCCTCCTGCTCCCGCGCAGCCATGGCTCCTTGGACGTGGGGTTGGTCCTCCCGGTCACCACCCCTGGCCTCAGGCTTAGGGGCGTGGGATATCTCCTCTCGGCCACCGTCCCTGTCCTCAGACGCTGGGTATCTCCTCTCAGCCGCCCCCCCCCCCCCCGACCTTGGATGCGGAGTAGCTCCTCTCGGCCATTCCTGCGCCGTTGCAGTCTGGCACTCTCGGCTGCCGCCCCTGACCTCGGACTTGGGGTAACTCCTCTTGGCCGCTGCTGTTCGGGCATGGGGTCCTCCTGGCTTCTGCCCCTGACCTAGGACGTGGGGTGGCTCCCAGCGTGCCGGTCACAGCCGCCTGTGCTTAGTGCGCCGTTAGCAGCCATAATCACTGTCAAATTAAAAGGATTTCAAATAGTCAAAATAACTGCATAAATATAAAAACCAGTATTATTGATAAATGATATGGACCAATGCTTATATGTTTCACATCTAAATATCATAACAACCTTTGTGGTAAGAATTATTAACTCAGTTTTTATCTATGAATAAAATTCAATGCAGAAAAGTTAAGTTACCTAATTGTCTGAGTCACTCTGTGATAACTATCTGCTATCTGTGACAGATAGCATTGCCACAGAGGTGTCTTGAGTGAAATACTACATTTCTTCTACTATACCATGTGGTCCTTTTAGGGCAAATATCCTATTAGAAAGAGAGTATGCAAATAGGAAAAAAAAAAATGTGCAATTTGTAAAAGTCTGAGTAACTGTTTTTTGTTTGTTTTTTTTTTTTTTCCCCAAGTGAAGCTCTAAAACTTTCAACATTGATTGCTAAGTACTTGGAATGATTTTGGTGATCGGCAATGCATTGTTCTGTGTCCATTTTTTTAAATCGACAGATATCCCTAAAAGCAGTGAAAAATAGGAAGTGCATCTCAGAAGGGCACAAAGTAAGTTTGAAAGGGCAAGTTTGATTTTCTATTTTTCCAGCTCTTCTCTTCTTTAAGATGATACATTTTGTGAGGTGAATTTTTTTTTTTTTTTTTTAATTCTGGAACATACCTCTGATTTTTGATTTTGAAGGTATTCAGAGGGGACCAGTTCTTCAAGTGAAAATTGTCACTTTGAGAATATGGATGATTTATCAGGTGCAGATTTTTTATTTCTTGCAGAATGTACGATGAGGTGAGATTCTTTCCTAACATCTTACAGATTAGTATCAAAAGCCTGAACAATACCATTGAAATCAAGGACATTCCTCAGAAAAGCAATCAATTGTTATGGAATAGATAATGTGTTTTCTTGCAAAGCAAGAGAATAACTACCATTTGGGTGTTATTAATCTTCCCTGAAGTCATTTTAACATTCCAATGTGCTGTTAAACTCTTTTCTTTTTTTCTTTCTTCTTTTTTTAAGGAAATACAAGAATGTGTACTGATTTATTGTCAAATTACAGGCAGCTGTATAGCTCAATCAAGGAAATTAAATTAATTATTTTCCAATAAGTCACACTATTGTTTGCTCCATGTAGTATAAATATGTCTTAAAGTTGTCCTTTTATAGGGTAAAAAGGAGGTAGACTGGTTAAAAGGAAATGCCTCTGTTTAAATGCGTCTGTTTAGCCAAAGTCAGACATGTCTATATTTATATAAATATGTGTGTATTTCTTTTCTAAATATATATATACACATATATATACCTAGTACAAAATTTAAAAAAAAACTATTGTAAATAAATCCATATTAAGCAAAAAGAATGCCATTTTCTTCAATGCTATTTAATTTTGTCTCTCCCTCATTGTTGTAGGAAGGGGGTGCCCTCCAGGGCCCCAAAAGTGGGCTCTTATCTAACACTCAGGAAAGAATTTTTTGAGGAGACACATACTGACAAAGCAAGAGACTTTATGGGTAAAGGGCACCCGGGTGGAGAGCAGCAGGGGTGAGAGAACCCGGGAGAACTGCTCTGCCATGTGGCTCGCAGTCTCGGGTTTTATGGTGATGGGATTAGTTTCCAGGTTGTCTTTGGCCAATCATTCTGACTCAGAGTCCTTCCTGGTGGTGCATGTATCACTCAGACAAGATGGATGCTAGCCAGAGGGATTCTGGGAGGTGGACGGACATGCAGTATCTCCTTTTGACCTTTCCTGACCTCTTCTGGTGGGTGGTGGCTTATTACTTCCATGTTCCTTACCCAGATCTGCTGTTGTAAGACAACTTATGCAAATGGATCCTAGGGAGCCTGGCTAGGGTGAGCGGTTTCAGTCAGTGTGTTTCCCCTAACATCATGATAATTTTAATTTACTGGGAGATATTCTTTAGAGAATAATTCATGGGTGTATGAGTGTACCATTGCTGCTATAAATCACTTTAGTTGTAATAATGCTCGCTTTCTTGTGCACTTTTAAGTTATATTTATTTAGGGGTATTATCTGTAAAATGATCTAAAATAATATTCATCTTATACACTTAATACAATGGCAGTCATGTACTTTTTAGCAAGTTAAAATCTTATCTTCCAAATTATGTTTTCCTTCTGGTTTTACTAAAGTATATTTGTAGTTAACAAAAGATCACAAATTGCCACCATTCACATTTGATATTAACACTTATTTTTTATTCACGTAGCACTGTCTTGCACAGAGTATACTCCGTTTTATTTGAAACTTCTTTAAATTTTGAGTGCTTGATTTCATTTTCATTTATCAGCATATTAAGGATAGCGGTATATTATGCATATTTATTACTTTCTAGTAGCTTATTCTCTGATGAAAGTGGGAACTCTGTTTTCAAGAGTACAGTAACTAAAAAGTTATTATTTCAAAATATAGCTTCAAAACATTCATTTCCTTAGCATTTTTAAGCATTATGTTGTACTCTAGGTATAAAAAAATTGATGAAAATGTATTCCTTGACCTAAAAGACTTCAGAATGACAGAGAAAATATCCCTATAAAAATTATAATGAAGCATGATAACTGTTATAAGTGTACAACATTTCCAGCTCTGTACGTAAAATGAAGTTTTGAACTCTGTGATAGTCAAAGATCTAGGTAATGCTGAAGTTGAGAGTAGGAGATTGTGTTAAAATACGCCCTGCAAGGTGGTGCAGGAAGTCAGAGAGCGGAATGTGATGAGGCTTACAGAGTGTATGACATAAGTCTGTGTAGATTCATCATCAAATGCAGTGTCCTGTAAGGGGTAATAATGGGTGTTTATTGAATAGGAAAAGGAGAGTCAATAGAATTATAATGACTTAAACCTAAACAACCCATGGCTAACTAAAGAATGCCAAGCAGCAATGAACTGTTTTGAAAAGTGTTTAAGAACTTACCTGAAGCTAATGAAGCTCTTGATAAATCACATAGATGACTTTGCTGCTAACATCCTAGTGCTTAATTTTTTACTTTAGTCTGAGACATTAATAAGTTGAGACATCTCAACATGGATGCATTTCCCTTGAAACAGTGATCAAACGAACAAACCTAATTGGTTACAAAATTATGCTATATACCTAAAAAAATATTACTGTTTATCTCTAGTCTGTTTCTAAGCTGAGTCCACTGTAACATCTTAATCAGTTTGGTTAATAGAATATGTCTATCATATGGAAAGTTTTATTGAATAGAGATGTGTATAAAATTGGCACTCAGTCCAGGTATGGTGTAACAGTATTAACTGAATTCAGTTCAGTTCGGTTCAGTCGCTCAGTCGTGTCCGACTCTTTGCAACCCCATGAATCACAGCACGCCAGGCCTCCCTGTCCATCACCAGCTCCCGGAGTGCACTCAAACTCATGTCCATCGAGTCAGTGATGCCATCCAGCCATCTCATCCTCTGCGTCCCCTTCTCCTCCTGCCCCCAGTCCTTAAAAGCATCAGGATCTTTTCCAATGAGTCAACTCTTTGCATGAGGTGGCCAAAGTACTGGAGTTTCAGCTTCAGCATCAGTCCTTCCAATGAATATTCAGGGTTGATTTCCTTTAGGATTGACTGGTTGGATCTCCTTGCAGTCCAAGGGACTCTCAAGAGTCTTCTCCAACACCACAGTTCAAAAGCATAATTCTTCAGTGCTCAGCTTTCTTTATAGTCCAACTCACATCCATCTATGACTACTGGAAAAACCATAGCCTTGACTAGACGGACCTTTGTTGGCAAAGTAATGTCTCTGTTTTTTAATATGCTGTCTAGGTTGTTCATAACTTTCCTTCCAAGGAGTAAGCATCTTGAAATTTCATGGCTGCACTCACCATCTTCAGTGATTTTGGAGCCCCCAAAAATAAAGTCAGCCAAGGGAAGTAAGCATGGGGCATTTTAGAGGCGAGAACTCCAAGCAAAGGGGACCACAAGTACAGAGACCCTTAGGTGGGAGCACATGTGGTATATTCCAGAACCAGTAAATTTAGATTAAATTATTGAGAAGATTTAAGATAAATTGGAGCAGGGAAACATACTAGAGCATGATGATGATCCAGGGTGGTGTTTTTTTGGTGTGCTAGTTGTTATGTTTTGTTCTTGTTTAGGATGAATAATAGAAAAGGAGGAAATATAGAGATTCAGGAGAAATATTGGCTGGAGAAAAGTCTTTGAGCAGGTAAGAGAAGATTTTACAAGCTGAGGATCAGAGTTTGGGCTTAAAAAAGTGCATGGAGGAAAGTCAGAATATTGTATAGGGAAAGAGACAGAGAGGATGATAGACATTGTGTTTGAAGCACAGGAGAGGTTTTGTTTGCATGTTTGTTTAATTGCTTCTCTTTTCCCAGTGATAAGGGAAGAGAGGCATCAGCTAAGGATAAGGAGAGCAGGGAGGATTTTGAGGGTTTGAGGAGAGAAAAAAAAAAGGTATAAAATAGTTGTCATAAAAGAGGGAAAGAGATTATGGAACTGCAGGAAATGTAGTAAAGTTTGATGGGCTGGAAGTTAAGGTAAGGCTTGTCATTATAGTTATATGTTTAGCTTCCCTGATAGCTCAGTTGGTAAAGAATCCCCCTGCAATGCAGGAGACCCTGGTTCAATTCCTGGGTCTGGAAGATCCACTGGAGAAGGGATAGGCTACGCACTCCAGTATTCTTGGGCTTCCCTTGTGGCTCAGCTGGTAAAGAATCTGCCTACAATGCAGGAGACCTTGGTTCAATCCCTGGGTTGGGAAGATCCCCTGGAGAAGGGAAAGGGTACCCACTCCAGTATTCTGGCCTAGAGAATTCCATGGACTGTATAGTCCATGGGGTCACAAAGAGTTGGATATGACTAAGCAACTTTCACTTCACTTACCAACCATCATTAGGTTGATAGAGAGCTGGATTGGTTAGGGTTAGATTTTGTTGTTGTTGAGTGGGCTGATTCTAAGGGAGAGAAGAGAGTGATTCTAGCACTGTCTTATGAATCACAAGGATAATCTAGATAAAAATCTAGATAAGAAGAGAAATGAGCTATTAGAGATGAGAGTGTTGGAAACAATGGAGAGTTACTCCAAACTGTAAAAGAGTTTTTCAAAGCAGTTGTACCAAAGCAGTACTCCTTAAATATTTCATGGTATGTCAGATAGGTTATAAAGCTTGTAATAAATAAATGATCTGGGCGTTCTAGCTGTTCATGCCTAACCAGGCCTCCTAGAGGGCTAGAAAGATCAACATAGCCACACATTTATATTTTTATTCACTGCTTATTACTGTACAGTCCATTTTAAAAGCTGTTATATGAAAGAAGGTCATAGTAGACAAGGAATGGGCATTTAAACTGAGATTTTGGCAGAGTCAGGCCTTCATTTTTAGGGTAAAACCTTGTTGTTGGTGGATTTTTAACCAATGGAGTTCAAAATAGATTTGACTTTAGGGTAGAAAATGAATTTTCATGCGACAAAGGTAGCATGGAGAGGTTATTCAAATAGATAGGAAATTATTGTGGCTTTTATTAAGTTGGGAGAATTGGAAGACTTGTGAGAAGTAATTGGATTCTTAATCTAGCCATGGGATAATATTAATTAACTTTAATAATTGACAGGATATAAAATTAAAAAGAGATGGAGGAATCAGAATTGATACCTCAAATTTCTGCCCTTATTATCTACATGGGTGCAGAGCTAACAGCTGACTGAAAATATGGAAGTAAAGTTTTTCAGGGAAAAAAATCAATGTAATTTGGGACAAAGAGAAATATTGAACATATGGTAAAGATGATGGGTTGAGGGAAAAGATCAAGGATGGAGATATAAATTTGAGAATAATCTGTATAAATTGCATATAAAATATATGCCTATATGCCTCACAAATTCATCAGTTATGCATGCAGATTTTTTTCATTTACATGAGTATATTTCTTGTAAATTAAACTAAATACAACATATATGTTAAAAAAAACATTTAAAAATAGAAAGTAAGCAACCCTGGATTCTCTAAAAGATCTTCATCAGGCGGGTGACTAAAAAATGATGGTTTCTAGTTGCCTAGTAGAGTTACTATCAAAAGTAGGAGATGCAAAATATAGTGAGTGTTTGAAATTGCTTGGATTTAAATATATTTGCCATATTTAAATAATATGTCATTTCATTTTCCTAATCTCTTCAAGTAGGTTATTCATTGAATTTAATTAAATTTAAATGAATTACACTGAGTATCATGGCATATAGTTTTTCTTCTAGTTTTTTTTTCCCTTAGCTTATACATTTCTGAACATATGAGAGTCATGTTTCCTCCTTTGTATGCAATGAACTGATTGCCAACTATAATTTAGAAGCTTTTAATGAGACAACCTGAATAAATTCAGAGCTCCGCACACACAAAGCAATACAGATTGTCACTCAAGAGATGTTTTAGGTTTATAATGCACCCACAGAATCCAAATATGCTGGATCTGCAAAATAAAAAGGTGGGGATGGGAACAGCCACTCAGGTTTTATTTTTATCTTGCATGTAAGATATTGGATATTAATTTTCTTGTTTCTTGGATACCATTTCTCCTTACTTGTTGAGGCCCATATTGTCTTTAGATTCAACCAAGATTAAAGCAGGAACAATTATCCTGCTTGTTCCCCCTCTCTGCCATGAATCCACCTTAAGGTGGATATATCATAATTTATTTGGTCAGTCTCATTCAGGCATTTCACTTTTTTTTTTTTAGTTGTAAAGAATGTAGTAACTTAAGTCTGTGTACTGAGTTGGACAAAAAGGTTTTTTTTGGATTTTTCCAGCTCTTATGGAAAAGCCCAACTGAACTTTTTGGCCAACTGAGTATTTGCCTAATTGTGCACTTTGGCCATGCCTCATAAATGTTAAAGAGGTATTCTTATTGACTTTGTGATATAAATATTATGAATAATTGTACTTTTGATTTTCTTGGAAGTTTAAATGAATCCTTTAATAATATTTGAAAATTTGGATTTTCCCCAATTATTATCTTAATAAACAGAGCTTAAACAAACAACTTAGGCATAAGTTTTATGTATTTGTTTCATAATAATTGTTTTCCTCCAGATTTTAGTTATTTGTCTTCGTGTGAATATATGCTTTTACTGGCTTTTAAAACAAGTAAAGGATTATGCTAATTAATATACTCACTAGCAATGTATATGTGTGTATGTACATATCTAAGAGGGAGATATTGGCACTTGACTAATAACCATCACTGATTTACATCACAGATAAACGATAACCCAAATCCTTCTCCATACCTACTTTTCTAGCATGATCTTGGGAACTTTCCCTAATTCACTAAATGCTGAACACACTTCAGGGCCTTTATTCATGGTGTTTCTTCCACCTGGAATGTTCTCCTTTGCTCCTTATACCCTCAATCTTGCTTATTCTTCAGTTCCCCGCCTAAATTGCACCTCAGTCAGTAGGAACCTGATTTGCTCTTTAAGGTAGCCATTCCTCCAGATCCTTTACGTTCTTCCAGCCCCCTTCTACTGTATTTATCACAGTTCACAAAATTTATCTGTTAGGCTTACTTCACTCTGTATAATTGAAAAGCACCAATACAGTATACTAATGCATATATATGGAATTTAGAAAGATGGTAACAATAACCCTGTATACGAGATAGCAAAAGAGACACTGATGTATAGAACAGTCTTTTGGACTCTGTGGGAGAGGGAGAGGGTGGGATGATTTGGTAGAATGGCATTGAAACATGTATAATATCATATATGAAACAAGTCGCCAGCCCAGGTTCGATGCATGATACTGGATGCTTGGGGCTGGTGCACTGGGACGACCCAGAGGGATGGTACTGGGAGGGAGGGAGGAGGGAGGAGGGTTCAGGATGGGGAACACGTGTATACCTGTGGTGGACTCATGTTGATATATGGCAAAACCAATAAAATATTGTAAAGTTAAAAAATAAAAAAAAGCTAAAAATATATATATATATATAATATATATATTATATATATATATAGGACTTGCTTATTCTCTGTTCCATTCCCTAGATTTACATCTCCCTTGAGACTTAGAGATCTTGCCCTTTTCACTCATCATTGTACATTCAGTTCTGAGTATGGTGTCTCGAAATTAATAGGTTTAGATGAATATTTGTTGAATTGTTGGGCAAATGAATAATGAAGAAATGAATGACTGGAGGTAAGAGACTCTTTTATTTTCCTTTTCCATGAATAACTAAAGGAAACTAAATACATGTAACTAATAATATAATACTTCAGAATTCATTGTAGTTACATGCTTTATTATTTTTAAGGTTAGTCAATGCATTATCTAATTAAGAAACATCCAAATTTAAACAAGTAATCACCAGCTCAATGATAGAGTAGTATTTTTTCAATTCATGTTGTCATTGTCTTATTTATTGGCATTGAACCAGAAAAAATCAGGAGGCTATATTTCACCATTAGAAAACCTACCACACAACGAAAATATTTAATCAATTTAATAAACATTTCTCAAATGATATGTAAGAGAAATGATTATTTTCATAGCAATATTGAAATTTCCAAGTAATTGCAATTGCAGTAAAAAAATTAATTGCTAATGAACTGTGTTTGAGATCTAAGTAATGCACAAATATTTTTTTGACAGAAGATCTTTTTATGTTAACCACTATTAACTGTATCCTGAAACAAATAGAATTTTAAACTATTTTAATTCATTTTTTCCCTGAAGTTTTGCTGGCTTGTTAGTATTATCATATAGTGCTATTAAAGGGCATAATTTTGTGATTGTCACTTATAAAAATGACAGCTTTATTAGAGTAGTTGGAATGATTTTTTTTTTCAATTGTGTAGCCAGTTCATCCCTGCATGTCACCGTGACAGTCACACTGAAGCCCTAAAGAATTTGGCTGCTCTTGAGTTCACAATTCTCAGACATTACGGGTGTTTCTTCTCTTCCTGCTTTCTCTTCTGTTCTGCCTTTTATCTAAAAGAGACACAACCATGAGTTTGAACAAAGTGGTGTTTCTATCCTTAAATAGCTAATGGTTACCTTCAAGTGACCTTCAGGGGTGTCCTGTTTACCACCCTTTTTGTGGGTGCTCAGATTTCAGTTCAACTTTATAGGAGATACACGTCCAGTTTTAATGACAGGGTCCCTGTTGCTCTGATGAATGTCTGTCCCCTAGTCCTGATTGACACCAGCAGGCTGTGGAGGATGACAAATTGTCAGACAACAGATCAATCTGTTTTCTCCATTAAGTAATGAGGAATGAAAGGGCAGAGGCTTGGGGTGGGGGGTGCTTTCTGCGATTACCTGGAGGCCTACTAAAGATGTTTGTAAATCAAGCATGTCAGCAGTATGCATATGCTTATTATACATGCAGTAGTGTGCATGTTTGAGTGATGAGGATCGAATACTCAACAGATACCTTCAACAATAAAACCACAAATAAAAATGATGAGAAGAAAAGTATTGAACTAGCTGTGAATGTAAAACTTCGTATCCCCTGGGGATGCTAAGAATACGCTGAGTAAAGAGATGGAAAGTATTAATAAAACCACCAGAATAATAGCCATTTGAAGAATAGGGAACTGTGTTAATTATTAGTTATTACCTTTTTTGCAAGTGTCTTTTGATTGACAATGAGGATTCATGGGAACAGCTTGAATTATAAAATATTTGTCATGGAGTATATTTCATAAAGACTGTGCCTGGGAATTATCATGGAATATGTATTTTGTCCAATTTTGTCAACTCAAAATTCCAAAAGAAGAGAGACCTACAAAAAATAGGTAGTTTTCAGGGAAATGATAGATATTTTTTATTTTCCTCGACTCAGCAGGCTAGAATTTATATGCCACTTTTTGGTTACATGATGTGCTTATGAAACAGTAAAGAATAAAAGTTAGGGGCTTAGAATGGAACTATGCTAACACTATGGTTATTAGGTGACCTTAGAACCTGCCTTCCAGGATGGGTATATACTATCTTTTTGCTTGTTCTCTTGGTTTCACAGTAGACACAGTGTAGTAGGTTTAACCAGAAAGAGGAATTTCTTAGAAAGACAAAAGGAACATTTCTAACCATCTAAGGAATGGGATACAATTACTCCATAGAGACAGATTTTAGCCTGGGCCTAGGAAAATTAATCCATCAATCTCTCTCTCATTTGCATTATTCCTTCCTACAATCTCTTCTGTTCTATTCATACAGACTATATATATATATATATATATACATACATATACATATATATATGATATGTATGATATATATGTGATCTATGATCATAGATCATATATATATATGATCTGTATAAAGACCAGATAGATGTTTTCAATATTTTCAATATTTCATCTTAAAAAATAATCTCTTTTTAACTATCCAGCCACATAAAAGGAACTACTAAATCTATGTTCCAAATTTCCAAACCAAACTTTGGTTAACAACTTAAGTCAGGTGCATATCTAGTTGTGCTCAAAAAAAGAAAGAAAGAAAAGCCAATTAATTTAAGTGTACCTATGAGCATACAGACAAAGAAGAGACTGTTCCAGAAAATGGGAGACAGCTGCTCCCAAAGGGGGCTGCCTTGGCAGACAAAACAGTAAGATTCTCTGATAAAGAATGTTTTTGAAAAATTCCAGTGCAAGTAATAATTGTATACAGACCTTACTTCTCATAGAATTTTAGTTCAAGATCATCAGTGCCTCTGGGAAAAATGATGATCCCTAAAACAAATCCAAACATATTTGAGATTGTAATAAAATTTTAATTACCAGAAAATTTAAGGCCAACGCACTTATTTTCATTGTACACTTTTAAGGACATACTTTATTAATTGCAGTGAGAGAAACTTAGTTTTAAAGTTAGGTCTTAAAGGATTATAGATGCCACTGGTGTTTGGAAATGATTTGAGTTAGTCTATACTAAATGGCAACAAAAATTTAAAAAACAAAGCAGCAATGAGAATACACATTATAAGGGACCAAGGGTATTGAATTACTTGCAGAATTTGCTTATGAAAAGGCTTTAAAAAGTGTAGGTATAAGAATTGAAAGAGACACATATACCCCAATGTTCATCGCAGCTCTGTTTATAATAGCCAGGACATGGAAGCAACCTAGATGTCCAACAGCAGATGAATGGATAAGAAAGCTGTGGTATATATACACAATGGAATATTATCAGCCATTAAAAAGAATACATTTGAATCAGTTCTAATGAGGTAGATGAAACTGGAGCCAATTATACAGAGTGAAGTAAGTCAGAAAGAAAAACACCAATACAGTATACTAACGCATATATATGGAATTTAGAAAGATGGTAACAATAACCCTGTATGCGAGACAGCAAGAGACACAGATGTATAGAACAGTCTTTTAGACTCTGTGGGAGAGGGTGGGGTGATTTGGGAGAATGGCATTGAAACATGTATAATATGATATAAGAAATGAATCGCTAGTCCAGATTCGATACAGGATACAGGAAGCTTGGGGCTGGTGCACTGGGATGACCCAGAGGGATGGTATGGGGAGGGAGGTGGGAGCGGGGTTCAGGATTGGGAACACGTGTACACCCGTGGTGGATTCATGTTGATGTATAGCAAAACCAATACAGTATTGTAAAGTAATTAGCCTCTAATTTAAATAAATAAATTTAAATTTTAAAAAAGAAATATATGTCTAGGAAAGGTTCATTTAACTTCAAAAAAAAAGTGTAGGTAGAAAACTATTTACTGAAACAAGTTCCTGACTTTTAAATTGCATAATTTCAATTTCAATATATTAAGTTCATTTGAAATGAATGAAAGTCTCAACAAAATGCTACCATCAAATATATGTGGCATTTTTATCATGTTTCCTGACTTCTTTTTGTTTTTTTCAATATAAGCCTCTTGAAATTACAAGTTTATGCTAGAGATCATTTAGTATAAATTTCCTATGCTCCATAGGAATTTTTCCTGCTGTACTTCCCTCTGTCACTCCACAGACATTTCCATGACCTGAACCAACTGTCAGGGTTCCCAGATACTCTATGTATTTGCCATATAAGGCCACCCCCCAAAACTGAACCAAATGATAGTTTAAACTACATGTAATCAGAGTTCTGTCTTTGTTAGAGAAATTAATATAATAGAATATTACACACTAAGTTTAGAGTGAGACAAAACTAATAGTATATGTCAAAAAGAGGGGAAAATCTTATAAAATTTGCAAAAATAGATGCACTAAAAACTTATCACATGGCTAAAGTCTCTTACACTAAGGATTTTTAAATTGTACTTATGAAGACTCAAGAGAATTTAAGATGATTGGAAAAACATGACCTTGCATCATAAAAAAAAAAAATTAGTTGGTGAAGATATTAAAAAAAGGTAACTCTTGTTCACTGTTGGAGGGAATGTATATTGGTACAGCCACTATGGAAAACAGTGCAAAATTTCCTCAAAAATTAAAAATAGACTACTAGAGGATCCAGCTATTCCACTTCTGGGTACATATCCAAAGAAATTCAAGAGTCTTCTCTAGCATCACAATTCAAAAGTATCAGTACTTCAGCGTTTCGCCTTCTTTATGGTCCAACTCTCACATCTATACATGACTACTGGAAAAACCATAGCTTTGATTATATGAACTGTTATTGGCAAAATGATGTCTCTGCTTTCTAAAACACTGTCTATGTTTGTCATAGCTTTTCTCCCAAGAAGCTCTTTCTGAGTGGGAACATTTAGCCATCTGTTATCTAAGCAATATTCAAATATATAATACAGTGTTATTAGGTATAATCATCCTCCTGTGCATAAGATTCCCTGAACTTGTTAATTTAAAACTCCTTTAACAAATATTCCCCCATTTTCCTCTTTGTGATCCTACGGATTATGTGACCCCATGGAGTCGTGTCTGACTCTTTGCTAGACTGCCAGGCTCCTCTGTCCATGGGATTCTCCAGGCAAGAAGATTAGAGTGGGTTGCCATTTCCTACTCCAGGGGATCTTTCTAACCCATTGGTTGAACCTCATCTCTTATGTCTCCTGCATTGGTAGGCAGGTTCACCAGCGCCACCTGGGAAGCCCCTTCCACACCCCAGGCCCTGATAATCACCACTTCACTCTCTTGTTTCTCCCAATTTATCTGTTTTAGATTCACATATAAGTGATAAACAGTATTTGTCCTTCTCTGTCAGACTTATTTCACTTAGCATAATGTTCTCAAGTTTCATACAAATTGTTGTAGATGGCAAGATTTCCTTCTTTCTCATGGGTGAATAATATCCCTTTGTGTGTGTGTGTGTGTGTGTGTGTGTGTGTGTATATGTGTGTGTGTGTGTGTGTGTGTGTGTGTGTGTGTGTGTTTAGACTTCCCTGGTGGCTCAGACAGTAAAGAATCTGCCTGGAATGTGGGAGACCTGGGTTTATCCCTGGGTTGGGAAGATCCCCTGGAAGAAGGCAAGGCAACCCACTCTAATCTTCTTGCCTGGAGAATGCCATGGACAGAGGAGCCTGGCAGGCTAGCAGAGTCAGACATGACTCCATGGGATCTCAAAGAGTTGGATATCACTGAGTGACTAAGTGTGTGTGTGTGTGTATATTTATATTTACATTTTTATATGATACATATAAATTTTTATATGTTTTTTTGTTTAACATATAAACATATGTTTTATATGTTATACATATTTATATGATACATTTATATATATCACACCATCTTCATCCATTCATCTGTTGATGAGCACTTAACTTGTTTCATATCTTGACAGTGAACACGCAGGTGCAGTAATCTCTTTAAGATCTGAAGTCAAGGAAATATTTACCAATAACCAGATATGGGCCACATGTCTGAGAGAATTCACATGAAGCCCTAGAGAATCAGCAGCTCAGGAGAAACTGAGGGGTGATGGAAACTCTAAAGGGTCTCACGGAATAAGCAAAGATCAGGACCGAGGAAGAGGGCCAGCTGTAAGAAAATCCATCACTTTTGACATAGGAAGTCCAGTTAGTTTTTCAACACCCCCACAGCACACATACAACACACGTACACCTTAAAAGGGAGAAAAGGAGTCAGCCTTACATCAGCCAGATCTAGAATGCAGAAGATGAGTAGAGAGCGGTGAACAGTTAGGTGCAAATAGCATAGCTCTTTTTATCTTTTACCACCCAGGCTCTTTCCATCATCTGATGAGTGGGGCGTAATATAATCAAGAAAGTAGAAGCCTGTCTGCAGGAGAGGTCTCAAGCAGCTGTGGGCCTCGCTGGGGCAACAGGAATTAGCTATAACTTACAATTGTATTGAAAGTTTTGACTATTTCATTAGACTGGACATTTAATTACTGAATTTAAAAATTGATGACAGAGGGACTGTAAGGCATTCTATTACTTAAAACTAATCAAAGACATAATGGCTCTGTCAAAGTTTTCATCCAGGAGTGTGGAGAAGCTCTGTCTGAATAACATTTAAATGAACAAAGTAAGTTTACTTTTGTCTTAGTCATCATGAATTATATTAGACACCAAAATATCCCATTCGGTGATAACATTTAATGCAGTGTATGTGAAACTTGTGATATTCACTTATTCAACAATTATCTGCTCTGAATACTGTGTGATGATTACATTCCTAAGTATTGGAGATAAAACATGAACTTAACAGAAATAATCCTTCCTGGACTGTTAACAGAACATTCAGTACAATGGTAGAGAAAAATAAATAGACTTATTACTTGATAGCAGAGGTACAGAGCTGTGGGTGTGCTCCAAGAGCGATGGGGATACATAGCAGTATAACTCAATTTGGGCTTGAGTAATGAGAAAAGGGATCCCAAATTAAGATGTATCCAGATAGAGGTCTGAAGGCCACGTAGACAGTAGCCTACCGGGCAGACTGAGAAAGAATTTTCAGGTAGAAGAACTAGTTCTGATACTGAAAGAGAACATGGGTCATGCAAGGACTTAGAAGTTGAATGGGTGTATGAATCCTACTTTAAAAATAGAAGTATAGCATGATTCTGGAGAGAATTTCAAAAAATCGGACTGGAGAGAGAAAATCCAGATGACAAAAAGTAATACAAAAGGTGCTACCCAAGTGTGACTTCATTTTAAGGGCAATCAGCAGTCACTGAAAGATTTTCAATAGTTAATATATTTGCATATGGAAAAAAGAATTTTCTGAAAATATCAGTGGGCATTTTTGGCACCAGCTGGTGTTAAGGGAGTTATTTTAGATGGGCAAACAATGTTGTGCCCACATATATTAATAATTTAAATACACGTACTGAAACCGTACTGTCAGGAAAATTACAGATATTTTATTTAATCCTGTTTTGCCATGATGAAATGTATTAGCCATTTTTGTTACCTTTACCTTGGAGGTAAGAATGCTGAATTACAAAGTGGTAAACATGTAGTTCATGAATCCACACCTAGAAAGTGGTAGAGCAGGAAATAAAGCTCAAATTTTTAACTCCAAAATCTAGACCATTCTGTTACCTACTGCCATAATTCTAGACACTGTGAGGAGAAGCTGAAACATTTAACTAATGAATAACTAAAGCTTAATCATTTAACTGATTCAAGTTTCACATTCAAGTGAACTCATGTCAGTTTTACTGATCCAAGATCACTTGCTTTCAGCATCCAAAAATTCTTGCACTATTTTCAGTTTTATGAACATGAACTTATAACTACAGTCTGCTTTTCCTCCTCAGTTGTAAAATTACTCCCATTTACCCTCTGTAATGTCCATGTATTTGTATGGTTGCTGCTGCTAAGTCGCTTCAGTCGTGTCCGACTCTGTGCGACCCCATAGACGGCAGCCCCATAGACGGCAGCCCCCCAGGCTCCCCCATCCCTGGGATTCTCCAGACAAGAACACGAGTGGGCAATCAGCAAATTCTCTTCTCTATAACAATATATATTCATGCAGTCTTCAAGGCCTTTCTCACACAGTTCTAGTTCTGGGATCCATAGGTTTTATTGGAATACTCCAACAGTAACATTATACTGT